>NC_091125.1:95364953-96086620 GCF_040183065.1 Periplaneta americana | reverse complement strand
CCCATAAAAATTTAAATTACATTCTAGTAAATATTGTTTGCTTAGGTTATAATACTGTATATATTTCATGAACCTTGTTAACTGAAATATAAGATTGTATTTTAGCCTTTAATTTCATCTCATATCATTTCATTTCATTCATTTCATTCATTCATTCATTCATTCATTCATTCATTCATTCATTCATTCATTCATTCATTCATTCATTCATTCATGTATATAAATTATAAAATGTTGTACACTTTTGCAGAATTTATATATTTGTAAAATTGTTGTTAATTTCATAATTTAAACACAAGATTATTTTCTTTTTCTTTTTCCTCTCTTTTATTTCACCTCATCCATCCATATAACATAAATTATATCAGGTTGTACTTAAAAACATTCAATATGAGATTTAATTAATCAATATCATATACATATTATGATATATTTATAACCCTAACATACCTATGTCAGGTAAAATAGGGTTATGTGTAAAATTTGAGTATATGTAATGTGTCTGTTTTCTTTTTGCATGTCATATGTATATAATTTTATATAATATGTCTGTTTTCTTTTTGAATGTCATATGTATATAATTTTATATAATACGTCTGCTTTCTATGTCATATACATGTTTCTATGCGTAATATATATACTTACACTTATTTATTTGAATGTGATATGTCTGTCTGTTATAAGTACAGAATTAGTTATAACCAGGCTTCGGTTCTGGGCACAGAAACGCATGAAGTTCAGAATGCACGGGCTATAGTGGTGTGTTGGTCGAGTGGCGTGGGTGATGGAGCGCACCTTTACTTCGTGTCTCATCATGTAAACAGTCCGTCACAGTACGGCACAAAATGTATTTCACCTTGTACAGATGCAGTATATACAGTACATTCCTAGTGTAGGCAATAAATGCCTACCATTAAAGTATTAACGTGAGTTGTAACCTTCAATCAGGTGTCCCTACGCCGAAGCCTGTTACACGTACCGCAGCCAAGCAGCAATAGGGCCTACACACAACGGTAATGCACATTACGTACCCATCTGTGCTGTTGCACACGTGTCATAACGTCATTTATACTCCGTGTACTCTAAACCTCATACTGGTTAGGCCTACTCTGTGTCCCTAAGCCGAAGCCTGGTCATAACATAGTAACCTTTGTGTATTTGTAGCGGAAATGTATTTAATTATAACCCTAACATACCCAATGGTAAAATAGAGTTCAATAAATATGGATATTAAAAAAAAAATAGTTCAAACTCAGCTGAGGTCATTGGTTTTGAAGGGTTAAGTACTCAGCATAGTTTCCTCCGAGTGTGCATGTAAAAATCAATCATAATTTACATCTTAATCAAATGTGTGCTACTCTTGAAAATGCTATTTCAATATCTGGGCGTTAATGTATTGGCTAGAAATATTGTGTGGATTTAGCCATCTCTGACATATTCCTTTTCTCCGGAAAAGAATGTTAGAATCAACCTTCTAAACGTTGTAAAATCATATTCATCATTAGTATTGGAGAAAGTACAATTACACCTGTTCTTAATAATCCACATAACTCTGTCCATCATTTAATACAATACTATACTATCAATATCATTGTAGCTGTAATTTTAATTTTAGTTCCTATTTTATTTTATTTTCTATATTCCTCTTATATTAATAATATATTATATAATTTCATTGCAGCTATAATCTTAATTTTAGTTCTTATTTCATTTTATTTTCTACATTTCTCTTATATTAATAATATATCTGAACTGCGACCGAACACGAGCGCTGCTCATTCGGTCCTCAAATTTTGTTAATATTATTGTAGGCTACAATATTTTTATATTGATTGTCTTATTTCATTTCTATTTCTATTGTTGTAATTATATTCTGTAGTCTGATGTATTATTCTGTATTAGATGTTCTGTTCTGTATTATTATAGGCCATGAACTTGTACTTGACCATGTTATAGCATCTTCCGATGCATTTGAATATATATATATATATATATATATATATATATATATATATATATATATGAGCTCCTTTCCTGCTCAAAAGGGTTCAGTAAAGTGATTTAGGGCGCTTGTCTGCCGATCTGAAGTTGTGCTCGGGCGAGGGTTCGATTCCCGCTTGGGCTGATTACCTGGTTGGATTTTTTCCGAGTTTTCCCCAACCGTAAGGAGAATGTCAGGTAATTTATGGCGAATCCTCGGTCTCATCTCGCCAAATATCATCTCGCTATCAACGCTAAATAATGTGGTAGTCGATATAGCGTTGTTAAATAACTAAACAAAAGTGATTTAGCCATTTTTAACGATTAAGTCAATTTTTTTGTTCACCTGGACATGAAAGTAGAAATAACCTTCGAAATGCTGTGAAATCATATTCATCAACAAGAATGGAAAAATTAAAAACTAAACCTCTTCTAAATAACCCACCACCGTTTCCTACCTTATTTAAATGATACTGAATTAATCTATCCCGCCCAGAAAGGGTGAATCAAGTCCATTTGGTCTTTTCTGGCGATCCCTTTTCCCCTTTTTTCACCTGAAGAAGATTGAATCAACCTTCGAAACGTTGTGAAATCATATTCATCAACAGTAATGGAAAAATCAAAAGCAGGAAGGATTCTATACTAGTAGGGGCCTACGATAAAGACACTTGATGGAAATTTTGTTTCGTACTTAGATTCGCAATGGCAGCTATTTATATAACACTTTCCAATTACAGCATTTACTCTGTACTGCCTTTCTAAGGGACTTTCGATCTGAAGATGTGGAAGGTTCCCTTGTGAGGTTTTTCCTCAACTTCACTAGATAATTATATTTCGTAATGCTCGGCCGGCATGACGTCAAGCTTCCATTTAAGAAAACAAACCACTATCCATTACCCAGACGGAATTCGAACCGACATCCACAGCTTCCACTAAGCGTTAAAACTGCTCCTTTAAACGTTTCGTTTGTCACGACCAGATATATAATTCACCGAGGCTAGACGTAGCAGACGACGATAAAGAAAGGTTACCGAATTCTTAATTTTCGCGTGAGGTCGTAAAGTGAACTTCTGAGTTCAATTATTAGTAAGATGTAGCCTATGGGTAATATGTAGACGACTCTCGCTCTTATCTCTTGATTTCCACAGTCCTGTGTATTCGTAAACGAAACACTGTGGAATGCAGTTGATAGCATTAATGTATTTCGCTATCAGAAAGCCTCATTATGCAAAAGGAAAACATAAATTTTGATTAAATAAATCACCACAATCACCATCTCCTTTGTCATAGATTAGCATTATCAGGCTATTCCGTCTGTTAGTACTACTAAAACTATTCACTCCATCACCTCTAGAGACATCCACGGTCTCTTCTGCCTACGAGTTTACATTTATGTAATTTTTTGGAGAGTCCCTATATCTCCATTCTTTCAACATGTGAAAGCCAATTGGTTTAGATAAGTCTTAAAAACGGAATTTTAAAGAATCTTGTGAAAAGTCCGTTAGTATGTCACACAGGTGGTCCAGGTTCGAGTCCCGGTTAGAAATGTTGAAAATCCATAATGGCAATTCTGGCGGACAAGTTGTCAGTTGAAGTTTTTTCTCGGGCTTCTTCCATATCCTCAATATAGGCATTGATATCATTCCATTAACTTCTCTCAATTCCATCATCATATTCACCAGCGACGTGCGGAGAAGGCTAATCCAAGGGCATGAGGGGTTACCTACATGCAACCTGGATACACGACAAGCCTTAGTACAATCAACCAGTGTGGATGAGAACGAGCCTAGCTGAAGATTATAATGATCCAAATGCTGGGTCACCATGATTCCCCACATTCAATCATCTTAAGGACATATTCAAACATGTTGTGTATCAGTGAAATCTATAAGCGCTACACACGTTAATTCTACTGTCCGTCCGAGTGGTTATGTCGCATCTCGACTACCCTCACCCGTTTCTGCTGGCCCCTCAGTAAAGACTTGTGGCTGGACTGGCTTAATTATTTCCTGAAAACATTCGCTGTTCGGAATTTGATTTCTACGTAATATTATACACCTGGTTAAAATTATTTCGTTAAGTAAATGTCACATGATTTCCCTCCTTTCGATTACCTTGAGACATAACCATTCGGTCATACAGTATAGTACAAGGGCTGGGGAATTTGACTGCTAATGCTAAACAGATTCCATATTATGTTGCAACTCTCCGCTTCTAGGAACGCGGATCCGAGACATCTCTAGTAGATGAAATAACTAATTTTTACATTTAAAATCATACATAATAGATGCTGCATACTTAATTAAATATTTTATGAGAAGCAATACCATTATACTTGAAACAAATGACACTTATTTTCTCTTGATAAGATTTCTATGATGAAATGTATTGTGTTACGTTAGTATTTACTTAATTTTTAGCCTAAATTCAAGATCATTTATACTAACATTTATCGACTTCAGAAAAAAAATGTTTTCAAGATGTAGTATTCCACAATAAATTTAGGGCGCGAATTTCGAAAGCAGTTGTAGCAGACGACTTTTCTCACAATATTCGAGGGATTTAAGTGCTGGTAAAATTCATGTTCTGAGAATAATAAGTTAATTAAGTAGTAAAATATCGCTGCAATCGATAAGTATTGCGAATAAACTTGAATAAGGAACAAAAAAAAAGGTCCTTCCAAGGCAGGATTCGAACCACGAAAGTCTTAGTTACCAGTCTATCGTGCTCTGGAGCGAACAAGGCTCGGTCCGGTTTTTTTGCCACTAATGTACATAATCTCATCAGGACTCGAACCCGTCACCTGCTAATTGAAAACTTGCGGTCATGCGTTCGCAATCCACTTGAACTGATTGCTTGTTTTTCTATTTTTTTTGCGGGGGGGGGGGGAGGTCTCAACTATAGTTCGAACGAATACTAGGTAATGTCATGGTGAATTTTCGGGCTCGTCTTACCAAAAACCATCCGATTATCACCAATTCCACCTGTGCTAGATAATCTTACAGTTGATATAACGTCCTTAAATTGATTTACAGAAGTTTAAAAATACCAAAGACTACAAGCATTAATTGAAGGGTTCAGAACCATAGTGGGCCAAGCGCCATTTACTAAAACCGCAGAAAAGACGGGTTACAATCAAGTTATTACCATAATTCAATGGAAACATATATCAAGTAATATAAAGTATACACAATAAAACTAAATGATATGTCAATCTTCATTAAACTATGGTATTCACTTAACTTTAACCTTTGCTTTCTCCGTTTCTAATAAATGCCGCTTGGCCTATTATGGTTCTGAACCCTTCAATTTCCTTCAGACTCTTTTCAGCAGTACACAAATAAAAGTTGCCAGTTCATGAAAGACGTACGTAAGTATTCTAAATCTAGCATTAATTATGATGTACCGTTTCTGAACAATCCGAATCCTACGAGAATATTTAGATACAGGTATTATCAGCCATTTAAGTGAGTGTGAGTAATGAATTAATGACAATTTTTACAGCATAGTTATGGAGCCACGTAACAGAGAATACGCAACGGCGACTTATTTTATCTATCCCAGAGCGTACACCACATGTGCTGAGTTTTCTAAATTCAACGTGGACAACGAAAATTTCATAAAGTGTTTATTCGTACTCACTAGACTGACTGACGAAACTGCAAACGTCTATCACTTTGAGGCCGATTTTGTGTTTTTGTAAAAAGTGTAGCACGTATGATTTAAACGTTTCATAAAACATATTTTTTTCCTGGCAAGGCACTGATACACATACCTGCAAAGAGGCATGCAATATGTCTCGGAATTCCGACTGCCAAACTGGTATCTGTGCAAACTGTTGTTGACCATGGAACACTTTCATACTTCATAAATGCAAATACCAGAGACTGAAACACGTTAGTTCACTGTAAAGCAATAAGCCTAAGTAAAATTAAAATACAATTTTTTTTTGTTTCTCGAATAAAACGTTTGGGAAGTTTACCGGGTAATATTTCAATTTTTCAGCTTAAGTTCCTCCATCCCCGAAGATCATAATCTCCAGGTTAATCTTCTGGTTTGATATTAAGACGAAGCAAGTACTTCATCTCACTCATCCTAAAATTCTAGGGAAATGTCAACAGAAAGGAGAAGTCCCAAATTTATCTGCAATTCTTTATCATGGATCTGACTTAATATAATGATTGTCAACTCTGCAAGGCTACGTGTCTGAGATGTACAAGCCCTCTTATTCCGCTATAGCTAGCTACTCGGCGCCGATGGCACATACCACGCGTGATTGAGAAAAAAAAAATAATGAAAAATGTCCCACAACAGCGGACCTCGAGGACTGAATAGGGTAAAGATTGGTAATATTGCGATACGAGTAATATTGTGACAGTTCTTTTTGAGAATTTATTACAATTTTACTGAAGGAGAGAAGGACCGATTTTGTGTAGAAACTTGTCCGCGAACATTCCCTTAAGGGGTTAGGTACAGCTTACAGCAGTAAAATTTTGGAAATATTCAACTTTTTTTTTTCTCCAGTACTGTATCTTGTACAATAATGAAAATTAGTATGTGTAAAACACTGTCCTTCTGCGATATGAACAAATATTTATACAATTTAAAAAAAATATTTACACTTTTTTTTAATTCATTTCACTGTGCAGTGATGAAGCGTTTCCCACATAACTCAAAAACTATCCATCATTCTTGATGAAATTTTTTGTGTGTATGTATGCATGTGATATGTACAATATGATGCAAGATCACTTCTCTACCTTTGATAAATTGTCTAATAAAAATAAATTCATTTTAAAAAAGGGTCAAATATCAATATTTTCTTCTAACACAAAATAAAAAAAATGTTATTTATTAAATAATGTAATTGGAAGAGTATGATATTGTAAACATGAGTTTCAGCAATAAAATAAGAGAGAGAGAACATGCACAAGTTAAAAAGTTTATGAGTTATGAGGGAAACGCTTCATCATGGCACAGTGAACTGTCACAATTTTGAATTTTGAAAAAAAAATATATATATTTTTAAATCGTTTTTTTTTTTTTTTTTTTTTTCATATAGCACAAGGACAGTTTAACACATACCAATTTTCATTATTGTACAAGATCAGTAATGGAGGAAAAAAATGTTGAATATTTCCAAAAATTTTACTGTTATAAGCTGTACCTAACCCCTTAATACGTTTACGCAAAAAACACGATCTTCCTCCTATAAGCTGTTTTCAATGCTATAAAATTCAATAAGCTATAAAATTCAATAAGGTTAATATGTTTGTTTGACAACATAATATTTGTATTTTATATAATGGTTTCAAATATGAGCAGTATTCTAGGTACCGGTACACTTTGCATGAATTAAAACGAAAGAAAATAAGTATAAACAAGTCACATGTCGCCTAATATCCTTCCTTTCATGTAATTGTCACTATAATATTTTTTTGAGACGGCCAGAACCCTATCCTAAAGAGTGCTGAGAGTATAGTACACTATACCATACTTCATACATGATTATGATATAAGATGTACGTACAGAGATCCGAAGTATAATATAATATACCTGCATTTGTGCCCTAACTGTAACCTGCAAATTTTTTTAGCATTTTTTTTCTCATGTCAGTGACTTTCTTTTTGAAGTGTAAAATTATATTGAACTTTAAAAATAAAACAACAAATGGCTCAGGACTCAGGAGAATATGTGACCACTGAAGGATGAAAATTTTAACACTGGAAATATTTGTGTAGTTATGACTTCACATTCAGCAGAAATTGGCATCAATGAAACATCTGATATAAAATACATTATTTTGTTTCGTTTAGTTCCCGTAACAAGTAAAAAAAATTACAGCGACGATAATATTCCCAAGGATTTTAAGAGCACACACATACTCGTATTATAACTTCTTTCGTTTATAAGTACCTAATCTTGCAATCTACCTATACACTATTACTACTATTTAATTATGCTTACAGTTCTTGAAAAACTCCAGTCTAACTCCGTATATGGATTACTTTTTTCTTGATCCACACTAGACAAACACTATAGTGGCAATCACGTAACGTGCAACGAGCACAAACCCGGGACTGCATCTACAACATAAAATATCGTGACAACAGTGAAATATGCGGAATTTGAACATAGGATCGTAGCTTAAGCGCAGTCCTGAAGCTGAGCTTCAGCTGATATGCGCTTTACGACATGCAAATCAATTACTTAATTGGCAATGGTTTTCGTGTCGATATCTGGCGTCTGCTTTAAGCGATTTCTCATTTTCACCAAACGTTAAAGATACGTACAGTGAAATTAATGTGATTTGGAGCTGGGTCGTCATCATCATCATCATCATCATCATCATCATCTACGACAACACAGTACATATCACATTAATAAGTGAGAAATAACAATCACACCTTGGCGGTATTCGAATTCCTTACAAAGGCTTTAAAGCACTTAGTCGTTGACTGCACTACGGTCTACAAAATTTCAGTGATTTTCGCAACAGTAACTTCTATCTAAAGTAATTACTTATCACCTGATATTCACAGAAGAACTCCAGACATTTGGTAAAGGTGCGACAACACATTTTGCGACAAAGAAAAATCCATGTTCTAAAACTGTTGCCATTATCAAGGCTTATGGAAAAATCATTGTGTAATTAAACAAATAAATTATCTGTCAACGGTTTCCATATCGCCATCCGGTTACTACTCTGGTCAATATATCCCCCATTCAATTGACACTACAGACACATAGTGGAACTTGCTTTCGGAGCTGAAACGACGCTGGGTCTCCACCAATGACAACACAAAAAACACTAACAATAAAGGAACAGTCATTTTTAGAAGATTCGAACCAAGACAACTCTATACACCACCACGGCATGCAAATAAATAAGGAAATAAATTACTATCGATGGATTTCGTACCGTCAACTGATTTGTAACATAACCAAAATACCGCTTCGACCTCCTTCTCCATCTTATACTAGATATATGCACAAGAAAAATCCTGTTATTTGCATTCGACACTACACAGCGCCTCTACCTAAGACAACACAAGATACGTATGTCCTGCACGAATTCCGAGCTGTCGGTAAGTTGAGTTTTTCAACAAGAAAGCTTATTCGATTGTCTAGAGATGCTGTATATATTTATTGACAACGAAGTGCAAACTAAGCAATGCGGTTTTCCTAGTTTCCTTCCAAACTTTGCTGTATTACCTATATTTAGTTTGTGGAATGCGAAATTCAAGCATGAACGTCTGCAGGCTGATATATATGGTATTTTCTGCACTTATTCGGTGATTTAATGGAATCAGAAATAAATCCACCCGGTAACTCTTGCATTACAACTCTGGCAGCAAGCGTAACCTCACCGGCTCCCAATGTTTACCGTACTTTTGAATGAGTCTTTAAATACACAATTATTAGCTTAAATCTGCACGTCAATGATAGTTAAACAAATGCAGAACCAAGTAATAAAAAACAAAAGAGAAATGGATAGTGTAAGGTGACAGAATATTTCAAAATTCGCCGTTTCGGAGAAGGTGGTACCTGTGGCGTATCCGGGGTCGGTGTCCTCGTCCTCCGAGCCCGACACCTCGTGGTGACACTCGACCAGAGCGGGGGGCGGCTGGTGCAGCTGACAGTGCTCCTGGTGGCGGAACTCGAACTTGCCGCCCCCGTTGTAGCCGCCCCCGCAGAGCACCACGGCCAGGGCGCCCCCGGGCCCCACGTCCACGGAGGAGCGCCGGGACGCCTCGGCACGCGCGGAGCCGGGCAGCGGCAGTGTCGAGACGCCGTTGTCGGGCAGGGCGCTGGGGGCGGGGGGCACGGGCGCGGCGGCGGCGGCGGATGCCTGGCGGCGCGGGGAGCGGCCGCGGTCCGGCAGCACGGACGTAGCGCTCCAATAGCCCCATGCCATGACGACGACACTCCGGATCTGACCCGGCCAGCCGGCCGGCGGCGGCAGCGAGCCGGTTGCCCGGACGGAGGGGCCGCATCGCGCAGGCGCCGCCAGCGAGCCAGTCACCGCGCAGGTGTGGGCATCGGATACAGCGTGTGACCGCGAAAGTGGGAGACAGAGTGGCCCCGGCGCGGATTATACAGTGTCCATAGTTTATGTACAAACAACGTTCTAAGAAACAAGGGATATGCAGTATTACAGTATGTAGAATTGCACCAGTGTGTCGTGGAATAAATAATAATAATAATAATAATAATAATAATAATAATAATAATAATAATAATAATGCGGGATATGAATGATGCTACGAAATACAAGACAGAGTGACCTCGGCACACATACAGAGTACATAAAACAGTGGTCGTCAGCACTCGCTCAAGTGGATAAAATGCAACGAGTGCAACGTAATATGCTCCGTCGTGCAGAAGGGAGAGATAGAAAGTATACCCGCCAGCACCCACGGATGCATGTCAGTACAATTCTTTACACGCGGGCAAAAGACGGTAGCCCGAGAGTCCTCTGTGCCGATGACCGCTGATATAGAACACTAGAATAAAGAACGACCAGAGAAATAAGGGACAGAAACGGATTCCTGTCACAGATTATAGAGTCTTAAGATAGAAAATGAAGAAAGACTTGAGAAATGGGGAATACAGGTGACGAAAATACACACATTATAGTGTCCACCATGCAAAAAAGAAAATGGTTAGAAGAATATGATATATATAGAACTCCAGCAGACATAGAAGTCACTCACATGCAGAAGGCACGCCCGTAATCCCTTTCTCGTTATCAGTGATACTGAAAACGTCTATTCGTGCGAAAATCTAGAAATCGATCTTGCATGATCACAAAAGTTTCTCTTTATGCTTCGTATAATAAGAAAGTAAAAAGCAGTAACTAAAGCTTCGAATGTAGGACTGAAAGACATTTTCGTCGATGAATGTAATTATTCTTACTTAAGGCCCCCATTAAATAATGGGGGTTATTCACAGACAGTGAGATGTTACGTCGATAATAGAAAAATGTTGAAATTAAACGGCAAGGAAAACTGAAGACTCGCAGAAATTTTTGTCCGCAGTAGCTCTATTCATCACAACACTCATAAGTTCCGTTTGGGATTCAATTCCAATTCAGTTTTATGGGCAACAGTAAGAACAGTAAATATTTTAGGAGGTGATAATATGGTCCAGAGTAAAATAGTTCGTATAAACGTGTCCAATTTTCAATTGTATGGAGATACAGCCGTTTGTTCCACATGACAAACCTTACAAATGATAAGAAGAAACGACAAATGACAACGTACAATACTATTGACTACGTACTACGTGTCACTTTTATGAGATCGTCTGAGGGCAGCACTGTTCATAATGGGTACAGAGAAACAGCTATTTGTAATTTGCTACAAGGATGGGCACGTTCTTCCAGCATGACGAGGACGCTTTATATTTTAGCCGTCAGGTCACACATCATACAAAATCTCACATTCCCCGAATGATGGATCGCCGCGGTATTCGAGTGCATTGGCCACCAACGTCCCCTGACCTAACTCCTGTCGATTTTTGTCTGCGGGAGTGGATGAAGGCGAAGTATACAAAAAGTAAACACAAGGGACGAATAGGTTTCTCGCATTATGAATGGTGTTGTCCTCCTAAAACAAAATTACTTAAGAAGAGCAACACTTAGGCTACTGTTGTCAACAGAGAAAAAAAGTTAATTTATATATACTGATACCATATAAATAAGCAATAAAGTAATCAAGTTCTTTGTCGTTCCTTCATACCATTTTCTTTTTGTTAAGTTTATTTATACACTCCTTAACACCTGTGATCATATCGCGTGTTTATGATCTGTGGGTATACCAGTAGGCCGTTTTCACTATTGCTGAGTTCCTGTTTCTATTGTGTGTTGTAGACGCCTTGTGTTCATGTAACTGATTATATCCATAGATTTGTAAGGCTTGTTATGAGTAACATTCAAACAGCTGTATCTCCACACACATTGGAAATTGGACACATGTTTATATGAACGTTTTAATTCAGAATAGTTCATACTATCATTCCCTAAAATATTTACCATTCCTCCTGAATATACACTTCCCTTTGAACACATCTTTATAGGCATATAAATATGTGTGAAATGGTTATTGAAAGTTAAGTCCACCTGATGATATCCGCCTGAATGAGGCTCGTATATCTGTTAATGGTTACTTAAGTTAGTGTATGAGGAAGTATTGCGTGCGTGAGTGTGTGAAGAGGTTAACATGTTAGCTTGAAATGTACACAATAATAAGGTATGTATATCTATTATTAGTTCCCTGAATTAGTGTCTGTAGTACTGCTTGTGCAGGTGAAGCAATCAACACGTCAATCTAAGAGTTATTAAGTTGTACCACAAAAAATAAGGCTCCTGTATCTGTCAACAATTCCCTAAATATATGTATCAGAGGTTCCTGGCCGTAGAGCCATGGTCGTCTAGGACTCGCGTTACGGAATGCGCCTTGGCTGAAGTCATTATGGCGAAAAATTTTATAAAGACATTTCGGTCACTGAATGGAACCGGTGCTCATCCAGCACCGTGATCAATTTTGGAAGCTACGATCGATAGCGAAATCCTGCTCGAAAACCAGCTACACTGGCTGGGAGAATCGTGCTGATCACATGATACCTCCATTCTAAATAATCGTTCAGATATGTGGACGTGCCAGCAGCCGGCTGGTGGTCTTGGCCCTTCATGGGCTATCACGACACGGATTATTAGTTAAAGAGAGTAAAAGTGTGTATCAAGCGGTCAATAACTTACAATAATTTTACATTATTAGGAGATTTCAGAACAATGAGGTTCGTGTAGGCTTACCTATTACTAGTTTCATTAATAGTGTATGAAAGAAGAGCATGTGTGTATGTGAAACTGTTAACACGTTAACTTCAAAGTTGTTCGATGATGTACAGGTTGTCTCAGATACATACACAGCAGTTAGTTGGATGGCCTACTCAGGTTATTACAGGCAAACAAGTTTATCTATGACTTAATAATAATAATAATCCGTGGCGCTACAGCCCGTGGAGGGCCTAGACCGACCAGCCGGCTGCTGGCCTCACGCCCACATGCCGAAGCAAAGGTGGACGATCATCCAACCAGAATGGAGGTATCGTGTGGTTAGCACGATGATCCCCCCAGCCGTTATACCTGGTATTCGCAATTATCTATGACTTGCAGTATGCAATATAACAGTTAGCTATTGTGAACAAATTTTATAAATAATTGGTATAAAATAAAGCATTTATAACCCTTCTGATATATCTTCACCAGTGTCCTTTCTACTAACTAACGAATACGTTATACTTTTGACAGCAGTAGAACAAGTTTGGGACCTCAGATTTGTGTGTGCAAATTAATATCAACAGTTCATAAGAAGTTGCAATGCAACCAGCAAAATGTAATGTGTATTACTTCCCTACACAGGCCTACAGTAAGTCGTAGTCGAACATGTACGCCTGTAATAACTAGGGTAGGCCACCCAATTAACTGCTCCCTATGTATCTGAGACAATTTGTACACAAAAATAAGACTCGTGTACTTTTAACAGTTCACTGAAAGTAAATATGAGAAAATACAGCACATATATGCGAAGAAATCCACACGTTATCTTGAAAGTTAATCGGCGACGTATACAAAGATAAGGCTATTAAATATATATTTAAAACTTCAGTCAAATAGCGTATAAAAGAATACAGCGTGTATCTGTGAAGTGGCCTACATGATAAACGTAAAGCTTGTTCAGTGTTGTACAGAACAATAAGGCTCTTGTAGCTGTGAATAGTCATTGTACGAAAGTGTATAGCGTGAGAAAATAAAGATGTTAACTGAAAGTTATTTGACGATGTATAGTGCAATAATGTTCACGTATCGGTTACCCACTGAACAAATTTTTACTTTTTGTCTTGCTCCGAAATAAAAATAGGTAAATATTACTAATATGTGTGCCCTAAATCTGAATTTAAAATCCAAATTGCCCCATCACGTACCATTTTCCGGGGAAAGTGAATTGAATTTTTTTAAGAAAAAAACTTTTTTTTTTTATTTTTCACTACTGCTGTTAAAATTACAACAGACTAGGGATTCAAAATGTCTCATAATACTTGAAAAAAGGGTACTGGATACAAAAATGATGTTAGTTTAAAACACAAAAAATACAACAATAAAAATATTTCATATGTATAATGAGAAAAATCTCAGAATTTGTACCACCATTTAAAATAAATTTTTGCATGACTTCCGTTTATAACTAGATCCGGGACTATCTTTTACAAGGAACCAACAATAATCTGCAAGCATGCTGGATGATGATCTTCCTTTATATTGCCTTTCCATTTCAGATATTTCTTGAACAAAATCTTTCCCCATGCTCGTCGCTTACCGCTCCAAGGTTAGAAGGAAAGAAATCCAAATGAGAATGTAAAAAGTGTACTTTGAGAGACATATACACCCTATTTTCTCACATGCACTGAACATGGCTTTTTTAAAGTTCGATGTAGCTATCTGCTCTAGAATTTTCAAGGAAATTTGAGCAAACATATTTGTAAGCGCGCTATTCTTTTTTTTCTGTAACGGAAAGTTTTTCCTCAAACAAAGAGTCAGCCAAAACTTTACGAATTCGTGGACCGAAGAAAATGCCCTCTTTTAATTTTCCTTCACTCAAACTAGTAAAATTTTCTTTTAAATACTGCAAACCACATAGTTGTTTCTTCATTGCGTAGACCTCACTTTGAACTGTTATGAAAGTTACTGAATAGAAGGAATCAATATCTGTTTATTTATTAGAAGTACAAAAGAACATGCCAACAATCATAAGAAACCAGAAATAGGTCTTAAACTCATAAAATGCATTAGCTTTTGTTTTGGCTTACAACCGCAACCCGCCACAGATGTTTCCTGGGGGAACGCTTATCGAAAAGCGAAATCATAGCAAGTTATATCTTGAAAACCATATGTGATACGAAGAAAAGAGATGCATTTTTGTTATTCAGCGCATATTGTTTTAAGTCGGAGTAAAATTCTTGTTCTTCAGTGTTATTGAATGTGTATTCCAGGAAGATGGGAGATGTTGGAGAGTTCATGATGGGAAATTTTGTAGATCAAATATCAACAAATGTATTCTTATTGGTTAGTTACGTAACATTGACGGTTTGGCCGTAATTTCATTGAAGATAGGTAACAAAGTGCACAGCAGGAGATGTGGCAACCCTGCATAATTAATAACTAAACTAAAAATGCTACTCCTCTCTAAACTCTTTCAAGAAAGACCACAATGATATTACACTTCCCTTTTTAACTCACTGCCCTGATTCATCTCTCAAAAGGACCTGTTTAGTTCCTGTCCACCCTGTATGCAAATAGTTTCTTGAATTAGCACATGAGAGAAGGCAGCATGAATGTGTGCACCGTTCAGCACTTCAACTCTGTATTTTTGTATGATTTGCACAATAATAAGGCTTGGGTTTCTGGTAACAGCTACATGGGTGAGTTTGTGCTTGCAGTGGAAATCAAATCAAAGAAAGCTTTGCTTGCGTGACCTGTTCAATGCGTTCTACATAATACTTCAGCGCTCTGTAAATGAAATCCCAGATCGATGCTGTGACGAGTCACGAACAGAATCCGACACCTGAAGTTACAGCAGTAGCAGCAATAATAATAATAATAATAATAATAATAATAATAATAATAATAATAATAATAATAAAACAAACCCTCAAGGAAATGTAGGAGCTGGTATTTTTAATAATCTTTTTTGCTTCTATCTCTCGGTTGGTTATAATCTATCTGCCTATGATGAACAAATTGAAGCTATACATGTTGCCTTAAATCAACTTTTATTCCATATGGATAAATTTACAAACGCCGTCATCCTCTCGGACTCAAAAGCAGCCATTTTGTCCATAAATAAAACTGACCACTCCTACACAGAAAATCAATAATTGTCAAAAAATACTTGCAACTTAAAAGAACATGGCATGGCAAAACAGTTGTGTTACAATGGATCCCAGAACATTGTAATCTACATGGGAATGAACAGGCTGACACATTAGCTAAGAAGGGTGCCAATCTCAAAATAAACCCACGGAAACCTTTGACATTTAGCTCAGTAAAACAATATATCAAGCAACTACACAAAAATAATGACCAACAAGAATTGGACATAAACATTTCGCAACAACGTAGGAAATTACTGAAGGATATACCTCCTGAACCCAGAAGACTGGTAGTTGCAAGCTTTCGCCTTAACACTGAACATGACATCCGGTAAACACCTCGACCGTCTTGGCATCCTGCATTTTGTGCCATCAACAGGAAGACATGGCTATACAACATCTTGCAAAATGCCCTGCTCTGAAATCCTCCAAAGAAGACGACCGCTACTAGGAAGCCAGAGCCCGAATGTTTTTGATTACTTAATCCGTAGTTTTGTTCACCACTTTCTCGTTTTTCCCTCAGTCAATGATAGTAAATATCATGTACTAGCCATTAGACAAATAAATAAATAAATAAATAAATAAACAACAACAACAACAACAACAATAATAATAATAATAATAATAATAATAATGAGAACGGAAGAGAACTAGAATTCACATTCGCAGTCACCATACGATAGTTCGACGTTGGACTCTCTAGAATCGTCTCTGACGACAGTAGATACGGTTATACGAAAGACCATTTCAGTAAATTTCATGAAATATATGATATATGTAACAAGGACAACTGTCTAAAATAGCAGCACATAGGTCACTTATTTCCCAAAAAAAAAAGTTCTGGCGTGTAACCTAGAATATTGACAGCGGCACAAAGTTTGTGGAACACTGGTGCACTTGACAGGCCATAAAGTTTTACACAATACCTCGGGACAATAGAAACAGACGGGCACGAAAATATTGCGACTCTGTTACAAGGTCAGCAAGATAGAATATGGAAACATTATCTATTTTCCGTCAACAAAGGCTGAAGAGGGGTTATGTGGAAACATTATCCATTCTCCATCAACAAGGACAGTAAATGGGTACTGTATATACGCACATTATCTAGTCTCCGTCACCAAGGGCAGAAAAAGGGACATTGGAAACATTATCCAGTGTCTGTCAACAACGGCAGAAAAATAGCATGTGGGAACATAGCTAATTTTCGTAAACAAGGGCAAGAAAATGGCATGTGGAAACGCGATCTATTCTCCGTCAATAAGGGCAGGAAAAGAGTATGTGGAGATATCTAGTCTCCTTCAACAAGGGCAGAATTATTATCTAGTCTCCGTCACCAACAGAAAATGTGTATGCAGAAATATTATCTACTATTTGCCAACAAGAGCAGAAGAAGGGCATCTGGAAATAATTATATTCTCCGTCAACAATGACAAAAAAGGGCAGGTGGAAACATTATTATACGTAAGCAAGAACAGAGAAGAGGCATGTGCAAAATTATTTCTCTGTCGACATGAGCAGAAAAAATGGTATGTTTTAACATATCAATTTTCGCCAACAAGGACAGAAAAAATAAGTGTGGAAATATTATATAACCTCCGTCAACTAAGATAGAAAAACAAGATAGGCCTATATCGACTCATTTCTCCGACAATAAGCACAGAAAAACAGTATGTGCAAACATTATGTACTCTTCGTCAACAAGGACATAAAAAAGACATGAGAAATTATATATAATTATACTCCGTCAACAACCCCAGCAATAAGGACACGTAGAAATAGTATCTATTCTATTCTATTCTATTCCTCGTCAACAAGGAAAGAAAAAGAAAATGTGGAAACATGATCAATTCTTTGTCAACCAGAACATAAAAAGGACATATGAAAACAATATCCATTCTCCGTCAACAAGGAAACAAAATGAGCATGTGTAAAAATTATCTATTTTCCATTAACAAGGGCTGAAACAAAGGGCCGTGAAAAATACCCAATCTCAGTTATCAAGAACAAAAGCAGTTAATGTGAAAATATCTATTCCCTATTGTTAAAGACATAAATAAGGATATATAACATCTACCTTCAGTTACCAAAGACGGAAATTGGACAATGTGGAAACATCTATTTTCCGTTACAAAGGACATACACAACGAGTTGTAAAAACATTTCTCTTAATAAGGAACGACACGAGTAGATATAAATACAGCTATACTCAGTTAGCAAGAAAAGAAATACGAGGACAATATGGAAACATATTCCGTTAACAAGGACAGACTCAAGAGGACATTACTGAAGTCGGAAGGAGAGAGATGTGGAAGTATTATCTATTATCTTCATAAAAGTTACGAAAAGAGAACTATGGGAACATTGGGCTATTATTTTCTCCGTCATCAAGTTACACACAGAAGAATATGTTAGGTGTGGTCACCGGCGTAACTCATTGTCAGTTTGTAGTGAATTGGACACGTGATCTGAAGCGGAGTTCGAGCGTGGGTTCAACCTTACTTAGGTCATCTATACTGTGTTCCATAATGTTTGACAGGCAAAATAAACATTGCCGTCAGAGGAAAGGAGAAATATAATTGCTACTCAACCAATGGCAGAAGCGTTCTACCTATCCTCAACTTCAAGATGTCTGGAATGTGACCTCTGCCATTGGTTGAGTAGCAATTATTTTTCTCCCTTCTTCTGCCGGCCATGTTTACTTTGCCTGTCAGATATTATAGGACCCAGTATCGTAGGCTGGATTTTTCCAATACTTTTAAGTAAACGTAAGCCTAATGTACGGTAATCTCACGGTAAATCCTCGTTAAATATTACCAATTCCACCAGCGCATAAGATTGCAGTTGAGACAGTGTCATTAAATAACTGATTAAAATAAAACGTGTGACATCATTATCTATTCTCCATTACCTAAGCAAGAATACAATAGTCTAATCAGTATTGCCAACACATCAATTATATCCCCGTCAGTATAACACCTGAAAATCCGTCAGAAACCGTAAAAATTAAAAAAAAATAAATAAATAAATAAGACCCACTCAATATATCTATATACAAATAAAAAGCAAATTTTTAACACAACTTAATTACCAATCTTGATTAAAATATTAATTCATCAACTTCTGACTTGATTACTACGAAAAACAGGGGATTCTTTAACATGGTACGGCTCCTGATCATATATATAACAGACTGACCATCGCAATATTAAAAACGGTAACATGTAGAAGAGAACAACCACCAGGATCGCCACTGTCGACTGGAAACGAATGCTAGATGGAAGTACAGTTGCTCCATGCAATTCAAATAACATTTATGATGTGACTCATTCTATTGTCGCCAGATGGCAGTATAGTAAACTTGATAAAAGTTGTTGCCGTCAAAGCCTATAAGCCAGAGCAATCTGATATACAGTGATCAGGGGTACGGCACAGTTCAATGAAAAAGCAAAATCCCCCAAAAATTAAACAAATAAAATGACAGCAGCTAAAAAAGTCTAAAGACTATTTAAATCGTAATTTCCGCCAGAAAATCCGTCACCCGTCAAAGCCATTCTTTTCCCGTCCGCTACGTTGAAATTCTGTCACTTGTGACGGAATTTCCATCAAGTTGACAACACTGATAATAATGTGAAAACATCATCTAGCCTTGTTGTTATAACGAAAACAAGATACGTGAAACAGTCTTCTGATCGTCATTACCACGAAATTACAAACATAATAATAATAATAATAATAATAATAATAATACTAATAATAATAATAATAATAATAATCCGTGGCGCTACAGCCCGTGAAGGGCCTAGACCGACCAGCCGGCTGCTGGCCTCACGCCCACATGCCGAAGCAGAGGTGGACGATCATCCAACCAGAATGAAGGTATCGTGTGGTTAGCACGATGATCCCCCCAGCCGTTATAGCTGGCATTCGCAACCAGATTTCGCTACCTATCGTAGCTCCCCGTGCATCACGATGCTGGGTGGGCACCGGTCCCATACACTGGCCGAAATTTCATGAGAAAATTTCTTCCCCCATGAGGACTCGAACCAGTGCGCATTCCGTAACGCGAGTCCTAGGCAGGATGCCTTAGACCACGACGCCACGGCGCGAGACAGATTACAAACATAGGCTACGGTATTTTAACTCCTCTCCGTTATGAGATCACGAATTTGAAACATGGCAATATTATCTCGTCTCCATTCCAAAATTACAAACACAGAACATGAAAAGTTATGATTCTTTTCCGTTATTAAATCAGGAACAGAAGACGTTGTAATGCTATCTCGTCTCCATTCCAAGGGTCGGCAATAGGAATTACCGCTACATATCATCACTGGAAAGAGTTAACATTAGACAGGCAACATGCTTGTTGCGGATAGACAAACATCCTAAACACGAAACAATTAAACAATTGCACAACACTGTGCTAAGATGTGGAACTGCAATTTGTTAGCGCGGACAATAGCCACAAGACAATAGATGGTCGTAAATACACGAGCGGCATTGTATGAGATAATCACAGCGTCATAATTGAGGTTAAAACATTCAGGAGACTGAAGCACAAGCTCCGTACTGACCTGGAAGGACAGAAAGTTGTAGGCTAATCAATGGAGGTAAATGGATGAAAAATAAATGTCAAAAGGAAAGAAGACGGCAGAAAGCATATTTGATTTACATTAGGGATGTTGGCTTTATGTAAGCCTCGGGATACCCAACACCATTAACCCAGTTTCACGCCATATAGCAGTCTTTCATAACTTTCGCAACAATACTAATATCTGATTTCTATTTTCGTGATTTGAATATCGGAGATATTCCCACAGGTCTATCTGACTGAAGTAGGAAACTTGGGGGAGGAAGAGGAGAACTTGCTTCAGTGTTTCACCCAAGCAAATCAAATGTGTTTACAAGTGATATTAAATCTCGTGTTCACCACTATACCTGCTCTGCTGTGTAGCCACGGGCTTTCAAGTTAGAAAATTTCCAATGGACGTACGAGTATAAACGTTTCTAAATAATAATAATAATAATAATAATAATAATAATAATAACAACAAACCCTAATAACTAATAACAATAGCAACAACAATTTTCCTTAACCAAATGTACTTTCGTCGCTATACATGGTCCCTCTCGTTTGCGTTTATTCTAGAGTAGGGTAAAGTTGCCTATTTCCATAATACCCCTAATCCCGTGATACTTTTTAAAATTGAATGTCAGTCAAAGCTTTGCCGTTCAACCATAGCGCCAGACATCTTTCTAGAAAGAGTGCATCTTTCGCCTACTTTTGAGACATCGGTGAACTTCATAGCAAGATACCCAATCCCGTGACATTCAGTGAAAAAAAATTATCAGGAATTAGACAACTTTACTCTACTTAATACAAAAAAATCACGAAGGGTGTAATGTGACGGTTCTTGAAGTGTAGCATAAAAATAAAGAACATTAATTTTTTTATTAAAACTATTATATTTCGTGTGCTTCATTCTCAGATAAATTGGCTGCGAAATACTGAATATCAACAGTATTCGACAAACAGCTTAGGAGAAATCGTTATTCAAAAACAGAGACAGCATGACCAATACCGCTTTCCAGGCGTTCCGGATACAGAAGCATAACTTGTATCTATTCGAAAATCTGAAAATCGATTTTTGCATCACCATAATACTTTCTCCGGAGAAAAGTAAAAAATACGACAAAAGAAATGGAAACAAAAAGAATATTCTTAAATGAAAGCCTAGATCATATACCCCAGATAGGTCAGACTTATTGGCTTTAACGTTAACAACTTTTATCAGGTTTACTACGCTGCCATCTAGTTGTTACATAAGGAGTCACGCCATAGTTCCCATTTGAATTGCATTAGCGACTGCACTGCCATCTTGTGTTCGTTTACGGCGGACGGGTGGCGATCCTGGCGGTTGTTCTCTTCAAAGTGCAAACGACTTTAACATAGCGATGACCTATCTGTTACACATGTGATCTAGGATGAAAGCTAGATCCGCTGCCGTTTAGCCCATTGTCATTTCGCACGAGAGTTTTCATTATCCACTGCCTGTATTATTCGTCCAGTACGCAATTTTGTGTAAAAACTGATTCTGTCCCATAGTTCATCGTGCCAGCTTCGTTACTGTTCATTCAAAAATACAAATAGCCTAGTGTGTGTAACAGAGCGAGTTGGCTCAGATAACGTCTGAGACTCGCAATCGAGAGGTCCCGGGTTCAAACCACATGGCCCGCCACTCACTGGGGTTTTTCATAGTTTTCCCTCAGTCACAAAGGCAAATTCCGGATTGGAAATTTACATACCATGATTCATCACCGAGTCCACACCTGTGGAGTAACGGTTAGCGAGTCTGGCCGCAAAGCCAGGTGGCCCGGGTTCGATTCCCGGTCGGGGCAAGTTACCTGGTTCAGGTTTTTTCCGGGGTTTTCCCTCAACCCAATATGAGCAAATGATGGGTAACTTTCCGTGCTGGACCCCGGACTCATTTCACAGGCATTATCACTTTCATCTCATTCAGACGATAAATAACCTAAGATGTTGACAAAGCGTCGTAAAATAACCCACTAAAATAAAAATTCATCACCGCCTCAGTCACCATTATCATAAACATTAATCAAAATATAAAAATCTAAAATCAGTGACGTGAATACAAATCACTACACGAAAATAGAAACAGGAACCCAACAACAGAAGAGGAAAAAAAAAAAAGTCTACAGCTATACTCAAAAATCCAACAAACACGATATGACCACACATGTTAAAAGCGTCTATAAATAAACTTAAGCCTCCCCCTGTCGGTCCGAGGCGAAACTCCTTCCCCGAGTAGGTCCGCCTCGGGTGCTCGTTGCAGAAGCCATCCAACGTCGCTTGACTACATTCCACGGAGGCCGGTCGAGAGAGTCAGCAGCTTCGGGAGGCCGGCGGTAGAGTGATCTGAAAAACCAGAAATGGGATATGAGGAAAGGATGATGGGAGAGGAAAGGAAGTGGCAAAGATGAGTGGGGTTCCAATCGCCTGATAAAGTTACCTGATATTCACCCATAGGAGCGAGGGAAAAATCCCGGAAAAAACCTCACCCAGGCAACTCATCCTTACCGAGAATTGAACCCGGGACCGCTGGGTTCGGAGTTAGACTCCCTAACCCCTCAGCCACAACGGTGGACATAAAGAGTGTTTAGTTCCTCTTTATCTATAAAATGGTGCACACCTTCATTTTACAAACAATATACAATTCACATCAACAAAGTTCGTAAATTGTTTGCACTGGTACATAATGTAAACATACATTTCAATACTAACAAATGCACAAGTATAATCCAGTAGTATCTACAAACATGTAAGCTATTCGCTGTCATTTTTCCTCCCTATAATTCAACATAAGTCTAGTATAATTTTATTACACAAGACAGATTAATTTTAAAGACTCGGATTGTAGGAGAAACAAAAACGCACATATTTTCACTATACACATGACTCATATGAGGTTCCTAACGCTATCTTCTTCATAAAGTTACAATGATAAATATAACAAATATACTTTAAGTGATGTAATATTCTTGTAGCAGCAGCAGCAGCAGCAGTAGTAGTAGTAGTAATAGTAATTTTAATACCATTTTAACAACGCTTTCAAGTACAAAGGTTATTAAGAATCAAAAAACAACGTGGGCGATGAGAAATGACCGGCAAATTTTGCCTCGGGCCCTCTTAGGGAGCTTTCACACCTAAGTGGCACGTCGCATGTGACATTTCACGTGGCAAGTCACTTGAAAACGAACAATATATAAATAAATTAAACCTTTCATACAGGAGTGGCATGGATGTCGCATCTGTCACGTGTCTCTTTGAAGCCACCCACATATCAGACCGGATCGTTTTCTTTAGAGAGTGCAACTTGTCACCTGAGTCGCGCATGCGAAGTGAATGATTCAAGTTCCAAGCAGACTGTAGAGAGTATCTGACAGCTCCAGGTTCTGCTGGTAGAGCGGTGTTTTATTTGTTGTTAACATAAATATCTCAACACGTGCCTCTTCCAGGAACTGAGGCCTTCAACATGAAATTTGTTGAAGTTACTGAATCTTATCAATATTTATATGATACTACCTCACCAAATTACAGCATGAAGGATGAGCAGGACAGGGCATGGAACCATGTGTCTCAACAATTTTCCTTCACAAACACCAAGAATAATACCTATAGAACAAGGTAGTGTAATTTTGATATAAATTGAAGCGGTGAGATCAAACACCAAAGTCCATTATAAAATTCCTGAAATTTGTCTGAACAGATTTCTAGTTGCCTTGAGACTACGAAGTATTGTGCGTATCTACACTGTCTCTTAGATATGGATGTACGTCTTCTTCTGGCGATCACAACAACGGTCAAAGCAATAATAATTATATCAACGTCGCCAGAAGACATCTTGAGAACTGAGAAATAAGCAAAAGAAAACATTTGCCACTGACAACTGCCACTTTGGTCTGCAACCTTCATGTCATTTTGTCACTTGCTACTTGCCTAATGCCACTTGTCATTTTGCTGTGAAAGCCCCCCAGAAACAGCATTCTTTCACGTGTCATAAATCTAAGACACCAAACTCACAGCTTTACTTTCGCCCAGGAGGAAACCATGCTAAGGATTTTATCCACCGCAATCGGCCGGGCTTAAATAAGTGAATTTGGAATCCAACAGCTAGCATGGTAACCACTAGACCACCGAGGACGACATGCGGCGTTGAAGGCTCTGTACATCATTTTTTTAAATTTCATAATCCTGTTCAAGTATCACAAAAGCTATTGGAAGTGACGACCACCGATTTTGGTGCCAAAACATGGTGCGTCGCTGTCATGCCTGCACTGACATCAACAGCTGGTACTTCCAACAGCTTGTGATACATGACCAGAATCATGAAATGTAAAAAGTAAGGCATTGTACTTACAAAACTATGACAACTCATTTCACCAAACGTTGTTCTGATCAATCTAACTTATAATACGGTCATATATAAAGTGAAGAAAAAAACATATTTGACGTCTATTTCCGCATTTTATTTTAAGAACAAAATTATAAATATTTCAACAATTCCTTTATATCAGCCAATTCATTTATGAGAAACTCAACAGCAGAAAGTACAACACATATTCGGGTACTGTGATTGACATGCAATGACTAAGCAAAGAGAATAACTTAATCAAATCATTTTATTTTTTTAGCATCTTCAGGCTAAATGGATTTAAGAACAAATGTGTGAATGATCAATAAATCAAGACCGAATAGCAAGTAAATAAATGAAAGAACGGATGAATTAAAGAATAAAGAAAGGATGAACAGAACAAGGAATAAGTAAACACAAATGGGATGAATTAATGAACGAATATACGAACATACGAATAAATGACAATGTAAGAACGAATGAATGGCCGAGAACGCATGACGAATTCATGTATAATACAAGTAAACTGCGCAAAGAATAAATGAAAGAACAAAAGAAATGAACAGACTAATGATAAATGAATGTAAGAATGAATGAATGGCTCAAGAATATAGACACGAATGAACTAATTAATTAATGTAGTTACTGCGTAAACAAATGGACTAACCAATGAATGAATGAATGAATGAATGACAAGACTAAATAAACAGAGAAAGTAAAACTTTTAAAGAAAAATGAAATCGTGAGACTATGAACTCACTCACTCACTCACAAGCACCTGGTCGCCATCTCTGTCCGCAGCATGCCTGCAGTGTATGGTTATCAGGTCACATGCGCACCGATTATAGTAGATACTCAAGTCAGCTTTCTGGGTCGGGCGTTCCCAAGCCGCGGATAGCTATATAAGCGCTCACTATAGAATCTATAGTAGTAGTAAATTATGTCATCTGATAAGCTGAGTGGTTGTGTATCGACAATGACAGTGAAATACGACATGGACTAGACAACACTGATCAGTGTAGCAGATGTCTACATTAACTGCCAGCAGATAAGTGTTCTCTTTATCTGAGTTGTGCAAACTAAGGGCATATGTTCTTCCTACCTCCGAGAATTTTCGTGTCTTATGGGTCATATAGCAGAGTTCAATAGTATTGGCGCTAACAGGCGTGTTGTCAGTTTACTATGAGTAGCCAATGAGGGCTGAAGCCACAAAAACGTTATTATCTACGTATGTTCTTTGTATAGCTCAGGAACTTTCCGACGTATGTATAAGTTATATAGAACACAATCTCTTACCTACGCTGATACATAGGCCTATACGGTGTTTCCGGGCTGGTGTTACTAACTTTCAGGGATGATGGAGAAGGACACATGTATCAATTTGAGATAAGGAACCCTGGTCCGGAAATGACTGAGTCGAAAGTTACAAGCAAAAATAGTTGTGTGGAAATTAAATAATTTTATTCTTGTGTACACCTTATTTATCTGTAGACTACATCTTACACATACTGTATTCATCTGACGTTGTTTACGTTGTCTACCTACAATATTCAGTCGAGTGCGCTGTCTGAGGGATGGGGACAGGAAACTACACTAAAGCAATGCAGATGGCGTAATGTGTAACGGACATGATCGGTCCTGATATGCACGTCTGTAGACACCAGTGTATTTGTGCAAGTTGCAGTATTTAGTCGATCAGTCCTAGTGAAATGGAGGAATATGCAGACATGATTTTCGAATACGGATGAACCAATGGGAAGAGTAGACAAGCTCACAGATTGTATCGGGCCAAGTACCCACGTAGGAGATACCCGACCCATACCATCTTTTCATGACTTTTCCAAAGGTTAAGGGAAGGAGGGCACGTGGTGCCAAATTACAATTTCATTTCCACATAACTATTTTTGCTTGTAACTTTCGACTCAGTCATTTCCGGACCAGGGTTCCTTATCTCAAATTGATACATGTGCCCTTCCCCATCATCCCTAAAAGTTAGTAACACCAGCTCGGAAATACCCTGTATAAAGAATTGGTCACCAACAAATACATTTCAATACGTGTTTCGTAACATTTCAGTTTTTTATAATGTTACGAATGATATTTCCGTTCTTACTGAACTAGCCTATTATACAAAATACACGAATAATTTAAATCACGTTAACTATGAACTAAAACAAGAAGATAAACTTTTTGCATTGCGCTTAAAATATTAGTTACAATGCCAAAACTCACTCTGATTTAGGTTCTGGCTCATATGTATAGATGCGAAATTTAAAAAATGGGCCGCGTCTCCGTAGCAGTCTTCCTCTATGTAGGCAACAAATTTCGCAATACTGTCCATAAGTAGCATACATTTAGGCGCCCTTGTTTACTGCACATGCGCAATGCGTTATATCTGGAACTTAGTACAATTAGGCGGCCCGAATTTTGAGTCTGGGTCTGTACATCTATTATCAGGAAGTACCTCTCACTTGACCATAAGTGTCAGAGGAAGAACAATAATTGTTTGTATGTATCTGAAGTCCGATTAATGCAGTATGTCACTAGTCAGCGATGTATGCAATGGAAGGGTAAAGGAACTGGCAACACTACCCCATTATCTCCTGGCTTAGTTGCCTCATGAGTGATTCCTTACTGGTGTCACTTATGAGGTTCACTTCGGACAGTTGACTAACCAACAAAGAAACAAAAAATGCCAAAATATAAGACGTATAACTTCATAAATTGCACGGTTTAAATGTCTTCAATGTTGTACAAAACTGTTATTTGTGTATTGTAATAATTCATAATGTTAATATTTCTATACGAAAACCAGCATTTAAAAGTGATATGCACGTAAAAAAAGTCGTTTATAGTCACTGTTTATATATAGTCGGCCTGGATGTACCAGAGGTTGCGGGTTCGATCACGGCTCACGTCGATGGCATTTAAGTGTGCTTAAATGCGACAGGCTCATGTCCGGCACACCGGCGACGCTGATATAACCTCGGCAGTTGCCGTTATCATTTATATTCTATTATCGTTATTTAGCAATATAAATAATATTCAAGTTATCATCTATATTAAGTCATCGTTCTTTAGCGAAATAAATAATATTCAAGTTACCATTTAAATTCTGTTATCGTTCTTTAGCGATATAAATAATATTAATTTAATGTTATATTTGGAAAAATACAGTTTCATAATACTAGTGTTAGTTTTAGTTCTTATATTATAACATCATACTGTCCAGTAACACAATAAAATGGAAAATAACGACAAGGATTTGAACCTGAGACGTCGATGTCTGAATTCAGACGTTCTTTCAACTAAGCCACGGGGGCACAAGTAAAGAAGCATAATAATATACGAAAAAATTGGCCCAATCCCCTCTAAAACGACCTGATGATTTACGGAAGCTCTTCCAGGACATGTCCACTCGACTGCAAAATGTGATCGAGATTGGAGGAAAATGGACTAAATATTGAATCGTGGCTTTTGATTTGGTTTTTTAACTTTTAATTCTTTGAATTTTCTAACGCAGACTCCAGTATGCTTGTTTTGTTTATGCCACGAAAGATATTTTTGTTGAATATAATTTTTTTTTCTTTCTTTCCATTTGTAGCCATAATGTCATAATAAATAATGATAAAGTTTTGGAATAATGCATTCATGAACCTGATGTTAATTAGGCCTACTAAAACAGTCATGAAAAAGACAGCATCAATTATATTTTCTCCCTACATTAAAAACAAAAAAAAAACATAAAAAGCACTCAGTGGTGTTGGAACGCACGACTCACGAATACCAGTCCAGAACGATACCATTACGCTACAAGTGTAACACGTAGAATACTTTAATTATAACTCTATATAGTAGGCATCGTAGTCCAATAACATGTAACATCGCCTGCCTCCGAATTGTAGCGGAGATACCCGAAGGGAACTTAGTATCTAGAGAGCGGCCACTTTTTCTTTTGACAGCTGTACAGTCTATATATCTTCTAGAGTCTAGACAACGCACCATTCCTTTCTCCCTCTTTCAGATCAATGTCCCTCCTAGCTGCTTATGCGTGTAAATGATCCAACCACACCCACTCTGTGGTAAGAGACTAAAAAAGTGCAAATATGAAAGCATGGAAGGGAAACCCCATGACCATGTATGTAAACTCTTGCTATATCAGAAACTTCAGTCGGATTCGTGACCATTTCAATACATAATGTGACTAGTGAAGTTCGTCTACACATAATGCATGTATATGGGACTTCATTTCAGTCACCTATAGTCTGCACGATCCGTCTCGTGCGCTTGCGCGACAAATTAGCGTAACTCTTTCGTATGGTAGCGATAGTATAACTCGTGACACTCCAGAGATGGCAATCTTCATACTCTCACCAACAAGAACGAATAACGCTGAAACTGATCAGAAAGAGAAAAATGGATTTTCTGGGTCATTGCCTGAGAAGAAACTGCCTACTTAAGGGTGCACTTGAAGAAATGATGAAAGGAAGAAGAGTTCGGAATAGAAGACGATATCAGATGATAGACGACATTAAGATATATGGATTCTATGCGGAGACTAAATGGGAAGCAGAAAATAGGAAAGATTGGAGAATGCTGGATATGCAGTGAAAGACCTGCTCTTGAACAGAAAACTAAGAATGAATGTTAGTCTCTGTCAATAAGTGTCTGCGATTAAGTAAACATTCAGATCTTTTATACATTACCTATAATTTAAAATACTTGTTTTTTTTATTTTTTTAATTGCTAGTAAGTTTGAAATGAATACAAGTTAATACAATGTAAGATAAACTACCCCACTCCTGAATGAGTAAGACTCGTGCTCAGGAGGGGGTTCCAATACACACAATAATAAAATTAAAATTGAGAGTGAATACAGATTCAAAAGTGTTTAATATGTTTAAACCCAAACTATAAATTCAATACAATTTTTTACTTTTTTTATTAATCTGGAGAGGATTCGTGGTTAAAAGAATATTAGATTAAATTTGTTTAATAATCTAGGACCTTGACTCATGCTATGATAAAAAGCTGCATTGGTTTTACATTTAGGTTCAGGCAGAGAATTCATATTTTTAGTTCTATATTTATGTATATACCTTTCAAAGTTATTAAGATTTCTGTGAAAATATTTTAATAAAATAAAATAATAAATTTGTTTAATGTTGAAAACTTTGACATGTTTAAACAACAATTCAGTTGAGTAATCTTTCTGATTTTTTTATTATTTTTTTTTTTAATTTTAATAATTTTTTTCTGTAGTAAAATTAAATGACGAAGGTTGGATTTATAAGTTTTATTCTATAAGTTTAAAAGTTTCATTCTATTTAATACATTTAGTTTTATGTAAATTATCACTTCTGCCTTACTGATCCAACTAAAATATTTTAGCGCCTCAATGTAAGCTGTGAAACTCATAAATCTTACGAATTAGAAATAAAACTTAAAATAGAGATTCTTTTGATATCAAAATCCTAACACAAAAACGTAAAAATTAATACTAAGTAATTATTATTTTACATGGTGTTAAAAGATCGCGGGAGAAAAACAGTATTTACGGGAGATGGAAAACAGCAACAAAATGGAACGAAGTACTAGTTGGCAACACTTTTTAATGTCACCTTCGATACACACCTATCTCCGCTTATCAGATGACATATTTTGTTTCTATAGCTCACCAATGACACTTGAAAAGTGAACGAACGGTCCTCCATAAAAAGAATAATAAAACAGTGTCTTCCTCGAATGAAGACAAGTACGAATGGGCAATACAAGAAGCGAGATCTGTCTTCAGACACTGGTATGTGAACTCAATAATTTATTTCACAATTTGTGTCACAGGGAAATGAAAATATTGAAACGTGGAACCAAAATATAAAACCTATACCATCGGCAATTCAATCGTCTTTTCGAAGCAGCACTTAATTAAAATAAGAAAATCATACTTTTACGAAGTACGATTTTGAAGTATGTAAGTGATAATAAAAGGAAGGCGTGAAAATTTCGCATTAAAATTCTAATGAAACTTAATGAATCCATTCCATACTTTCAGGGCATTTGAATTAACTGTCTTTAAAGGAAAATTAAAGTTGGATGTAGATATTTTATCATTAAAAGTAGAATTTAATTCCACGTGATATTCGAGGGCAAACGTCGGCACTTTTGTTCGAAATTGGTAATACTTCTAACATACATCCATCCTTCCAGAATCAAATCGTCGTTTAAATTGCAACAATTGTAAAGTTTAAAGTTGCGAATCTGTTTTCTGCGAAAATGAGGTAACAATGATTTTGGTAAAATTGCTTAGGTAGTGTATTTATGTAGCCTACTAAAAAACTAACTACTCCAGCTAATTTGAAGTATTACGAATACATACCTCTGTAATTGTATCACAAAGTGATTCTAACAACAACCAAAGCAATGTTAAGAACAAGTTTTCTGCTATCAAAAAGCGGGTTCGTAAGTTCACCACCGAAACGACAATATTATCGCAACAGCCTCACAAAAACTGATCAGAGTTCGATTGGTATCAGATCCTGTGAGCTTTGTGTTGAACAAAGAGACTGTAGAGACGTTTTTCACCAAGTTTCCCCTTCTGTTTTCAAACCAACACGACTTCACTATTGCCATACAATTAACTTTGTCTACTGATTGTGAAACAGCAAATGTATATTAGAACAACCACCACCACCACCACCACTAAATACGTTAATAAATTACAAATGGTTAGTGACTTACACCATCTGAATTTACTAACTGCTGGTATTACGGCTTATTCAGAAAACATCTCAACGCAAAACATGTATTTTTATTTGGGGCGGCAACCACTTCAGTTTTAAAATTTCTAACTGTTCTATAAGAGTGCTCGTAATTATTACAGTATCGGAATGTTAAATAACTATAACTATTATTATTATTATTATTATTATTATTATTATTATTATTATTATTATTATTACACTAACATATTAAAAATATATATTTCGTTCCAGAGTCTAGGACAGATAAAAAATCAAGACAACTAATCATTTCAGATATGCAACGCTTTTGAGAAATTTCCTAACAATGTAAAGCGCACTGAAAAGTTTGTTTTTAAACTTGATGAATGCCATATTATAGCGATGTACAGATTATATTTTCATGCAGGAATTCTGTGTTATCATATGATGAAGGATCGGTGGAGCAAGAAAATTTCTCTCCGACACCGGGATTCGAACCCGGGTTTTCAGTTCTACGTGCTGACGCTCTGTCCACTAAGCCAAACCGGATTCCAATTCCTGCATGGAAATATCATATGTACTTCGGTACATTGCTATAATATGATATGCGTATATAATCACTTAGTGATTTAAAACGGCACTCATTCCGTCGGATCCCGGTCACTTAGTCTCTCGTAATGAATGCACTTCTGCACATTAGTGTGTTGGACATTGTGCCACTGTCATGCCACAGTGCATGAGGGTTGGCCACTAAAGGGAAACTAAGAGGTGGAGCTTAAACTGACAGGATTCAATCCGGCATCGAAATTGGAATCCGGTGTGGCTTAGTGGATAAAGCGTCAGGTCCACACCTGAGGAGTGACGGCTAGCGCGTCTGGCCGCGAAACCAGGTGGCCCGGGTTAGATTCCCGATCGGGGCAAGTTACCTGATTGAGGTTTTTTCCGGGGTTTTCCCTCAACCCAACATGAGCAAATGCTGGGTAACTTTAGGTGCTGGACTCGGGATTCATTTCACCGGAATTACCATCTTCATCTCATTCAGACGCTAAATAACCTGAGATGTTGATAAAAGCGTAGTAAAATAACCTACTAACATAAAAATAAAGAGCGTCAGCACGTAGAGCTGAAAACGCGGGTTCGAATCCCGGTGCCGAAGAGAATTTTTCTCCGCTCCACCGATCCTTCATTTTTTTATGAATGCCTTTCTATTAATTTTCAAAATTCTAGGGACTTCTGTCTAGGGACATCCGCATACCATCTGTTAATGTAACAGATACGACCAAAGATCTATTTCCCACAGACATTATTAGCCTATTATTCCCACAGACATTATTATTATTATTATTATTATTATTATTATTATTATTATTATTATTATTATTATTAGGCCTAAGAGTACTATCATACGTTTCCTACATTTGGGGCTCGAGAGTGCGCGTTAGTCGACAGTCAAGTTGCCATTTAGTAGTGAGGAAATAATCTACTCAGTACAATAGGCCTACAGCTAATGATGATAATGGGCGATGAAAATCGTACATCGAGTACGACCATGCAGAAGAGTGGCTGTTTTCCCCCTAATTTTCTCCAATCGACAGTCACAGATCCCATTGACAAATAGTTTCTTCGTCTTCTTAGCCGTCCACGGTGGTATAGCAGGTACCATGCTAGCCGTTGGATCCGAGATTAGTCTGTTCAAATCCGAACGCAGGGGATGGTAAGGACGATCAAATTGTTACTATGACTTTCTTTGGCCCGTATCAAAGATTTACGACGCATAAAGGAATCATGTACCTGATAGAGGGCTCAAAGCAAAATCTGTCGACCACTTCTCGCTCAAATTGAATTTCGACATAAATAATAATCTCTGTAACTTGTAGAAGCGTCGTTAAGGGAAGGTGATTGTTACGGTGCATGAAAAATTAAAAAGAAAAAAAAACTGCCTGAAGTCAGATTAAGTATAGATTTGGTCCCAATGATCGTATCTTTCTGTTTTTTTTTCTCTCAATAAGGTAATCTCTGGCTATTGAATTAATCTAGAAAGGTTGTTATCTACTGAAATGTGAGCTAAAAATTATTTTTTTCTAAATTTAAAGAATGTTTTTAGATTATTAGCACAGTACATTGTTACATTTTATTCATTTTCTATAGTTATGACGATAATGAATTTTCTAATACCACTTATTGCAAACAGCATTAAAAACCATACAATTATCTTTTCAATGTGTACTTTGTTTTTGTACTGGGGCTCAAATAAATATTCGTCTTAAAAAAAATCACTTTTTTCCATCAATAAAAATGAATATAAAGCAGAATTTGTTCAGGTATTTTAGAATAATAATTGTATTATTTTAAGACTATCATATATTCATATTTATTAGCATGTTCTGAAAATGTCGTAACTCTAAGTTACGAGTAAATAGTGTCTTTTTTTTAAGTGTAAAAATAGAATGAAAAATGTAACTTAGGTGACAAAATAAAATTAATTTCTAGCTTACAATACAGTAGATAACAAGCATTCTATGTTAATTCAGTAGCCAAAAGGCCTCTTATCCAGTACAAAAAAATAAAAAAATAAAAAACCTATGATCATTATGACCAAATCCATGGAAATCTCATTTCAAGCAATTATTTTCTCATTTTTATACACCGTAACAACCTTGTTAAAAATATTAGCTAATCTTACTATATCTCTCTATGGTTCTTATGTTCAAACTATTCAAACTTAACTCTGAACATCTTGCAATTAATCAATCGATGTGTTATGGTAAAAAAAACTCACTTTTCCTCAAAGGTCTTATCTGTAATTTTTTCAGACTCGACATGAAGACATGGTGGGATTTCCATATTTTGAGGTTGGCACGTCGCTGTATCGCCACGTCGGACAACACACACACAACAATGACAACAGAAAATTTTGCCGTAAACAAGATTCAAAACCAAGGTTGATCTGAGTCAGGAGTGAGCATCAAGCTAAGCGTCCACTTACGACCAAAAAAAAAAAAAAAAAGACATCCCAACGAAGTCATTTTTGGTCTAAGGATTAAAATCTACGACACTGTCTCTCACGGTGCAATAGAACTGAGCCTTTGCTGCTAGTCACTCTACAGCCTATTGTATAACACCGTGAAAAAAATTTAAGGCGATTAACGTTGGTAGATCGGGTGGCAGCGTACACCAGTTACCTCCAGAGTACAACGCTGTGACGTCACGATGCAGAGGGAGCGTCGTTTGTTTTAAATATTAAGACCGGGGAAGTTTTCATCCAAATGGCACGCACCACACACTCACCCCTCGCGCGAGGTTGCGCCAGGCAAGTATATTTCACGCTAACGAAGCCCGGCTACTATACAGTAAGGAGATATTTTATTTCGGAGCCAGCTTTTCTTTTGTTTTATGTGTCCCGAGGAACCACTTGATTTTGTTAAACTACCTGCCCCTTCCCCTTTCGATGCGACGTCGGCGGCTGTATAGCAGCAGAGCCATTCATCACAACAATCTAACTCCGGCAAGCTTCCGAACAGCTTGCCAAGCATAAGTCACAATTAGCGGCGACAAACCAGAGAAAATGAGTGATGAAATTTACATACCATGCAACCAGTTATTAATTGCAACACGATTACTATGGCAACATGCTACAAACAGCAGAAGGCAGCTACACTGCTACAATGCAATTGGAAAATTTGACATACCGTTTTTACTCGCGCAATCTATAGACTTGAAATTTGCAATATGCCTCGAATACCGCGATCTGTTAACTGTTAAAACATTAACACACAGTGCTGTATTTGGGTCGGTACGGACCGGTACGCCGTACCGTCTAAAATAAAAACTCGCTGTTACCGTACCGGAAAAAATATATAGACTAGATTCGAAAATATATTATTTACATTTAAATAATTTTTAATAGATTTTAAATGCAGGATATTAGCTATTTGAAAAACATTTTGATTTTGATATCTGGTATAAAAATAGCGGCTGGCATCTCATATCCTTTGCTTAAACGCTTGTCCATTCGTTGTTTTATCGAAAACCATGATCTGGCACTTCAGGAGTAGTTGTGACTGGTAAATTTCAAGCTTGCATACCGCCGTCGTATTTATACCGGCACAAGTAATTAACACTAACTTCATGGCATGGCGCCTCAAGAAATCTGCTACACTGATTCGCTAATTTCAAAACTTGCGTAGATGCCTTCGCATAACACTCAAGAATTCTGCTGCACTGATTCGCTAATTTCAAAACTTGCGTAGATGCCTTCGCATAACACTCAAGAATTCTGCTGCACTGATTCGCTAATTTCAAAACTTGCGTAGATGCCTTCGCATAACACTCAAGAATTCTGCTGCACTGATTCGCTAATTTCAAAACTTGCGTAGATGCCTTCGCATAACACTCAAGAATTCTGCTGCACTGATTCGCTAATTTTAAAACTCGCTCAGAAGTAATGCTCGCAGTTTGCTAGAGGAGGGAAATGTTACTTTTCGTAGTTCATGAATTTTGAATGAGCATTACTGTAATGAACGATATCTGCATTAAGAAAAGTAATACTCTTCCAGTAATAGAGTTCTTAAGCTTTTGTCCCTAAAAAGTGCTGGGCCACCAATATCAGCGTTTAAATTCTTGCCTTATATACAATTGTGGCTGCGATCTGCAAGGAGGTCTGCAGAGGAGACTGCATAACGATGAAATAACTTTGGAAAAGAAGTGCAGTACGAGTCCATACAGAGTCTAGTCTGACAAAGGAGATTTCAACAGTACCCCCTAAAATGTGTTTCCAACTACAGCACTGTTTACGGACTCGTACATTTGATATTTTCTATTCATCTGCCCAAGTTACAAACTCAAGTGGACAATAATAGAATATCATCTATGGTACAACACAATGCTGGTCACCTCCACCCTTCGTATAACTATTTACGGGGAAATCCTGACTTTTTCAAGAACTCGAAAAGGCAACAAGAGTCTAGCAGGAAGCTGTACGGTATTTCGTATACAGTTGCCATGGTAGGCCTATTTTATAGATAATCTCAAGGCTAATCAACTTGTAATTCAACATTCCAATAAGGCTATTCAAGTTTCAACATGATGGAACACACTATTTCGTTAAACAAATCCCATAAATAATTTTGTGATACATAGAATATGCATTTTCGTTTAAATTCAAGGGAAAATTAAAGATGCGTGAATTACGAGAATGAATATGGTATAATCAATGGAACTTTAAATCTCAGTTTTACAACTAGGCCTTTGGAACATGTGAATGTAATGTTCTATTTTTGTTTCGAATTATAAATGGAGAGTATGGACCTATGATAAAAGAAGTAATTAATGAAAATCATGCAACATATTTTCTCTTCTTATGAAGCATCATTCCGAATCAGTGTCAGCTAACAATAAATTTTACACTATAGTTCACTCAAGGTGAATCGTACGTAGTATTTATTATCACTTTAATACCTCAGAACTCGCAATTACAAATCAAATAAATGGTCGCACATGTCTGTAGCTGCTTTCGATGCGGAGGTATTACTGAGAGAGGCCGTGCGGCACGACTAATATTACATGCAATTTCGGCACCCTCATGCCCGTAGCGAGGGGAGGTGGCGTCATTGGACGTGGTCACACAAATTACATTGGTTCATGCTTTAGCATTCGGCTGTAGTTCACAGTATTGAACCCCTGCGGTGGTTGAGTGGTCAGAGCTCTGACCTGTCACGCAGGCGGCCCGGGTTCATTGAAAAAATCCATAGTGACATTTGTAGCGGACAAGGTCGAAGTTGGGATTTTTCTCGGGGTTCTCTCGTTCTTCCCCATATTAGGGGTTTACATCATTCCGTCACCATTTATCCATTTCGTCATCATTCCATAACATTCCCCGATCGCCGGCCGACGACGCACGGAGGGAGCTCGCATAGGGACGAGGGGGGTTGTCTGCTCAACACCTCAATACGCAGCGAACCTTAGTGTAGTCAGCCGGTGTGGGGTTGGGAATGCGCCTAGCTTGAGAGTTAGCGCAATAGACCTTGACAGATCGCTGGGCCATAGTGCCCCCCTCCCGTAATTTCAATTCAAAAGCATTTGGAATTGTCATTCTTCTTTGTTTCACCACGGATCCCGCAACGGATGCTCATACTCGGTGGAGGGAAAAATGTATTCTACGTCAAAAATCCATGTGGGGTAAAGTGTATAATGAAAGGACACGTGCTGGATCGTATAAAAGCCAATAACATAGTGTGCTTAATGTAAGAAGCCTGATTTACACAGAGATTGTCAAAAATTTCGACTACGGACATTGCAACAAGGGGCGATGGACTATAAAGGGCGATAAAATCCTTATCAATGGCTTCTTCCGGTAGGTACTTAAACTAATGAGTTCCGTGTACAAGATTTACGACGCGTAAAAGAACACTGTCCCAGATAGCGCGTCCAGACAGAATTCGTCGGGAATTTCTCGCTCACGTTGAATGTTGGCGCTGAAGGTACCTTACTTCTACCATTTCTTTACGAATTCACTTTCACTAAAACATTTGTAGGTTTTTCTAACAGTTATGCAATCACAGAGCTCGCTTTAATAGCAGCTTCATTGTACGTTGCTCAGCAAGTACAATCTGCAAGTCTCGTAATTTACCTCTCTTGATTTTCGGTAAAGATCACATTTTGAGCGATGAACTTCATAATAGTGTCTAATACTACATTCCTTTGAAACAATTGGTTGGGCCATTGGCTGAGAAATAATTGCCTACTGAAGAATGCACTGGAAGGAATGGTGAACGGGAGAAATGTACGGGGGCAGAAGAAGATATCAGATAATAGACGACTTTAAGATACGTGTATCATATGCGGAGACTAAGAGGAAAGCAGAAAATAGGAAAGACTGGAGAATGCTGGGTTTGCAGTGAAAGACCTGCCCATGGGCAAAACACTTATGTATGTAATGATTAATAAAAATTCTGTAATAAATTGCTGCTACACTTTAATTGCATTAAACCCTTCTACTACCATTATTTGGTAATCACTGGTTAACTGAACTGTATAGTGACGAAGAAAGGCAGATAATTTTGCCTGTTGCTGGTGTTTTCAGTTAAGAGCTCTTTTGCGTGTCACAAAATTAACATAGATAAAAACTTCAAACATCTATTATAAAAAAGATTTACCATAAAAATGTAAAATTATAGAAGGCAGATTTCTTGTTACAACTTCCGACTGGAATATATCAGAATAGATAAAATGTAAACTCAATTACAAAACATGTTACTATGATGAATATACGAATATAGGTAAGTCTAAAGTCGACGGTAGCATAGCTTTCACGGATATAAAAATGTGAAGATGGTTTGTAACTGAAAATTGTTGTTACAAGAATAAATTATCTGTATTAATAAAATATATAGACACTAGAATAATTGTAATTCAAGTTATAGTATCATACTATACTTAGCTGCATAAAGATCAAGATTAGAAGCTGTAAATTTGAACTAGTCCTGCATCCACAGTCATACAGCTGTTTAAACTAGAGATATAACACAGATTGCTATGATATATAAAGCGAAGGAAGACAGGGTGTCTGCAACCACATTCCCCTTCTCACGCAGGCCCCGCCCTCACCGGTGGGGGTTGCATTATGGCGGCAGCACCGGACACTAAATGACCCGATAAACGTAAATTAGGAGACTCCGTGATCCTCGGGATAAACCCGGCATCGACCATATTACGTCACGCCGTGACGTCATAAGTTCGCAGAGGGAAGCGTTTTCTTAATCTCGTCCAGCAGAAGCATCTCCCCGGCCGGTGTGCAAACAGTGGCGCGCGAGATAAATTTACAGTATTTTACTACGAAATGCAAGCAAACTAGAGGCCTTAATTCTAAATAAATTTTAAATTACGCATTGAATTAGATAGCATTTACCTCTCCAACACACTTTCATCAGTCCATCTCTGGCGACACATATTTTGTTTTTCCAGTGTTTCTAACTTACAGGGAAAAGCCATCAAAGAGAAAAATGATACTTTAATGAAACCTACATCAAGTTTTAGTTTCACCATCTATGTTACTGGTTTTGTTTTATTACATATGACGAGCTATGACTCAGATCAGTCATGGGCATATTCCTTCACTGCGGGCATGCAATGTGCACGACTGAAACAGCGTACATATTTGAAACACGCGAAACAGGTTCTCAGCCGAAGCGGTACGTGAGTATAGGTTAAGGATTAGAATTTTTCGACGGTGCAAAGTGAAATGAACCACATAGCCCTATACAGTAAGTAACTTAAGAGACACTAGAACTAAGTTTTTAAATTCTTAAATTTTAAACCGATTTACATCATTTTTTAACTGTATGTTAGATGCGTTAAGAATAAGGTGTGTGCAAATTTTGAGCTCCATCGGACTGCTAGTTTCGGAGTTACTCGTAATTTTACTTTAATTATGCAAATTATGATATAATCAAAATGTTCCATGCGCATTTCAACTCAAAATATTTAAATACATCAAGCTCATATTTTTTTTCGTAAGGACCCTGATTTACAGGCAATATTTTAATGTTGAGGAATTAATTATACGTAGACTAGTTTAGGTATAACATATTTTTTTAAAATCAGGAATTTATTTATTCATATTCTTTATTCACATTATAATTTTTATAGCTCCTAATTTAAAAGATAATAAACATTTCTCGAAGTTAGATTTCAGAAAATATATGCACGGAGTAAAAAAAGGTTATTTAAAACTAATTTAAAATAAAAACAAATACTTCTGCTAGAAGAAAGTTCTCTAATAATGTATAACATAATCATGACATACATTAAGGATTAAATAAACTCACTTCTATGACAAGTTTATCATTACGAAGATCATTCAGAAGGGCTTCACGATTCAATTCTATGACATCTTCATACAGACTAAGGTATGTTTATAATGGATCTCTAAATGTAATTTTTTGATAGTGCTAATAACTTTTGGATAAACTGAACACGTGCCCAATTTTGTACCTTGGAAAAAAATAATCACTTTCCCATAGAGAATTGAGACCCTGAGCGTCGTTTAATATCACCATAGTCTAGTATATACAGTCACGAAGCTTGAGTTGTGAGGGTTCTGGGAAAAATAGACTGTGCCGGTACTATTTCGCATTGTCTGTAATGAGGCGATATTAGCGACCCTAGTGGTTAGCAACTATCTATGGATGCATATTTACTACGTATTGAGCTTCGTGACTGTATATACTAGACTGTGATATTACCCGTGCTAGCCATACTATAACTGATTTACAAAACCTCTGTTCATATACATTGACTGATTAAGTATTCAGTTCGCTTTCAAGTGCTGCAATCGAGTTTGTCGATCACCGACAGCGAGACAAGACACTGAAGAGCGCCTATACGTTAGGCAATCTTCAGAACAACTCAAACGAGTGAAAGCATTCAATCATGCGGTGTGGTGCAAATATGCACATTTCACCACGACATCAACTATCCTACCTCCTTCCCGTTTAGATTTTTTTTTTATTTTAGTAGGTTATTTTACGACGCTGTATCAACATCTCAGGTTATTTAGCGTCTGAAAGAAATGACGGTGATAATGCCGGTGAAATGAGTCCGGGGTCCAGCATCGAAAGTTACCCAGCATTTGCTCATATTGGGTTGAGGGAAAATCCCTGAAAAAACCTCAACCAGGTAACTTGCCACGACCGGGATTCGAACCCGGGACATCTGGTTTCACGGCCAAACGCCCTAACTGTTACTCCACAGTGTGGGTCCCGTGCTAGATTAATACTAGTGCCTTTCATTGCCAAATGCAGACAGTATTGAACTACCCGTGCTTAATGCAGCTAGAGGATTCTTAGGCTAAATGTATTACTTTAGAAATTACGTTCCAATACTCTGCGTCCATCCTTTTTATGTCAACGTTAGATTCTTCTAATGCAGCGTTTTTCAACATATGGCACTAAAGGTGTACTTTAAAATAGCGCGGCACACTCATAATCTAAACCAGTGCTTCTCAACCGGGGGGGGGGGGTTTGTTAGCAATTTAGGAGGGAATGAGGACTATAAACTACAAATGAATTAGATAAATGTATATGCATTAACATATAAAATAAAATATTTTTTATTTTACATGCATTACTTTTTAGTCAACATGAGGGGGGAAATGACAGTCTGATCAATGATAAAAGGCGCATGAGGAAAAAGAGGTTAAAGAACACCGAAGCAAAATACACATTCACAAATAGATCTACTGTAACACACTTATTTGTATTTTTATTTGAAGTGTAGGATAGAAATGTAAAATTTAATGGCAGAAAATTATTACAATGCAATGTTAGTGTGAAAATTATGGTAGTATTCATGTTTTCTTACTTTGTTATTTAGGAAATATGAAAAATACGATATTATTGCATGTTTACCGAAGTATTTAATTTACGACTTTTTTTCATTAAGATAAGTAAAATACGATTTTTTTAGATTGGTACGATATTCTAACTTTACTGATCTGGCAATCCTAATTGTGCGTCAGTCATTCTACTCTCTGCCGCTCGCACATCTCCACTGTATTAAACTGAACGTTGACTTGTGCCACATTCGCTGAATGTTGACTCTTGTGGACTCACTTCTGTTAGTACTCATTTCATTTTTATTTTTCCAATTTTTGCTAAGACAACCTTCACAATTTTCATTTTCTCACGGCAAACTAGCGGATCATGACCGGCACATCGGTTGGAAATAGCTGTTCTAGAGCCTTCGAATAAATTATAGGCTATTTACCACATTCCCATACATATATTTTGAATTCTGGAGAAAATCACAGTTCAAGTCAGACTCAGTCATCTCCTCATAAATAATCCAACTAAACAATGTTTCGGAACCTCGTGCATAGTCTAATGGCCCGTGATGTCAGCCACTCGAATAATCCAGTACAAGCTGCAAATGAAGCGCATTGAAGAAACTGCAATGGTTTCAATAGCAACTTATTTCAATAGCTGATAGTCGACGCCGGTAAAATAGCCTACATGTGTTGGAATCTACTATTTAGACCCTATAATTTGGTAGGCTATTAGTTTTATTGAAATATCACATTAAAGCCTTGGTTTTTCTGGACCGACGCAAGCGAGTTGCGAGGTGCGAGGTCCGCCTTGCACAAATCGGGACTACATGAAAGATAGTGAGTGGTTTCTATAACTGCGAGGTGCGAGACCTGCGTACCTCGTAGTTATAGAAACCACTCACTATCTCTCGTGTAGTGGGCCTCGCAACTCGCATGCGTCGGTTCAGAAAAACCAAGCTTTACAGGTCACAACGTCTTGTAAGTTAATCCAACCTTACTGTCGCTACTAGGCATCTTAGAATACATGAAAGTGCAGGAAGCCTACTAATTACGGAACTAATAAAGCTCCTGAAGGTGAGATTGGTGTGTCCTTTTCACCGTTGAAAAAAAAAAAAAACAGTTATCAGAGATTACTTGAGATGAGAACACCTGGCCAGGTGGGAAGTTTGCAAAGGCTGCCGCCAGTTCAAGATTCTGGTAAGATACTTACTGCTGATCAGAGGGCTAATGAACTCCTGGCAATGAAAAGACAGACTTAGGGTGGCATTGGATATTAACAGGATACACAATCCTTAGATCTCATTTTTAACGTACAGACAGCCTTTAGATCTAATTTAATGTAAAATTCACAACGGAGAGAGAGAGAGAGAGAGAGAGAGTGTGTCTACTCCGTGTGGATGCAAAATATAGTGTGTATATTCTTTGTCTCTGTTCTGCTCTTACAAATTTGTGAAAGATACAGAATCCTGGGTGGTGAGGTTTTAAGCCAAAATGTCTTGAAAATATAAAAGTGAGCAGCTTGATAAGCCGGATAACGAACACAGGCCCGAATCTAGTCCCCTAACCTTATAAAACCAGCGAGGAGATACAATGATACTACAATGATCTTATTTTATTGGGGTACGTTGTGCTCACTCACTTTCTTTATACCACCACCAATTAGTTCATTGTAACAGGATGCTATTCAAGGCATCTACTACAGACTTATGCGCCGATTGTTCCAATGTGGCGACAAAACACAGATATGTGTCTTCCGCCCAAAATCTCCGAACTCAGGTCCTCAATCACAACAGCAAACACTCAACTTCCATTCCAGCTAAATCTCACATATCTAGGAATACCCCTCACCTCCAAACTCTCCTGGACCGAAGTAGCTAAAGAAACCTGGAGGAAATATAACGCAGCCACCAGAGCAATAAGCTACCTACAGTAAGTGGCAACCATCGACCTGGCTGTGTAACCGAAACACTCCTCCATCTATACAAAGCATTGGTTCGATCCCTATGCATACATCCCTCCATTTTCCTCACACAAGCCCCTCCAACGACCCAATCAAAATTCGAAGTCCGCGAAAGAAGAATTCTCCGCAAAATCTTCCACTTGCACAGACGCACCAGAAACAACACAGTTTACACTACGACAAAAATTAACACACATCTAAACAACATAAACAGGAAATACGCACATTCGGCAGTAAATCGCGTATATACACATTTTCGCAAATTCACCGAACACAAACAACAGAACAACACTGGAGAAACTCCTCTACAACTACCTCAGCCCCAACCACCAAACTGAAACACACAAACAAAACCGGAAACATCTGTTCGAAATTTGAATACTGTCTGAGAGGACACATGACAGCAACAGAGAGGCAGATCTATAAAACATCTCTACCCCATGAGAGTCCTCATAACCATTCATACGCTTCTGCCAGCGGAAAGGCAAACTTAAAAATCTTAACAAAGAATATGTACGTGTGTATATGTATGTGCATGTGTATGTATATATACATGCATAGTATTCTGCCCAAGAGCAGGTCTTTAACTGCAAACCCAAAATTTTCCATTCTTTCCAATTTCTTGCTTTCCTCTTAAACTCCCCATATGATACATACACCTTAACGTGTCTATCAGGTGATATCTTTTGCCCCGAACTCTTCTCCCGTTCACCATTCCTCATATGTAGCCTATGTATATTATATTCCTACTCACTAGTCCCCTACAAGTATCGCAAATTAACAAATTAGGCCTACTTACATACTTACTTACAAATGGCTTTTAAGGGACCCGAAAGTTCATTGCCGCCCTCACATAAGCCCGCCATCGGTCCCTATCCTGAGCAAGATTAATCCATATATATTATTTTAATGTACCGAAGTACATAAGATATTTTCCATGCAGATATTCTGCGTCATCATACGATGAAAGAGTAACGGAACGGAGAAAAATTCTCTCCGGCACCGAGATTTGAACTCGGGTTTTCAGCTCTACGTGCTGATGCTTTATCCACTAAGCCACACCGGATACCACCCCGGCGTCGGACAGAATCGTCTCAGATTAAGCTCCAACTCTTGGGTTCCCTCTAGTGGCCGCCCTCTGCACTACGTCATAGATGTCTATGAACGTAGGACCGAAGTCCACACATGTGCTGAGGTGCACTCGTTATGAGTGACTAGTTGGCCGGGATCCGACGGAATAAGCGCCGTCGATTTACGCATATCATATATATTTTAATGTACCGAAGTACATATGATATTTCCATGCAGATATTCTGCGTCATCATACGATGAAAGAGTAATGGAACGGAGATTAATCCAGTCTCTATCATCATATCCCACCTCCCTCAAATCCATTTTAATATTATCCTCCCATTTACGTCTCGGCCTCCCTAAAGGTCTTTTTCCCTCCGGTCTCCAAACTAACACTCTATATGCATTTCTGGATTCGCCCATACGTGCTACATGTCCTGCCCATCTCAAACGTCTGGATTTAATGTTACTAATTATGTCAGGTGAAGAACACAATGCGTGCAGTTCTGCGTTGTGTAACTTTCTCCATTCTCCTGTAACTTCATCCCGCCTAGCCCCAAATATTTTCCTAAGCACCTTATTCTCAAACACCCTTAACCTATGTTCCTCTCTCAGAGTGAGAGTCCAAGTTTCACAACCATACAGAACAACCGGTAATATAACTGTTTTATAAATTCTAACTTTCAGATTTTTTGACAACAGACTAGATGATAAAAGCTTCTCAACCGAATAATAACACGCATTTCCCATATTTATTCTGTGTTTAATTTCCTCCCGATTACACCTACACCGAAATAAAAGGAATCAATCACTGCAATCACACACTTACTGGCACTTATGCCACAAATAGTCTCATTATGTGTGTGTGTGTATATATATATATATATACTTATTTATTTATTTATTTATTTATTTATTTATTTATTTATTTATTTATTTATTTATTTATTTATTTATTTGTTTATTTATTGTTATTTATGTAAAATGGCTGGAGAGAGCGTCCTGCGGGTATAAGACCCTAAAACGGCCTCTGGCTCAAAGCCAGAAATGTCAATAAACTACTACTACTGTGGCGAGTATCCAGTGATGGGTATCTTGCACTGGAATTAAGTGATTTAAAAACAACAATTTTAGTGCAAAAGGCGTGAAGAATGGAATGATACCTGTAATTTAAGTTATGATCATGCTGTATGCATTCCCTTAACTTTCCACATGCTTTTAACAAAACTGCGCATTCATTATCAAAGTCGGAAAGTGATTTTGTTGCGAGTCATTATAATGAAGCATGTTATTCAGCATGGCACTGGTTTCTATTGAAAACTGTTCAACTTGGAAACGTCTAAACAGTACCTACGAGTACGTTAAGATTAGGGTTAGCAAATTCATGAATTTGCATATTTCTTAACAAAGTCTATAACAATATAATGAGCAACTATTTATTAACATAATATTATCCTGTGCGTGACTCTGAATTCTGCATTTATTATAAAACGATAATAGGGCATTCGAAAAGTAATAGCAACAATGCTGTAAATCTGCGCTCCTAGTGGTGATCATTAGAAGCTTATTGTATGTTACAGAGAAACCAATGTTATACAAACCAGCCATATTGAAATTCTCGAAGAAACAATATTTTGTGAATACATGGGCTGGTTTCTTACAATATTCAGTAAATAATACAGCTCTAAAAGGATATTCAGTATGTATGAACAAGTGTGTTTCGTCACGAACCAAGTTGTACGAGAAAAACGGCAACTCAATGCTTTAGGGCATTACAAGAAGCTTCTGGGAGATAATCCCTACCATATCGAATTATTGCCAAATGGATAGAAGCCTTTCGTAGAGGAAGAGAGAACTGTGGACGTAAGCCTTGCACTGCCAGATCCGTAGAAGGTGAAAATGGGAAGTACTGGAACACCCAGCAAATTCAGCAGACATGAGGCTTTGTGATTATGACTTGTTTTCGAAAATTAAAGAACCCTTGTGACGATATTCGCTTTTAAGCAAGAGTTGACACTCTGAGGGCTTTCGAGCGCTATGAGGGACATATGCCCAAAACAAGCACACAAAGTTCGCAACGTGTTGTGGACTATATTTTAAGTATGTAAAGTTAAAAATACCCTAAACAAATTAAGTCTGTAATAACAAAAGTGTAATATGTTTCTCAAAATACACTTTTTACATTCTCATTTGGATTTCTTTCCTCCTAACTTTGGAGCGGTAAGCGACGAGCACGGAGAAAGATTTCATCAAGAAATATCTGAAATTGAAAGGCGATATAAAGGAAGATCATCATCCAGTATGCTTACAGATTATTGTTGGCTGCTTGTAAAATACAGTCCCGCGTCTAGTTATAAACAGAAGTCATCCAGAAAATTATTTTAAATGTAAGTTCATGAAATATTTTTATTGTTGTTGTGTTTTAAACTATGTAAACTGTAAATCAGTGTTGATTTTAGATAACCAAACCACTTTCTCCAAATTTCAAAGAATAAACAATGCAATTTTATACGCACTTACTATTCATGCTATTGCTGAAAACGGATTATGTTTACTCAACAATGTATTTTTATTGATATGTATTGAAGTTTTCAAGGGCAAACTTGCATGCATATTTAGGTTATTCAGCTCTTCGGTTATAGCCCTATTTACTTACAAACTTACTGAATCGTTTTTAGGCTATAATATTAAAGAACTTAGTTGCACATTACGTCTATTTCAACACAAGCATTGGAAAATTTTTTGTCTACTCATTGAATGAAAATATGAATCACGCTAAAGGTCTGCCAATTCCAAGATCCAAGTAAAAAGTGGGAAAGGAAGGGGAAGTGAACTTCCTTCGGCTTCATTCCACCCCCACAAAGTCAGCTTGACTTCGATCATGTTGACGGATGCACTACTTGTCTGCCATCTGCCGACAATTCTATCTAACTGTTTGAAAGTTCAGTGTTCATACAATAAGATACATTACAGACGTCTCACAATTGTATGATAAAGGAATCCATCCAGTCCAGGATGAACATAGAGGAGAGTATTTTATTCTCCAAACATGATTTCAGATTATCAATGCTACTTTCAGAAACTCATAGTCAACATCTCCGTCATTATCACAATCACCACCACCACCACCACCACCACCACCACCACCAACAACAACAACAATGAATTAGGCTTCAGTAGTTCATGCAGAAATCTTGTCAAAGATCGTCTCCGTTCCATCTGCACCCTTTCTGTCTTTTCAATTTCGTCACGGACCGATACTACTGCTCATTCACCCTAAATTGCCAAAGCCCTATACGTGTACAACACAGCAGAGCAGCGGGCTCAAAGTCCAAGGATTCGCAATTTTTTTAGTAGGTCACTTAACACGCAATATCAACTACTGTATGCTATTTAGCATCGATGAAATTGGTGATAGCGAAATATTTGGCGAGGTGAGGCCGAGGATTTGCCATATATTACCTGACATTCGCCTCACGGCGGGAAAAACCAAACCAGGTAACCAGCCCAAGCTTGGATCGAACGTACGCCCGAATGCGTTCAAACAGCAGGGTGAATCACGAAAGAGAAATCTTGAAAATTTACAATTAAAAAAATAGTCTCAACAAGCCACTAATATATAAGTTATTATTTTAAATACAAAAATAATATTAAAATTTATTACAATATTCATATAACTATTTTATGTGAAAAATTAATTCCATTAACCAATGTACTTGAACCATACAGTCCACACCTGTGGAGTAACGGTTAGCGCATCTGGCCGCGAAACCAGGTGGCCCGGGTTCGATTCCCGGTCGAGGCAAGTTACCTGATTGAGGTTTCTTCCGGAGTTTTCCCTCAACCCAATATGAGCAAATGCTGGGTAACTTTCAGTGTTGGACCCCGGACTCATTTCACCGGCATTATCACCTTCATCTCATTCAGACGCTAAATAATCTAAGATGTTGATAAAGCGTCGTAAAATAACCTACTAAAATAAAATAAAAATAAACCATACACTTCGCTAATGTAATCTAATGTCTCAATACTGGTTCTACTGAGAATGCGTTTTGTGTGTAATCCAGTAAAACAAATTCATCTTCTTATTTGGTGTATACGAAATGACTTTGTTTAGATACGTCTGCTCAGTAATAGTTCAAGAAAATAAAACATAAAAAGTAATATAAATCATCACCCTCTGCGGTGGCTGAATGGTCAGGCCTTCAGACTGTCACGCAGGGCGGCCCGGGTTCGATTTTCGGTCAGGTCTGGGATTTTTTCATTGAAAAAATCCATAGTGACACTTGTGGCGGACAAGGTCGTAGTTGGGGTTTTTCTCGGGGTTCTCCCGTTTTTTCCCCAAATTAGACACTTGCATCATTCCGTCACCATTTCTCCATTTCGTTATCATTCCGTAGCGTTCCCTAAACGCCGGCTGGCGACGCATGGAGTGTGCTGGCCTAGGGACGAGTGGAACTGCCTGCTCGAAACCTGGACACACACAGAACCTTGTGTGGTCAGCCGGTGTAGGTTAGGGAATGCGTCTCCAGAGGGTCAGCGCAATAAATCTTAACAGGTCGCAGTGCTGGGCCATAGTGCCCCTCCGTTACATTCAATTCAATTCAATATAAATCATAACTTTAACAAAAAAAGTTGCGATATGTGTAAATCGTATAATGAAAAAGTATGTCACCTTCGCGACATAACGGACCCGTTAAAATGTATAGGCTATTACACACATTAAGGAACCGTAACTAAAGATGTGAAACCATAGAAGATGAAATGTTCTCACCGAAACAAAATATCTAATTTATGGAAAAATAGCGCAGATCACCAAGGACCGATAAGCTTGTACAAAAAGCGACTGCGACTAGTCAGTATCCTCATGTCATTCATACTACTTCGACTGGATCTGAACATATGACCGCTGACAGTAAGACATGCAGGGGGGCAGACGAACTGAAGATCTTAGAAAGCAGAAGGACGACGAAAGCGAAACAGACAGCAGTATGGGAGGGACTAGTCAAGAAAGAAATAATGGAGTTAGGTTGAAGTTTCCCGGAGAAGCTGACCAGAGTGTTCAATTTAGGTTCCTTCAGTAGAAAGAAGCCATGTCTTCAAGCAGCGTTACAAGTAAGTTGAAGTAGGTCTACTATATTTTTACACATAAAATTGCAGCTACAATTTCAGATGATGATATACGATAACATAGGTAGCCTAAAATCATATTGTTAAAAACCGCTTGAACGGTGTTTCTAAATGTAATTTTTTAAAGCTCAATTATTTTATTGTATTCACTTATTTCGTCTTTCTCTGAATTTGAAAAATGTCTAAGACTGTAAAATTCAACTTCAAAATTTGCATTTCATATAAAAAAATTTATAATCATAACTTTATTCGTACTATTAAAAGATTACACAACACATAAAAATAAAACAAAAAATCCAATGACGAAAAGAGATCTATAATATTATGAAATTGTATCTTTAAAAGACGCTGAGTGTTAAAACATCGTGTGCAACAGCTTAAGTGTTCTCATTGTGAATAAAAACTTATAAATAAACGTATATTTCCCAGGAAAATTTTATAATTATCCATTTTTCCCAAAGCAAACTGTACTTCACAACCATAGTGGGAAATTTAAATCCCCTCAAGCTTTGAAGTGCCTATAACAGGATGTTTCACAACTTAGTTTCTTCAGATAGATGTTCACTAGTATCAAATAAAATAATTGTATCCGAATGACCGCACTTTTTTAACATGTAGGTCTATATAGAAATGTATCTCGTATGATCACTCAAAAACTGAAGATTTTACAGAAAAATGGTAGACTATATGAACATTTCTTTCTGTCGAAGAACAAGTCCTCAAGCTATGCATATAAGAAGTTCACCGGAACATTGTATGTAGTTTTTGGCCATTAAATGAAAAATAAATTTCAAACGAAGACCAAAGAGGTGAGATGAGATGGTCGCAGCAATCTGCTACCGGAAAGGAATAATCAAGTCAATGCCAGAAAATCTTAACGCAACTTCATTTCAGAAATCATACAATAGGCTAATATTACCGAAGTCTGGAAGATGTAATTAAAAATAATTCCATTATTCTTCTTCATGCATACACATATACACAGACATAAAGTCAAACATCCTTTATTGTCAGTAGTTACAAAAAGAGAATGACATCCCGAAGTTTTACGGGGGCGGAAAAAAAAAACAACAGAAATCACGGCATCGGCAACTTCTCCTGCACCTGCGATTAGCGGGAAAGCATACATCAGACACTGCAGGTGCACTTACGATATGTATAATAGAAGAGCTTAATGGATGGAAGCGGTAATTAACATACAAGAGAACCTTCTATAATGGATGATGATATCACTCACACAAGATGGAACCCACACATAACACTCGCATTCCTCCAGTAGCCATGTATTTGCTGCACATTTGCTTGTAACAAGCATCAACGCTGGAATTTCTTATGAGTTTATAACATTCTAGTGAATTCAGAACAGCCAACCAAGCATCCGTATACCAGGTTATGAAAATATTTTGTTTTCCAATTCAGTCAAAAGATAGTAGTATTCGGAAGCTGCAAACGCATTTCACTTCCAGATGCAACGTTAAAGACTGGTCCACAAAAAACCGGGAACGGAAACGACGAGAACGAGAACGGAAATAATGTTAAAATAAATGTATTTAAATGTGAGCATTCACAATTAACTATTGTGAGGAAACGAGAACGAGAACGAAAATATTGTTAAAATAAATGTATTTAAATGTGAGCATTCACAATTAACTATTGTGAGGAAACGAGAACGAAAATATTGTTAAAATAAATGTATTCAAATGTGAGCATTCACAATTAACTATTGTGAGGAAACGAGAACGAGAAGGAAAATATTGTTAAAATAATTATATTCAAATGTGAGCATTCACAATTAACTATTGTGAGGAAACGAGAACGAGAACGGAAATATTGTTAAAATAAATGTATTTAAATGTGAGCATTCATAATTAACTATTGTAAGCAAACGAGAGCGAGAACGAAAATATTGTTAAAATAAATGTATTTAAATGTGAGCATTCATAATTAACTATTGTGAGGAAACGAGAACGAGAACGGAAATATTGTTAAAATAAATGTATTTAAATGTGAGCATTCATAATTAACTATTGAGGAAACGAGAAGGAGAACGAAAATATTGTTAAAATAAATGTATTTAAATGTATTTCATAATTAACTATTGTGAGGAAACGAGAACGAGAACGAAAATACTGTTAAAATAAATGTATTTAAATGTGAGCATTCATAATTAACTATTGTGAGAAAACGAGAACGAGAACGGAAATATTGTTAAAATAAATGTATTTAAATGTGAGCATTCACAATTAACTATTGTGAGGAAACGAGAACGAGAACGAAAATATTGTTAAAATAAATGTATTTAAATGTGAGCATTCACAATTAACTATTATGAGGAAACGAGAACGAAAATATTGTTAAAATAAATGTATTTAAATGTGAGCATTCACAATTAACTATTGTGAGGAAACGAGAACGAGAACGGAAATATTGTTAAAATAAATATATTTAAATGTGAGCATTCATAATTAACTATTGTGAGGAAACGAGAACGACAATATTGTTAAAATAAATGTATTTAAATGTGAGCATTCACAATTAACTATTGTGAGGAAACGAGAACGAGAACGAAAATATTGATAAAATAAATGTATTTAAATGTGAGCATTCATAATTAACTATTGTGAGGAAACGAGAACGAGAACGAAAATATTGTTAAAATAAATGTATTTAAATGTAAGCATTCACATTTAAATACATATATTTTAACATTATTTCCGTTCTCGTCCTCGTTGTCGTTTCCGTTCCCGGTTTATTGTGAACCAGCCTTAACCAAGTGCATATAATGCTGTGTTTCCGCGTCGCACAGCCGGGTTCAAACCAAGCGAATCCAAATCAACTTCGTTCTCGAAAGATTTCTTTCTCCAGTCTACGTCCGTTTCCCCAGTCAATTAAATTGTAATATGTTTTATTCTTCTATCAAGGAAGGAGTATGTCTTACTCTTCTCCCATTGTTAATAACGTACACAAAATTTCGAACTCGTACCTTAGACTTCAAGTGAACAAATAGATAATATGAAGATGAGCTACTGGTCGTGGTCTTTACAAATGGCTAAATCCATGCGAGTGATAACGTAGATCAGCGGTCATCAGCATAGTGCACCCTCGAGCTAGCGTCTCTTAACCGCGGATAAGAGAGGCACTAACGTACATCTGTGGCTGCTTGCGGATATGCTGTCTCCCTCTTCCTTCTGCACGATGGAGCATGTTTCGTTACACTCCTTACCCTTTATCCATTTTAGCTAGTGCAGACGACCACTGCCGTAGATTAACTACCCCAACGAGTAGGAAAGTCTTGTTATACACTTTTTTTCTGATGAAGACGAAGATACATCAATCATCGAACGTTATGGCTTTTTCTTTTGTTAACTTTATTTACATACTCTTTAACAACTATGGTCATATCGTGTGTAGGATTTTTTAGTATATTGGTAGGCCGTTGACTATTGTTGAGTTTCAGTTTTATATTGTCGTGTGTCAAAGACGTTAAGAATCTAGTACAGTCGCTCTTGATGGCGTCCTTAGGTTACTGTGATACTCTCTTCACTAAGAGTATCGTGAGACTGACAGAAAGACTACACCGTGTTCGTAACGCATATCTTCGAGTTATTTACAACATCCGTATATCTGACTGTATCTCACCTTCACTTAATACGCTGCCATGAGTCCGTCACAGAGAACGAAGAACCATTCATTCTCTCACCTTACTGTCCAATATTCTTCCAAACTCTAACACTAGCTATTTAGCTTCTCGTTTTCAAAATTCGTCCTCATATCATGCCATAATATCATATTATGATGTCACCACAAATCTCACATGTCTCGCATATATTTCAGCCTACGTTTCATGCATACAAATTCCGACGAATTATCTGTAGCGTACCACTTTTAACCTATGTTGAATACATTCGCTTTATTTGTCATGGGGTTTACCATGATCCCCCTTCAGTATTCTGTCACACGGACTTGCGTATGACGACAAATCACAAAGGCGCCAGGTTTCTACCTTATAAAACACAAGACGTCACGAAGCTGTTTAGGGTTCAATTCTTGGTGGCTACCGACTCCCTCCCGCGGTTAATTTTTCTTCCTGATTCCCTTTGAAGCAGTAATTGTAAATATACCGATTCCCTCCGCGCCAAAAAGGAGCTGATGGAATTAAATACTCCGGTTCCTTCCCGTAAAGTCTGGCCGGCTGGCTGGCTGGGTGAGCATCATAATCTATCAGTTTTGGTTACATATCGTTGCGGACATGAATGCTCTAAGTACACCAGTGTCCATGTAAGGAAGGGCGCAAATAGCCATAGTAGCTGACGCGCCCTTTTTAAACCCCACTAACTAACTCCATGTAAAGGAGTCCACCTGTTAGTGAATCTAAAAACATCGTAATATTTTCATTTAGAATTAACTAAGAAAAATGTAGAAAATATTGGTTCATAACAGTGTTTTCGACTACTTCCAACAATATTTGGACTTTCTTTATACACATAAATAGTGAAAGTTTCCACGCAAAATTTAACAGTTGCTTTTACACGTCACATCCCAAATTTCTTGTGCTTTTAGATGTTTTATGCAAAGTACAGACAGATACCAAAATTAAAATAAATTCTGTCCTTATCCACCCAGATACAACTACAAAGACTTATAAACAAAAAATAAACTATTTAAAGGATAAAATTGAACAATTAGATAATGGACAGATCAATCTTTCGCAATATTGCAATGCAATGTCCTACAAAGCCCTTCCCAATGTTGTTAAGTAGAAGATTAAACACACAAAGGATATGGATTGGTTATTTCAGTTATACCCATGACAGTCCGAAATCTGTGTAAAGTGTGACGGAAAATTTGTGTCTGGTTAAGGCATGGAAGGAATCGGACTACACTGAAATCAAACAACAAAAAAATTGGGAGGTAATAAGGTTGTACCCTTTTAGGGAGGGAATTGGAACCTCATTTTTGGGAGTGAATCGGCATTCCCCACAATTCTCGTAAAATTCCATGGAATCTGGCAAGGGTTTTCCCTTTGTGGATAAAGTTTCTGTATAACGTGTTTTCTCAGAATACTTGTCTCTCACCTGTCGTCATCAATCAATAATTGCTTCATTAACTTCATAGTTATGGTTATTAAGCTTCGAAATTCAACGTGGACGACAAATGGTCGACAAATTTTTGCATGGAGCCCTCTATCAGAGACGATGATATAAATCTAGGGCACGGAATCCACAACTTTACTTCCATACCGGAGAAAGCCATGCTAAAAGGACTTCTTCATCCTTCAAAATCCAACCGGCCTCGATCGGGTTTCAACTCGCAAACCTCGGAACCAACAAACCTCAGAAATAGAACAATGGATCCGTATGTACTGTGGAAGTGCGCGCGTTTTTGTCCCATCCCCCAGCTGTATTCCACCCTTGCTAATATTGATTTCTCCTTTATAAATAAATTATAAGCAAGATCAATCCATGTAACAGTGCACAAATAGAAGACATTTTTTAATAACTCTCTCCTTCAATATTATCCTGTTCGGCAAACTGTAACAATAAATAGAATGTATCATTTGTTGTATTTTGTATTTACGGAATAGAGGTTACATAAAAGTGTAATGTCAGTCATAAATAAACTTTAAATTTTGTAGTTGAAATAGCTACGCACGGCAGCGTTGTGATGCAAATCGTAAGATCTCGGGTTCGATCCCAGATAAGTTCATGGATATTCTCCACTGATCTAATCCTTCCGGCCATACTACAGTCTTGGGGTAGGCCTACTCTCAACATCTAATAATAGAAATGAATACCAGGAGCAATTCCCTTAGAGTAAAGACGGCCAGGATGTATGAATGGCATCCTTACTGCCACTCTGTGCTATATGTCTCATGAAGTAGAAGTCGTAACATTCCGCCATTCTAAGGATCTTTCGTGGCTTCTAATGAAATATTTTGCTTTTATTTGAAATAGGATATTTTTCTTCGCACTGAAATAGTTTTAATTATAAACTAATCTACTAAAAATTACATAAAAGCAAGTGTTTTTTTATGTAACATCACTAACGACTATTGAGCTGAAACGTGACAGTCTACAGAACCAAACAATAACAAGATTTCTTCAACTTCTATTCAAAATTACATATAATTCCAATTAATAGTTTACTCTTGATATGACTGTGCAATTGTCGTTGTCCATCTAACTTGAGTGACGTGAATTTGTTCTCCATTACTAGGAATCCTGTTGCATACGAATGATCATTGTTCATTTATAAATCTTGCAAGAGGACGGAACGAGCGAAAAATATTACTTTCTTACTTGGTGATTTAACGACGCTGTATCAACTATTGGGTTATTTAGCGTCAATGAAATTTGTAAAAGAAATGGTATTTGGCGAGGTGATGCCGAGGATTCGTCATAGATTACCTGACACTGGCCTTACAATTGGGGAAAACCTCGGGGAAAAAACCCAACGAGGTAATCAGCCCAAGCGGGAATCGAACCCACGCCCAAGAGCTACTCCGGACCAGCAGGCAAACATGCTATCGTCGGTGCTATGCCGGTAGCTTTCTGAATACCTAGTTCATATTTCTTTTTCAAATGGTGAATACTTTTTATTGCTCTTCAAATGGCTAAACAGCTACACTCTTCCTCCTCCAGGGGCAACACCGAAACATTGTATCTCATTGCTGTCTTAAGCTGGAAGATGGATCTACGTTACATCACAATAATGATGATCATGGCCAAAAATGGCGAAATTCCAGCAGAGGGCGCGACATTAGTAAGCAAAAATCCTCAACAAACACAGTTTTCATGTTTGCCCACAACAAATTTTATTTCGACCCGCCGGGATTGTAGCTCAAGTCTCTGACATAAAAAGTTTACGCACTAGCTATCCTGCAGATTTGACTTATAATTTAATATGCATAATCACTCGTTCTCTGATGTAATTTCTAGTTTATCGTAGTTCATACTTCAGACTGTACATCCATACCAGGATCGCCTGTTCTTGTCTCTCTCAATGAAGAAACCAGCAGTAACAAGCTACATATGGCGCAGACTGCCATAATTATATAATCCGCGCATGCGCTGAAAAGATGAAACCACGGCAAAACGATTCAAATAATCGATTCCAAAGGCGGCCACCAAGACTAAAAGAAACTTCCGTAAGAGGGTCAACTCGTTTTCTAATAACGGCTTCTCGTGTTTCGGAGGTAACAGAGCCTCTACACTCTTAACTCTCCAATTTTCTGGTGCACTGCAGCGTACGGACTTATTTTGTATACCCCACTTTTCCCTTAATGAGCGATTAATAATCTGAGGCTTGATAACATGAGAACTGGAGAATACAGTGAAAAACACTGCACCATCTCCGTTCTTGTCCATCACAAATTTCATCTGGATCGTCGGGAAATGTTTACCGATCAGCGGATGATCTCTTCGTCAAGTATTCTATTCCTTCTCCAGTCATTAATAAACGCTCATGAATTAAAATCATTTCACGAAAACAAAAGTAACAATTCAATAATTTGTTGCGTACATACTTTATAACGGTCTGTCCAGTCAGTTCATAGGTCACTGTATCTCTCAGGATCTCACTTTGTCACTCAGCAATTCAGTCAATAATTTATCATTTCAGGAATGTATCCAATGTCTGTCACTCAATAATTCTGTCAGAATTTTATCCATCCACTTCCTAAACAGCTCCTTAGTCACTTAGGAATTCAGTCAGCACATCAGTCGCTAAACTCATCTAGTATTTCAGTCACTCAGGAATTCATTCAGCACCTCTCACTCAAAACATTCAGGGCCATATTCATAGACATTCTTAGCGCGGGCTCCCGGTGAATGATCAGCGAACTAACGTTTTTTACATTCATAAACCAATGTTAGCGATATGATATGATATGAATCCTGTACAGGTAATCAGTCGATAGTCGGGGCTAGTTTAGCACGCTCGTAGTGCGGGCAAGCGAAATGTCTATGCACAGCACCCTCAGCGTCTCGCACACACAATAACATCAAAACTTTGGATAGCACTTGCTAGTTAACTCATCCAGCATCTCAACAATTCAATTACCTCAATTCCTCAACGCATTAAACACCTCAGCCACTCAGAAATTCAGTAAGCACTTCAGTCCCTGAACTCATCCAGTATCTCAGCCACTCACGAATTCAGTCAGCGCTTCAGTCCCTGAACTCATCCAATATCTCAGTCACTCACGAATTCCGTCAGCACTTCAGTCCCTGAACTCATCCAGTATCTCAGCCACTCACGAATTCAGTCAGCACTTCAGTCCCTGAATTCATCCAGTATCTCAGCCACCTAGAAATTCAGTCAACATTTCAGTCCCTGAACTCATCCAGTATCTCAACCACTCAGAAATTCAGTCAACATTTCAGTCACTGAACTCATCCAGTATCTCAGCCACTCAGAAATTAAGTCAGCATTTCAGTCCCTGAACTCATCCAGTATCTCAGCCACTCAGGAATTCAGTCAACATTTCAGTCTCTGAACTCATCTAGTATCTCAGCCACTCAGGAATTCAGTCAGCACTTCAGTCCCTGAATTCATCCAATATCTCAGCGACTCAGGAATTCAATCACCTCAGTCCCTCAATTCATTCAAAACCTCCAGCCACTCAGAAATTCAATCAGCACTTCAGTCCCTAAACTCATCCAGTAACCCAGTCACTTAGAAATTCAGTCAGCGCCTCAATTACTCATTAATTCAGGTAGAACTTCAGCTAGCACTCATCCAACATTCCACCCACTTTGTAATTCATTAAACATCTCACTGAGACTCATTCCCAACGTCCTTTTTTTTTTAGTCGGTTATTTTACGACGCTGTATCAACATCTCAGGTTATTTAGCGTCTGAATGAAACGAAGGTGATAATGCCGGTGAAAGATAGTTACCCAGTATTTGCTCATATCCTGAACTTCAGCCACTCAATAATTCTGTCGGCATTTTAACTACTCAATAATTCAATCAGCATCTCAGTCAATCAGTAAATCATCCAGCATATCAGCCACTCCACAATTCAGTTAGCATTTAACTCACTCAATAATTCAGTCAGCATCTCAATCCATAACTCATCCAGCATTTCAGTCACAGTAATACAGTCAACACTGTACCCACTCAATAATTTAGTCAGGATCTCAGTCACTCTGTAACTCTTCCAGCACGTAGTCAACATTACATCCACTCACTATTTCAGTCAGCATCTCAGTCACTTAGTAACTGATTGAGCACGTGGTCACTCAACAACTGAGTCAAAATTTTACCTATTCAATAAAAAAGCCAGCGCCTCGCTCATAACAGCAATCCACTCTATGTTTCAGGATGATCTTCTGTAATTCAGCCAGTGCCTCAGTCACTCAGTAATTAAACAATAACCTGGTTCATCTTTTAATTCAGCCAGAACATCACGCACTTAGAAACTCGGAAGTAATCCTGGCCACTCATACATCCAGCCAGAATTTCAACCATTCAGTAATTGCGTCCTTCACTCTTGCTATCCCCGATGATATAGTGGCCACCATACTAAACGTCGAGTCCAAGGTTCGCGGGCGCAAACCTAGCCAAGGACGATAAAATCTTAAGCATGGTTTCTACCGGGAGTGATATATATTTAGGACATGTAAAGAACTCTGTTTCAGATCGAGGGGTCCAGGCAATAATATTGTTAGCCATTTTTCTCCCATGTTGAACTTCGAGACTAAATAATCTCTGTACCGTAGTTAAAAGTGTCTACTACTACTTAAGTCTTGAAGTCAGTGAGCCATTGTTAGTAATTTAGTTTGACAATAATTTACCCAAAGACACAGAAAAAACAGTGAAATCAGTGAGGCGGTTGGTTAGTCTGATACACTCAATCCCTTTAGCTTTTCCATGGATGACGTTCTTGTTTGCAGACATCGAACACTTACGCAATCAGCCACACCGACGTCTCATCCTTGGTGCCCAGAATTCACACACGCATGTAGTACTCACCAGGTCTGCGAGTTGCGGCCATTTCCAGTGACAGCGCCGAGTGCGTCTGTATGTCTCCAGGTCGTCAATAAGGACTCACGCACGCCACACTACCGGACATCGGTCACTCGCGCCGCTTTAAAGCACGGTTCCAACCACCAAGAAAGCACGTCCGTCTACTGTCGCCCCTATTGTTTGTAGAAACGCGCGCAATGCACTTCCCTAAGGGGTGGGGGATGGCAATTTCAGCCTAATAGAAATACAATCAGTGGCCTGCGTACCACACTCTGAAACCGAATACCGAAAATGTCCATTTTCATTAACAAATCGATAGAAATAAAAATCATAAAAATGATAATTAGACATTTCTGTCTTCAAGAGGTCACTAAAATTATTTTTTTAATACAGCCTATTACAGCACAAAGAGGAAATCTCCGTCTAATTAACATAAGGTCATCACAGAAAGAGTCCATCGCTGTGGAGTAACAACGGTTAGACTGTCTGATCGTGGAATGAGTGGGCCGTGTTCAAATCCTAATTGGGGCAAGTCACCTGATTGAGAGTTTTTGCACGTTTTCCCTCAACACATTAAGAGCAAATGGTGGGTAACTTTCGACGATGGATCCCGTACTCATTTCGCTGACATTATCACATATCATAACCATCGCAATTGATAGAATGTTGTAAAATAAACCAATTGAAAAATCACAGAAAGAACCAGGGAAGATCTCACGGCTACAACTCAAAGATCGTGTCATCGGAGTTACGTTTAAATGAACAAACAAGGTTTGGTTATCGGCAACAATATTGCAATTGCAAACACAACTTCTCAACGTCATGTTAATACATTCCTTAAAAATTCAATCCACCCCATATAGAACGTGCTACATCAGCGGCTGGCAAAACGTTGCACATTCTTCTCAACTTTAAAATACAACAAATTCAGCCCGCCTTCAACCTAAGAAAAAACTGTTGGAAATACACAACACAAGCAGTTTTAAAAATACTAAACCGAAGACAAGACAAATTTGAGCACAAACAAATGCATATGGAGCGGAAAAGAAAAAAGAATGCACGTACAATTCTCCAGGATGGATTATGACGAAGTTACTTTGCACACATCTAAACAAAATCCGTTTCGCGGTTTATGAAAAATATGTAGGCTACAACAACCAGAAACAATATGTTACAAATCACCTACTTCTTTATGAAGCTGAGGTACGTCACTGTCTCCCGTCGGAGACTAGCGATTGAGTATCGCTAATAGTTAAAAAAAATGTTATGTTTTATTTAACGACGCTCGCAACTGCTTAAGTTATATCAGCGTCGCCGGTGTGCCAGAATTTTGTCCCGCAGGAGTTCTTTCACATGCCAGTAAATCTACTGACATGAGCCTGTCGAATTTAAGCACACTTAAATGCCATCGAGCTGCCCCGGAATAGAACCCGCAACTTCGAGCAGAGAAGGCCAGCGCTATACCAACTGCGTCAACAAGGCCGACCGCTAATAGTAGTCTATGCAAAAATATTTCCGAAATCTGTAAATTTGACTTCTAAATAGGCAACCACAGTTAAAAACTATGCAATAACAACACTAAAGTACAAAACTGCACTGTCAACATTGGTAACTGATCGAAACTGATAACCTTACAGGATAAAATAAAGTGGATGTCATCGACTCTTTCACTATATGGTCCATCATTCTAGCAGCTCAGTCTTTCTTCGCAGCTCAGTCGATCTTCGTTGTTATGCTCTTACCAGCATAAACTAATAAATGAAATGTTTTCAATGCTAGTAGTAAAGTGGCAGAAGTGTTCAACTGCTCATAATAATTTATAATGCCTATATCTCACAAGTTTTTCAGGGCCGTAGATACCGGTCACAGAGCATAATAATTTTGATTGTTAACTACAACAGAAACCGGTTCTTAATTGTACCGAAGCCAAAGTTACAAAGCATTATTCACACATCGTGGACTCAACATGACACTGAATATCTCTAAGCGTGAGGGTGACAGCGGTTTATTGGGTAGGAAATTATTATAAAAAAAGTATTTTCTTAAAAGACATAGCCTATCGATTAGAGTTGAGCAACGACCGAGAAACCAAGAGTAACAGCGCCCGTAAAGCCGAAAACTCGCACTGCAATACTGCCTACGTCGTTATCTGTTTGTGAGTGAATCAAGCGAACTTTCAAGACATCGGGGTCAACTTTCGAACGTCAAGCAGCCCTTGAATCGCCACAGTTGTTTATATCAGACAACTTTTATCTATTTTGGCAACTGTTACAGATGTATAAATAATCAAGTACGGTAGCCTTTCTGAAACATCATCTCTACCTTTCAGTGTATAATAATCCGTTCTCCAATCTTTATTTAACTACTATGCTCTTATTAAAAGGCTAGGATTTTTTTTTCGTATGTTTGAGATCAAATGTACAATCTCAAGTAAAAAAATATTAAGGCTTTAATTAATGTTAGTTTTATGTTTTTTAGAAACACAAATTTATTTGAAAATTTTTTTCTATTTACATCACCATAGGTAATAGAACCAGAATATTTTTATAACTATGATACTGTTTTGTTTTGTCGTTCTGTAGCAATTAAACATCTCTAGTGTTAGTTATTTCAATAATGTATGTTATTCAAAGTACGAAATCTTTCCACGTCGACCAAATGCTGTTTCCAGAACGACGAACAAGACTCGAAGCGCATGAGAGTTAAGGCTGGTTCACAATAAACCGAGAACAGAAATATTGTTAAAATAAATGTAGGCCTGCTTAAATGTGAGCATTCACAATTAAGGAGAAGCTTGCCGGAGCCCGGGAACGGGACGTGAAAATTGTGAATGCTCACACTTAAATACATTTTAACAATATTTTCGTTCTCGTTCTCGTTGTCGTTTCCGGTTTATTGTGAACCAGACTTTACGAGACTCGAAAGACAAGTGCAACGAACACGGCGAGCGAGAGCGGCAGTTAGATTTGTTTATCTCTAATATCGACATAGGGGACAGTGCACTTTTTTACTCCGAATCCATAGTTCTAGGATGAAGTGCACACAGTTCAATTCGTAAAATTTTCTGTAAAATACCGCACTAATATTGAATAAACATTTATAGATATGTGTATGTAATGTTTGTGAAATACACGGGGTAGATAGGGCCTAGTAGTTCAGCATAATGTACCGTACACTGAATCGCGTGTCACGAGGTCACAAATTTATAGGTCAGATTTTAAGTTCGTTTGCTGAACAAAGTTTGCCTGGAGGAAACAAAAAAAATAAATGTTCAAAGGATTCCAGTACGAGCCAAATCCACCCGCATTCAGACGGTGTTGCTCGGACGCCCTGTCAACACGAAGGAAGCGTCGCCTCGAGGGGAGGGTGGTGAGGTTGTATAAATGTCCGTGAAGACGGCCCGCGAGGGTGGGGACTTGCTGGCGGCGGGGAGGGGAAATTTGGCAGCGTCGATCTGCTACTAACCAATTCAAAATCGCCGAGCCGTGATTAATACAGCCGGCTGCAGATGTAAACTAAATTCTGGCAATAACCGTTACGGACACCATCGCATCAGCTGCTCCACCGTCGAGGGTGGTTTCCGCAGTGAGCTCAGGGGTAGACAGTTATCAATACTTACATCACGCATCGAAGTTTCTAAGCAAAATTAAATGTTCGACAGATAGGTCAGAAGGCCGGAAAATTCTAGAAAGATTAAGAGAGTTATTTGCCACGAGTAGATTTTTTTAAGGAAAATCAGAATAATTGCACTGAATTATTACAGAGCTTAAAGTTCAACACAGAGAGAAGAGTGGAAGAGAAGAGGGGATGGCAATGGTCCTCCTTCCACAGTCCACAGGCATTGAGTAACATCTAGGTGATCCGTCCAATCCGTTAACAACCATGTGGCGGATTAAAACTGGTATTCACGAACAAAATGACGAACATATTTCCGACCACAGTGACTTTAACACTAAACTCAATCAACAAATTCGAATTAAATGCATTACATATCTAATGGTATGTAAACGAATACAATATGTTTATGAGTGCAGAGTGTTAAAAAAAAAAGTTATCCGAAACTGAGTTTATGTTTTTTAACAATATCAGGTAACTTAGTCTGTATTTTTATTTATTTATTTATTTACTTACTTAATTATGTATTTATGTTTCAGAGTCGAGTGAGTGTGGCAGCCGACATGCCACAGTATGCCGTCCTGGAAAGTGCATGGTGCGTGGAACATTATTTCCGGAGGTACGGAACAGGACGGAATGATGGGCCTTCCCTGAAATTCGTCGAACCAGCGCCCGAGCGCAACTTCGGATCGGCAGCCAAGCGCCTTAGCCGACAGAGCTCCGCCGGTGACTACTCTGTGTGTTTTATGGAGAATGGTTGGATTTTAATCTTAGGTGAGGAGGGAGAAACCTACAAAGTACGACCGGTCTTGCAAAGCACGTTCGGTCAAAAGATCCGTGCTCTGGATTTAAGGGCAAATTTTGATAATGTAATGCATTTCTATGTTTAATTCCTTAATAAATCCATTCATCCATTCGTGAACTAAAAGCATGCTTTTCATAAAAATTACGAACTATCTCCTTGCATGTAACTACGCAAACGAGCAACAGAACTCTCTTGTGGGCAGACATGTAACGACACTTCTAAGGACATACATTGAAGCGGCGCAGGGTATGGGTTCATTAGCAAAACCTACTCCATTTCCCATCTGTCACTTTCCAAAGTTCGGAATAAACGCACCCGAACACCCTGTAGGTGTAGATCTTTCTACCAGTGGAAGGTAATACTTATAAGTTATATTGGTATTTGCAGAATGTACCTACATCAAGTAATCTAAATACGCATATCGTCATTGTTCCTGCAATAACTCCTATGTGACATATTTATCGATTTTCAGATTTTTGCTCTATTAAATAACTTAAATAGTGATACAGCAAATAATAAAATCTCCTATATGTAATTATATTTCGTTTAAAAAATGTAAGAATTCACAGCCTCCTATATGTACGGCTACCATAGGATGAATAAATGTGTTTTTTCTTCTACTGAAAAATTTTATATTTTGCACAGAGGAGTTATTGCAGGAACAACGACGATATATGTATTAGTAGGCCTACATAATTATATGGAACTGGCCGAAGCTAAAAATAGAACACGACAAAGAACAAACAAATGTTCAACGATGAAAGAGTAGTGGAACGGAGAAAAATTCTCTCCGGCACCGGGATTTGAACCCGGGTCTTCAGCTCTACGTGCTGATGCTTTATCCACTAAGCCACACCGGATTCCCATCCCGGTGTCGGATCGAATCGTCTCAGTTTAAGTTCCACTTCTTGGGTTCCCTCTAGTGGCTTGCCTTCTGCACTACGTCAGAGATATCTATGAACGTAGGACAATGTCCACATATGTGCGGCGGTGCACTCGTTATGAGTGACTGGTTGGCCGGGATCCGACGGAATAAGCGCCGTCTTAAATCACACAGTGATTTACGCATATCATATATATTTCATCGTACGATGACGCAGAATATCTGCATGGAAACTTCATATGTACTTCGGTACATTAAAATAATATATATTAAATGTTGAAGAAAAAGTCATAATCAACTAACGTAGTTCCCATACAGCATCAACTCAGTTCCTTCACTGCTGTCTATAATCAGTTCCATAATCTGATAAACTACGAAGAACATTCAGAGTTTTCGTTATGAGAACATTTGATAATGGAGCAACAGACATTGTTTTCTAGACTGATGGCCGTGTGCACCTTTCTCGATCATCTAGCCCGTTTATTAGCAATCACGGAAACATGGTTAATTCTTGACAGTGATCAAGTTACAGATGCGGTGCACCGACATTTCCCCTCGATCAACTCAGTACCGTCAGCTGACGGTACGCTCGCTTGAGAAGAATCATCTGAGCGCTAGGTTACCGCGTCTAAAATAGCGAACGAATGCACTTGTCAATTATCGCTTCGTTTTTGTTTGTCGGACTGCTTTCAAACATCCTCGCAGTTTTCAAATAACAAGTTTCAATAATCATGGAAGAAAAAAAGAAAAGAGCACCGAACTTGTCACAGTTCGAAGTGGGAATTCCTTTAGAACTCGTCAGCAATTATGCATCCATATCACAGAATAAAAGTACCGGTACTGACGGAAGTTCTCTAAGAGAAAAGCAGGCTACCTGGTTGGATTTAACCTCACAATTCACATGAGTTATACGTGTTTACATAATTCCACATAATTTGTAACATAATTTATATAGTGGTTATTTCATATTATTGATAATAATTGGGAAAATTTCAGTATACGGATACCTCGCTAACAATTATTTAAAAAAAAAAAAAAAAAAAAAAAAAAGCAATTCGTCTGTGTATGTCGAATACGCCTCATCATGCATACGAAAAGGAAGTTTTTAGTGCCAATTTATTTTGTGCGCACAAGGTTGGAATTTTGGAGTAAGAGGGAAAGGAAAGTATCCTTCTTCTGAAATTTATCCATTTATTTTGTGTTCACAAGGTTGGGATTTTGGAGTAAGAGGGAAAGGAAGGTATCCGTGTAATTTCTCTTAATTCAAGAGTAAATTCCCCAATTGTCATGTAGGTCCTAATAGTTTCAAACGGCAAATCTATAGCTAATAAGTGATAATCTCGCATTCAACAAAGTGGTCACTTAGTATTGCTATATTATTACCAGCATAGAATAACTACTTTATTATTATGTTAACAAAATTGGACAATTAGGCCTAAATAATATTTTGTCCTCAAGTAAAGTCCCGATATTCCAAAGCAGAAACATATATAAAACATTAGTCTATTTTGAGAAAAAAGAACATTTTTATTATTCATCTGCAAACTTACTCTTTCTACAATAACACCAATTCTGCTATTTCCGCAGTGATTTGCGTGTTCAAGATACATCATTTCATCTTCAATTCCATCAAGTACGTCAAATCGTGCCGCCATTTTGGTTTTCTCGACTTGACCACGTTCAATTCAAGATAATCGGTCCCACACCCGTGATCAAATTTGATCATCATCAACTCGCTTGTTTAACTTTGATCGAGATTGATACTCCGCAAATTGGCGTTGAAGATGGCCAAGTGCCGACTTAACCATGGTCAAATTTTAATCGAGAATGGTGCACACGGGCATGAATTTACCAACAAATCAGCAAGTCCTCCGTTTACAGATCCCTAAAACTGAATGTCCTCTTCATTACAAACTGCAACACAATCCGTGCATGGACACGATTTGGTATTCTTGTTACGCTCTTGAAGTAACCAGAAAAAACCGTCCCTATATCACACATGCACTTTGCGGAACGGCTTAAGAAAATCAAGAGCCATTTATCGGGGAAGTTCGTAAGGGATGCCAACTGCACAGACAGTGACTTATTATCAACTAAAAAGCTTTTAAAGTTTACCAGGAAACAAGCCAATGCAAATCGAGAAATTATGGGGCTTCGACCCACACTCCAACCATCCAGACACAATTTTACATAAATATGTTCATTGGAATAGCGTATGCAGAAAAAAAAAAGATTTCACAAAGCACAAAACCGTGTTGAGTATTACCATATTCTGTAAATAGATATTTATTTGTTCATCCATTTCAGCGAGTCAATTATGACGCTCACTGTATGTGCCAGATACATAATGATATGGATAGCATATTGTGAGCTACTGATGCTCAATAGCTGTAATAAAATAAATATTGAAACAGAAATGAAATTTCGAACAATGAATGTTTCAAGGTGATGTACTAATGAGTTTTCTATGGTTCACATTTTGTCAATGTATGTGATTCGTCGTTGTTAATCATACAAATTATTGATATCTATTACTTTTAATATTTTTTGCCGAAAATTTTGTCCATGTTTACCAATTACTGTCGATTACATAACACCTCATCGCACATCAAATGTCAAGAAAACAGAACAGAGAACGGAATAATGAATGGGCAGCTTTCATTTCAGCAAAAATAATTTTTAATAATCATCTTACTATTTAAATTTAATATCCCGTTATATACAAAATAATATAGATTCAACGCTACGTTCTATTATGAGATACATATTGCATATAAACTCGAATTTACTAATTTTTCAATTCGTTAATCATATGAAAGTATGTTGTCCTTGGTTTAGGCCTGTATCAATTTTCTACAGATGTCATTCGTATGAAAGTAAATACATCCACTCTTTTACAGGTATTAGTCATATGAAAAAATTGCAACCATTACACTCAAAATATTGATCTATGAAAGTACGAGCATGTATGCATGACAGTCTCATAAAAGTAAAAACATTTCTTTCACACATTATTTGCATGAAAGTATGCATACATTTATAAGATATTACACATATTATAGTCATATCAAGCTACATACGCAGTGGCAGGTGTTCAATGGCAGTAATTTCACAGAGTAAGTCCTTAGCACGAAAGTAACAGAATTTTCCCTCGCCATTTTGCATTATATTTGGGGCTAAGAGGGATGAAGTTACAGGAGAATGGAGAAAGTTACACAACGCAGAACTTCACGCATTGTATTCTTCACCTGACATAATTAGAAACATTAAATCCAGACGTTTGAGATGGGCAGGGCATGTAGCACGTATGGGAGAATCCAGAAACACATATAGAGTGTTAGTTGGGAGACCGAAAGGAAAAAGATCTTTTGGGAGGTCGAGACGTAGATGGGAGGGCAATATTAAAATGGATTTGAGGGAGGTAAGATTGTAGAGACTGGATTAATCTTGCTCAGAATAGGGACCGACGGCGGGCTTATCTGAGGGCGGCAACGAACCTCCGGGTTTCTTAAAAGCCATAGGCCTAAGTATTACAGACTGATCCAATGTCTCTGATACTCAGTGCCGTTCCAGTTGGTATTTATTACAACGCCTCTGGTTGTGGGTACCTTTGCAGTCTTACTTTTGAAAAATCTCAGACAGATATATCCTAACATCATTTTCTCTTGTGATCCCTTACGAACAGCATGCCAAATATATAACTGGACTCATCTTTGCGGCATCTATTCTTTCGTTGTGATTGGAGTCGATGTTTCAAATTTATAAAAGTACGGAATATTCCCAATGAATTTGTTAAGAAAGTTTTCTTATGAGTCTGCCAGTGAGGCGGATATATTTTTGAAGTACCGGACAGTTTGAGAGCAAGTAATAACAAATTATCTGATAGATTAAATTTAACAAATTTTAATATTTTGTTGTTAGCGATCATTTTAGTCCTGAATTGAGTGATTTCGTCCCCTAAAACGGAATAATTATGCTTGTATGCTGATATTAATTAGCGGATAATACACATACTTAAAGGATTTATTCTAACCATTTACGGCATATTTTCAAAATTGTCAGTTCTCGGAAACGTTAGTTGGTACTTCTGTTTAATTGATTTAACATCCCTGTTTCCCAACAGCACCCAGCTTAACAATAACATAACACTAAGCATAGTGTTTGACTGCAGCTCTGTGAATCAGTTAATGTAAACATAATAATAAACTAAATATGTTTTCATAATTTCAATTAATATTACTATTGCACTGAGATATTTCAGTTACATATTCATTTGTTTGTTTATAATGCACAGTGTGTTTCAGTGACCATATTAGAAACATTTAGGTCCGGTAGTCAGGTACACCGTCTTGCTTTTTTTCGCATATTGAAGTGCTTCTCTCTCAAAGTGAGAGTCCAAGTTTCACAACCTTACAGAACAACCGGTAATATACTTAACAGCAGCAGTGAAAAATTAAAAACAAACAAGTTTTGTCATAAAAAGTTAAATTCATTTTCCCCGGAAAATGGTAGGTCATGGGGCAATTTGGATTTTAAATTCAGATTTAGGGCACACATATTAGTAATATTCACCTATTTTTATTTCGGAGCAAGACAAAAAGTCAAAATTTCTTGTTCAGTGTTATAATAAAAAAGTAAAAACTATAGATTTCGCTTAAAAGAACAGACTGACCTTCAAATGAGCATCAAATCGTCCTCAAATGTAATGTATTATGCAATTTTATTTCCTCCTTAAAGCCAATTAAGTTTTACTTGAAACATTTCTTCCTAAAACGCTTTTTTTCGCATTATCAACTTAAATGGTCCACCAAGTAGGCTATATCGCGCTCTTTCGTTACCACGACTTTACAACAACATTAAATCACTTGCACACATACACTACATTTAATAATTAGCATACATATTTCTCGATCTACGAAGATTTCCACTGTTCACTAACAACAGAACGCTAAACGTTACGGGAAAAACGTGAAATTCTCATTCTTGTTTAGCTAATACCATATTCATGTCATCCTCCCAATTTACTAACCACATCTGAATTAATCTACTCGTAAAATCGTTGCTAAGATACGGAGCCTGTTGTTACCAGCACACACCATAATTCACTATTTATACTACCCGAAGTAGGACTCGGTGGCGTGGGCCTTACTTTGCACGGGGGAGCAATGAATTTTTAACAGGGTTCCAATACACAATGGATGCATCAGAGACGGGGGTGGAAATAAACTCAAAGTGCGGTGGGCGGAGAATCTAAAACAGCAGAATTATTAAAACCTTCATCTTGCAAGCTATGTACGGTGTCAGTTCACACTATTGCCTTGGAGACAGCGGCTGCATCGAGAAGCTGAGTTCCCGAATTATCTTAGTGTTGAAAGCGCGGATTTGTGAAATTGCAAGGAGAGACTCAATAGCATACATATACTTTGATAAGCACAAGGATAAATTTATCTATAACAGTAAAGTTTCGTACTTTTAGCGAGGCTTTATCATAAGTCAATATTTTGTTTCCTTCGACAAATAGTTGGGCTCCTTAATCGCAGGGTCAGCATGACGCTGGAATTTCAATTACAATAGAAAGCTCAAAAGATAAACGCGAATTTTAATTATTTCAAACTGTAAGGCTTGAAGTTTTTACTCAAACGCATCCAGGTTTTAGTCGCAAATAATTACCTCCTCCTTTTTCAAATTGTGGTTTAGAAGGTTGTGAAGTAATCTTCTTTCACTACTCATCAGATAGCTGATTGCATAACGATGCAGTTAAGTAGTATTTTTGTGGGGAACTCAATATGAATAGGCGTCGCATTTTTACAATATAATTTATTACTGTATATTAATTGCTTTGAATATGTTAGGAGAAAATCCACAAACGATTAGGGAAAACACGGAAATTTTACTTGAAGCAAGTAAAGCGATCGGTTTGGAAGTAAATCCCGAAAAGACAAAGTATATGATTATGTCTCGTGACCAGAATATTGTACGAAATGGAAATATAAAAATTGGAGATTTATCCTTCGAAGAGGTGGAAACATTCAAATATCTTGGAGCAACAGTAACAAATATAAATGACACTCGGGAGGAAATTAAACGCAGAATAAATATGGGAAATGCGTGTTATTATTCGGTTGAGAAGCTCTTATCATCCAGTCTGCTGTCCAAAAATCTGAAAGTTAGAATTTATAAAACCGTTATATTACCGGTTGTTCTTTATGGTTGTGAAACTTGGACTCTCACTCTGAGAGAGAAACATAGGTTAAGGGTGTTTGAGAATAAGGTGCTTAGGAAAATATTTGGGGCTAAGCGGGATGAAGTTACAGGAGAATGGAGAAAGTTACACAACGCAGAACTGCATGCATTGTATTCTTCACCTGATATAATTAGGAGCATTAAATCCAGACGTTTGAGATGGGCAGGGCATGTAGCACGTATGGGCGAATCCAGAAATGCATATAGAGTGTTTGTTGGGAGACCGGAGGGAAAAAGACCTTTAGGGAGGCCGAGACGTAGATGGAAGGATAATATTAAAATGGATTTGAGGGAGGTGGGATATGATGATAGAGACTGGATTAATCTTGCACAGGATAGGGACCGATGGCGGGCTTATGTGAGGGCGGCAATGAACCTTCGGGTTCCTTAAAAGCCATTTGTAAGTAAGTAAGTATATTAATTGCTTTTCATTCAATTTCACAAATGTTCACTACGTAACTCGCTTATGCTTTAGCATTTATCTCGCTTACACGAACCTGAGTTTTAACACACAATTCGACTATACTAACCAATATTTTAACGCATATCTCGTTTATAATAACTCTTGTTTTAACATCTATCTCGTTTATGTCGACATATGTTTCAACTCATATCTCGCTTACTGTAGACTATACGAACTTATATTTTAATAAATATCTCGAATATATTAACCTTGTTTTAACACATCTCGCTTATACAAGCTTATGTTTTAACACATATCTCGCTTACACCACACTATATTTTAACACATATCTCGCTCATACCACACTATGTTTTAACACACATCTTGCTTATACCACACTATTACATATCTCGCTTATACCACACAATGTTTAATATATCTCGTTTATACGACACTATGTTTTAACATATATCTCGCTTATACCACACTATATTTTAACATATTATAATCTCGCTTATACTACAATATGTTTTAACACATATCTCGCTTATACCACACAATGTTTTAACGCATATCTCGCTTATATCACATTATGTTTTAACATATATCTCGCTTACACCACTATGTTTTAACATATAACTCGCTTATGACACATTATGTTTTAAGACATAACATATCTGGCTTATACCACACTAGTTTTAACATATATCTCGCTTAGTCTATATCACACTATGTTTTAACACATATCTTGTTTATACGAATCTATGTTTTAAGAAATATCTCCCTTATACCAAACTGTAACTTAACAATCTAGATCAGTAGTTTTCAATCTTTTTTGCTTGCGTAACCCCAAAATACATTTTTTACCTTCGTATTCCCAAACTGCATTGCAATTATACAGGGCTTTCATTTCAAAACTTTCCAGTCTAAATAACTAATTATTTAAATTGAATCCAATTTAAACAAAAAAAACATGCCAATTTAGATATTGAGGCGGAAGTCTGAAACCAGGCTTAATTGCATTTTAGATTTCACCCTCACCCCCAGACACCCACTTTTAAATTTCAAATGGCACCCCTATATTTTTATACTTAAATATGAAAGAGCATTGAATTGTTTATAAACCTCATTCATTTATTTCACATCTTTTGCCTGGCAACCTGACAAGAAAGAGTTTATTTTGCACTAAATCAAGTGTTCAAAATGTGCTCCATTGTTGGTTTAACAGTAATACAATCTATTTTGGAACTCTTCGCGAACGTTTTGCTGTGTTTCCTTACTAATCCGATTACATTCTTAGGTTATTATATTTTTCAGTTATTGAATATTCTCAGTGCAGGAGTATAAACAACTGTATTCAAATGACCCTATAGGAAGAAGTCAAGCGGCGTCAGGTCTGGAGATCTCGCCGGACATTCTACAGCACCTCTCCTACCAATCCATTTTCCAGGAAATCTATCCAGCCATTGTCGCACAAGTACTGCATAGTGTGAGGGAGTTCCGTCCTGTTGAAAATGCAAATTCTGTTCGTCCAATAACAGGTTTCCTTCATTGATTTGGTTCTCTAGCGACAGTGTGATAAGTGGATCAATTACATTTTTAATAGGTCTATGTTCAGATACAATTCTCCAGTCAGGTTTTCTTGAATGAAAATCGGTCCAATAATATCATCACCAAAAATTCCATCCCGCACATTGATCTTCTGAGGAAACTGGGCATTATCCTCACGGAACACATGAGGATTTTCAATGTGGAAAATGTATTGTGTGACGATGTATGTTTAATACTTATCTCGTTTATACCAACCTATGTCTTGTAGGTCAGAATGAGAGACGAATCTGTTAAAATATCTGAAAATATAATAAAGTGTAAAATTCTAAATAGAAATACGAAATTTAAAAAGTGAATTACAGAGATCCGAACCGAGGTCTTATATATCATTATCCGTTTGGCTATCTCGAATCTTGGTAATGAGATACAACTGAGAGACAGTGAGGAAACCTTATGACAACATCGTTTAAATTCGTATTTACTTTTTTTCAAAAATGACATCGTCAAAGCCTGTAATCTGGGTGCACTAAGTTTTCTCTCAAACCCTACAACTTGCTATGAATCTCAATAAAATATTAGGGACCACGGGTTTTTTTCTTTTCCGTTGACGATCTTCGGTTGCATGACACATTACACTCAACAACAAACAGTTCCATTCGTGAAATTCCAATCCAAAAAGTTAGAATTGCGTCTTAATCACTGTGGATGATGATAACGACAATAATAATAATAATAATAATAATAATAATAATAATAATAATAATAATAATAATAATAATTTACATCCCGGTGCATAGTGTTTACATTCGATGAAGAATCTGGTATAACTTTCACATTGCGGGATTTTCCTCTACTTAACACATTTTCAAACGGTAGTACTCTTATGATGGTACTCAGCATGACGCCAGATTTTCATCACATAAATGACTATTAAGCAGCTATGACCTAGGCATTTGAATCCATGATCTTTGCATTCATGCAACTTCAAGTCGACACTGAGCCATTTCTCTAAAGACTACCGTCAAAAATGTTGGCAATGCTCGTAATCATGATTATGAAGATATTAATAACAACGGTAACGGCTCTCAGACGTGTTAACTAGTTTATTTTACATATCAAGGTGTAAAACTTTTTTATTATTTTGTAACAGGTCACAATGTACTGTGGGTAGCCTCACGCTCCGGCCATGGAAATAAGCAATCACACAACTAGACACAGCAGGCAGGCGCGGGTCATCCCGGCCCGCCACGCCCAAGTGTACAGTGGGTTGCTTGCAGACCTTGATCAATACGCCGCTAGTACTCATCGCCTAGGCACGCGGTTCGAACACCGGCAACGTTCTCTAGTACCGGGTATAATACTGCTATGTCAGACACAGATCTCTGTATGTGTGCTAGATCAAACTTCTTACCTTAGCCAGTAATAATTGCTCTGAATTTTCGCATTAATATTTATGAAATTCTTATTTGCCAAAACACTATAAACAAAGTAGAAACAATCTGTGCACAGAGAAGAAAATTATACTCACTGTGTAATAATCCTTTTGCAAATAGTTAACAAAAACAATACTTTTTCCTTACAATTACGTCTTACATCTTTCCAAGATAGAATAAAGTTGGTCTAAAGAAAGGACAAAACATCTACCTACTGTTGAAATGGTGGAACGCCTCAAGAAGTAGAAGAAGATGTGTGTAGGATTAAACGTGTCATAAAAATACAACTAATTCCTTCAAATTCCTGCATATGCAATTAATTTCATTATTATGCAAATATGCTCTTAATTCTATTGTGTCGAAGCGCTGCATAAGTAAATACCGTAAATTTAGGGACATTTTTGTACAACAAAGAGCTAAGTTCATGATATAGCCTACTCCTAATTTTCCAGCAAAACATAGTTTAACAAAACAAGTTTGTGTTATGGTAATTAGTGCAATTACATAAGTTATACAATCCAAAAAGTTTGGCAACAATTTAGTTAGTATCATATTGCCACTGATATTTCTGTCTATTGCTTTTCTTGAATTATTAATCAAAAGTGATACATAAATAAATCAGTCATTGTGCATCTAAACACGAAGATAAAATGTAATTTTCTATATGGTATAAACATATTTTTGTAATCCCATGAAGTAAAATATCGATGTCTAAGAAGTGATACCTCGTATCTACAAACATGGTCATTTAATTTAACTACATTATTATTATTATTATTATTATTATTATTATTATTATTATTATTATTATTATTATTTAAATTAGCTACGTTATTATGCATCTACATAGCTCAACTTTTCTTTCACTTTACGAATGCAAGCACTGCGTGCAATAGTCCACGAAACGCATTCAATTGTGCATACCTCTTTCCACTAAAATGATAGTGCATGATAGCTACTCATCGCCGGTAGATGTAACTTAACAGTGACGCTACATTTCAGAATTCTACTGAAAAATCATTTTTACACAAAAAATTAAATACTTTATTTAACTCACTGATCGAAAATGCTACGTATACATATGTACCAATACACTAATGGAGTATAATAATTTCAATCAATCAGAGCCACCTATTACTGCTATGCTGTCGATTTTATATTCTCACTTCTGTTTTGTCGCTGATGATACTGATGTCCTGCTTCGTGGGTAGGCCTACATTAATGAGAAACACAGTTGCTTAACAGTAAATTAAGGAAAATAACCAACATCAATTTCCTCGGCATCAACTACATCGGCCCTACAACCTATAATTGTAATTTAGTTTTAAAAATTGTCAATTTCTTAAGTATACAGTAGTGGCAAAAAAAACCGGACCGACCTTTGTAGCTGATTTCAGAGCCTTGTTCACTCCAGAGCACGATAGACTGGTAACTAAGACTGTCGTGGTTCGAATCCTGCCTGGCAAGGATTTTTTTTTGTTCAAATTTATTCCCAATATTTTTCGATTGCTGGTAAAATTATTGTTCTGGGAATAAGTTAATTAAGTAGTAAAATATCGCTGCAATCCCGTTTCCAAAAATAATTGGTGTTAACATGTATAATTAACCATCCTGAGACCAAAAATCGCATTTTTTTTTAATTTTGTCTGTCTGTCTGGATGTTTGTTACCTTTTCACGCGGCAATGGCTGAACCGATTTCTATGAAAATTGGTATATAAATTAAGTTAGTTCTCACTTAGATTTTAGGCTATATCGCATTCAAAATATTTTATTTAAAATGGAGTTAAAAGTGGGACCTGAAGTAAACAAATAGAAATATCTCGCATATTAACGCTTTTTATGAAAAATGTTACATAACAGAAGTTTCTTTAAACAAAATTTTGATAGGACTGATATTTAACGACATATACGAGTTTTAAAACAGTTTTATCAGTGCCACCTCAGACTAATAGGCTATAATGAAATTAAAACAAATGACTGCGTCTATTTAAGGCGGTCTTGCACAACAGACGGAAGCTATTCATTTTATACGGCTATTTTTACACGGATATAATTCTATTCTATGATGGAAATATAATATGAATGTTTATCAATATTAATATAGCCTATAGACAATGTTTGTGTGTTTGTATGAAGTAATCCCAGAAGCTACTTAACCGACTTGGATATTTCTTTCACCATTTGAAAGTCTAGTTTCACTAGATGGACGTAATGCTATATGTCATTACGGTAACTCCTGAGTGAATCGAGGATTGAGGTAAGATTAAGATAGATTCTTACGCACAGAAAACTTGATATTCTGTCGCAATATTGTATTACTTCATTGTTTAAACTTTATTTGATCCACATAAAATACTCTAATTTTATACATTTCAATTTATTTTTGTCCACAGAACATGATATATTTTTACGAGTTTTGTCGTAAAGATGAGTATTTTCCCTATACCAAAAATACAGCACATATGGAGTAAAAATTAGTCGTAGAGCTGACTGGAGCTGAGTCACTATACAAAATGTCACGAAATGGCGTTCCTGAGCTCATAATTTACTCATATTCGTTTCCTATGTTTCTTAAAATAATATTTATGTACCACATTCATTTTCTTTTTCTTTTTATTTACATAAGCAAAGATGCATAACCTAGCGAGTTGGCTCAGAACGCAGCGTTTGAAACTGGCATTCGGGAGATTCCGGGTTCAAACCACATGACCGACCAATTTGACTGGGGTTTTTCATGGTATCCCTAAGTCACAAAGGCAAATGCCAGATTGAAAATTTATATGCCATGATTCATCACCGCCTCAGTCTTCAATACCAAATACTTTGACCAAAATCTACAATCAGATACATGAACACAAGCAATCTACAACACACAATAGAAACAGAAACTCAACAAAACGGCCTACTGGAATACTCATACGTTCTAAACGCGCGACATGACCACATATGTTAGTGTGTATAAATAAATTTAACAAAGGAAAAAAGATGCATAGTGAGACCAACATAAAAAATTATCTTCTTACACAATCCACTCTATATTGACATTAATTTGGAGTAATTTATTAAAGGATGCATTCAAGACTAACTTAGAAAAATGTTAACATCAGAGTTAATGTGCCTCAAGTTCGAATTCTAGTTATCAACATAGCGGAATCTCGTAGTACGGACAGGGTGATGCAACCTTGACATACGGACAATATGGTCATATGGACATTAATACGGAACCTTGTCATGTAGTCAACATGACAGAACATAGTAATATGGACACCATGGCAGAAAACTCGTCATAAGGACAGCATGGAGGTCCTCATCAAAGTGATACAGTATGTTGGAACCTTGTAATAGGCCAGCGTGAAGGTAGCTCGTCATATTAATATCATGGCGGAACCTCAAAATGGCAGAACAGCGTCACAGACATTCCCGCTTGGGCTGATTACCTAGTTGGGTCTTTCCGAGGTTTTCTCCAACTGCAAGACGAATGCCAGGTAATTACAAGGAGGATCCTTGGTCTCAACTCGCCAAATATTTTCCTGTTATCACCAATTTCATCGGCGCTAAAAAACCTTATAATTGAAAGAGCTAAATAAAAAATAGCGTCATGTGGCAGACTCGACGGAACAGCGTCATATGTTCAGCGTGACGGAATCACGTCAGGTTGTCAGCGGGGCTGAATGTGGACACATCTTCCTGCAAGGAATCGATCACAATTACACTGAATGAATCGGTGTAAACGTTACTCTTGACCGAAAGCGATCACTTTCTTGCTAGCAGTAGAACCGCATTATTCATTTTAGAACATGGATAGAAACGCGGAAAATATAAACAGTTTTAATACTCCATACTTGGGCGATCAGTGAATAAGTCCTCTCACTGGCCACGCGGACCAAGTGTTGACAACTTCTCAAACTGACTACCCACCGTATTGTGGATCTGTTTGGTCGCCGGGAATTTATTGATCCTGTTCGGAGTTGTTTTTTATTACCCAGAGCGAACAGAAAGGAAAAGACAAGCGAAGAAACACAAAGAAAGGAACGGGTCAAAACAAAAACAAGTTGCTCAACCCCTATTCCTCAAGGGCAGAGACGTTTTGGGGGCGAGTGAGGAAGGATTTCTCTCAACTTGCATGACACTGCATCGAAGTTCGCGAGGTCTATCGAAAGCTCGAATTGTTCAATTGAAACAGTTGCCACATTAGAGGTCACAACAGTGCCTCAGTCGGCGAACTGCTTCTCATTAGAGCACTGTCGTTCTATTCTCCACGAATTTTACGAGACAAAATGAATAAAAGGCCAAATGCCTGTTTTTATAGGGTAAAGGTTGGTAATACTGTGATACGAGTAATATTGTGATAGTTCTTTTTGACAAGGTATTACAATTTTACTGAACGAGAAAAGCAACTTGTCCACGAACATTCCCTTAATACGTTGAAGCAAAAACTCGATCTTCCTCTCGCTCAGTAAAATTGTAAGAAATTTTCAAAAAGAACTATCACAATATTACTTATATCACAGTATTACCAACCTTTACACTATACGGATAAACTAAAACTAGTTAAATATCTTCACGTTTTATATAAAATATGAACGTTTGGAAGATATTTATAGTGTCTAAAATGCCTATTTTGTCCACTGCGAGCTATTTTAAGGTTTCAGAGCCTGAAAATCCATACTTATATTTTCTTAACAGCGAATAGGGATTATATAGAATGGACACTGAGCGACTTTTCCTGTTTTGTTTCTCTGTGCTCCGGTGTTTAAGTTCCGCTTTCAAGCGCTAGAGGTTAGTGTAATCGAGCACACGCTAAGATAATTGAATATAAGACTCGAGACACAGGATCCAAACATCGCCTACCTTATTGCATAATCCAGTAACGCTTTGCTTCAAATAAATTCAAGTTAACAGCTTCTCCTTATTTCTTAGTGATAAACTAGTTGTAATAATATTTTGTATGTTTTATATATAATAGGCCTAAATTATATTATAAAATAATATAATACATTATAAAATGATATATCAAATTTGTTTATTATTTGTATACAACGTATAGGCATATGGTTTTACTTCTCAGAGGAGTTTTGTTTTTCCATTTTAGTGCTATTAAGGGGATAGGCTGGTCAATTTTTGATGAATTTTCATGAAAAATACAATTATTTTTTATATTTTATCTGGATACCCTAATTCTTTCTGTAAATTTTGATGTAACACTCAATTGTGTGCAATGACTTTTTACCCGTCAAAATCAGCTGCTATATAAACGTCTGCACTGTGAACCATGTTGCCAAACGATTAGGTACTGGATTGAAGAAATTAGTCGGAGAAAGTAGTAAGATGGGTATAACACTTGGTGGGGTGACAAAAGGTAGTCTGAAATCCAAAACTATAGAAACCTTACAGCGTTACCATAGAAATAGTATAGTCCAAAATCTAGGCAATATGCAGGCTATATGCTACATTATGCCACTGCTCCTCTACAGATGATGAACCCCGGCATATAAAGTGTCCAACAGCTGAAGAAGGTTGGTGTTTTTACAATAGGGCGATTGCAAAGGGTGAGAACCCTGGAAAACATGGTGACTGTATACATACACCAATCAATAAAAATGTACTAAAAGCAGTTATTCCTCTCTATAGTAGACTAGCACATGAATCTCTTCTTGGAAGATGTGTGGAAGGAAAAACTCAAAATTCAAACAAGTCGATACACAACATAATTTGGTCAAAGTGTCCTAAGACTACATTTGTTCATAGACACCGAATTGAATTAGCTGTTCGAAAGGCAGTGGCAGAATATAATTCTGGATCATACTGTACGGTTGTACAACTACAGAAAGAAAGTGGCTTGTCACCAGGTAGAAACACCATAGATATAGCTAGGAGAAGAGACGAAAGAAGAACTAACCTGTACATGACTCGCACCACTGAAAAATATAAGAAGTATATACAGATTGTCAGATCAGCTAAACTGAGGGTTGAACAAAAGAAAATAGAAAAAGAAGGTACCACATACAGTGCTGGAGGATTTTAGAAGACCATAGGCCAACAGAAGATCGGTAAGTTTAAAAAAGAATCAGTTACTGTATAAAAAAACACTTGTAACTTTGACTTCAGTTTTCTCAATAATCATATTTTTCTATATTTATGAACTTCACTATTGAATAACTCTGAAACTATTAGAGATAAAGAGCTGAAATTTTTAGCATACGTTCATCATTAGGCCTATATTATCTGCATTTGGGGGGATGATGAATGTAATCTGAATAATATCAGGATGATAATTAATTATTTGTTTATAATTATGTAACATTTTTATTAGAATTCATTTAGACAGCATTTTGAAGTAGTAAAATAAAAATACCCACAAATGTAGATTATGATACCAGCTTCACTTTAAAAAAAAAGATTTATGAATTTATCTCGAATACTTCCAGAGTTATTAAAAAAATTAATATACCCTCATAATATTGATTTTTCTTTGTTTGCAACAATTATTAAATGTTAATAACAATTTATTAGTATATTGTGAGTATTGGGTGAATATGAAGTACATGCTGTGAAAGTTTCACAATTATAAATGTAAAATTGTGGAAATTACAAAATTGACCAGCCTATCCCCTTAAATAATTACATATTTTACAGTCGCGACGCTGTTATTCCCGGCGTGACTCCTCTTTGCTTACGTCTTAGGAAGTCAAGGCTCTATAAAATCTAGGTAGGTAGTATCGTTCTCCATTTTTGTTCTTTCGTTGCCGAGCTACCATACGAGGAATCTATTTGCCACACCGTTAAACATTATCATGTCGTAGCTCCTATGATAATAAATCAAACGCACTGTAATTCAGCAAATAATTGAGCGGCAAATAACGTCGTGTGCTTTCTGCGAACGCCAACGAAAGAGCCAAAATGGCGGGCGATTATATTAAGTATTTATCGAACTTTAAGAAATGAATAACGTCTTCATCCGCGAATCACAAGACGCACACGTTTAAATGTATCCGACCTGCAACGCGATTGGCTGCAGGAAATTAGAGCGACGGGACTATATTGTTGGTGGGTTTAACGTCTCAACTTTCATTATAAAGGAACTTTAGAGTCTAGACATTACGGATAATGACGGATTTATTATTTCATCGATCCAATTTTTTTAATAATGACTGTACTGAATTACATTTTATACTATCCACTCTCAAATTTCAATGTACGACAATATGGAATTTCATTTAATTAATCAAGATTTACACAATTAATTAGTTACATTTTGAATTAGTCACTCGGAAATTTGAATGAATTATACACTACCTGAATAACCTATGGAAAAATTTGAATTTTTCACACATTGAACTTCGATTCAGAAGTTCGGATGTCCATTATATTCAATTCGTTGCATTTTACCATTACGCGTAAATCTCTATGTCTTACACATCGAACTTTGATTCAGTCACAAAGAAGCTTGAAATTTTTAATTATCTGCTCAGAAATCTGAATATCCCACATATTGAACTTACAATTCAATTACAAGTTTTGACATCCGCTGTAATGAATTAATAACACTTTACTTACTCCAAAATTTTAATATCCTGCACAATTGATTTTGTCGCTAAGTCCTTTGAAATTTTACAATATTGGATTAGTTACATTTTAAATGACCTGCTCTGAAATTTAAATAACCTTTATAATGAACCGTGATTCACTCGAAAGTCTGTATGTCAGCTAAGCATTATTGCAAATTTGGACGCCCAAGACAATGAATTTTTATTCAGTCACTACGAAGTTTGAAAGTCCAACAATCTGGATTTCGATCTGTCACTACGAAATTTCAACGTCCAACACATAGGATTATGAATGGCCCTTATGAAGTTTAAACTTCCAAGCTATGGGATTTTTATTTGTCACTGCGAAGTTAAAATGTCCAACATAGTGCATTCTGACTTTATCACTGTGAAGTTTGAACGTTTAACACATGGGATTTTCATTTAATTAACACGAAGTTTGAATGTTCGTTATATTTAATTATACATTACAATAGAAATGCCGAAATTACAACTTCTCATTAGTTTCTGAATGACTCACTAAAAGAAAAGTGAACGTCTATTATATTATATTTACATTTTAAACTACGCCCTCGAAAATCCGAACGTTTAACATATGGACACTCATTGAGTAACTAATAAGTATAAATTACGCACACGAATACTGGGACATCCCACATACTGAATTTTTATTGACTACGTTTCAATGTGCTCTATATTGAATTAGTTATATTAAAACGTCCAACTTAATTATAGGATTGTGATTTAGACAGTGAGAACTTTTAACGTCCGGCCTAGTGGACTGTTTACATTTCAAAACACAACTTCAACATATGAGCATCTAATACAATGTATTTTCTTTCAACCATTTAGAAATTTGGATGTACATAATGGATTAAATAAATTTTACTTGCCCATTCGAATTTTGAATCTCCATTATAATGTTTGATTTTCCACTTAGAAGTCTCACTTTCAACACACAGGATTAATATAATCTACTCTTCTCTAATGATGTATAAAAGTCTGCACACATCTACTGCCTACTCGGAAATTTGAACGTCCGCTACATTAATTCGATTACACTTTGATTTGAATGAATGAAAATTTGAACATTAACAATAAATTACTATCAGATTCACCCATTCATAAGTCTGAACATCCGTCACAAAAGATTAATTACGTTTTGATTCATCCAATGACAAGTATGAACGTTCGCCACATTAATCGAGTTTTGATTAACCCAAAAGCTAAACGTCCACCATAAGAAACTTGATATGAAAACATAAAACATGTGAGATAAATGTTAACTGAGCATTTCTAGGCTCAATTAAAAAAAAAAAAAAAACATAAAACTTCATAATGAACACACATGCAACTAAGTAGTGAGAGTTCATAAAGTTACCTTTCCTTTTTATGCAGGAAAAACTACAATTTTGAACAGAAATACCGTGGGATCGAAGTCCTATTCCCTATTATCCGTTTCTTGTGAATCTCTAAGCTAGGCTATATATTAACGTTAATTTGTTGACTTCAGTTCGAAAAACATACAAATTCACACCCCAATATGTGGTGAAAACTCATGCATGATGCAACTCACCAGTTTTGTCCTGGGACGGAACAGGCGGACACTTACCTGTAACAAAATAAAAATGTCTTGAAATTCACTCGTAAAGACAATGACAGTTATACAATAAGGCTGCATCAAAATTATTTTCAAAAGAAAATTATGAATTTAAGTAATTCCAAGATGAGCAACTAGAGAAAAGAAACCCTTGCTCGAAAACGTCTAGTATTGGCGATATGAAGTCATGTAAGTAAGCACTCTCCAGTATAACATAAATAAGATGACATTATCGGTAAAACAGTTAATAATAAATAGTGCATTCATTCAATCAATACGATGATAAAATTTAATATCCGATCATACATTACAACACTTTTAAGAAGCGGTGTAGACTCGAGTTTTGCCACTGCTGGGTATGTAGCTTTATTTAACGACGCTTCCATTTGCAGAAGTTATTCACCGTCGAAATTGAACGTGGGCGAGAAATAACTGACGAATTTTGCCTGAAGCCTCTTCGGATCCAATTACGTGTGCTAAACATACAAGGGAACCAAGGCTTTTCTTTCCTCCCTGAGGTAACCTTGCTAAGCCACCGCTCCCAGCCAGATCTGAACCCACAAACCAAGGATCCAGCGGTCAGCACGGTAACATCAAGACCAACCAAGACTGCTGGTAAAGTATTGTCTATAAAAACGTATAATGTTAAAAAGTTGGATCTAATTCATCTTTAGTTACAAAAATGGCAGAAAATAGTTTCCTAATCGTTGTAACGACCTTATTGGGGTTTACAAATGACAATCCTGGAAGCCAAATGCTAACTTATGACGTGATTCCCACTACATGTTGCCTATTCGGGACGTCCACTAAATTCCTGGACTTCTTGTAAAACCATAGCTGCATTCACATCGTGTTCTACGGATTTTGGTCTACCGGAACATATTTCAACTGCCACGTAACCGGTTCTGTTCAAATATTCCAACAGGCTTCCGGAATGAAGACAGATTATAGGATTCACAACTCAAATCGTTTAGAACTGCAAGTCTTCTCAGAACGACGACAAATTCTCTATGACACTGAATAGGACTAAATCACGTCTACAAAGACAAAACCATTATTTATATTTTAAATGCATTGTCTTTCTTTCATTTATCATGTGTTACGAAACACTGGCGTGTACCGAACAATGAGATTCGTTTTGTAGGTGTGTTTAAATCAAATGACAATTATCAATGAAAATCAGACATTCACAATTAATATCAATAGGATTATAGATAATACATTTATAAGATTATACTTTACTGCTCTACTACTGCGAAAGAAGTCACTATCACCCAGCACTGAGACTGGTAGTTCTACTGTGCGTACCTCCGAATCTATTTGGCTTCTCGTTTTCAAAATTTATCCGCATATCATCAGCTAAGTACAAGATCTCATCAGAACAATTTACTCATTATACCTTACCACAAGACATCTTTATTTTCTTCATCTTATACAGTTTCAGTTGCTAGAAATTGGAACTCGCTACAGAGTGATGTAAGGGATTGTTGGACAATAACTTCATTTAGGTCAAAATTACATAAATTCTTACTTAAATTATTTGCTGATTAATATTTATTACATATTATAATGAAACTAACATCTATTCATTCCTATTATTATCATTAATTTCTCTAAATAGATTTACAAAACCTCTAATGGCAATTACATTAATATTCTCATTATAGAAATACATTTTAGATTTATATATTTTTTTCTCCCTGTAACATAGTTCTAGTAAGCTTATATTAAATTAATTTTCATCATTTTACTAGCTACCTCAAACCTCAAATTAATTATAATTGATTGAATTAAATTAGCTCATAAATTAAGTTACTACTTCACCTTATATGTTTATCTAAATTTAAATAAATATGTAGTCTACTAGTCGTTAACTTAACTGAAGAATATTGCTGGAGAATCTTTTAAGTGTAGTGTAAATATTCGTAATTTAAATACGTATTGTATTGATTAAGGCTGGTTGAGTGGAAGAGAAGGCCTTATGGCCTTAACTCTGCCAGCGAAAATAAAATCATGTAAAGAATTTCATTCATGTTTAAAATTCAACGTTCTCGACCCGGTGTGAACCAGGGAACTTCGGTTGCAACAGCTACCATGGTAACCCAGCTAGACCACAATTCTGTTAAGAACAGGACATGTGGTCAACCTGTATTTATAATATTTAAATGGTAGTATGGACGCTTCCAAAGAATGTCAGAAATGGCCAAAACAAAATAATGCCAATTTTTGTCGCGGAGAAGCATGATACTTCTGACGTCTCTAGTAAAGCACGTGGAACATATAGGACCAGAGCGCGACATTGCAAATAACAGCATTCCTCCTTCCCTCATCCCGATACCAAGCAGACAGCTGGATGGCGGGTGGGTACACGAGCAGGAGATAAGAGCGAAAGGAAAGTTAAGGAATATACCTATGTAACAACGCCGAGTCTACTTCCTGTGTGGCGTCAGAAAGACGAGTAACGTATCCAGTTCCCATTGGCTGAGGGATCCAGGGAGCGGATGGAAGGAGTTCAAAAATATACGTTACGGAGCTGAAAAATTAATATAAACAGAGGGCTGATGGAAGATGATAATTACAATAAACAAGAAAATAAACTGGAAATCCGCAACAAACTTAGGTTGACATGTCGGAACCCCCTTTTCATAATTCGTCATGAGTAGATACGGCAAAGAAAGCTTATGTACAAAAATTAATTGTCAATATAAATAAAACAGCATTCGCAAAACGATAAATGAGTATACTTGTTACGAATATCATACATATAACGTATGAGAAAGTATGTCATTTTCATGGCACTTAAAAAAAAGCGGAGTCGCAGGTTTTGTGGATTGATCCCGCATCCCTGGTATTAAGTTCAAGTTTCATTCACTAACGGTCATATAATGAAATCATTATAAGCCAATTCGTTCGCCGTTTATTTCATGTAGCCACTAGCCACCATTTCTTTTGTCGCTAATGAACAATGAAGGTGGAAGCGAAACAAATACATCGTTTAAAAGTTTTTCTTATCATTTTTAAACTTTCAGTTGGAGCTAACAAGGCTCTATTCGAGGCAAGGCCATTAATGGATTCTTGCCGCATTCGTGAATAGACAGGTTGGCAAACGACAGCAATCCAAAGTTTTCCAGGACTGCTGCCATAAATAAAACGAAATGCAGAGACTTGTACGAAAAACTTGATTAATGCATACGGCACGGCCACGCCAGGCTGAGAGATCGCTATCAGTGGGGCGCGACCCACGTGCCATGGTCCAGCCCACGAACGCTTTCGATTTCTCATTGTACCATGTATAGAGAGAAAGTATTGAGATGTTGCAAAAATTGATTCCAGTATTTTCACTGAAATACACGTTTGCGGCTATCACTTTATTCTGCACTGATGCATATGAAATATAATTACTTAATAAAGCTTTTTTTCTAATGGCAGGTATTTGACTGCATCTTTCACCCAACCGTCCCAATCTGTAATCCTCACTTACAAGAAGACTCCGCATGTGAACCCAATCTATTCTGCAGGACAAAGAATCTCTTTATGGAGAGCGTCTAGAACGCGACGTTAATTAGTTTCTCAGTCTGAAAACACAACTTATTGTATATTTTGGAAGACTTATTAGGAAACATGCAGTTTCTCGCCTACCAAATTTCGAAGGTGTAAACGTCTATTCTAAACAGATCACATCGAAGTTAGTATTTTTTCTCACTTTTCAAAAAAGATTTTCATTTCGAATTTCTTCTATGCTTTCCTTAGACACTGAGCTATCAATTAAAAATTACAACGCGATTGGTTGACTATCATAGGAGTTACGACATGATAAATCTTTAACGGAGCTCGAAATATCGAATAATAGAACCTTACGTTAAAGGAATATGTTCACCGATCTCTTATCATTCTTTCCGAAGTTTTACGAACGTGAACATACGTAATCAAATACGTCATTACTGACGTCAACATAGCATTAGCTGTACAGCGAGCGACGAGGGTGCGAAAACTCTCTAATGGCTGAGCCAGTTACCGGTTATTGAGAGCTCAAACTTAATACAGTCAAACTCTTTACAAGCCATTGTTGAAAACAAAGGAACAAGAAAATCCCCCTAAAATTCAGAGAAACTCCCTAATTTATACTTGGAAAAACGCAACATAAAAATTAGCAAATGTAATTATGCATACACAATTAAATAGAAGAAATATTTACACATCATGCAAACTGACATGCAATAGAATAAAACACTCTTTGGATTTCTCACAATTCGTCCTCGCAGTACGATCTGGTTGGCTCCTGATGCATCGGGACAACATTGTGTTGCATTTGCAAGTATTGCCACAGTACACTGAAAGTCCATAACACTTGCATCTTGCTGAGTGCCGACTTTTATTCGGGCAACCAGACAATTTGTGTCAAACTAGAAATGTTATTCATAGCTCACGTGACTGGCATTTGTTGCGAAATCTAATTAAGAAAACATATAGGCATATGTAGAATATAAAATAAATTAAAATTAGTTGTATGTAATCAGTATCAAAAGCATAAATTTAGATTGGGTAAATTGTTCAGACACTATTGTTGTGTTAAGCAACACAAAGAGAATACGTGTGCAACGCGACAACGGGTGAGAGAGAGCGTCGTAATAATATAATACGAGCAATAAAGACAGCAAGTAAGAAAACATGTTTGCAAGCTGCGCGGCCGAAGAAAAAATTCATGACCATGATATTCATTGTTCAATTACACAACACAATAGTTTCACGTGATTTACTTTAAAAATAAATCCTAATGACGTAGTTTAAAAAAACACCCCAAAAAAAACCTCTAAAATTTATATTTCCCTTGAAAATCCCCCTAACAATTTTATCTCCCCAAAACTCCCCCTGGAAAAGTGTTTCCCCCAAATTTGGGGGGGGGGGGGAACTCCCAAGTTGGTAACACTTTAGAAGCAATCCCTTACCTTGTGAACGCTTCATAATGTAAATACATTCTTGCAAAAATGAGGTTGTTAGTTTAAAACAGTTAATTGTTATATCATTGGAATGAAAATTAGACACAGTTTTCATCACTGCTACGTGTAAGTTTATGTCCAAGAATAATGTATAACATGGCACAGATGAGTGGAGATACAGGCCTAGAACTACGGCAGTGAAGTGCTTATGTCAAAAACCAATTCACTTATTCCAGTGCAGTTTTGTATCCGAAGGTGCGAGAAATTTTTGAAAGCGGAGGGTAGTCACTTTGAGCAATATATTTAAATTTGATAAGTAGTTCGACACGTTTATTGTTTCTTCGTTTTGCAAATTCCTTTATTGTTAATTTATTTATTATCCGAAATCCATTAATTTATTAGTAACAGTAAGTCAAAAGGATGATAGCAATGACAAAGAACGTTTTTAATAGAAAAATGAGCATCTTCTGCGGACCTTTGGAAAAAGTACTAAGGGAGAGACTAGTGAAGTGCTTTGTGCAGAGTGTGGCATTGTAAGGGGCAGAAACATGAACACTACGATGAAGTGAAGGGAAATGACTAGAAGCATTTGAAATGTCAATATGCAGAAGAATGGAGCGTGTGAAATGGAAAGACCGAATAAGAAATGAAGTTGTGCTAGCAGGAGTGGCTGAAGAAAGAATAATGGTGAAACTGATCAGGAAGAGAAAAAGAAATTGGCTGTGTCACTGGCTGAGAAGAAAATGCCTACTGAAGGATGCACCGGAAAGAATGGTGAACGGGAGAAAATTTCAGGGCAGAAGAAAATTTCAGATTATAGACAATATTAAGATTTATGGATCGTATGCGGACACTAAGAGGAAAACAGAAAATAGAGAAGATCGGAGATTGCTGAATTCGTAGTGGAAGACCTGCCCTTGGGCAGAAAACTATGAATGAATTATTAATTTAGTAGGATATTCATATTACATAGGATGGCCAGTGATAAAACCTGACGGCTGACGCGAAACTCCACTCTTCAATTGGCTCTCCCTGTAGTAATTTATTTAATGACGCTTTCAACAGTAGAAGTTCTTCAGCTCCGAAATTCAACGCTACCGAGTATTGGCAGACTAATTTTGCCATGTGTCCTTTATAAGGAAAAGGATCTTTTAGACCTACTTGTAAATTTACGACAACTTTACTCTCCTCCCAGAGAAAGCCATGCTAAAAATGTATGTGCTCTTTAAAATACAAGGTGACTGGGCTAAAATTATATAGATATAAATAACAGTTCTATACAATAAATAAAATAGTTGCTAATAAGCAGTCTATAATATTATCTACTTATTAATCGACTGAATAGCCATTATATTTTGTTAATCATACTCAGAAAAACGTTTTCAACTACCTGATAGTCATCATCAGATCTACGAAGAATACATAGTTACATGATGAACAGAAAAACTGTAACATGTGTTGACATATTTGCTAGCTTACAGCTTTTGTAGTAAAGTTAAAAATTATTATTTAAGTTGAAATTAAACATCTGTATCAAAGTTTTCATCGTTAAAACAATATAAGATAATATTTACAGTTAATACGATGGTATATTACATTGCGTACTTTGTATTGCAATACAATTGAATTTACATTATTTTAAAGTTGCAGTGATATAGCTAGCTCGTTCGATCCATGTTCATGAGCATCTGAAAGTTAATATCGCAAATGAATTTAAAATTTAAATTTGAAAGTTTTTGATGTTATACAAGTTGCTCTGTATGCACTTATTGACGATTTAAGGCCTGCTCCCACTTAGCGGAATCGAACCCAATCGAGAAGTCTGCTGCCGCTCACATCTAACGGAATCGAACACAACAGTACCTTTGTGTTTTGTCATACAAAAGAGGATAATTCTACACAAGATTTATTAATTTTTCTTTGTTCATATTAAATTGTGATTTTTCTATACGTACTAATTATTTCAGCAAGATGGACAAGAGCCAGAAATTGCAGAACAAGAGGCAGATCTTCAGCAACCGTATTCCACCTGTACTTCTGTATGGGGCGCAATCCTGGTCACTCACCAAGAAATAGGCATTAAAATTAGGAAGATGCCAAAGAAGAATGGAATAAGCCTGAAGGACAGAGTCAGAAACGAAGAACTACAACGACGAAGCGGCATAGAGGACGTGGTCACACTAGCTAATAGGATGAAATTGCGCTGGGGAGGACACGTGGTACGAATGCAACCTACCAGATGGGCACACACGGCGACACTGTGGGATCCAAGAATTGGCTGGAGAAACCGTAGACGACCGAAAACCAGATGTGGGGACGAGTTCAAGTTGCAGTTAGGAAGACTGTGGACCAGAATAGAACGACAAAGAACATGGTGGAGGGACGCAGCAACAACCAGTGCTAGTGAAATAGTGAACAAAAAAAAAACTGGGAATGTAAATAGACCATCAAGTCGGTTCTTCTGATTGTCAACACTCGAGCCACCACAGCCCAAGCAGGAGGCCTTGCCCCACTGGGGATCTACGGCTTTTATAATTATAATTATTATTATTATTATATTTCAGCAATAACTTTCAATAGTAAATAAATTAAGCCGCCAAGAATATATGTGGTTCATTTGTTTTTTCACGAAGGCTTCACGAGAACTTCGATCGTACCCGAAACAAGAAATTCTCTTCCGGCAGTGGAATAAATATTCTAGCTCCTGAATTCTGTTCTGTTCGATTCGATTCGACACAACGCGCCGCGCCGCTTTCTGCTATGTCCATTTAAATACATTATGAAGAGAATTTCCATTCGATTCGATTCCAAGTTGTGTGCTGTTGCCCATGTACTGGTGTGGTTGAGTTTTACTCGTACATTTAGATAGTTATGGGAGTGAACTGATCACTTGACTGGCGGAATCACTCGCTAAGTTGTGTTCATAGTTAATCGATAAAGGGGATTGTGTGGGTTCAAAATCTGTTCATTAAGTAATTGTACATTTCTATTATGATAGCCTATTTGGCAATGTAATATTCTTCAGCTGTATTGATTATTTTATAGCCATTCATTATTTTTAGAACTTGTAGTGCACTGTTAATAATACGAGTAGTTCATGTGCGGTTTCTATTAAGTGGAAGGCAAATTTAGATTTAATGCAGTTGTTTCGAATATCAACTATGTGTTCTTTGTATTTGGTATTGAATTTTTTTTTTCTCTGTCCGTTATATTTTTTGTTACAATTTTTGCAACTGAGTGTGTATATTCCGCTTTTCAAGTGGCCGTTTCTCTCTCTCAGTCTGTTAGGAATAATGTTATTTAGTGTGTTATACAGTGTGTCCCTTTCAAATCTCCTACATTTTAATTAATCATTGCTAACAAAATATGCGGAATTATGAAATGAGACTGATATTAAAAGAAAAGAAACTCAAAGAATTGTCATTGTCACACACTATTACACTTCTACATGTGCACCATTGGTAGCAGGAACAATATCAAGTCTGTATTCGATTTCGTTCCACGTTCTGTCCAACATGTCCATTGATACTGTTGCAATTGTGTCACGGATACGGGCTTGTAAATCTTGAAGATCTTGTACTGGAGTTGCAAACACACGTTCTTTCACATAGCCCCAGAGGAAGAAATCCAGTGGAGTGATGTCTGGTGAACGTGGTGGCCACCAATCCAGCGATCTGGGAAGGTTTCTGTGAGGGAATTCCGAACATCTAGACTCCAGTGTGGGGGGCCTCCTCCGTCTTGTTGAAAGATTACTTGAGGTTGCAGAGCACCTACCTGGTGCTATAAGAACTGTTCCAACATGTCTTGGTATACAGGGCCAGTTACTGACTCCTTATGGGAGAAAAAAGGACCGTTAATCCTGTTCATCAGGGCGCACCAAACGTTTACTTTTGGGCTATCCCGGGCATGTTCACGGTAGACGTCTGGATTTTGTGTACCCCAGATCCTTACACTGTGCCGATTAGCAGATCCTGATTCACGAAACGTTGCCTCGTCTGAAAACAAGATGTTTCCAAGAAATTGAGGGTCTCTGTCAATACATCCAGCATTTCAGTAGCAAATATCTGCCGTCGTGGCTTGTCATCTGGTTTTAAATGTTGAATAATTTGCACTTGTAGGGATAAAACGAAGCACTCGATGCACAGTTGATCTCTGCACATTGAACTGCCGGGATGTATGGCGAATTGATTTTTGAGGACTTCTCTGAAATCCTGCTCTAATTTCTTCAATCTTCTCTTCTGAGACACATTGAGAGGATCTCCGGATTGTTTGTTCAAACTTCCAGTCGTCAGAAACTTCTCACACCATGCCTTAATGGTTTTCCCATCATGTGCATTTCCTCCATATTCTCTCCGGTAATTTCTTTGCACTGTAATTACTGATTTCGTCTCTGCATACCAGAAAACAGTTCGTGCACGTTGCTGCGGAGACGCCATTTTGTTTCATGCCATTATTGCCCAACATGTGAGAGATAAATTACTTCAAACAAATGAAATAACTTTTTTTTTTTACTTTATCTTTCTTTTAATACCAATCTCATTTCATAATTCTGCATACTTTATCAGCAATGATTAATTAAAATGCGGGAGGTTTGAAAGGGACACGGTGTATATTACATTAATATCTTCTTTTAAAAAACTGCTTGAAGTATTCGTTACTTTTCCGAAGTAGGTCATAAAAATCCAGGGTATGATCCATAGGCCTATATCTAAATGTCGTCTATCATCTGATATATTCTTTTGACCTGAACTCTTCTCCCGTTCATTATTCCTTCCAGTGTATTCTTTAGTAGGCAGTTTCTTCTCAGCCAGTGGCCCAACCAATTACTTTTCCTCTTCCTAATCAGTTTCAGCATCATTCTTTCTTCACCCACTCTTTTCAACACAGCTTCATTTCTTATTCTGTCTATCCATTACACACACTCCATCCTTCTCTATATCCACATTTCAAATGTTTCTAGTCGTTTCTCTTCACTTCGTCGTGATGTCCATGTTTTTGTTCCATACATTGGCACACTCCACACAAAGCACTTCACTAATCTCTTCCTTAATTATTTTCCAGAGGTGGAAAATCACATGTCTCTCATTATCTCTCAGCACTCCATACATAAATGTGAACTTCTTAAAGAATAGCCAATTACCCCTAAATGCAGAGAACATTGCTGTGCTGTAAAACAGATGAGTGCCGTTGTTATATTAAGAATAATACAGCTACACTTGAAGAGTCCACTGCAAGAATGATGGATGTCATTTGGAATACATTTTGCAGGAGAAGAGATTGAAAGTTTGAAATGCTTAGCGCTCAAAGCTTAACTGTGATTTTCCGATCATTACTGGACAATGACTATCAGTGTCAATGCCATGTATGTAACTCTCTACGTACATTCTATATGTCTTAAGCTATGCATTGAGTCTTAATTCATTTTCGACGAAAAAGTGACATCCATCATTCTTGCAGTGGACTCTTCACTTGCTTTCTATCCAGTTACAGTGATGGTCGGTTCCGGTACGCGGTCCGCTTGCAAGCTCCTCGTAGGTTAAAAATGACGCAATATCGAGACCTATGCTGTTATCAACATTCAAGACAGACGGATGTACAAACTGTACAGACAGATGGCTTTGCACCTCGCAATCACTAACAATGGACGAGTATCCAACAGGCAACTTAATTTATCCAACAAGCCCAGTCAGCAGCCAACATTCATTCCCGATCGTCAAATTGCTGTAAAACTAGTACAAACAAGTCCCGCAGTACGGCGGCACCGTCGCAGCCGAGAGCTGTAAACACGTACACGACATAAAACGAAATGGCCATTCATGCTCTAAATAGCTTCCGTCTTTTTGAGGACGCTTCAGATCTGGTCCATCACGTGACGTCATTCGGGCGCCATTGACGCAGGGAAACACAGACGTTAAGACCGCCATAATAGTTAAGATTTTAAATGTGCATGCAGCAGCGCTCCGCGCTTCGCTATTGTTTATTGAATAACTCGTTGCTACGGGGATCTGAAACGAGCAACATCAATCAGTAATGCGCTTAATTCGGAAACAAAAGCCAATCAACCAGCGCAACGCCAAATGGAAGCTACAAGCTCGACTGCGGTGCAGTTCTCTTTAACACAATTACTTATCAAACGACGCTTAATCAACTGCACAATTTTGTAGCAATGATGATATAATGAGAAAGGATGAAGGAAAAATACTTTCAGCTTTCATTCTTAAACATTCTACTCTTATCAGAGCGTGACCTTTTGACCCTACAAATAATGTCGAACTTTCACAGTACACAGCCACGTGGCGAGTATTCCGCAACAGTGGATCATCACACCGCCGATTCCTCATACAAAATAGCACTAAAAGTAACATGGACAATTAGCAGGATCGATATCCTGGCGAACAGTTTAATTTCTTGACTTTACACGCTGGAAACCCGAGTTCAAATTCCCGTGAAACCAAGTAGAAATTTTCTTCAACATAATACCCGTTGCAGATATTCGCGGAGCTATCAACATCATCCTTGATGCAGCGAAGATTCACATCTATCATATACAACGCAAGCAACTTCTAACATGGAGAGGTCACGAACGAGAAAAGCCACATTTTAATGAAATCGATACCAAGGTTCATGTATGTTTGTACACAGCGATTCTTCTGACATATAGTAAGCGCATATTGTTCAAATTTCGTACAAGTCAGTTCATTTGTGAATGATAAAATGAAATACAGTATAATACTTTTAATAAAACATTACAGAACACAACGAAGTAATTGATTCGATCCCAGAGTCTTCACTTAAGTTTTCCGTAATTTTCCACGTCCTTCCAGACGAATAATGGGATAGTACCAAGAACAGAGGGAAACAATCTGCCTCCTTCCTAATCGCAATTAACCCTTCACAATCACATCTCATACATCACAAAATCTTCCGCGATAGGCTTGTCACCTATTCGCATCAGTGTTGCCCCAGAAAATGTGTCCTCTAGCGGACACTAGTTACGGTACAGTGGGGAAAACCGAAAAAAAAATCATTAAAATTAACTGACAAATGAAAAAGTAGTTTGTATGAAAAAAAAAAAAAAAGATTACCACTACCACTACTTCTACATAGAATTATTTCTACTTTCTGTTTCGATTTAATCTCACTTTTTACCCAAACATGGATTGTAAGAGGCGGCGGAAACCATAACCACCACGCTTTCTGGACCTCACTTCTCTGGACCTAAGGAATTATGTCATGCAGAAAATGTAGGCTACACAGTATACTCATTAACGGTATATAATACTTGAAAGAGCGAATCAGATAAGCTATCCTTATGTGGTAGAAATTAAAGCATGGCTCACGCCTAGATGTCTATCGGGCAACCAGAAGAGCCCATATCCAACTTGATGAAAATGCAAAAAAAAATAAAAAATAAAAAAAATAAAAATAGTTATTTTCTCATGTAGTGGCTGTTTCACATTCCTAACAGCTTTTGTTATAATTACACTTATTTATTGAAACAATCCGTACAATTTGTTCATCTTTTGAGCCACTTTGTATTTGTTCTGAAGGCCTAGCCTCGCTCATGACCTCGCAGACTGAAGGGCTATGTGAAGTGTTGATGATGATGATGATGATGATGATGATGATGATGATGATGATGATGATGAGGGAAAACAGCAGAACCCAGGAATCCCCCTAGAACCTATTTCGTCCACCACAAATTCAACTTTGACCCAGACGGGGATGAAACCCGGGTCTTACAGTGAAACTCATAGCAGCACAACAGCTAACCACTCGGTCACGAGAGAGGTATTTTTTATAATTATTATGTAACCATTTAAAACCCTACCACTACATTACTGGACACAGTGCATACTCGAAATATGTTTAAAAGTGGATAATTAAAGGACAAAATATAATGATAATATAAAATTAGTGAACACTGAAAAAGAAACCTAAACCAACATATTATTCTATAAGTATGTGAATTCGATCTATGACTGGCATACTATTCCGTCATGTAAACCACTAAACTATAATAACGCAGAGAAAAAAAAATAGGAATTATAACATGAAACGTAAAAGTATTTGGAAAATGGTTTACAGTCTACGCCTATAATCTAGTTATGTTGACATTTGCTTTTCAAACCCTTCAACGTGTTATAAATTTCATCACGCTTTCCATTCGTAACATCCCTTTGCGTCAGGGCTGGGCACATTACATGATTCTGAGAAATGAGCGCTGTGCTTTAAAGAGCGGCTGTTCCGAGCGCTGTGACGTATGCATACTGTACGTCATTCAGTGTCGGTGCAGTGGTGACTCTGCAGTATGATGGCGAACTTTGAAGACGGAGCTTCCGCTCATATACTAAAGCGGCCCGCTACTCCCAATGCTTTTAATGTATCATGGGAGGAGGAGTTCTTTTTCGTAGAGAGCAGTGGATTGGCAAAGTGTTTAATTTGCCATAAAACACTCCAACTGATTAAGAAGTTCAATATCCAACGACATTATTCTTTACAACATGCTACTGAATATGACAAATATATTGGTAATGAACGCCATAAATTAATACAACAACTTAAAGAAAATGTTTCTCAGGTACATTATATTAGAGTAACTATTTGATATTTATATTGCATTATAAGTTATTATACATTTAGTAATATATCATTTTAAATTATACAAGTATTATGTTATATCATAGTACTTATAGTATATTACAGTTTATGATATATCATATATCATGTCATGTCATGTCATGTCATATCATATATCATATCATATCATATCATATCATATATTATATTATATTATATTATATTATATTATATTATATTATATTATAATATATTATATTATATTATATTATATTATATTATATTATATTATATTATATTATATTATATTATATTATATTAACAGGATGACAATAATGCACTTAGTGACTCGGCTATAAGAATTAGCTACAAAATTTGCCACGAAATTGCAAAAGAATTGAAAACATTCAACGAAGGTGAATTCATCAAGCGATGTTTAATTATATTGGCAGATGAACTCTGTCCACAGCAAGTAGGGGAAATGGAAGCCATACGCCTGTCTCGTAGAACCGTGGTCAGGAGATTGCAGTATGTGCGTATGAGTTATGTACAGTTACCCTTAAAAAGAATGAGACGATTCTCGGTTGTCGGAAGTTAAAGTTCTACAGCGCGGTTCACTCGATATCGACGTATAACGAAAAGTACCATGACAAGTAGAACAAAAATTGTTACAAGGACCACAACAAGGACAAGGACCAAAATAAGGATCACGAAGAAGACAGCCATTTAAGGCCACGATTTCACAACATAGCTCGAGTCACAAAATATCATTGCTTCTCTGTACCGAATGGCAAATGCCTGCTATCGGATCTACATTCTGGACTGCTGCTGTCATTGTCTTGTCTCGATAGCTCATATAGTAGCGTGTCGGTTCCACCGTATAACCGAAACGTTTAGTGTTCGATCCCAGGTAAAACTCTTTTTTTATTGAGGTGTAATTAATTTGTTCAGAGTTCCTCGACTGTATAATTAGTCGAAAAATATGGAATAATTTATGCCCAATGTTTTCGTCTACAAGTGGGCTGAACCTCGTCAAAAAATAAATAAATCTTACTTGGAACTTAAAAGTATTCTTCCTGAAACAAAAATCATAAAAAACAAAAAGAGATCCGTTAACTTAAAATCTTGTCCACATACCATCATACATTTCTCCAATCGAAATCCACTCGATTGGTAGCGAAGGCAAGAGGTTGACAGCTTCTGCTTCCCCCAATATTTCCATTTGCGCAGCCCTCCGGCTCCTAATACCGCGGTTCCTCAACCTGCTGATCACAGTCTGTGAAGAACCGGGAAAGTTAGATGCTGCTCTTATTTCGTTAGCAGTCCGAAAGGGGTCCAGTCGAACTATTCGAATAAGAGAGCATCCTCTTCCAATGAAGAAATCCGCGGACGCCCAGAAATAGGGCGATTTCCGACCTCCCCTGAATTTTGTAACGATGAACCCCCTCGCGGCTGTACTTCCAGGAACACTGACCAAACGGCCAGCAGATCTAGCCCCATATCCAGCCTCAACTAGAGCTATAACTCGATGTCTCATGTCACGTCGGTTCGCCATTACGATGAGAAATGAGGGATGACGATAATACTTTAGTGCAGACAATGACTATTTAGCGTGATATAGAATAATTTAAATAAGGGGAGCAACCCTAAATTAAATATTTAAATAACAGGATGTAACAGGAAGTCCAATTATTGTTGCGAAACTAATAAAATTAAATCTAATTACATTAAGTAAACAAATCCCAAGTTATGACACCACATTGCTACAGCTAATTTCTAGGTTATTAACATAAGCATTGAATAGGTCCGTGCTTATGCGTTGGACGACAAAACCAAACATCGAAAGTTCGAATCTTGCCGCGGAATGTAACTTCTTGCTTTTTATAATGTAAATCAGACTTCTAACTACAATCATTCATATTTCTTACATTATTTATTAATATTTATAGCCAACATTGAATTTGTAAAGAAAAGACTTTAGAAATCTCATATAGAATTTGTGATCTGTAGTGACATAAGCATATATTACCTCTCGGAACTTTTCCGTAAAAGTAAATTAAATTCACTCCTTGAAACTGGAAACCTTAATCGTAGAGTCATTTTCCCACCAGCATACAAGCTGAAGTATCACAGCCATTGATAAAAGTTCTGTACACAAAATTAGACTGAATTCCTATTCGACAGAACCTATTGATATTGATATTATTTATTAATAGTTCAAAAGTACATAAACTTAATCTTAAAACTGATACATTCACAAATAATGATAATACACAATATTTACACAATTTAATAACAAATTTTCTATCATATAATTATTCAACTTACGTGGTTTAACTTACACTTACTTCTGGTTTTAGTGCAAGTTTTCACCCTATCGCATTTATTTTTTTTACACATTCAAAACTTGTTTACATGCTAAGATAGAAATTCTCTTTTTTTTTTCTATAATAAACAAGTGTATATAAATCGTCCTTGCTGCTATATTCATCTAATTATCTTTCACCACAGTCATATTTATATTTAAATTTCAGTTCCTCGTTTACACAATACTTAACTATTTTATGTAATCAATATCGCATAGAGGTTAGCAGATGCAGACAATATGTGAACAAACAGAATAGCTGAATCAGTACATTCTATGTGAATATGTAGGGCAGTATCTAACCTCGTGCTTACGCTTGTCAGCAAAATCCTCGACGTAATCTTATTACAGCTGGACAGAACCTATAATCAATGGCTTGTCTGAACATGATAAACAAATCCCAAGTGTTTCCAATGTCACTGAACAATTTCAAAATATTAATTTAAAAACTAAAAAAGGGTCGTAAATGCTGTATCTAATGACTATTTACATTTATGTCTACAAAATGAATCTTGGAAAACCGTATATGATACTGGTACTACTGATGTTAAGAGTAAATGTATTTTTCAATTTAATTTCAGAATCACTTCAGTGGATGTTCTCCACTCAATGTTGTGAAAAAATTCAAAAGTAAAAACATGTAGATAACGCAGGGACTTAAAAATCTCATGTATTAAAAAGAAGAACCTATATGTAATGAGTTGCAATGTAATGATCCTCATGTTCTTAAATACTACAAGAAGCACGGTGTAATTTATCAAAAATTATGAAAGAGGGAAATAGAATACATTTGAATAGAAAAGTACAACATTCAGATAATGCAATTAAAGCTATTCGGAATATTATTAAAGTTAAACTTATAGATATTCTAAGAAAGAAAATATTTTGCATTTAAACCAGTGATTATAAACTAGAGGATCCCAAATCTACTGCAAATTCTTTTAATGTCTTATAGTATATAGTACAGAAATATTATTGACAACTTAAACATTCAAGATATTGCAAAAGATACTGCAATTGGTTACTTAACAAATGCATTTAATAATTAGTATTAATATATGTAATTAGTCAATAACTGCAACAGTGCTTTTTCATTCAATCATAAAATGAATAAAATTGAATCCACATTAAATTAAACACTATTGAAAACACGTAGATAAAATAGTTAAAATCAACTGACGGGGTGAGAATGAAATAATCCAAAGCCACACTTTTAACAAAAATTGTTTTGTGCGAGTGCATTTCTTACACATATGGGAAAGCTACTAATAAAATATTGTAATAACTACTCAACAAATGACATAGCCTAAGGACTCTAAACCTTTGTAAAAGTTTGTCTGTGTGGCTTAGGAATATTTTTTAATTTCATTTTAATTGTTAGTTTTTAATATATATGCATTTATATTGTATGTGCGTGTATGTATAAATGCATTCATTAGATTAACGTTTATAATATTATAACTTGTAATTTTGTATTGTCTGTGATCATTAACACTTAATCTGAGGACTTTATAAAACTCTACAGTATTTCAACGTTATTGAGCTATTTCAAAGTTATTTAGACAAAAAAAAAATCGTTGTGTAGACTAGGAATCGAACTCGCACTCTTCTACACGAGACGCAGAAGTCTTAGCGTCTGAGCTATTGAAACGACACGAAAGCTTTCCTTTCTGTGCGGAGCGTCGATCTAGTCTTGAAGGTCCATTGTCGATTTAACTACACGATTTATGTATATATTTATCTTTTATTTACGTAATATTATATTTTTTGTAGTATTTGAAGTGAATTTCGGAACGATGCTAGTAACAAACCAAATAGCCTGCATTTAAGTAACTCAATATTCGTTATCTTGTGTATCAGTGCTCTGGTCTCTGATCATGCGCAGTGTATTACATCTGAGACTTAGGAATATTCAATCGTCTCATCCTTTTCTAGGGAAACTGTACATAAGCCTAATGATTTGTGTGTGTGCATAGAGCGAAGTTTATTTCATTAAATTAATAAGAGTGTTACAAAGATTGCACTGTACAATGGATTGATGTAATATCCTTATAAACTATTATGTACTGACAGACTAAATGACTAGAACAACCGTGGCCCTTGTTATATTAATGCAGGGAAGGTAGCTGTAATGTGAGTCCGCCACTGCGTGAACGTTCTGCTCTGGCTTGCCTTGCGGAGCGAGAGCAGCTCTGGCCGGCTAACCGGAGCCGCTCTCATGCCCGGCCCTGCTTTGCGTAGTATGACTGGGTCTTCAGATTATAAAGACGGATTAATCCAAGATACTTCGAGAAAAGACCACACAGTATCTCCATACTAGTTGGATGATCGCTCACCTCTGCTGAGGCACATGGACGCGAGGTCACCAATCGGCTGGTCGACCTTGGTCCTACATGGGCTGTCGCGTCACGCCACAGATTACATTAGTTGGAGAAAACGTTTTCCACCAATCACATCATAAATCCTTTCAGTGAGAAGTCATCATCTAAATGGTCTAAGGTTGAGAAACGAAGCATGCGAACTGCCTTCAAACAGGTGAACCATTAACACCAAGCAACCTGAGTGCAAACCACAGACAGACGGACATGAAGGAAAACGGTAGTAGGTTTCGAATATTATACAGAGTGAACCGCAAGTGATGTCTTTAATTCCAGAGGGTTATTCTTAGAGATATTTCAAACAAAAAAGTTCTGCTCGTTTTTACTTCCTTTTCGAAATAAGAGTTGTTTTATATTAAACATTTCATAGCGTGTTTTGGAAAAGGCATCGATGAATTCCCAATATGCTCAGACAATTTAAGAAAGCAGTGTATTATTACAATAAATGATTGAAAGAATTTTGGTTTAGTCCTTTAAATGTACAGAAATTTCATCTGAACAAAAATGTAACATTTTAAAATTCATTTGTAGAATGAAAATTTACATTTGTTGAAATCAAACTTCTTCACATTTAAAGGACAAAACTAAAATTCTTTCAATCATTTATTATCATAATACACTGCTCTCTTAAGTTGACTGCGCATATTGGAAATTCAATCAATTTCTTTCTAAAAATACGCTATGAAATGTTTCACATAAAACAATTTTTACCTCTAAAGGGAAGCAAAAACGAGTAAAATTGTATTGGACTTTTTTGTTGGAAATCTCTCAAAGAATAACGACATTGCTTACGGTTCACTCTGTATTTACTTCAGCAGAAAATTGGATACTAAGAAAGACTTCGCTTATACTAAATTACGTTCATCGACCGTTGTGCACATTCAATGTAAGTATTGAATAAATCTGTCATTATCTTTCCTACAAAGTGCATCGTTGCTCAGCGAGAAACCATCATCTATGTGACTTATAGTTGAGAACTGCCCTGAACTTGGTGAACCATTAACACTAAGCTGCGTATAGATCACTACAGAACAGAGATAGATTGGGAGGAAAACGTACAGTAAGTGGACTTTGAAAATAAGTGGGTGCTTCAAAAAGTAACGTAACAAGAGCTCTCATGGACAAAATTTGTTTCACAGGCAAATATACTGATACACAGTAGTAGGGCACTGGTATGCATTACTTTTCAATATAGTCGTCACGCTTGTTCAAACACTTGTTCAAACGGTAGAGCAAGGCATTGTTGCCGTTAATCTGCGTCAAGTCCCTGAAGCCACGTCATGACTGCTTGCTGAACGGCCATATCGATGTTGAATCGATACCACCCAGGTGCTTCTTCAACGGTCCAAAAAGATGGAAACCACCGGGATCCAGGTCCAGGCCGTAGGGAGGATGGCTCAGTACCTCCCATCAGAAATGTCATTTCGCACCATACACCTCAACAAGTTGACGATGAATTTCTGCTGGTGAGGTGCTCTTTATACGCAAAAACCGGATCACACTACGCACTTCCATATTTGATTATGTTTCCGTGTGTGCAGCCATCTTACGACTGCTTGTGCGAGAGTCTGACACAACATATTCGCCATCTAATGGCTGCGTGATATGCCTGTGATCTGCTACTGTGGCCCTGACCCATGAGAGCTCTTGTTAAATTACTTCACTTTTTGAATCATTCTCGTAAAATAATATCACAGCTAGCATATACAATCACGAAGCTTGAGTTTTGAGGCTGCTAGGAACAACAGACTGTGCCGGTACTATTTCGCATTGTCCGTTATGAGGCGATATTAGCGATCCTAGTGGTTAGCAACTATCTATGGATGCATATTTACTACATATTGAGCTTCCTGACCGTATATACTAGACTGTGAAAATATGCCAATGAAGATTCTCCTTAGCTTGTCCCTAAATGGTTATAATAAGGATTTCGAAGTTCTTTAATTCCTCCTGCTTGCAATAGACAAGAACAAATCTTATATGGGAATTAAACAGCGACTCTACGAGTTTCCATACCATACCATATAAGTGTTCAACGTGAGCATTATTTGTCACACAGCAGACATCCAGCCAATAGTCAGCATGTATGGAGTGATAAGACTCAACAGCAGCAGCAGCAGCAGCAACAATTCTTCTCAACTCTGGCAGGTCGGCAGGTAATGAGGGCAGGTACACATGGTCCTTCACCCAACCCCACAGTAAGAAATCACATGGTGTGAGGTTGGAGGACCATGAAATACTTACAAAAGGTTCTCTGACATCTCGATTCTTTCGTTGGGCACACGTGGACGTCCTGAACTCTTCCCTTTACAGATGCATCCAGTCGTTTCAAATTGTCTATACCATCGACGAATGTCGTCGTTGGATAGAGGATAAATTCTGGATTGCTGTCAGAAAGCTTGCTCTACAGAGACTACAGAATCGCACTTCGCAAATTGCAATACAGAAAATTACTTATCCACAGGAGCCGCCATTTTGTAAATATGACGCTGTGACACAACAAAGATAAGACACGAAACTTGCACAGCTCTCCTTCCATTACATGTAGAAAACGCACATCTACGTTCGTTTGTAAAGCCATACCAACCACATGAAACTCCGATAATTATTTAGTGACACGGTGTAGCTTATTTAACGACGCTCGTCAACCTCTGTGCAACATACGACGTGTTTGATACAGTGATCACTACACTAACATGTGTACGGAGTGCATTGTTGTTCAGCGAGAAGTCAGTTGGCCTACGGTTGAGAACTCTCCTCAGCGCGGTAAAACATTAGCACCAACCAAGATTCGAATAAGCACAGAGTGGGAGGATAGGACGAAAACATGAGTAGATTTAGAAAATGTACTTCAGCAGGAAGTTAGACGCTAAAAAAAACTCCGCTTATATTTAACGACGTTTCATCAACCTCTGTGCACATATGACACAAATGTCGGATAAAGCTATCATTATCTTGTCTACAAAGTGCAATGTTAAAAGGACATGAGGGTGCCGCCTTACCTGCAGAATCAGCGGAGCGCCTGGACACGTAGACCACCCATCCGCCGCGACCGATGTGCGGGACGACTGCGGACTCTTTCCATCGATTCCAGTTTTATCTTAGCCTAATCAATCAGGCGGTTACGAAACGGGCGAGCGTGGTTCAATACCAGGAGGGTTCATGAATTAGTCAATCGGGGCCCGCAGCACTGCCCCATTAAACGGAAAATACGAATTATTGAGGGTTCCCTTAAAGGTCAGGGATAACCAACACTATTCGTAACAGCTTCTCAAAATCAGCCAAACTATTTCAAATAGCTTCTCAATAGTTGTTGAAGCTCAAAGTCCAGTATGATCGCCGGTGGACATTCAAAGATTTATATGTGAATATCACATTTACTGTGTATCATTATCACATTAAATGTTAGCCTTGTATAATGTTGGTAACATGTGTGAGGAAACCAAGATATTACAAAGTTTGCTTTATTACATAGGCACATAGCAATACGTAAATGTGAAGCATGTAAACTAAAATGGCCGAATTTAAAAATCATATTGAGGTTAATATTTTAGATAAGTTGAAAATATATAATGAGGAATTGTTTTTAATTAAATGAAAAACAATTCCTTATTAAAATGGCCGAGCTCCTTAAATGGTTCCAAAGGTCATATCTATAGCGACTTCCCTTATTGCAATTCAGTGTGTCGTTAAATAACTGGTCATCCGTTGATGGTGAAGCAGACATTTACTGGATCGTGTATTTTTTTTAGTTGGTTATTTAACTACGCTGTATCAACTACGAGGTTATTTAGCGTCGATGAGATTGGTGATAGCGAGATGGTATTTGGCGAGATGAGGCCGAGGATTCGCCACAGATTACCTGGCATTCACCTTACGGTTGGGAAAACCTCGGAAAAAACCCAACCAGGTAATCAGCCGGGAATCGAAACCGCGCCCGAGCGCAACTTCAGACCGACAGGCAAGCGCCTTAACCGACTGAGCCACGCCGGTGGCTTCGATTATTATTATTATTATTATTATTATTATTATTATTATTATTACCTAGTGTACGAAGTGAAAAATTCACGATGTTTCCATTTGTACTAACAATGAAATCAATCAGTGGCGGCTCGTAACCATACATTCGCAACTACACAGCCTACGGCTCGTTTACGGAGTCATTTTTCTTTCTGTTATCGTGTACTTTCAACAGTTTTAGTTTACGCTATCAAGTTTGGTATTTTGGTATTCTCTGTATATAGAGTGCTTTCAAAGTATATTGGAAAATTCTAAAGAGAAAAATGTAAGGTTTTATTTTATTTTAGTAGGTTATTTTACGACGCTTTATCAACAGCTTAGGTTATTTAGCGTCTGAATGAGATGAAGGTGATAATGCCGGTGAAATGAGTCCAGGGTCCAACACCGAAAGTTACCCAGCATTTGCTCATATTGGGTTGAGGAAACAGCCCGGAAATAACCTCAACTAGGTAACTTACCCCGACCGGGAATGGAACCCGGGCCACCTGGTTTCGCGGCTAGACGTGCTAACCGTTACTCCACAGGCGTGGACGAAAAATTTAAGGTTGCCATAATATCTACTAAACGATGAACATGATGAAAAAAGGAAAGCAATAATGATTGTGATGATAAAGGTCATGATGAAGATAACGACAGTAACGATAAAGAACATTAAATGAAGATGAACACCCTAATAAGTTGATAATGACGATGACGATAAAGGGAAAAGAAGTGAATGATTATACTAACGATGGAGAAAAAGAGAAAGATGAAAGTAATGGCGAACAAGAAGGCTAAGTTCATGAAGAGAAAATAAAGGATGGACTTTTACTTAGGAGATTATGTAGAAGATTATAGTGATGAAGAGAGAGAGAGATATAATGGCTGTAATGATCAAGAATAAGATAAAAAAGGTAATGGAGAAGACGACGACGACGATGATGATGATGATGATGGTAACGATGATGATGAATAATAAGAACATGACGATGACGACAAAGAAGAAACAACTGATGAAGACGTAGACAGTGATGGTTGTGGTGGTATACTGCAGAAGTCAATGTCTTGATTTATTAAAAGCACAGAAAAATTTTAATGTATAAACAAAAGTAAAATCCAAGTAGAACAGACCTGAAATATTGCGTTTGCTGCCTTGTTATTAGCTTGTGTGAGAGCGGCGATGAACAAAGAAGTCATTTCTTCCAATTACCAAAGGGTAGGCCTCTGTGCGAATGCGGATGGGGTGAGATGGAGAACTGTTTTGCATAACAGAGAGCAGAGGCGGGCCCGCGTGCTGCAGCCCGCCACATTAAATTATTCACAAGTCCTTTTTAATTTCCGTCTCCTCGAGAAGCAGAAGGAAGAGTGGAAATTAATTGTTATCAGGTTTTAAGTTGGATATTAATCCAGACAAGTGAAGCTCGATATAAAACTTTGTGAATACACCCGACGAGACTTCATCTGCATAAACCATTGTTGGGAAATTAGAGATGACCCAAGTCCATCCCTGATCTCTCCGAGAGATTCAAACTGAGAAGATTCTGACAATTTCTCCAGTGTAAGCATTCGGAATTAAAGGACAGTACTAGCACCATTTTATGTTCACGAACCCATTTAAAGGCTTCTTACATATAAAGAAAATGCAATCATAATACTTTCATTAGAATATACTTTCCCAGCAACCTTTATACAAAAACGTGATATCTGACGCGCCATTTCTCTGTCCACCTGCTCTGTCCACAGAATTTTCTTCTAATTTACTGCACTGCACGAACGGAACCCCGATCCACGAAAACCCGTCCGCTTTTCAATCTCGGATACACTGTAACCTATTGGTTTACTGTACCCGCTCAGACATTTCTACATTTCTCCTACTCGCAATCGAACTCCTGTGCAAAGTTGACAGCTATGTTACAGCTACTTTTTAGCCCTGAATACTCTGTAACCTACTGACTTATTGTGCAGGCACTAATATTTTATTTTTTGTTGTCTGCTAAGGATTAAACATTGGTTCCCTTTGGTTAAAATATGATAGTTATTTCACAACTACTGCTAGTTATAAATGGCTGACGTGCGCGTGAATTTCTTTCATCCTCCATCTCTAACCAGTATCACACCACAGTCTAGCATATACAGTCACGAAGCTCGAGTTTATGAGGTTGCTAGGAACAATAGACCCTGCAGGTACTATTTCGCATTGTCTGTAATGAGGCGATAGTAGCGATTCTAGTGGTTAGCAACTATCTGTGAATGCATATTTATTACATATTGAGCTTCGTGACTGTATATACTAGACTGTAATCATACTACAATGAACTACTCAGTTAATTTATGTATGTATGCAGTCGAAAAACTATACAGTCGGGTTTCTAGATCACAGACCCAGTTTCAAATCCCAAAAACTTCAAGTGAAATTGTTAATGAAAAATGACGCTGTTTTGTATATGGAGTACTACCAATTTCCATACTAGCATTTTACCATTTCTCCGTCTGTATCTACCAATGTCCTGTTGTAAGCAAATCCTGGTTGAGTGTAAGATAAGGCCTTAAGGCCTTAACTCTGCCAGGTTAAATAAAGCCATCATTACTATTATTATTATTATTATTATTATTATTATTATTATTATTATTATTATTATATCATCACCATCATCATCATCCACAATGTCCGGCTGGCAACGTCAAAAACGGAAAATGGTCTAAAGTTTCGGTGCATTTCTCTGACACACTTGGATACCTAGGTCAATAAGGAATAATCAAATTATTCGCCACTGCATAGTAGTAGGTCAATTAGCTGACAGTTTGCCAGAAAACCTGCGAGAGCTCGATTTCTGCCACATTGTTACAATTCGTTTTCTTTCTTTTTGGGGGGATGGAATTGGTGATAGCTAGATGGTATTTGGCGAGATCAGGCCGAAGATTTTCCTTATCACTTGACATTCGTCTTACAGTATGGTAAAATCTGGGGGGGGGGGGACAATCATGTAATCGGCCCAACCCACGCCCGGGCGCACTTCCAGATTAGTAGGCAAACGCGCTACCGTCTCAGCTACGCCTGTGGCCTACAATTCCTTTTCGACACAGATGCGAGGCTGGTTCTTCCTGTTCTTCTATAGGTCTCGTAAGCAGAGATTGCCGACGACAGGAATGCGAACGAAACAATTCGACAAGGAAGAGCGGGCGACAGGAAAGGTCACGAGATAACTTGAATGATATTCAAGAGTAGAGCCGGAAGAGAAACGACATCGATAGAATCAGTCTTGCGTTGTGATAGTTACATTACTGTTTTATTCAGTTCCACTGCATGTGAATACGTGTCTTGTTCCAAGTGCGTTTATTTTATTATGTAGTGATGGAACGTTCTCCTCGCAGAGTATCATTATTTTATTCGTAAACATAATGTTGCGCGTTTAATTCGCTTCGAATTTTTCTCTTCATTTCCACAGGCGATGTCCCCATCTATTCATCTTCTTGAAAGAGACAGTACGTCCATCGGCCCGCACCTCTCGCCCTCTCGGCTTGCCTACATACACAGGTCAAAACAGATAGTACCGCCCCCACTATTTTTCGGTAATCGTTCCTTGCGCGAGCTATATCATAATTTCAAAAGTTCCTTATCATAACAGCACCGATATTCAAAATGGTCGTTAAGTAAAACATTACCCTGTTTATTCCAAGACAAAAATCCCGTCATGTGATATAGGTACACAGTGTGGTAAAGACAGCAGCAAGCGCAGTTTGCCTATGACCTTCACGGCAACACGAGCGTGTCATGACCCGGACTTCACTTATTTCGCTGCAGGTGATGAGAAGTGAAAGCCGATTTAATTAAAACGTTCTCTGAAGCAGAGAAAGGTGAGGCCCGAGGGAAATCAGAGTAAGACAGAAAGCTACTAATTGTCAGATTTTCAGACGCGAAAAAGTAGTGAGACTCACTGCTTCCCAATCTCTGCGCGTGGCGGCGCCATTACTCTTCTATCTCTCTGCTTCTGGTTCACTTTTGTGCGTCTTTCTTCTCGTATTTTGTCCTTATACTTTCCCTACCTCCGTCTCACATGCCTCTAATCTCAGTCTGTTTCTGTGTATCTCTTCTGTTTCCGTGACTGTCAGCATGTTCGTCTTCACCGTTTTAGCATCTCTCTCCCCTCCCACTAGTTTTTATCTGTAGTATACAGCTATTCTATTCTGTGTCTGTCTTTCCTATCTGTATCTTCTGTTAGAGGCCCTTTATGTTGACCGCCTGTGTTTCCGTTTGTGTACCTCTCTTCTGTTTGCGACAATCATAGTATACCTCTATGTTTATTCTGTACATGTTTACGTCTTCTGTCCATCTGTCGTGTCTACTTTATCTGCATTTATTCTTGCCTGTTTGTGACGAACCGCATCTCTTCTGTTTGTATATATCGTCTGTACATGACTGTCTGCATCTTCTTACTACCTCTTCGGGTCTCAATCTGCATCTGCCCATTTCCTCCGTTTCCATCTGTCCATATATTTTCTGTCTACATCTGTGTGTGTACTGTTTGTACATCCATATCCTGTCTGCGTCTCCTTACCATCTGTGCGTGTCTCTTCTGTCTACATCTGTCCATTATTCTCTGCTGCATTTGTCCGTTCCCTATGTCTAGCCTACATCTGTCAGTATCCCGTCTGTATATCTTCTCTATATCTGCCGTTCCTTTTGTCTATATTTGTCCGTTCCCTCTGCCTACATATGCCCATTCTCCTCTCCATCCGTCCGTAATCTTCTGCCTGCATCTGTCCGTGTTTATTCTGTCTGTATCTGTCCGTTCTCCTCTGTCTGCAAATGTCCGTGTTTCCTACGTCTCCATCTGTCCGTGTTTCCTATGTCTGCAACTGTCCATGTTTCCTATGTCTGCATCTGTCCGTGTTTCCTATATCTGCAACTGTCCGTGTTTCCTATTTCCTATGTCTGCATCTGTCAGTGTTTCCTATGTCTGCATCTGTCCGTGTTTCCTATGTCTGCAACTGTCCGTGTTTCCTATTTCCTATGTCTGCATCTGTCAGTGTTTCCTATGTCTGCATCTGTCAGTGTTTCCTATGTCTGCATCTGTCAGTGTTTCCTATGTCTGCATCTGTCCGTGTTTCCTATGTCTGCATCTGTCAGTGTTTCCTATGTCTGCATCTGTCCGTGTTTCCTCTGTATCTGACCATGTCTTCTCTGTATCTGTCCGTTATCCTCTGCCTGCACTTGTCCGAGTTTCATCTATCTGTAATCACCTATGCATCTGCATCTAATTCCTATTCGCATGTTTCTATCTTCTCTGCGTCTGTGTCCTCTTCGATTTTGGCCGTATCTGCTTCTCTGTGTCCTGTCGGAGACTGTATATGTCTGTTCCTGCATTTGATTCTCTGTATGTTCGTTTGTGTATCTTTCTCTGTGTATGCTTCCCTATGCCTTGTAACCTTCGTCTGTGTGTCTCTGTCGTTACGTATCTTTTCAGCTATCCGGTAATGTTTTAAGTAAAAGCACTTCGAGCACATGGTCAAATGAATGACTACCACATCGATGTTCCATGTCAAAGACCGACGCTCAAATCACGATGCATGCGCTTGATATGAGAATCTTATACTTAAAACTTCGTCTGGTACACTGCCCATGTGATTTATTGTGTTTCCATAGACAGAAATCCGGCGTAATTCTGACTGGTATTTTTAAATTATGAAAAGACAGAATTCAACGATAACAGGTGAATACCTCAAACAAGCGTCTAAACAAAAGTTGACTGGTCTTCTCTGCGCAAACACAACACGACCAAGCTACAGTTGAATCAGCAAGTCAACAGATGGCAGTGAATGCTAAATCAGCAAACTATGTTCGCACGGATGAGACCACAGTCCATGAACAGAGCTGTTCATTTCCTCGGCGAAATAGGGTCACCCCTAATCAATAGCCCGGACGATTTCTAATTACAGGGTCCAACTTGGGCTCACGGAAGCGGGATTCCAGGAGACAGGTCTGCCGGAATAATCCAGTAACACGGTCCACGGACCCAAGACGCTACAGGGCGTTTGGCAATCCATGCCTCTCGCTCTGTGAATCAGTCTATTGTCGCGTAAGCTAATTGACTACATCTAGTCCTTAGGATACGAAATTCTGTTAACACTAAACACGGGAAATCTGTGTTTATTTAATTTTATGGGCTATGTTTTGCTGGATACGAAGAACTTTACAAGCTTCTATTGGTTAGCGATAATGATCGCTGGATCACAACGCTGGCATCACCGTCAATGATCTGCGTTTTAGTATGCTTTCTTTATTCCGGTGATCAACGTTAATCGATTTTCTATTTCATATGCAAGCATGACTTTCATTTATGACAGTGAAAGAAACTTCCCTAATAGAAACAAACATCAACTCTCACAGAATTCAGAAATAAAACGTGTGTTATTAATACAGTATATTTGGTAGCAGAGTAACTCAGTTGGTAAAGTAGCTGGCTATGGGCTGGAAAGTTTCGGGTTCAATTTCGGGTAGCCTAGTGGTAGGATTTTTTTTCGTCACCAAAACTTTCAGAACGGCGATGGGGCCTACTCAGTCTCTCTTCAAATTGAACAGGCCTACCAAGTCTTTCCGGGGGTAAAAGGCGATCTGGACGTGGAATCGAGCATACCACCTGATTTTAACACCTATGTCATGAAAGCATGGCTCTACCTTCATGTCCTCTATATACAATGATATCTCTACCTATTTAAATATTTCATAATGAACAGTTTTAAATATTTTGGTAAATAAATACATGAAAATCATTACTACACTTTGGAGCAACTTGTTAACACATAAACGTCTGTCTAATGATGCTTTGTTTTCCGTAGACTCATTTAATGGATGGTATTGTAATCTGACTGTAGACTTGTTCAATTAACATTTCATTTCCTTTTTTAAAATTACGAAACATTTCCTGTTTTGCTATTCATTCAGGTCATGATTGACGAACAGATGTTAATTCCGAAGTGTTAAATGACCATTTTAGAGCCTTATTCTAATATGACCTACTTTAGTCCGACACACTTCTTCAGAATCAATCTAGAGCAATGATCACGGAAGTTAGCGAACAGTGTCAGCGTCCATAGTTGTAAACAAAACAATATTGTAATCCAGCGACAATCACTGGCAATGTTCGTCGAGCGACCAGTGCTGAAAACAAGCTCAAGTGCAAGAGTTAGTCTTCTTATGCAGAGCTAACATCGCCTTCAATAATAGGTCTTTATGGCTCCTAGGATATAAGTTAAGATAATAAATAGCCTCAAAATTAACTGAAAGTTCTAATCTATTCATTCAAAATTAAATAGAGTAAACAAAGAAGTCAAGGTGTACAAGCTTGTACATAAGTAGGTGTAGTAATACAATATGATTTTATTAAGTACAAATATGAGGATAATTGATCAATCGACCAGGTAGTTAAATTGATGTCGATTGATAATACTGATTGTAACTACAAGTGGAATGTAATCCTCATTTGGACTTAATAAAACGATATTGTATTACTATACACATACTTATGCACTCCCTGTATATGTGAAGAAAACGCGGTAACTGGTTACTGATATACACAACAACTCTTCTAGCGCCATTTTTATAAGTCATTATAAACATATTATTTTGGGATGTATAACACAATTACCTTTACCTTTGCTTTAATAGCCCGAGCGTCCTGGTCTAAAACATCATGCCTAGACTCGCATTATGAAAGCGTGCTGGTTCGATTCCTTGCGAAATTTTCGGCCAATGTATGGTACCGATGCCATCAGCACCATAATGAATTTGGGGAGCTACAGTAAGTAGAGAAATCTGCATCCGCGAACCAACTACAACGGCCGAGGGGATCATCGTACAAAACACACGATATTCCTGCACTACTTGATGATCGTTCACTTCTGCTGAGGCTGGTCGGCCTTGGAGCATGGTGCCGACAACACCACCTCACTCTTTTGCCGAGATCATGAAAACATAGACCTTTACTATACTTTCAGGCTCCCCATGCGCCTTCATGGTGTGTAAAGGAAAAACCTTTGCATTCATATTTAAACTAGAGCATCGATTATCCGAAACAATTGGGGACGGGAGGTGTTCGGATAACTGATACTTCGGATAACCGATCATTTACGAAAACAATTGTACCGGTGTCATAGGAGCAGTATGAAACAAAGAAACACTGATATTAAACACAAAACTGTACATATATATTTTTGTATCGCACGTCTTACAAATAATACAAGAACTGACTAGCCTAGTTTGACAAGTTCAAAGTGGCCATTAAAGTAGGCCTACAGTTTAGGAAAAGGAGTCCTTTTTTCTTTTTCTTTCTTTCTTTTTTTTTAGCTGAGACTTTTTTTTCTGCTGCTAAATCTCGCAAACAACGCTAGCGGAACTTCTACATGGCGTGCGCCCAAATTTGAATTTGCAGACTGGAACGCTTTCGGTTAACCGATGTTTCGGTTGATCGATATTCGGATAATCGATGCTCTATCCTCTACTGTATATTATTAACAGTGCTATGCGTGGTACTTTATTTGCAATTTCAATTTCTTCATTATGCTAAGTAAAAGGAGATTATTACTATGATGCTGCGAAGAAAAGAACAACTTCCAGAATTGTATACCTTTTGAGTATCAATGGCACTGGAAAAGCTGTTGTAAGTCTGAATATGTAAAATATGTTACTAGTCAACGATGCATACAATGGAAGGTGAAAGGAACTGGCCATTATATCCTGGCTTAGTTCCCTCATGAGTGATGTCTTATTGGTGTCGCGTATGAGGTTCCAAGCAGTCTTGGAACTGTTGATCAAACATACAGTACACCATGAAGTTTGTAAACGTGAGTTTTTCCTGAACTATATGAAAGATTTCGTTCATATTATCTACAAATCAATTTAGTTCAGAATAATATGGCCTACATGAAAAAATAATTATGCACAAAAAGTATTAATTATTATAAATCAACAACCCAAAAAGGAGGTTAACTAAAAATCACATTAAAAGATATTATCGGTGATTATTTTATTAACATTTATAGTAGCTTTAACTGTGAGTTCATATCGGATTCCCTGTTGGGAATGATACATTGTTCACTGGGTTTCCATATTGCTGCCATGTACCAGCCCACAGTGAACAACTATAGATTAAGGTATTGTGAATCAGTATTTATACCTTTGTTACAGTGGAACCAATACGGTATTTGTCATCTACATACAATAACTACATTACTAAATTATTTATGACCCAGAAAAAAAAACATCAAATTGACCAACCTCGGGATTTTAACATAAGAACTTTCGAATGTGAGACTAGAGTTTCACCACTGAACCACGTCTATCGATCGTGATTATTATACTGTGTCGAATGAAGTGATAAATTATGTAATTCCTATAAATAGAAAAAAATACTCTTCAGAGACATTACCTACATAATCTTTCCAAAATTCCGTTGCGATTTTCGTCTGAGTTTTTACAGTCCCCAGCACACATGAATCGTTACGAAGGACCACGCGCAGTGCAGGTACCAAAAATATATGTTTGTATTTTGCAAATTACACGGTGAGATTCTACTAGTAAGAACTAAACCTTGAAATCTACAGTCCTTTTATATTATACACAGTACCAATAAACTGTATACATAGTCTATTACTAGGATACGAAATCATACTAAGAATAAAGCAATGACTTTTTTCTAGTGTAAATTACAGGTGAATCGAGCAACAGTGAAGTCCCTTACGTCGTTCTTGTCAATTCCTGACATTATCCGACGTGAGAGCCGCTCTGCCATTACAGCTGACACAGATCTTAACGAGATCTTACAGCGACACGCGCGTCACCTGGCGGGTCCTACGCAAGATGGATCGAGCCGTAAGACGACTTGGATTAATATTTGATACCACGCACAGGTCTCCCATTCCGTTCCTGGCATCTAGGCATCCGTTCTTACAGTAGGATATATAGGCTACCTACATGTTTTATGAACTCTAATTAATAATTCATTTGAAACGTGTATGGGACAGTCCGCTTTTTATATTTCTTTTTAACTCACACTTCATGGAGCAAGAGTTTACAGTCCCTGTTTTCGATTGGTACATTCTGGGAAGAATGAATTAAAAAGACATCGATACTGCGTATAGATAACTTCGATAGTCCAATGGGTACCATATCTGCCATCACATCCGGGGTACGTGTGTTCAAACCCCGCCGAAGACAAGAGAACTGAAGAGCGATTGAAACAGTAGCATAGCTTTCTTCGAAATATAAGCGAAGTGCAGATACCAGTATCTATTTATAGTACCTAAAAGTTGTCCTTAAATCAGTGGGTTTTGGTCAAAATTTACCAGACATTTGCTGCCCACGTTAAAATTCAACTCTGTTATTCATCATCCTCAACTACAATTCCAACCTGCAGGGTGATAAAAAGACAACATTCAATATCTTGAGAGGTTGTGGTATTCATCAAAACAAGAAAACAAAGTATAATAAATATGGATCCTAAAATTAACATCTTCCGAGATATGGTGGCCATTCGGCATCTCGTGAAACCTACCTGCGCGCAGAGGAGAAGAAAGTGGACTGAGAAGCTTCCCTCCCTCCCTATGCTTCTACTAGTAGCAAGCGAACTCACTTACCCCCACTATAAGGTGCTTACTATATGCTACGACGCAAGCAAGCATTTGGTTTCACGAGATAACGAATGATCTATACTTGTTCATCATCATCAATGTTATTTCTATTTAGAAAAGAAACATTCAATATTCTGAGAGGTGTCAATATTGATCAAAATAAGAAAGAAGAATAATAAATATGGATCCTAAAATTAGTATCTTCCGAAATATAAGTACCATTTACTTGTTCAACATCATAGAAGATGGTCAACGTTTATTTCCATTAAAAGGAAAAAAATTTAATATTCTGAGTAGTAGCCATCGAAACAAGGGAAAAAGTCTAATAACATGGGCTCTAAAATTAAATTTTGTAAGAAAAAATGGCTGTGAAGTTGGTATTGTAAGCCTATTATATCGGAAATGCAGTAAACAAAAGGATAGCGACGTTAGTTCCTAAGACGTAGAGCAGAGGGATGAGTTACAATGAATGGAACTCACATTGAGTATCTCCTACGATGTACAGTAGTGGCAAAAAACCGGACCAATCCTTGTAGCTGATTTCAGAGCACGATAGACTGGTAACGAAGGGCCATATTCATAGACATTCTTAGCGCAGGCTTCCGGTAGATGATCAGTGAACTAAAGTTTTTGGTATTCATAAACCAGTGTTAGCGACATGATATGATATGAATCCTGTACAAGTAATCAGTCGATAGCCGGGGCTAGTTTAGCACGCTCGTAGCACGGTCTAACGAAATGTCTATGAATAGCACCCTAAGACTTTCGTGGTTTGAATCCTGCCTGGGAAGGAAACTTTTTTTTGTTCCTTATTCAAATTTATTCCCAATACTTTTCGATTGCAGCGATATTTTACTACTTAATTAACTTATTATTCCCATAACATGAATTTTACCAGCAATCGAAAAGTATTGGGAATAAATTGGAATACGGAACAAAAAAAGTTTCTTTCCCAGACAGGATTCGAACCACGAAAGTCTTAGTTACCAGTCTATCGTGCTCTGGAGTGAACAAGGCTCTGAAATCAGTTACAAGGGTCGGTCCGGTTTTTTCTCCCTCCTATAGGAGGCCCTAGCCCTTCATGGGACACAGTGGCTTCATTCATTCATTCATTCATTCATTCATTCATTCATTCATTCACTGTACACGATTCATATCTCGGAAGATATTAATTTTAGGATCCTTTTTTATTAGGCTGTGTCCTGCGTAGGATGCAGGGCGAGCGGCGGCGTGTGACAACTTCAAGCAACAAGCTGCTTCGCCTTGCGAACGTGGGCAACAGCGACGAAATCGTCATATGTTTAGCCAAATCTTTGTCAATCATGGCGAACAAGAGGGCAAGGGATTTCTTGTTACTTGATAGTCTAAGTGCATTTTTTGTTTAAAAAAGAAGAGAAGACGCCGCCGCTCGCCCCTGCATCTCGCGCAGGACACGGATTTAGGCTTTGTTTTCTTGTTTTAATAAATAGGTACTACCACTTCTCAAAATATTGAATGTTTTAACACACTGTAGGTATATTTGCGACGCTGTAATAACACGAAGTCACCGTCGAAGTTCCACGAGGACCACAAACAGAAAGCGTCTCTCAGCTTTACTTTTCTCCTAAGTCATGCTAAGGATTTTAAAATTTATCGCCGAGCATGCAATCCCTAAACAAGCGAGGACTATTTATAAAATGTAAGACGACTTCATTTATACACTGCATGGTTTAAGAAGATAAGGCGTACGTAATTCATTTCAAAAAGCAAGAATTATATTAATAATAAAGTTTGAGGAGGGATTCTTCATCCCGTGTAACTTTTAGAACAACTCTATGCTTCGTTCCATAATATCTAACAGGAGATGTAAACATTGCCGGCAGTGGAGGAGAAAAGTGTAATTATTGCTATTGAACCAATGGCAAACGTTTCATTTTACGCTAGACTTGAAGTTGGGCGGACTGAAAGGTTCTACCCCCGCCCAACTACAAGGCAAGCGTGGAATGAGACCTCTGCCATTGGGTGAATAGCAATTATACTTCTCTCCTCCTCTGTCGGCAATGTCTACTTCTCCTGTCGGACATTATGGGACGAAATATATACTGTAATATAAATTGGAGTGCTGGTTGTTTCCCGGGGGTATAGAATGGTCGGGACGTAGTGCTGCCATCACCTTCTTCTAGTAACGAAATCCAGACAGAATAGGAGCTCTACCTCTCCTCTAAGCCTCAATTGCATGTGCTGAGACATCCTCACGGCACTACGATGTACTGTAATGGAACGCACTCGACTGACACTACATTTGTAAACTGAACTTACTTTTCAATGTCAATGTGACAATTTTCCAAGAGAGCAAAGTGCACTTAGAAATCAAATGAGGAATACGCTTCGGTAATATTGGGATCATAAATGGTGTTTACATTTCAAAGCCAGATAAAGCTTATTTACTTGCTAAAGAATGTTAAATAAGCAGTAAAATCTAAATTGCACAACGTTACTAACATATTTTACTTAGTTATTTTAAGTACTTGTCTTACTGATCTTCCCAACAAATAAAATCGTACAAATAATCCGTGAAAGGGACAACTGAAGTGCGAATATTTTTATAACAAGGTGGAACAAACGCGACAGGCTTCCTTCTGCACAGCAATCATCGGTGAATATCGAACTTCGCCATATTCGACAAACTTGAGCCGAGCATAGCCCCTATTATGCACAACGCTACTACAAAAATCTTACGAACATTCAAATAGCAGTTGGACTTAAGTAATAGTAGCAGCAGAAGTAATATTTTTAACAGCGCTTTCAACTGCAGAGATTATTCAGCGTCGAAATTCAAAATGGCCGACAAATTTTTCTTGGAGCCCTCTATCAACAACAGGCTTTTCACATGTGCCGTACACCCACGACGTAGCAACAGCATCTTTATTCCCTTCCCGGCCGGAAGAAATCGTGCCAAGAATTTCATCGCCCTTTAAAATCCATCTTTACGGCTGGGTTTCAACCCGAAAACTTTGGATCCAACGGCTAGCATAGTAACCACAAGATCAATAAGAACTATTTTCACTTGTAAAATTGGAGGTCTACTTTTACTAAAAATTATTATTATCTAAGTAAGATGCTCTTTCATTTTAAATCCAACAATATTTGTTTCCTTGTGAAGATCTTCAAACCAAATCGGTATGTGGATAATCAATAGTAGAGCATTTCCGAAATAATTTTCACTGGCAATACACTTAATCATTCGCAAGTCAAATTACGTTTGGATGTATTTGTCCAATAAAATACAGTCAAACCTTATATTACACCGATACAACATAAACCCGGATAATGTTATAATCTTTCAAATTCCCGATGTATTTTCTATCTTTTTATGTTAAATGACTATTGTTACAGGTTATAAAATTACGTTCTATTATAATAAGCATTTCCTAGCTCCATCGTTTACGGGAGTGTTTCTTTCCTTGTAGAGACCGAACGAAATTCCTACACAGATCTTATGATACGACGAAAAACTCTTCATTTCGCCACTTGCCTAGCGAGTCCAAATTTTAAACCAAGTAATACCTGGCTACAAAGATTCAAGAAAAGTCGTGACATCGTCTTTAAAGTGACGCTGGGGAAGAAAAGTCTCTTCTTATTACTGTTTCTCATTCCTGGCGAGCAAATAAAGTGAAAGAAATCTTGAAAAAAAATACAGTCTTGACGAGATCTTCAATGTTGACGAAGCCGGGTTATTATTCGTAATGTTGTCAGAAAAAAAAATACGACTTATAAGAAGAAAAAATGCAAGACAAGAAAGCAATCAGAGCTGTGTCTCATAATTCTACCCTGCACAAATCCTACAGAAGCAAATAAGCGGGCTCTATTGCTTAATGGCCTGATTATGAAAACGTAGATACTTAAAAATGTTGAGAGTTTAACAGAGAAGACAATTTAAAACGCGCTTCTAAGTTTTGTTGTTGATTAGTGTTTTATTTATTTGTTAAGCATCATTTTTGCAAGTCAAATTTTAAGTTTCAATCATTGTTCAATTCACTGCAAATGGGTATATATCCGGTGGCAGTGGTAACTAATTACACTCAATAATGACAATTAATAATAAACACAACTAATATAAAAATAATAATAATAATAATAATAATAATAATAATAATAATAACAAGAAGCATCCTAAATTAAATTAAGCATGATCACTTAAAATAACATTTAAAGTAAATCTAATTTGAATCTTAATCCTAAGTTCGAACTAAGACCCACGAGCATTAATTACATTTATATTGTCTCAGTGACTACAAGACAAACAAATGTACATAATTACACGTATTACTGAACCAAATAGAATTTTTATTCCTGCTATTGTTCCTGACGAAAATAAAACAAGGAATTGCAACTAATTTCACTTTATCTGTCTCAAAATTCCTCGAATTATATTCCATTATGCATGTAAATCTCTTGCAGTATCGATCACAATCCCTCATCACATCACAGAGGACATGTTGATATTAATAATTTCACACCAACAAACACAAAAAAAATACTGAAATAGCCTGAACTCAGTGTTCAGAATTGTATGTTGAAAGATATTACAGTATTGAAGAAATATCAAGCACTAAAAACACTGTTTATATATCTGCAGTGCTTGGGAAAAGTGACACAAGTCAGTTTTCACAAACCTTTTTTAACAATTTATTGACAACTTACGGAACATCTGCTCGCTTGGAAAAAATACATAAGTATTCCTCCCATTACAATAATTCATACAGAAAAAAATCAAATCGACATAAACCAGTGTAAGTTGTCAATAAATTATCAAAAAAAGTTTGTGGAAACTGACTTATGTCATTTTTCCCGAGCACTGCAGATATTATCAATGCATAAAAGTACCATGGTTCAGAATAAAATGTTACAACCTCATATATTTGTCTAATAAAATTCTATTTCGTTCAACATAATTTCTACAGCTAATGTCATATATAAGGAGGCCAACATGGAGTTCAATGAGAATAGTTATGTTATTTAATATTAATTAATAAATTATGGTTTATTTAACGCCGCTCGCAACTGCAGAGGTTATATCAGCGTCGCCGGTGTGCCAGAATTTTGCCCCGCACGAGTTCTTTTGCATGCCAGTAACTCTACAGACATGAGCCCATTGCATTTAAGCACACATAAATGCCATCTGGGCCGGAATCGAACCGGAACCTCGAGCACTGAAGACCAGTGCTATACCGACTACGCTACCAGGCCGACTTTAATATTAATATGTTAACTTCTTTTACTATCCATTTATTATTCTATTCGCGAAATAGAATAATTGAATATCACGCGAGTTTACCATTACCTTCGGATAAAATTAAAACATTTTATAATTCATTCATTCATTCATAGTGTGCTGCCCAAGGGCAAGTTTTTCACTGCAAACCCACCTTTCTCCAATTTTTTTCTATTTTCTGCCTTCCTCTTTGTCTCCTTATATGATCCATACATCTTAATGTCGTCTATAATATGATCCATATCTTAATATTATCAATCATTTGATTTTTTCTGCCACGCACTCTTCTCCCGTTTACCATTCCTTCCAATGCATCCTTCAGTAGGTAGTTTCTTCTCAGCCAGTGACCCAAACAATTCCTTTTTTTCTTCCTGATCAGTTTCAACATCATTCTGTCTTCACCCACTCTTTCTAACACAGCTTCATTTCTTATTCTGTCTGTCCACTTCACACGTTCCATTCTTCTTCATATCCATATTAAAAACTCTTCCATTCGCTTATCTTCACTTGGTCGTAAAGTCCACGTTTCTGATTCATACAATGCCACACTCCACACAAAGGACTTTACTAGTCTCTTCCTTAGTTCTTTTTCCAGAGGTCTACAGAAGATGCTCCTTTTCTATTAAAAGCTTTCTTACCTACGAATATATTACGATGCCGGAAAATCGTTCTACTCATGTTTCCCTTTTAAAATTGTATTATTATTATTATTATTATTATTATTATTATTATTATTATTATTATTATTAATGTCTTGGTCATTATTCTAGGATTAAACAGAGTTATACCAGTATTCCGCGAAACCTGTCCCAAACACAATTATTTTCAAACATAAACTCCATTCTCACTAGCTAGAATTTGAACATCGTTCGCAGGAATGGAAAGTCAATTCGCTAGCCGTTCGCCTAACGATAAAATCAATCTTCGGCAGGATGCAGATATTGAATTCCAACACATGCTTTAAAAAAACTGTACCGGTATCACATTTAAGGTCCGTGGGTATCAATCGATAAATGAATACAGTATGTGTCAATCACATGGGATTTTCGGTTGCTATAGAAACATACATGCTGTTTTGTTCCCGCGTTTCCACAGAAATGAACATTCTGTAACTGAAACATCTGCTGCAAAATGAAGGAAACCTGAATTATCAAGAGACGGCAGCAGCTGTGACGGATGCGACATTCACGAGATAATCCGTTAGTGGCACGGAAGAGGTTAAAAGATCGGCGATAAAGCGTGGAGAAAACAGAAGAGGAGAAAGAGAAGAATGTGACGAAATATGACGGTCAGAGGGGAGAGGTCCGAATTCCGGGCGTCTTAATGCAGTCCGGTCACCCCCACGCTGATAAATCACCCCCGCCACGGCTGGACGTACCCCGAAGCTTTTCCTCTCCGCTTAAAGGCTGGTTCACAATAAACCGGGAACGAAAACGACAACGAGAACGCGAACGAAAATAATGCTAAAATAAATGTATTTAAATGTGAGCATTGACAATAGTTAATTGTGACTGCTAACATTTAAAAACATGTATTCTAACAATATTTCCGTTCTCGTTCTCGTCGTTTCCGTTCCCGGTTTATTGTGAATCAGCCTTTACTTGTAACACATCATATAAGATCTAACGTTGAATTTTCAAAGCAGGTTTGAGTTGGTTTGTTACTAAGGTACCCATCATATTATTACAAAGTTTGTTTGAAAAGTTAGTGGGCTGGCATACAGATGGCACTGAAAACGTGTCAACAATGTCGCCATTTTACATTAGTTCAAGCAAGAAAAATCATAATTTTCTGTTGACTACATTTTGTGTCGTTTAATTTTAAAGTTAGTGTGCCGAAAGATTCGCAAAAATGGAAAATATCGAGCTTCATGCCGTCATTCAATAATTCGTAAAAGGGGAAAGGGGAATGAGTGCAAAAGAAATTAAAGCACACATTGACGCTACACTGCACTGGGGAAATCCGCTCCAGCGTTTTCCACTGTGAAAAAATGGATAGCACTATTTAAACATGGTCGAGAGAATGTGGAAGAATACTCCCGCAGTGGACGTCCAGTAACAGCAACAAGTGAAAAAATCGTTTAAAAAAACCCTACGATGTGGTGTTCAATGACCGTCAATTGAAAGTGCGGGAAATTAGCGAGGTTATGTGTATCTCAACTGAACTAGTGCGCCACATCTTAGTCAATGTCTTGGTCATGTCCAAGGTTTCCGCAAGGTAGGTGCCGAGTTTAACACAGGAACAAAAGCACGTCCAATGACAAATTTCGAGGGATTCACTGGATGGATTCGAGAAAAGTATGACCGGCTTTTTTAGGCCGTTTATGACCAGTGATGAAATCTGGATCCACTACTACGTACTAGAGACAAACAGCAATCGAAACAATGGAAGCACAGAGATTTTCCACCTCCAAGAAAGCAAAAGCTGTTCAAGCGGCTGTTAAAGTCATGGTGTCCGTATTCTAGGATTCTAAGGGGATAATCATGATTGACTATCTAGCACAGGGGAAAATAATAACAGGAGAATATTATTCAAATCTCCTGCAGCAACTGAAAGGGATAGTTCGCGGAAAGAGGCAGGGTATGACCAAGAAGAAAGTGTTGCTTCATCACGACAATGCACCTACTCACACGTCTGTTAAACTACACGAACTACGGTTCAAATCGTTGCCGCGCCACTCCCCTACTCACCAGATCTCGCACCCTCAGACTTTTTTATTTATCCAAAGTTCAAAACTCACTTGGCTGGAAGAAATTTTCGTCAAATGAAGAGGCTACCGCAGCAGCAGAAGGCTTTTTTGCAGATCTCGAGGAACTTGTGTACAAGGAGGCTATAGCAGCATTGCAGCACCGGTTGGCCAAGTGTGTGAATCTCAGAATGGGATGTTGAGAAATAAAGATTGTTTCAGAATAATCCTAGTTTAATTTCTCTCAGGCTATGAACTTTTCAAACAATGAGCTGTTGTCACGCAAAAAAAAAAAAGAAAAAGAAAAATTATAAACTTACTTAACGTTTCTGTACTCTGGAAACATTTGACAAAAATAGCTTTTATTATTCATATCAGATAAGGCGCACCGTTAGCCGAATGGCAAGATCGTCGTCTTTCTACACTGGCAACTCAGGTTCCCATCTAGGTGATCCAAGTAGGATTTGTGGTGGGCAAAGACAGCGTTCGGTGGAAGGTTTTTATGAGGTATTTCGTTTTCTCCTACAGGCATTCTACCACCGCTTCATTATTCATCATATTGGTGCTTTGTATACCATATCCCAAGGCGCACTAAGAGTAATGTTTCAGCGGCAAAAAGTCTGAAATTATGACGCGTCAGTCCTACTGGGAGACGCCTGGCTTAATGATGTACTTAAGTCAAGTACCCGCCAGATGGAATATGACTTAATATGAAATTTAAAATAATTTCGACTTCACCACTCCGCGAATATCTGAGTTGTCTATGTTTTGAAGACCAGAGAATTATTTATGGACACGGATGATATTTTGGATACGGTTGCTCTCCAGCCATCTTTCCATTATTGCCACTTTAACATAGCCTACGTAACAAACCACTTACATGCACCATATGAGTAATGACGCTGAGTAGGCCTAATTGTAAAAGGAAAATGTATCGGACGGCAAAAGAACTGAACATGTGCCAGTTGACACACAGAATGTAAGCTTCATATGCTGCCAAACTCAAACAAGTGGTAACTGAAGCGGTGAGATCAATAACCATTCAAGTCCACTTCTGGTCGTTCATTTTTTGCAAATTTGAAATTAAATTTTGGATATTTCCACAAGTGTTACAACTTTAAAAGTTGGTATACTACTTTGTCTTGATCTCTAAAATAACCAGAAATATTACGTGCAAAAAATAATAATTAGGTAAGATATAAAAACACGTATTTTGCATTTTTCTCGAAACTTGTCTAAATGGACTTGAATGGTTATTGATCTCACCACTTCAATTATAACAAAGTCCAATAAACAATATGTTTCATAAGTTTTCTTCTGCCTTGTACTTCAAATTTTGTCACAAAATAATATATTTGTAGAATGGGTAGTAGCCAATGATGAATTGATTCCATAATCAACGTAGTCTTTGGGTCACAGCAACAAAATTTTGAACGTACAAGAATCCTATACTGCGGAAAGCTTTCTTGATTAAAGTTGAAGCGCTGCCCTCGTGACACACCACGGCCCACAATAATTGAAATACTTGTACATATCACAAAGCTCGTAAATCCTACCGACGTTTACTATCCGTTGATTCAAGAAGTGTCGTTACCTGTCAAGTTATTTTCACAGTTCTACACTGTTATTCACTTATACAAAATCATATGACTTGCAAATATTTATTTTCTTTTCTGGACGAATTGTTAGAATTATAATCAGAACAAAACAGTATTATTATAGATATTCTTATTCAGTGGACTGTGGCCTACTATAACACCTGTATAAGTTTGACAGTATATATAGTTACACACTGTACGTACTAGGTACATAATTATCAATTCCGTATTTATGTATTAATAAATTTAAGAATCAATGCCATGTCATGTGTTAACTTAGGTAGAAGTCCGATATTGAGCTAACTCTGCATCAACGAAGTCGAGCTACATATTTATCTACTGTCAAGCCGATATGAATTTAGATCCTGTTCCCCCCACCAAGGTATATGAGCACCAACAAGTATCAAATGAGATTTATTTATTACCTTTTGTTGTATATTATTTATTTCGATTTTCTCTGTTTCATTCCGATCTCAATCTCTTTAGAATTCCGGAACAAGGAGACATTTATTAATTTCTAGCGTGGCGTGAAGGCCTGCTGAGGCCAACCCTTTCAACAGGGAACACCAGCACGGCATGCTTCCGAACAATACTCCCTTCGAGGAACTGGAAGTCAATAGCACTAGCACGCCTGGATTGTTACGCAACGTGCAGTACATCAGCTTGTTTGCATGCGTTGCTAGGCAATAGAGGGTAGGAATGCGATGCTGCTAAGAACGCTACTACAAGCGAACGGCAAGCATAAGACTATGTCGATCTGTCTGGCCCACATCCCACGCCCAATATCTGTCTGTCTGTCTGTCTGTATATTGTCCAATCCACTTTATATGGACCACAACACTATCTTTCTGTGTGTGACATCTCTCTCGCATTCAACCTAATAAATCAACGGGAAAGGGGGGGGGGGTTGTGTGTGTTTTTTTTGTACTGTCTACTCCACTTCATACAGTCTAAGACAGTCTGTGTCATTTATGTCTTTCGCATTTAACCTAAAAATTCAACAGTGTCTGTCTGTCTGTCTGTCTGTCCGTGTCCGACCGCTCCTCATCTCACTTCCAACACAGTTTGGACTCAGTCAATCTGTCTATGCTCTACCTCACCTCCAAAACATATTATGACTTCGTATGTATGTAAGCATGTCTTACATGACTTCCTATCACAATCGACGTATTCCGTCCGTCCCTCATCCAACTTCCAACATTTTATACATATATGCGTCTGTTCAGCAACCCATTTTCAAACAGGGTACCGGTACGATGAAGTCGACCACAAGTGGTTGCACATATTAAAACAATTTTGATAATGCTATTAACATTTGTAATCGATAAAGTATGGTTATTTTATGACGCTTTATCAATTGCTATGGTTATCTAGCGTCTGAATGCGATGAAGGTAATAATACCAGCGAAATGAGTCCAGGGTCCACCGCCGAAAGTTACCCAGCATTTACTCTTATTGGGTCGAGAGAAAACTCCGGAAAAACTTCAACCCGGGTAAACTGTTTCAACCAGGATCTGAATCCGGGCCCGCTCGCTTCACAGTCAGGCATGTTAACCGTTACTCCACAGCAGTGGACACTTTTTCTTAGTAACAGTAATATTAAAAAAGACGTTCAAGATGCCATGACAGCTGTTGCCAATAAACTCTTGTCTCACAGCCTTCTTGATCATTATAGTTGCTCAAAAGAGCAATAAAATTATTCATACGTCAGAACACACTGCCGATAAAAGTCAATACTATCCATAAACTTTACACAATAGCTAAAACAGGCCTGACCTGACCTCACCTAACATAATCTAACGTAACCTAACTTAAAATTACAATCTAATCAAACCTAATCTAACGACCGTTAAAACTAAAATAAATCTAACTTTACTTTCCTTTTATTTATTTCCGCAGCCACTCAAGTATTTGCACTAATGAACAACTAAGTAGTGGACAACAAAGTTATAAAAATAGTTCAAATTGATAAAATTGGAGTGAAAATAAGTATTTCGTAGCTAAATTACTTCAGAACGCTATAATGATTAATTCTCCGGTGAAAATTCATTTACGCGTTCAGTCGTTTGTGGTCGACATAAACGTGCCTTCAAACAGTTCATATCACTATGTACGTCCATCTGTCTGCCATTCAGCCCTTTCCAACATAGTCTAAGACTGGCTGTTGTTGTTGTTGTTGTTGTTGAGTCAACTGTCCGACATAAGTGATATCAACAAGCCACCATTTATGAGGCAACTAGGCCAGTAGTTAATGGAGTAGGGTGACCAGTTTCTTTCCCCCTCCACTGCATACGTCGCCGATTAGCTACATGTACACTAATCAGACTTCAGATGCATACAAACAATTATTTTTCCTCTGACACATATCATCAAGTGAGATGCACCGCCTGATAGCATATTCTTTCCAATTCAAATTGAAATAACGCATGTCTGTTTGTCTTCCATCCCACTTATAACAGCTTACATCTATCTATATGTTTGTCTCGCATTCCAATAAAATTATGATAGTCTATGTATTTATCTATTCGCCTCCAACCTCATCTCCAACAGCTCATATCTGCCTGTCCAGCATCCCACTTCAACACAGACTGTCTCGTCAATCTGTCCTACGCCGTAGTTGTAAGATAGTTGGAATCTATCAGTCTCTCAAGCTGTTCGTTTCCCATCTCAGTTATAATAGCTTAGTCGATATCTTCTTCTGCTGCACACAACTTTCAACACAGTCTGTTTCTCTGCAAATGTGTCTTTCTGTCTGTCTCGTATGTTCTAAACAGTTATATTGATCAAATTCCATTCCATCCATAGTTTACAATTAAATACGTCGTTGAATATCAGAAAATGATGAAATTTCAGATCACTACAAGGTTTATGCTCAGTAATTCAAATTCCGATAGATTATTGTCAACACAGTCTAAGTTTTTACCGCATCAGACTTCGAGCACAATCTGTAAGCATACGCCTCGCATCCCACTGTAACAATATAATTCCACGTAGTGAAAATATGAAGCGAAAAGCACACAATATAACACCGAGATACAAAGAACCGTGACATTACAGCCGAAATTATCATTTTTCACATAAAACAATAACGCAGACCTCAGTGCAAAAACTGAAAGAATTCTACGGTCATTCGCTGCACGTACTGTCCGCATTACGAATTACATTTCGCGGCAATATGACGTAATAATGCAGTTCCCCGTTGCATTATGAAACAGTGTGAAACCTGCCAGAACATCGTTTTCCTACTTCACAAATTTCATTTGGACTTGCGGGGATTTGTGCACGGACCTCCAGAGTCAAGAGCAACGCAGCAGCTTACATACACTCACGGAAAAAAAAAATGTTTTTTTAATTGAGCGCCAAACGGTACAATTACAATCAGAAATTCAACACGCACACAAAGTACAACAATACAAATAAAACTAATCCTGATACTGTGATATACAACAACATGCATCGTACTCAAGATTTACAATACTGGGAAGCTACATTTATAAGTGTAAATTGTCGTTGTTCCTACAATAACTCCTATGTGCAAATACAAAATTTTTCAGTAGGAAGAAAAAACATTAATTATTCATCCTATGGCAGCCGTACATAGGAGAATGTGAATTCTTACATTTTCGAAGTAAAGAAATATAATTACATATAAGAGATTTTATTATTTGCTGTATCACTATTTAAGTTACTTAATAGAGCAAAAATCTGAAAATCGATAAATAAGTCACATAACAGGAGTTGTTGCAGGAACAACGATGAAATGCTTCTTGATTGAAAAATAGATACGAGTACTAGAGACTGTATCAATTCATGGCACCCAACTTCAACGATGTACTGTACTCATTCTGTACCTTCTGAATGGGTAGCGCGTTAGCCTGACAAGAAAATGTTCGATCCCCGGTTGTGACTGCTCTTCATTATTATTACATCTTTGTAATTTGAAAATGTGTAACTCAGAATTGTATGTTTATTGAATACATTTTGGAAAAATTATGTAGCTCTGAAAAGGGTCGTTTTGGGATATTTGTTCAATATCCACGCTAATGACCTCTCTTATCACAGACTTCTTGTTGTTGACTGGGAAGAGATACACTATTTTTAACACTCGCGAAAGCATAATAACACTTAAACAAAAATGTATAATTGCCAACTACAATATATGACTAGCGCTAGCACAATGTATTCTACTATATAATAAATGAAGGAAGGGAATATGGAGAAAATACTTAAAACGTTAGAGATACAAAAATTGTTAAGAATGCATAATAATTTACGCAGTATGTGTTCTTTTTCCCGCGCCGTGGCGTCGTGGTCTAAAGCATCCTGCCTAGGACTCGCGTTACAGAATGCGCGCTGGTTCGAGTCCTCATGGAGAAAGAAATTCTCTCATGAAATTTCGGCCAGTGTATGGGACCGGTGCCCTTCCAGCATCGTGATGTACTTGGGGAGCTAGGATAGGTAGCGAAATCCGGTTGCGAATGCCAGCTATAACAGCTGGGGGGGATCATCCATTCTGGTTGGATGATCGTTCACCTCTGCTTCGGCATATGGGCGTGAGGCCAGCAACCAGCTGGTCGGTTTAGGCCTTTTACGGCCTGTAGCACCACGGATGATGATGATGATGATGATAATGATGATGATGATGATGTGTTGTATAAACGAAACTCATAGTCTATTTCATATTTTTCACATCCGGAATTATTTCATAATGTTAATGTATTATAAAAACGTTAACGATGGAATATCAAATAAAATACATTAAAATAAAATCTGTATAAAAAGATTAAACTACGTAAATTTAATGACTGAAATTTTAAAATAACTTTTATAACATTATGAATGAAAAGCAAAATATAACTTATTAACATGTTTTATCCTCATGGGGTTTCAACATCGAAAATGCACCAAGGGTGCCCTGTCAAAACTATTGGTGTAGGCTAAAGGAAAATTGGCACAGTCACTTCAAAGTAATTCATCGTCTTTATTTGATTACCATTTAAGTATATAGGCATATTATTGTTCTATAGTGATGAAATTGAACAGAAACCGCCAATTAAATCCTAGTCGAATAGAGCTTAAAAGAAACTACTCATTGTTAACAAATGCACCATAAAAAATGGGCCACTCAGAAGTACACTGATGCAGTGTAAAATAAATGCGAGATTTTTATAATACATCATGTGATTTTGTTTTGGATAGGTTAATAAATTGCCATACTAATAAGACACGATATGGGCAAAACATTACGACAGCGATAGCGTAATAAAATTAATAAACGTGAAAATACAAACTTAAAAAAAGAACAAGCAATGAACAGGAATCTAACATGATAACTTTTGTTTTGTATGTAGTCAAACATTACACCATTCAGCTACAACACACTTCGACAGCCTCTGTCAATGTCCTTTCCACATGTATAATATGTGCGGTGAACAAACGGAGTGGACCTGGAGTTAAATTAGTGTATTTGTAAGTTTCGTGAATTTACATAACTGAATTAAAAACAAATACCCGTAGAAAGGAGTTACGTTCGTTCTATAGGCGTGGGAGGGTAAAGAGTAACTGGAGCCATTAAGATAGTATGATGCAAAATGTTGGTACAGCTGTACTGCATGGCCGCCATGAAGACGTTTCTAAGGCGGCCATTTTTTCTTCACACACACACGCACGCACACACACACACATACGTTCTGGCGCAGGCCTAAAAACACACGTCACAACCGTACTTTCAAGGAAATATGCGTTCACAGAAGAATGCAGTATTCTGCCAAGGAAACCATTGTTCATCATTCTCATTGCGATTAACAGGGAAGAATTGAAATACAAATGATGACATTGTTGCAACACATTGTTTCTTTGTGAAGTTCTGATAAAGAGAACACTAATCTATTCACGATTAATCGCATGCAATACAGTAAGTTGATCAGACCTGTATTGTCCGTGACGCATATCACTGCCAATCTCGGTACATGATCACCTCAGCTTATCAGATAAAGCTTGTTACTACATATTGTCATCATTAATCTTATAGTGATCGCGCATTTGTATTACTGGCTAAGGCTACGTGAAGTCGCGGCAACTTCTTTAACACTGACGTTAGGAGTGTTGCATATACAATGTTCTGCCGTGCAGTTTGTGTTCCCATATTGTATAGGTACATATCACATGTCTCTAAACATAGCTAATAAACTCATTTTCAGTTCTATGTGTCTTAGTAATGCTTCTTTCTTCAATTTCATGCTTTAATTATTAGGCCGGTTTCATAAGGAATATATCTGAGACGTAGGTGTCTCGTGACATATAATTTCCCACGGCTGGATATTTAAGGTGACACTATGGTGGAATAATGGTGAAAAATTAAGAAAATCCACTTAAAAAGTTATTGTGACTCTCTATTTAGACCGAGCTCAAAAAGCTAATTAATTTATGTTCCCATGACTATTTTGAAGCTTTTGAGCTAATATAAACTAAAAATTGTGACGCAAGGAGCCTTTTTTGTGATGTCAATATAAGACATATTTAAAAAATATCATTTCAAAACTATTAGCCCTAATGGCACCAAATTTTGTACAGATAATAGTACTGTAGGCATGTTTAAGTAGTTTAAAATTCATAAATTTTGGACGAAATTGCAAAACATTTAAAACTCACATAAGTGTTCCCTTAAGTTTAATTTGTCTTTGATGTTCACTTTAACACTTACATAAAAATATACAACTTTCTTAAATTAAAACGTTAGAAGTGTTGAAAATTGCTATAAAAAAAAAAGTAATATACCTTAACGACAAACGGGTCCTTTTGTCACTGGTTTAGTATCATTATCAGTGTCGAAACAGGTCCGTCTGTCGTTAAGGTATATTACCTTTTTTTAACATTTTTTAATACTTTTAACGTTTTAATTTTAATAAAGTGTTATAACATATAAATTTCAGTATTAGGTACGGTATATCATTAAATTTGAAAGTCGGTCTCTTTAATTATTTTGAAAAAATCGTATTCAATGAAACGAAATATGCCGATTTTAATGGGTTTTAAAGAAACACCAGTGACTTGATAAGAGTTCTGGACAGGAATCTTTGCTGATGAAATATATAACATAAAACGTCTCGAAAATTGGATATTCCTTCGTTTTCAGGCGAAGAAAAGGAATTCAATGAAGTTTCAACTAGGCCAATAGTTGAATAATTCCACCTTCGTTTTTGCCATCTTCCCTAGGTTTTTTACTTGCTCTTCGCGTTAGTTCTCGGATCGCTAGATGCTATCTTTTTTACAATTATCTAGTCCTTTATCCATTTCAACCACTTCTACTTACACATACTACCCCCTTCTCCTTCTAGCTTTATCCTTTGCATTCATCTACTATTGATTTCACATTTGTTCACATTGCAGTTCCTTCTTTATCAGTTTACTTACATCTTGAAACCCCCTGCCATTTTCTATTGCGGTTGCCTACATTTTCTTGCCTCACGTTTTCAGCTGCGGGTCAGTGGAGTGGATTTAGCCATTTGTAACGACTCTAACAAGAAAAGATATCTTTCCATCTATTAACCTTTACACCTGAAGAAGTGTTATGTATTCCACTAGAAACGGAATTTCAATATAAAAACCTCTTCAAAACATTCTGTAAGGATGTTGTATCGTATAAAATCATAAGATAAGGAAAACAAATTTTGTTCCCTTTTTACATTTTGTGTTCTCGAAAGTGTGAACAGTTTTCTATTGTTTCAAAAGTGGAGTAAGTTATAATATACCTCAGCATATTTCGTTATAGTCTCAGCGATATTTCTTCCGAAAAATGATAAATGGAGTTATTATAAACAACATAACGGAAATTAACCTAAGTATCAAATAAATTGAGCAATCAAGATGAAATAAGCGACTATGGATTGTGCTAGGAAGAGAATTTTGTCTGTGCACATGGATTGTCTGCTGCCCGTTATCGATAACACTAGTCAACAAGTTTTAATTTTTTTCTCGATAACCTCGATTAAAATATGTGATTACAAGGTAATCTGACCTCCTAGATTAGGAAAACAAATCCAAATTGCTCTATTGGATCGCATTTCCAAGTTATTGGTATGTTTCTCTAATATACATTAATTTGTGTATATTTAAGAACACCTATGCCGATATGAAATCATTATCCCTAAAAATTGGCTACTATCGCACATGCACATGAAATATTAATATCGGTGTCCCACAGGGGACTATCCTTAGTCCTATTGTATTTATAATATATACAAGGTGAGGCAGAAATATCTCTCCATTTTCAACTGCGCATGAAATGGAAAATATTGAAGTCAAATATCAAACTTCAGATGCATACGAACAATAAACTGTTCTTCCTCTGACACATATCATCAAGTGAGATGTGCTGTCTGATAACAGATCCTACATGCCATCCAGAACCTCAATTAGAAGCAAAAAACAATATATAGGATCTTTATTCTAGCAATAAATTATTATTATTATTATTATTATTATTATTATTATTATTATTATTATTATTAGTATTATATTAATGAAAAACAACAACCTAAGTATGATGTTAACTTATAAGGCATGTAAAGATTTTCAAATAAACTATAATAGCTCATACTTTGAATCAGAAGTAGGCCTATGTCTTTGTTCTCTTTCGTTTGTAGTCGAATCGGACGTTTCCCTGTAGAAAAACGAGAAGTGGTTCCACTGTTGCCCATTACAGCTGGGTCCGAACGTTTTGACGTGAATATGTCTTTAAAATCAGACCGACACAGGGGATACCAGAACGGAAACAGCAATGTGTTTGTAAGATGATCCATTCCGACACTGTAACTTGTGACACTATTGAAATAAATATGATCCCGTTCGATCGGGTATACGACTACAATGCGAGCATAACCTTGAGTTGACACCGCGCAGTGGGGGCTCAGTGCGACTGGCGGTCATTATGAGCGTGGGCGAAAATATTCGGGCACGGAGAGGACTGGTCTATGGTCTAGGGACGACGGAGGTTGCCTGTTCGAAACTTGGGTATGCAGCGAACCTTAGTGTAGTCAGCCCCTGTGGGTTTGGGAGTGCGCCTAGCTTAAGGGTTAACCCAATAGATCGTAACAGGTCGCAGTGTTGAGGTATAGTGCCCCCCTCCCGTAAATTCCATTCCATTCCATTCCAAGCCACCTGCGTGGTCTTGAGATAATGAAATGGACTTGTGCTCTGAGAATGCGCTCAGACATGGTATCGAATCCCACTTTCGCTGTTTACCTGGTTGAGTTTCTTCAGAGATTTTCCCCAATTACAAGGGGAAAGACAGGTACTCCAATGGTGAATCTGTAGCTCATTCCGCCAAAATACCATTTCACTATCACCAAGTAAACAAAAATATAGTTAATATAGCAATAAATAATAACTAACACAGCTACATTATTTCTTGCTTTCTAACAAACTACAAACTTCATAACTAACCATCATGTAAAGTAAACAAATATTTACAAATCTATAATAATAACTACGGTATCTCGTTTTAATAAAACCTGGAAAGCAGTCTGTGAATCCAGGTACGGGATGCTTATTTTTGTGACTGGATTGATCACACCTTGAACAAGTTGGCAACCGTTGAAACAAGATATGAAATAGTTAAAACCGGCTCGCGAGTTTTATATCCTATCTTGATGTTCAAGTCGTAACAAAATCCCTGCGGTGTTACTGAGACAGCCGGTATAACATTGTGAGCTCCGTCCTGATTTACGAGGCGGATCGAAGTGCCTGATTTACTGCCAGCCCGCACAACAAGCAACAGCTCAGTCAAGTGAAGCAAGAAACGGACTTGTGTGTTCGATGTGTAGTAAGATATTAATTACGAGGACCTCAAAGGCGACATTCCACAGAAGGTTTCCCAACACAACAGGCTAATAATGAACATAATTAGATACTAAGCTTCAGTAATTTTGAATACCAGAAACGACATTCAACTCACACCTTTTACTTTATCTTTATGTTTTGAAAATCTATTTCAAGACTTATACGAAAATGCATGGCCTACTATGTTTTCAGTTTAAATGATACGAAGAAGTCGTTCCTGGTATGTGGTCGGAATGTACATCAGTTTGATTGTCTTTGTGCAGCTTTTTCTTGTAATCTACGAGGCGGATTTGTTCACATTCTGAATCTTTGAGTCAGTTCTTCCAGAAAATATGCTGGATATCTATATTCGTTTGCAACCTCTGAAGCGACTAAATAAAATAAAGAAAAATGTGTTGTGTACAGACGAGATTGTTGCCACACTGTGCCTCAAGATTCAGAATTTGTTCACCAGTATATATAAGAAACGGGAATTAGGGAATGGTTAGGTGGATATAATTTAATAGTAATAGCTGTAATAATTTAACATCATACTAACAATATTCATAAATGGTCCAGCAGGATAATTTTTGGGAATAATCGGCAGAACGGAGAAAAATTCTCCCAGGCACCGGGATCGAACCCGGGTTTCCAGCTTTACGTACTGGCGCTTTATCCACTAAGCCACGCCGAATTCAAGTTCCGATGCCGGATTAAATACCTCTCATTTTAAGTTCTATCTACTGTGTTCCCCTTTGTTGGCCTACCTTCGTGAGCCGTGCCACAGTATATGTGACAGTAGACACGATGTCCAACCACAGAGTGACTAAGTGGCCGGGGTCCGACGGAATATGGCGCCGTCTTGAATCACAAAGTGATTAATCAACATATAAAAAAGTGTCAATAACAAAAATTAAATTGAAATTAAAACCAAGAACAAAGAAAGTAAAAACCGAATTCCTTCATACAATTTAACCTACTCATAAACCTGCAATAGTCCACACCTGTGGAGTAACGGTTAGCGCGTCTGGCCGCGAAACCTGGTGGCCCGGGTTCGATTCCCGATCGGGACAAGTTACCTGGTTGAGGTTTTTCCGGGGTTTTCCCTCAACCCAATATGAGCAAATGCTGGGTAACTAACGGTGCTGGACCCCGGATTCATTTCACCGGCATTATCACCTTCACCTCATTCAGACGCTAAATAACCTAAAATGTTGATAAAGCGTCGTAAAATAACCTACTAAAATAAATCAACCTGTCTCCGACATGTTCACGCATCGTTTGCAGATGATATTTTGAATAAGAAATCTCAGTTAATCGTTCAACTATCCGTTAAGGTAACAAACACTGCACTCGCTATACTTCTAACCCATAGAAATACTCCTTCTCTTGTCGATCCAAAAAATTGAAAACTAGACTGTGAACTTCTCACAAGACCACGGCATGGGAAAACTTCGATCTACAGGTAGGGTTCCCAATCGTCTAGGATTCAGCTGGATTGACCAGGAACTGTAAGCTATGTCCCGGAGGGATTTTTTTACTTCACCGGAACGGCCAAATTCCCGGGATTACAATAATTTTCTATTAGTAACATTTCTTGAGCATGAGTGGTAGGGAGAAAGAAGTTTGAGTCAACTACATAATACCTTCAAAATTGGTTTAATTTTGAATTATCAGTTTTCTTTTTACTGTTCTGTCTTTGGAAGCTCTGCCTACATGGAGTGACCTTGAAATCTTGGTCAATGGTCTTCAGCTCAATATTCAAAGAGGTAAGTTGTATTGAAGATATTTTCATTCTTAAACTTCACTAGAGATGCTCAGTGAAGATGGTTGTTGTTTAGTTAACTGTCCGAAGACAGATTTGAACCTTATAAGTACCTAAGCCAGGAGATAATAAGGTAGTGTGCCCAGTTTCTTTCTCCCTCCATTGCATACATCGCTGATTAGTTACGTATTACACTAATCAGACTTCAGTCGTATACAAACAATTGTTCTTACTCTGGCACATCGTCAAGTGAGATGTACTGCCTGATAATAGAAAAAAAATTAATAAAATCTCTAAAATATATAAACCTAAAATTAGTTCCCTTTGTTTTATCAGTGTCTGTTTTCAATCCTTGGGCCTAATGTGAGAGGGTTCTTAGTTTTAGTTCACACCATAAACAGACCAAGTGATAATAATCAGATGAAACAGTATGTCATAGATCTAGCCTATACTGAGTTCTATGACATGACTATACAGTAGAACTCCGATTATTCCGTCACCCTATTAACCGATTGGCGGATTATCCAACTATCCTTCTCTCGGATTTCATTTTTGTTACAGAAATATACGAAGTACTGTACATTATATTAGCACGTTATTTTTTCTAGAGAGGGTTATTACAAGACTTTAACCTTTACACAGTATGGTCTACTATTTGAGTTGTCGTACTGTATAACTTTTATATTAAATGTCTTCCACGGGTATCAAAAGAAATTGTGTTGTGCTAAATATAACAAGGTACAAATACTCGTAACTGAGTGATTTAGGGAACGAGAAACTGTAACTAATCTCAGAATACGAGTCTGGCGTCACAACCGTGTGCAATTTAATAAAAATCAAGGCTAAAGTGTATAAAGTATGTAAATCTACAACTTGAGGCTTCCACTATTCCTATCTTTCCACAGTCGTTACAAAGAGTTTTCTTGTCCCTTAAAAACCGTAGTTAACAACCAGATATAAATCAGTGACCTTCTGGTACACTACCTAGCGTGTTGAATACATGGTCATACAGAAAATAACGTTAGTGTAAGCATTACTCACTAAATTTACGAAAATGTTTTATGGTACAGATTATCCGATTTTTTCGATTAACCGTTCAGCCCTCCCCGTTCATTACCACGGATAATAGAGGTTCTACTGTAGTAAGAGTTATGGCTCATTCACAATGAAAATTAAACATAACGTAAGCGTTAACTTAAGAATATAATCGTTACGGTAAAATCAAGAAGTCATACCATCATTCACGATGGGAACATAAACATAAAAGCAAACATACTTGGTAACCATGGAAACATAACAACGACGCCATTTTCTCATATTCTATCGTATACTTCAGCGCTCCCCGATTGTGGTCTGTTTGCAAATCACGTAAACATAAGCATGAAAGTTTGGAGTTTGCAAACTTTCATATTAACGTCTTACGGTAATGTTTATGTCAATGCTTATGTGAATCATTGTGAATGATCCCATTTGGTAGCCTGGGCGCAAACTTCTTTGTTTATGTTACGGTTATGTTTAATTTTCATTATGAATGGGCTTTAAGTCAGATCTGATAAAGATAAATGCATATTTAAAAACTCAACTGCGATATATGCCAGTACTAGCAGCAGTGCCATTTAAAAGTTATAAAAACAAAATGTTGATGTTTGACATAAACTATTTATTTTCTGTTTACCAATTGTGACAAATAAGTGAATAAATTAGTTTGACTTAAAATTTGGAATGTAATTAGCATATACAGTAGACTACGATAAAATTAAAATAGCCATAACTAATTTCGATGGGCTGTACTCCATTCAAATAGATTATTTCCCTACAAAATTATGCGAACTGTTCTTAAATTGTCCTTTTTTGACCAAGAACTTTTTTTCCTGTGCCTCGTATAAGATGTCCTGGAATTCACCGACTCAAAGTTGGGAACCTTATTTATAGGATTCACGTCACATCATCTTCTAATAACTGTACAAAACTCGTAAAAAAATTATTGTGCTTTTACATCCTAGAAGCAATTACAAAGTTCTACTTGTGTGAACGTCATACTGTTCCCATTGGCAACGACAACAAATTCGCTATGCCAATACGCTGCATAACAAATTACGACGGTAGATTAATGGACTCCAAGGCCACAGAGAGGCGAGCACTGGCTAAATGTATTGTACCTTATCTTTGACGGCGTTATCTCGCAATCGTTAACTTCGCGACGCGGGCTCTCATGCAGCAGGAGACGTCGGCGCAGTGCCTCATCGCTGTAAATGAGCCTTGTGGCAGCTGAGAGAGAAACTGTGATGTCATTCGCAGCTCGAAGTTACGTCAAATATAAACTGTGTTCAAGTCTTTTTCCTTTTCAATTTTCAAAATTTAAAATATTCATTAATAGTTTTCTGTCAAAGGGCAAATCTTTCACTGCAAACCCAGCATTAGGTATATCTAAATATTGTCTATCTTATGTCTTCTTCTGCTCCGAACCTTTCTCCCGTTCACCATTCCTTCCAATGCAATAGTCAGTAGGCAGTTTCTTCTTATCCAGTGGCCAGCCAATCACTTTTTCTCTTACTGATTAGCAGGGAAAGGATTTATATGTAAATACATATTTACTTATAAAGCTAATATAATTTATATTTTGCATTATCTTTATGTTTCACAATGTGTAGGGTTGAAAAATCCTACTTTTATTTTCCATATTTTTCCATATTTTAGAGTTTAGTACATATTTTCGTTAATTTCCATATATTTTCCATATTTCATATAAAACAGTCCATATTATATTAGGTTTAACAATAAAACAAAACAAAATTCCATTAACTTTTAAAAATACATTTCAACAATAGAGATTTAAACACATGTTCAGTAATCCCTTTAACATCAGAGTTATTTGAAAATTAGCAGTCCTATCAACAATGGGAAAGTAAGTTACAAAACTGTATTAATTTAATTTAAAATTTTTAACAGACTTCAGTTGTGCAGCTCAACAGTTAAATGCCAGTCAGAGTACACATAGGTTCAGTTTTGTAAATCATACTATAAAGACGGTAAATATGCCAAAAGTACGTCATTCAGTCAATTTAAAATCAAAACTAACAAGTTACATTTCAGAATTTAAAGAAGATGGTTTATCAACTGACAATAAAATATTATTTTGTAATTTGTGTCAGTGTGCAGTATCATCTACACAAAAGTTCCTGGTGCAACAACACATTACAACTAGTAAACATCAGGCCAACAAACAACTAAATTCCAAGCAGAGACAATTGTTTTTAACACAACCAACAACATCGAATGTAAGATCTGAGTTTAACATCGACCTGTGCCGTTCTCTCATCTCTGCTGATATTCCTCTCTACAAACTAAAGAATAAGGTCTTCAGGGAATTCCTTGAAAAATATACTCAACATACAATCCCGGATGAGTCAACACTTAGGAAGACGTATGCTCCATCCATCTACGATGAGACAATACAGAAGATAAGAGATGAAATTAAAGATAGTTCAATTTGGGTTTCCATTGATGAGACTCCCGACAAAGAAGGTAGACTTGTTGGTAATGTAGTTATCGGTTTGTTAAGTGAACAATATTCTGAACGAATTCTTTTACATTGTGATGTTCTAGAAAAGTGCAATAACAAAACTATAGTTAAACTGTTCAACGAAGCTATGGGTATCCTGTGGCCAAAGGGTATTATGTACGATAATGTGTTATTCTTTATTAGCGATGCTGCCCCTTATATGGTCAAAGCTGGACAAGCATTATCTGTTGTATATCCTAAATTGACTCATTTTACTTGTGTGGCGCATGCATTTCATCGTGTGGCAGAAGTGGTCAGAGACAATTTCCCTAAAGTAGATTTGTTGATTTCATCAGTGAAAAAAGTATTTCTCAAAGCTCCCAGTAGAGTTAACGTGTTGAAAGAAATGTACCCTGAAATTCCATTGCCACCAAAGCCAATTTTAACTAGATGGGGTACATGGCTAGAAGCAGTTGAATATTATGCCGAACATATAGACTCTATTAACAATGTTCTCCTTGCATTGGACTCTGAAGATGCAGTCTCAATTGATACTGCGAAAACAGTTACCTGTGACATAAGTGTGAAGAATGACTTAGCTCACATTCAGCATACATTTTCATGCATCATAAAAACGCTCAAAAGTCTCCAAAATAGGCACCTTTCACTATCTGAAAGTTTTGAAATTATAAATAGTACTGTGGAACAACTGAATCGTGGTAGAGGTAAAGTTGCAGATGCAGTAAGAGCTAAGGTGGACACTGTACTTTCAAAAAACCCTGGATATGAAGAACTACAAAAGGTTGTTGCTGTGATGAGTGGTGAATCAACAGTGAAGATTAACTTGGACTTATCCCCAGCAGACATTGTGAAATTGAATTATGTACCAGTTACTTCTTGTGACGTCGAACGCTCTTTTAGTCAGTATAAATCTATCCTCAGAGACAATAGAAGAAGATTCACTTTTCAGCACTTGAAAGAAATGTTTGTAACCTATTGTTATGGTAACAGACAATAAAAATTGTGTTTTGTTGAAACTACATTGGAAGATAAGGTACGTCCATTATATTTTTTGTTTAGTTTGATTAAAATGTACCAATATTTAACGTACATAGTCATTTTTTTATAATTTTAAGTCCATATTTAATTCCATATTTTGGTAAAAATCCATATTTAATTCCATATTTTGGTAAAAATAACTACATATATATTTACATATTTCATATATTTTTAGTCCATATAAATCCGTTCCCTGCTGATTAGTTTCAGGATTATTTTTTCTTCACCCACTCTTTCTGGCACAACTTCATTTCGTATTGTCTGTCCATTTCACACACTCCCTACCACATTTCATAAACTTAAATTCGTTTCTCTTCACTTTGCCGTAATGTCCATGTTTCTGTCCGATATAATGCCATTCTCCGTACAAAGCACTTCACTAGTCTCTTCCTTAGTTCTTTCTCCAGGGGTCCACAGGAACTGCTCCTTTTTCTATTAAAAGCTTCCTTTGCCACTGATATCCTCCCTTTCATTTCCTAGAAACAGCTCATGTTACTACTTACAGTAAACCCGAAGTATTTGAAGCTCTCCAATAGTTATACTGCCTCATTTAGTGTTCACATGTTTGCTTTCGTTATTTTTCTTCCGATAACCATGATCTTGAACTTGTTTCCATTTATCTTCATTCCATACTGCTCACAGCTGTCATTAGCTGCAGGAGCATTACCTGTTAGTATCATCTCCTCTTCTGCTAACAACGCCATATCAGCAGCAAATTTTATTGCACTTTATTCTTCTTCCTCCTATTATCACCTCTCCCATGTTCTGAAAACAGTTATTCACTAAATACTCCAAGTAGATGTTCAAAAGGGTAAGTGATAAAGGCCATCCTTGCATTCGTCTGCCTATTCCATTTCCATCCGACATTTCTTCTTCTAATTTACAATTAATTTTAATATATCAATATGCCTGGTAAATTATTAATAAGTATTTAATGAATTTCAATCTTAAGGCATATAAACTTGCAAATGTTTATTTGCTATTTAATAACAATATATGAACGTTTTCGCCGTTTAGGGCATCTTCATATATAACAAAACATATTATCTGGACCTATGATAACATATTATGCAAATTACAAGGAAAATAGAGAACAATATATGTGGTACATGAAATTCATGAGCTTTATGTAGATATAACATGAAACAGGATGAATATTGAGATAATCTTTGAATTTGAACTTAGACTGAACGAATATTTTATTTTATACATATAGCTCATGTTACAATTAATATACAATGTTTAAAATTTGTCAATGATATTAATTTTAAAATGATGATAATAAAATATTTAAAGTAATCATGGCTGAAAGTTGTCGTAAGTTACAAGATAGTATGCGTAGTTAATGTTCTTGTGTTTTGTAATTATTTCGCTTAGAAAGGCCGTTGGCATTTGAATGAATGTTGTTTGACGCTGATGACTACTTTACTATTGATATACAGTGATTAAATTAGTCAATGTTAAAATTTAATTTTATAATGAAGATAATAAAATATTTAGAGTAATCATGGCTGGGAATTGTCATAAGTTCAAATTAGTTTTCGTAGTTGATGTTGTGTGTTTTGTAATTGTTTCACCTGAAAATAGAGATTAAGAGATAATAAATGCAAAATATAGACAAGTTATTATATAGAGACGCAGATAATTATTATTATTATAAGATTACTCGTTAAAAATGTTGTTTATGTTAAAGAATTACTGTTGGGTGTAATTAGTTGAGATATTGAATAAATGCTCGTTGATTGTGAATGTAGTGGAATGTACGATAAATTTCGTAATAAATAAGTCATGAGTTGGGTATGATTTTAATCATTCATTGAAATTAATAGAAAGATCAATATTATAATTCGTAATAATTAGATGAGCTATACTACCAAATATATGTAAAAGATTTTACGGCAGCAGTAATAATTATTATAAGATTACTTACTTAGAGGTCATTGACTTTGAAATGGCTACTCTGATGTGATGACATCCTATTACGTGTTCTCAGGTTTATTGAAGTATAAATGAAGAAGTACTATAACTGAAAGAATATTAACTATTAATTTACTTTCAATTTTGATATGGGATATAATTGTTTTAATGAATTTTGACGGCATTCAAATACTTACATTTGTGTGTACTGGTGTTGATGTGTTGGAGGTTTTAAGAGAACTGAAGCCTAGATAATCGTGTGTATTGAGGCATGTAACGGCGCAAGAATATGAAAGGAACTATTTGAATGGCGTATTAAGATCAATGTGAATAGGTCTGTTTTAAATTGCATACAGTGGATTTTTAAAGTTTAATAAATTTTCGTTGATTATATTTTGATCTTTATTATGGTAGTAGGCAATGAAGAATTCTTCTGCTGCATTTGTTATCATAGGTCCAGATAATATGTTTTGTTATATCTGAAGATGCCCTAAACGGCGAAAACGTTCATATATTGTTATTAAATAGCAAATAAACATTTGCAAGTTTATATGCCTTAAGATTGAAATTCATTAAATACTTATTAATAATTTCTTCTTCTAGCCTGGCTTTGACTCGCTGATGAACGTTATTAATTAGTGAGTAACAAGTGACGTCATAATGCATTTATTTTCAAGCTGAAAGTAAGACTGTTGAGGAATTTTGTAAAAAGAAGATTAGGTAAACAGTCCATTTCGCGTACTTAAATATTTATTTCTTGCGAAGACATTAGGGAAATAAGGGCCGATTAAATTTACTGATAATCAAGAGTTCCGAATAGCTTCGCGCATGTGAAGTCTGTTGAAGGGAACAGTTGGAAAGTTACGTGTAGTTACCATATACCCATCAATTTACGAGCATCTACAATCCTACAGTTTTCAACTAATTACCTAAGTACGCACCACACATCCAGCCATGTATTTGCCCATAAACTTCTCTATTTCCTCATCTGTGGGCGACCGGGTAATTCAGCTGGTAGAGAAAATGGCTAGAGACTCGAAGGCTCCATGCTCAATCTCGGATAGTGGCGAAGTGTTCTCGTTGACAAAACTTCCAGAACTATCCCAGAATCCACTCAATCTGCTGTTAAATTAAATACCGAACGCTTCCAGGGGATAACGACGGACGGAGTGTGGTGCCCACCACACCATCTCATTCTAGCGCCGAGATCATCGAAGTATATTTGGTCTTTTCTTAGGAACTGTAATTTTTGCGCTTCCTCCAAACAATACTGATCTACCAAATACTGCTGGATTAATTTGTGTAACAATGAATGTTATTCCATATATTTTCTGTAATATAGGCTGTTGTGAGGAATCTACTGCTTAGATGTGGAAAATGAGGCGAATGATATGTCAGAGTTTGTAGAATCTGATATGCGCCCTAAATAAAATTGTCCATCGTAAATCGTTAGCAGTTTCAGTGTTTCATTTGTTGCTGGTTGCGGGAAATAAACTTACTCATCACGGTAGCATGAAGTGAAATGGCATGCTATTTTCCCTACAACAAAATGTGCTTGGAGCCATCACAAATATAATCGATTAAACCAAAGAAATACGAAATTAATTTTGATGTAGTTTAAAGACGCAGCTAAAATAGGAAGCATGACTCAATTACTACCAAGGAAAATTAGAGAATAAGACATATAAATATCTATATCACACTGCCATTACATATATAAAAAGACCCACATCACTTGATTAATAACTATAAAAGTATTTCATTTTTACTAACAATATTGTTACCTTACGTAAGTTTTATAGTTTTCAGTAGCATACGTTTATATATAGCAGTTACTCAGTAAATTATAGAAATGAAGATCTAATACAAAATATTCTTTCTCTGCGTCTACTTAAAGCCCCAAAAGGTTTCACTTTCGCATCAGCATTATGTGTTGCATTAACTATAATAATATTTCATTTTTAATGGTAATAATGTCATCTAACATTCTTAAGTTTTGTAGTTCTTAATATCCAATACACAGCTGTACTCGGAAAACTACAGACCAGAGAATCACACCTGTAAATTATTTTTTATACGTTACCAAAAAATTACACAAATGAAGATCGACATATTGGCGTTATGATGTGAAAAAATCTGAGCCATCTGAACTCTATGTCAGCAATCCTGTAGGTCAAGGCCTTCGTGTAATAGTCTATTGTTTATTGTAGTGTGTGTTTTGTTTTATTCTGGAATGCAATTAATTAGTTCTCAAAACTGACGAAAGATGGATTTTGGCAAAAAATAAAATGATGTAGGAAAATTGACATTTCACTGAAAACTACTATTTTTCTGAAAAACTTTGGGTTCCAAGCTTCAAAATGAGGGGTCATTTATTAAAATCTGTTCAGCCGTTTTCCCGTAATTTCCACTACCAGTTCAAATTATATATATATATATATATATATATATATATATATATATATATAAAAGTAGGATATCATAACGTAGAACACCATCTTTCGAGAGACCCTCCTCTTCCCCACCCGCTAACACAGAAATCTCGGGAAACGTGCGTGCCGTATTCCGTGCTAATGTGCGATACTTAGCACTCGAACGACCTCGCTTTGTTAATAGACAGCAAGCAAGTTCACAGCGTACCTCGACCTGAATATCACTGTCGATAAGAATGTAAACAACTGCTATGCAAGTTTCTGTGGAAACAAAACAAGAGAAGGCCAATATTTCGACTTGAATACAACTGCAAGTCTTTGCATAACTGAATTCCATTGCTAGGGAAAAGCAAAACAAGAGATGACAGATTATTTTGTTACTGGAATTACACAGGGAATATATGAAGGTTGCTATGTAAACAAAGCAAAGTGAAGACAAATTATTCCTTATTAAGTATATTATAGTACAATCTCTTATCGAAATATGAAAGAAAAAACTGTTAATCGACTGTGATTAGAATACACTCGTATAATTTTATCGGTCTCTTGACGTCAGTGTACAAGCAAACAGAACAAGGAGAAGGCATCAGCACAACTTCACATGTTAGATATTCATAGACATTTCGCTAGCCCGTGCTACAAGCGTGCTAAACTAGCCCCGGCTATCGACGGGTTACTTGTACAGGATTCATATCACATCATATCACTAACACTGGTTTATGAATACGAAAAACGTAAGTTCGCTGATCATCCACCGGAAGCCCGGGCTAAGAATGTCTATGAATACCGCCCAAAGCCTCAATAAAAGCATGAACAATACTTATAACGGTGTGAGAAAACTAACAGCACTCATAGCTTCGGTGTCTACACGACACTAAAATAAAAGAGCGGAGGGAATGGGCTAAATACGTGTTGTTTATTCAACTGTCCGAACACAGGTTAGAACCTCATAAGCGGCACCAATAAGACATCACTCATGAGGCAACTAAGTCAGGAGATAATGGGGTACGGTGGTCAGTTCCTTTCCCTCCTCCATTGCATACATCGCTCAATAATACATACATTACACTAAACAGATTTCAGATGTACCTACACAAAATTGTTCTGGGTGTGCGGGTGGATTATCGAGTAAGCGGGATGATAGTTAAGTGGGAGAGTTGGTCAACTGTGAGTGAGTAGGTAAGGGGGATAGTGAGTGGACTGTGTGAGTTAGCAGTCAGGTGAGTGGGGCAGTGAGTGAACTGTGTGAGTAGGTAGGTAAGTGGGATACTGAGTGTACTGTCAAAAAGGATGAATGGGTGTGGTAGTAAGTGGACTAATATTTAGAGTATTAGTAGGCGTGGTAAAAAGCTAATGCTGGGTTGCAAGAAAACAGACCTACAAATAATATACTCCTCCATTAGTTAGTGGATCTTTAAAGTTAGTGGATTGATGGGTTGCAGAAGAGATTATATTTAACGGGCCACTAGTTATTGGATCATTAACCAAGCATCTTTGGATTTCACAAGTGACGCAATAAGACATGAATGAATAAAAAGTGAACATCGGCTGCTAGACTGATGTATGGCATTGCTTTTATTGTTGTCAAAATTTGCAATAAATATAAACTAATACGAACCAGAAAGAAATCAGGAACAGAAGTTTCAGTGAGAAAGATTTTTTTATTTTTTTTTTTATTTCAGTAGGTTATTTTACGACGCTTTATCAACAGCTTAGGTTATTTAGCGTCTGAATGAGATGATGGTGATAATGCCGGTGAAATGAGTCCGGGGTCCAACACCGAAAGTTACCCAGCATTTTCTCATATTGGGTTGAGGGAAAACCCCGGAAAAACCCTCAACCAGGTAACTTGCCCCGACCGGGAATCGAACCCGAGCCACCTGGTTTCGCGGCTAGACGTGCTAACCGTTACTCCACAGGTGTGGGCCAGTGAGAAAGATAAATATGCCTATTTCTTATTATAAATAGCGCACGAGTGCATTAATTTTATAGAAAATAAAAAAGACAGATTACAGAGCACATAACCTCGCCGTCAGATGATGAACTAGAGTCTGTAATAAATAAATAATAGCTTCGCTATTCGAAGAATTAATGAGTAAAAAATAAGTAAATAAATAAGTAATCAAATTACCGTCCTATATCGACTGCTATCTATAAAAATTATAATCTAATAAACTACATTATCATCATTTAGATTAACTACGTTATTATTGTATTCACAAAATTGGACAGTGTACTAATATTTTCTTCTCAAATAGAAAATCTTACAAAGCAGAAACATATATAAGGAGTTTGTATATTTTGAGAAAATAATTTCTAAAAGATTTTTTTTTACCTGCAAATGTACAGTAGTGGCAAAAAAAAACCGGATCGAACCTTGTAGCTGATTTCAGGGCCTTGTTCACTCCAGAGCACGATAGACTGATAACTAAGACTTTCGTGGTTCAAATCCTGCCTGGAAAGGAAACTTTTTTGTTCCTTATTCAAATTTATTCCCAATACTTTTCGATTGCAGCGATATTTTACAGCGATATAAATACAGATGGTTCAAATCCTGTCTGGAAAGGAAACTTTTTTGTTCCTTATTCTAATTTATTCCCAATACTTTTCGATTGCAGCGATATTTTACAGCGATATAAATACACAGCTAAAAATAAATTGAAATACAACGTTAAGGCAAACAAGATGAAAAATGTAATAACGAATCGAAATGATTAAAGAATAAAAAAAGAGTAGGGGATTCATAGAAGTCCTATAAATTGAATAGAAAGATGCAGAAAGGGCACATCCCACAATATTAAAATTGTTAGATGTGCCCTTTCTGCATCTTTCTATTCAACTGCGTGAAGTGTTTATGCTGTTCGCGAGTGTTACTGTGAACGTGGTTGGGATTGTATGGATGTTTGAGATTTCTCTTTACACTCCCAATGTTTAAATTTAACAAGGAGGGGCATTCTCGTTACTTACATCATATTATTGCTTCCTCATTTCATGAAGTCTTGTCTTAAGATAACAATGCAATTCATGGTCGAAACGATTCACACATTAATAAGACGCCAATGAGTTGTTTGAAATTGTAATGAACATGTTATTACAGACATTTGGATACTTTTAAAATTAATACCACATTTAAGTACTTTAGAATTGGAATGTTCAATGAACTATTTGTCTTTCTACCCCCGCATTTATTAAACACCCCATTCGTGTACGAATAACAATGGATTCTTTATTATGTCTCATCGTTTCCCCTTTATGTTTCACCACGGCTGACTGGATTCATTACTATGTACTTTGTTTTAAACACATAATTTCAGCAAGACCTAATATAAATGATGACGTCACCGTATTAATAGAAATTTTGGTCAGATTTCTCGAAAAGTCAAGCGGATAATCTTTTCACGTTAAAACATTACAATCTGGTATGGGTTTCATTAGAATATCGCGTTTTGCATACGAAACCACCGTGAGTAAGCGAGTCGCTGCAACTCATCAATTTGTGTTGTGTGCAAGAAGTGATTACTTGTTGGTTGTCCAACTCTCGTATCATAATTACAACTGCAATTACAACGATGGCCATATAAAACCTTGAAGTTTTTTTTTTTTTTTTTTTTGGCCTCGCCCACAAGTGTCTTCTATCCTGATGCATTCGGTGTCATATTTTAATTTTGTTTGACTTGCTGAAGGTGCTGTAGTACTTAGTCTCTTGCCTGAAGACAAAGCAATGATTGATGTAGTAAGCTTTTGTTACGCAAAAAATGTCCAAACCATCTTAATCGTCTACTTCGGATTACGGCAATTAAATAAATGTTGTTAAAAATTTTCCGGATATCTCTTCTTTCGGATCTTCTACGTGTTCTTTCCATTAAGTGGCCCTAAAATTTCTCAATATTTTATTTTCAAATGCAATTAGTGCAGAGCAGGTTTCCTTATTGAATAGTCTTACCCACTTCCTTGTACCATTAAGAGAGTACCGTATGTAAAATGTATTGTTTCGTAAATTCCGAATTTTGTTTTTCTAGACATTAATGTGCAACTCTGTAACTATTGACGGTAAAATAACATCTATTTGCATTTTTAATTCCAGTTTTTATTTCTGTATTTTCTAAATTCCATCAGTAATTTTCACACCTAAATATCTCAAATCTGAGAATTTATTAGATGATAAATCGTTTGTACTATTTAAATGTGTATATTCTGTTCAACAATAAAATTATTCCTGATGATGAGCACAAATTCTGCTTTTTGTTTCTAAACATAGTGTTTAGTTTCGATAATCAATTTGTCAGATAGTTGTATAACATATTCTTTGCTGTCAGCCAATACTGCTGTATCAACAGCATGAAGAATTACTTACGTAAAGATTAATTTTTTGGTCCTACAGAATACATGTTACGGTAACAATTGATATTGGAGGAGAAAAATTCGCTCTAGCACGGGGGATCGAACCCGGGTCCTTGGTTCTACGTACCAAGCACTCTAACCATTGAGCTACGCCGAAGTTCAATCTACAGCACCGGATCGAATCCCTCTCCTTCAGTGTTTTTACCTTTGTGGCCTGACTCCAAGTTCGATATGTATGTTGACATTTTATATTAAGTCAAGGAGCGCACTCAGTTGAGTGACTTGGTGGCCGGGTTGTGTATAAGAACAGTTGACTTAATATAAAATGTCAACATACATGTCGAACTTGGAATCAGGCCACAAAGGGAAAAACACTGAAGGAGAGGGATTCGATCCGGTACTGTGGATTGAACTTCGGCGTAGCTCAATGGTTAGAGCGCTTGGTACGTAGAACCAAGGACCCGGGTTTGATCCCCGGCGCCGGAGCGAATTTTTCTCCTCTAATATCAATAAAGCATTATGTTACATTTGGCTAAAGTTTCGGCAGAATTTTTTCCGGTAAAACATTAAGAAGACTGAAATAATCCATCTCTGCCTACTTCCAGTTCCAACACTGAAGATATCATTGAAATAGGTATTATTTAAATTCTGCATTTAGTATTTTCTGTGTTCAGCTTATGTAAGGCATTAATTGCAGTTTCTGTGTTTTCCAAATCTCCGCTATTAAAAATTGCAGTAATTCAGCTTGTATTTTTATCTTAAATTGTCATCCTCGGCGATCTTGTGGTTATCATGCTGGCCGGTGGATCCGAGGTTCGCGGATTCAAACCCGACCGAAGGCGATGGATGAATTTTAAAGCGCGATAATACTTCCTCGTTAGCTGACTGACTTTACGAGGGCCGGACTTGGGATGAACCCATCAGTGGCGAAGATCTAAAGGCTTTTGAGGCTTAGCCTACATGAAAAATTTGAGTTATTATACCTAAGTAACAATATACCTGTAAGTTCATAATAACGATGTATCGTAACACTTGGTTGTACTCCGAGCCTTCCATACATTAAGTTCACTGTTGGCAGTTATTCCAGTGTTCAGAATTCAGCGCGAGGGTTGTGGCAGAAGCCTCTAAAGGCATGGCTACGACTTTCACTCGCAAGCTTGAGGGAGGACCGGGGAGGCGGTATCGATTCGCTACATCTCCCTATGAAACGAGACTAGCCTTTCGTAACAATAATACGTCGCGCTATATTGGTGTCCTCTGAAAGCGCTACGTTTTTAGTGTTAGTTTAATTAAAAGTGCATGCGCGTGTGTGTTACATAGCAATTTTGTGTAAAATGGCTTATACTGAGAGAACAGTGAAGTCATTATTTGTAGAATTAAAAGAGAAACCGTTTTCAAGTTGAACATATGAAACAAAATGTGCTTACAAAGATAAGAGATCGACAACACATTTACATATTAAAATAGCGGATGGAGGAAGGTAAAATATACATTTTCAATTGTTGTGGTATAAGAAATAATCTTGGCTAACAGGCTGCTCTGAGACAGATGTTATATTGTTTTACCTGTATTTTGTTTGGGAGTGAAAATGAGTGGTCATCAGCTTCTTGTCGGGTCTGTCACAAAACAAATTGATAGAAAAGCCGATAAACGTCTGCTCTATAAAAAGACACAAAATAAGCAGATTTTTTTCAGCCTGTCCAGTATTTAAATCTTAACTTCGCCACTGGAATCCATACACTTAGGATTACACTGGCCCATTGTGCATCCTATATGCAATGATTGTTCCAGTCCGAAAGGTGGCATTCGTGAGTTCGATGCTGACAGACGGGCTATCCTCCGTCAGCGCAGACGAGTACTTGATAAACCACGGAGGTCAGACAGATCCCCAAACCCCTTTAATCCTATATTTACATCGGAGATGGAGAGTGTTGGTTGGATAAAAGAGAGAAAAACCATCTACAATGTCTGCTTTGTCCACCATACCTTTCCTTACTACCAGGTCAGTTACAGAACTCGGGCCGCCTGGATGAAAGACCAACGCGCTATCGCTCAGCCACAGACGCAGCACTGTATCCTGCGTGAGGGTGGTAAAGTTGTGGGCCCCGTGCCACAGATTTACGGCACGTAAAAGAACCCTGTCCCTGATAAAGGACTCCAGGAAAAATTAATCGTCCATTTCTCGCCACGTTGAATTTCGATCATGAATAACCTCTGTAGTTAAAAGCGTAGTTAAATAATGTACTACCACTATAGTTAAGTATACCGGAAACAGCCGAGAAATTGTTGCCACACAGGAACTTGAGATTCTAAGTTTGTTTAGCGCCAAAATGTTAGCATCCTTATTACAGAACGCGTACTGCTGAATGTTTGGGTACATATTAATAGTAATAGTTAGCTGACCCGAAAAGTGTTGTATGACTAGGTAAGTTATGCTACACTGACTCCGAGAACATGCTGCCAACTTATAGCAAGCACACGACATTTTCCACGGAAAATCCTAGTATATATTGTATTTATTTCCGTTCTCAATGGTTGAAACGCTGTTCTCGCTACTCATCTAGCTCGCAATTATTTCTCTCCCATACTACTGCATTACCTATTGTTCTTCCGATTCAAAAACTGAAAACTGGAATAGGTAGTAGATCTATCATGGAGCGATATTCGAGTATGCATATTTGCAAAGACTGTACTCGCGACCTTCACTTCACATAATCATGCGCCGCCGTCATTCCCAACCTGGAGCTGCGAACCACCTAGACCTAGAGTGACTTTAGCAAGAGACGACAAACGATAACGAAGTCTTTAGGGGCTTTAGTATCAAAAGTCGCCAACTCAATCTAAAACGGGTTGAAAACATACCATATTTACTACTTAACATTAAACTCTGGTTTAGTGCCGAAACTTTTTTTCGTGAAACTTTAGAATGGTGCATGTATTTTTCTTTCCTCCTGAAAAATAACTTAAATGTCGTTGGAAACATATGTCTATAAATCACATATATTATAAAATAATATTTATGATTTTCAATATTATCAAAATTAACAGCAGTGGTTGTCAGTGATGGCGAGCAGCGGAGTTTTAATTTGGCAAAAAAGATATCCCTGTGGGCAGAATTTATTCAAGATAGGCAACCCTCTTTCCTTGAAATTGTAACAGGAGTAGATTATTACTACAGGGAGCAAATGTTTCTAATAATTAAATATTAACATTGATTACGATATGGTTCATTTACCATTCAGGAACCACCGGGGCATAAAATAAAAATAAATTAAAATCAGTTTAACTTCAGAGAATATTCAATAATATAAAAAAATGGACATTTTTAAATTATACATAGTGATACACAATATGTGCTTTCAGCAGGGAATGAGTTATCTTGGGATGTATATCATTAAGTGAATTCAGGGAAAAATTAACTAGTTGTGTTCTGTCCATGTCAAAATTCAATTCTGCTAAGCATAATTCTGATCTCACCGGCGTAGGATAATCTCTGCAGTTGAAATCATCATTAAAAATCTGCGCCTCTGACAAATCGTCGTTTGTCCAATTTTCATATGAAGTGCTGTTATTAAACGACTGAAAATTTCTAGCATTCTAGAACCAAGGAAATAGAGAGAAAAGGTGTCTTAATGGCTAATTTTGTGGCGTTAAATGCAAGGTACGTATGTATGTATGCATGTATGTATGTAGGTCTATCTATGACAGTCGTAATATAAGTGACTATTTTCGGTATCAAGGATGTTAAAAATCTGTATTTTGTATCAAAATTTCAAAACGATGCGCGATGGGAGTACTATATTTCATAAAATCAATATTTTGAGAAAAAAATTGAAGAAGCATGATATTATTCATTCGTTTTTGTCCTGTAACAGAGCTCTACTTTCTACGAACGGTGCGAACAATAATGCACCCGTCGGCATAAGTCTGAAGTTCACACCCCGCTTCAGCGAAATTCCGGTACCGTATATTTCACTGTTCGAAGTAATTGAGTATTTCAGACATTAGAAACTGCAGTGCCAAGATGAGGACTGTTAATTTCTAACGTCAAAAAACTATACGATACTGCAACAGAGTATTTCAATATTCGCTTAAAGAGATTCTTAAAATAAAAACTTTGTTATACTCGTAAATGTCACTGAAAAATCTAATTTGTGAGAAAAAAGTAATATAGTACGAAAATAAGCAAAATAATACTATACTGTAACATTTTCATGAATTAACCATTATTATAACATTACTTTTCAACATAAATGATTGACAAAATAACATTGAATACAGCTCAGTCGTATTTTCGAATTGAAAAATGTTCTATTGCAGAAATGTATTCATTCACGTGTGCCTAAATTTCTGCAAAAGCTATAACTAACGTTTTAAAAACAAGAGAACACCAAAATATCGATTTTCAAATTTTTTAACAAACTAGTAAAAACAAAGCGATGTTCAGTTTTTCATAAACAAACGAAAAACAGTAAAGTTTTCTCTCAAAAAGAAAACGAATAAATTTAAAGCGACTTTAGTTTCTTGACAAAGAAATAACAATATAACGACTTCAAGTTTTTAAAAGCATGGCAGTAACAATACAGTGAGTTTGTTTCGTAAACGAATAATAACAAAACTGTCTTTTGTTTAGCAACACCAACAAAACGACATTCAATCTTTTAAACAAACGAGTACCTAACGAGAAAACTCAGTTTTTATGAATACAAACAATGCGACATTGAGTTTCTGAAACGAATAATAAATAAACAAAGCGACTTTTAATTTTTTGACACAACAAAGCGATTTACAACTTTGAAAAACCAACGAGTTGTGGCAAAATGGCATTTAATTTCTTATAAACAAACGAGCAGCGATACTCACTGTGACGAAATCGCGTCGTTACCATAGTCACCGATACGCGATCGGGTTTGCCTTGTCACACAGATTCCGCGTTGCGTCTGTCAGCACCGGACGACAGGGCGCCGGAGTAAAGTAGTTTCACAAAACTTGGCGTCATCCAGACACACGACTTTTGAACCGCACTGCCTCGCACTGGTGCACGCAGTAACGCTGCTGTTTCAGTCACGTGACAAACTCGAGTCACTAACCGAGCAACGATCAGCTGATCGGTCGCTGCAGCCTCCCGCGCCGCGAATTTGCAACGTGTGGGGCGCGCAACGTAGTGACATTACGTAGGGAAGACCATGAGGTTAATATCGGACGGGTGTTTACATTCTTCCTCTCTCGGGGCATACAAGGCCAGATTTTGGGCCTTCATGGGCCTACGCTATAAAACAGTGACATTCTCGTCACGTGAGGTCACTACGAAACGTCAGGTCCCAAGCTGAACGAGAGAGGAGGCTATATTAACAAGGACAAATAAATATCCATGCCTTAGACTGAATTAGAACTCAAGACTGTATCTCACGCAACGTCGACCAATACGTAATGAAGATATATACATATACAAACATACACACACACACACACACACACACACATACACACACTAATAAAACGTCGTAAAATAACCTACTACACACACACACATAGTTAAAAGTCCCACATCACCTAAATAACTTTTGAAGTATGTAGTTCAGTGAAACTTGGTGTGTAGGGATAGCCATATACGAGTACTAAGAACTCAATAATGGTATTACCGGTACCGAGTTTTTTTCTACTTCCGACCGGAAGTAACTCCAACTCTTTTATTTTATTTAAATGGTACACCCAATATATATATTTTTATTTTTGAATAATGCTCATTAAGAGTTTTTGAAAAAGTACCCACACTTGATACTGATAGAAAAAGGAGTATATTCTGCGTATCTCTGGAAAAAAATTGAGAAAGAGATTAGTGAAGTTTTTTGTGTGGTGTGGCACTGAATGGGGGCAGAAACATGGGCATTATAACGAAGTGAAGAGAAGCGACTAGAAGCATTTGAAATGTGGATATGGAGAAGAATTGAACGTGTGAAGTGGACAGACAGAATAAGAAATGAAGCTGTGTTGGAAGGAGTGGGGGAAGAAAAACTGATACTGAAACTGATCAGGAAGAGGAAAAGGAATTGGTTGGATCACTGGCTGAGAAGAAAATGCCTATTGAAGGATGCACTGAAAGGAATGGTGAACGGGAAAAGTGTTCGGGACAGAAGAAGATATCAGATGATAGACGACATTAAGATATCGATGGCCTAGATCTAATATCACGTATGTGATTTTTTCAAAATTTTCAGGAGACATAAAACTGTTTATTATTTATACATTCTATTTGAATCACTGAAAAGCATTATAATCAGTATGAATTTAGTATTCTTACTATTTTACTAGTTAAACTAAGAATGTACCATTCTTACTGATTATTATGCTTTTCAGTGGTTCAAATAGATAGAATGTATAAATAATAAACAGTTTTATGTCTCTCTCCTGAAATTTTTTAAAAAATCACAAACGTGATATTAGATCTACGCCATCGATATCTGAATCCTATGCGGAGACAAAGAGGAAGGTAGAAAATAGGAAAGCTTGAAGAAAGCTGGTTTTACAGTAAAAGATCTGCCCTTCAACAGAACACTGTGATTGAATGAATATAGTTATATTCCAATTTAATCATTAGTTTGGATACTTTAGCATGAGCAGAAGGTTCAGGTTCGGTGACTTCAACGAACTACTGCACAACTTTCTAAGCTGGCAAAAAATAACAGTCCATGTTGTACCTTCACTTTGGTGACAACTATGGAGCTCAAACAGACATCGAATTCCGACTCATAGCAGAACGGAATTCAATTCACAAGTTCGAAACCCAAACTATATGAAAGATAATGCTGATATGACAACTAAGGAAAGAGAAACATGGCCAACACAAATTACGATAAATTACTGTAAAACCTACCAACAGATGAACACTGACCGCATACTTGATTTCTTGCTGGTGTTACCAGTTAATATGCACACATCAGATAGATTAATTCAATGATTTTATTTGCTTACGCCATAACATTTTAATTTAACTTTATGGTCCTGTTCACTGGCTCGGTGAAATTCGAAATATGGTAAGTACCTATTCTAGGACGTCAGAGGTTGTTATAAGGCGGTACCTAAACGCTTCGGCTTTTGAAGACTTACTACATACAGAGTGGTTAACTTACCGCTTACTATTAAGTTTCATGTAAACCTCCATTTTATAGTATGTCCATGAAATTGAGATAACTATTTCTACGAGATTTCAACGTAAGGTTAGGTGTGAAATTTCTATACCTCCAGGAGAGGTAATTGTTTATTTCAAAATAGGCGACTCTGCATTTTATTTGGTTAGCACCTATGGAAGGTTAGGTTATATACCGATAATTTATTGTTGTATACAGTCGACCTCGGTAGCGAAATTGGTATCGCGCTGGCGTTCTATGTTCGAAGTTCCGGGTTCGATCCCGGCCCAGGTCGAAGGCATTTAAGTGTGTTTAAATGCGACAGGCTCATGTCAGTAGATTTATTGGAACAAAATTCCGGCAAACCGGCGACGCTGATATAACCTCTATAGTTGCGAGAGTCGTTAAATAAACCATAATCTATATTTATTTTTTTTATTTTTTTTAATGTTTTCGGTGTTAGTGTTGAAAGTACAACTATTTTATAATACATAACTACGGTTTCCATATTAAAAGAAGAGCATTAAGTAACGCAAATCATTAATAGCTATACGTCTTCATCAGATGATCTATACCCCTTTTCATGCAATTTAGTTCATGGAGGTCGCGGCTTTTTGGCCACAGAGAACAACAGGAATCATTCACGCTTAAGCAGCGATGCCTAGTTGTAATGTTAAGACTCAGTCGCTGTTAGTTATGGTAAGTTAAATTTTACATGCACCCAAACACAATATTGTAGTCACGAAGAAGACGAGACGTATGAACCAAGTCGCGTGAAAAGCATTATAGTACGATAGGCACATTACTCCTTTTGCATTTAAGATGTGATCACGAGTACTGTGTTTACATAATTGACTGTGAATGTCCTGGATTGCAAAACTTTGCGTAACCAAGGCACAAGTGACTTCACATGGTGTATTAACTTTTTCTACTTTGTTTCCTATCCTGTCCTCTGCGATCTCATACGACATTGTTCTGCAGAGACATGTGGAGGTTCAACTGATATGTTGGTGCGTAGAAACATTTATCCACAAAACAAGAATCTATGTGGGGAAAGTAACAACTAACCGCTAACTTTGCCTGGATCAAGATTGTTCTAGATATTGAAAATCTACGACACGGTATCATTATAGTGAACAAGCACAAAGGCTTCTGCGCATATAGTCATATGATCTAGGGAGCCAATCAACTTTTTGAGTACTGAAGTTCAGCACTGAATTGTGTTCTGAACCCGACAGATTATTGATTTTGTATAGCCTATTATTTAATTACTATTCATTGTTATTTGCATAATAAATTTAATTTAGTCACATGAATTCGACGTAAGAAGTGTATCTTCAGTCACATACACATCATAAAAGGTGGTTTATAACGCCTTTACAACCGATGGGGTTACTTCTGCGCCCAGCAACTTGTTAAAGAAGACTGGCTCACCAGCTCACGTGGCTGTGCATGCGCAGAAGTGTTGTAAGTCGAATCGTCTCCGTAACTGACGAACAGTGTAGCTGCACTTCCCATTCGATATGAAACTAAGCTACGGGTTTTATCGCCCTCGTTCACGCGTGGACCCGCGAAATCCGGACCCCGTGACAGAAATGTTAACCACTAGTTCATGGAGAACGGCATATCACACAGCCAACTGAAACGCGACCAGCGCATACCTCTTGATAAATATCCCTCAAACTTCCCAATCAATGAACCAATCGAGATGAGTTACCCTTGCCGCTGAGCTGCTGAGCGCGAGATATCCAACTATCCACTGCCTGCTTCAAGGCGCTGGCCACTAGGTACGGAGCACTGACAGATATCATCGCTCCACAACACACGCACAGTGACTGTCATCTGTCCAGTCGCGCTGCGTGAGGACTCACCATCACTCCCACAGAGCTAGCTCATTTCGCACTGCCCACACACTACGATGGACAAGTTACACAACCGCACACTCAACAGACAGCTCTGGATCGCATCTCTACAGCTTACCAGCTGTAATCGTTCGTCTTAAGATCCTCTTCGGCTGCAGACACAATACGGGGATGATTAGGTGACAATAAAGCAAATGTAACATAAAATTTGCAGGGTAAACAAAGAAAGCTTCGACTGTTGCTTTGCCCGTCCCAAATTTTATAGAATCACTCCGAAATCGAACTCTGGTCTTCGTTGGCGGTAGACAGGTAGACCGTCACCTGATTTGAGTCACGGTTCGACACTACAAGTTCTTGTCAGTCAAGATTTTCAATAAGGGTAACTATTCGAACAGCGGAAGGGCCTGTAGCATTTCCAGTAGAAAAGCTGAAGACTTTCAGGCAGAATAATTTCAAGGGAAAAATTGTTCCGGGACCGGGTATCGATCCCGGGACCTCTGGTTGAACGTACCAGCGCTCTGCCAACTGAGCTACCCGGGAACTCCACCCGACACCGTCTCAACTTTTCCCTTTATATCCACACAACTCGCGTGAGCTGACGAAACGCCAGAAACCCACATCGAGTGCACACAAATCTCTGTGTGACTTGGAATTGGAATTGGCCCAGGAACAATTTTTCCCTTGAAATTATTCAAATCTGCTTTACAGGGAGCTTTACCAGAAAGACTAGATTTGCATAATATATACGTCACTGTGTACGTTAACAGAAAATCACAATTCCAAGTCACACAGAGATTGTGTGCACTCGATGTGGGTTTCTGGCGTTTCGTCAGCCCACGCGAGTTGTGTGGATATAAAGGGAAAAGTTGAGACGGTGTCGGGTGGAGTTCCCGGGTAGCTTAGTTGGCAGAGGGCTGGTACGTTCAACCAGAGGTCCCGGGATCGATACCCGGCCCCGGAACAATTTTTTTCCCTTGAAATTATTCATATCTGCTTTACAGGGACCTTTAACTGAAAGACTAGAATTGCATAACTTTCAGGCAGGTTTCTAAGTATATCTACTTAGATTTTTATCCAGCTCTGCCATTTCAATAGTGTTATAACATCATCTGAATAGCTCAGCGAGTCGCAGAATAAAGCAGCATTTCTTACTACAAACGACTCGACCTCCTTGTAGGCCCAGTGTTACCACGCTAACTAAATTAGCGAAAGACGAAGAAACAAAATGGAACAATGTAAAGAATATTCGACTGGACTGAGCCGACTCTGGTTTCACCACAACGAACGCGACGACGCTAATTGTATTACCGTGTCGGGAAACAAAAGACGATACTTGCATCATGGACGTCTGGCAAGAGATCGAAACTGACAGCAGAACAAGCAAGAAGGCTGCCCTTAAAACTGGCCAAGTGTATAGTTAATACACTCTGTGAAACTTCATAAAAATAAATGTATAATCCTTTGAATAAGACTGTTTTCTGTTTGCTAAAATTAATTCTCTCACTAGCAAACAATTGTCTATTTTAAATTAAGACCTCTACCTACTGACCTCCTTACCAATCTATAGGATTAGTATCTACTTGCCTATAAATTTGTTTACAGACATACCTAGGCATGTATCTATCTACCTCTTGCATCTACTTACATATAAGCATACACAATATCACAAAAAGTGTTCAGAGCGTCATTTCGAAAGTTCGCGTACCAGTATATGCTTAAGAGGTTAGGTACAGCTTACAGCAGTAAAATTTTTGGAAATATTCAACATTTTTTTCCTCCACTACTGTAGCTTGTACAATAATGAAAATCGGTATGTGTAAAACACTATCTTTCTGCTATATGAAAAAAATATTTTTAAGATTAAAAAAATTATATATATATATTTTTTTTTCAAAATTCAAAATGGTGATGAAGCGTTTCCCTCATAACTCTTAAACTTGTTAACTTTTTCATGTTCCCTTTCCTTTATTTTATTGCTGAAACTCATGCTTACAATATCATGCTCTTTCAATTACATTCCTTAATAAATAATATTATTTTTTTTTATTTTGTTAGAAGAAAATACTGACATTTGACCATTTTTAAATGAATTTATTTTTATCAGACAATCTATCAAAGGTAGAGAAGTGATCTTACATCATATTGTAGATATGACATGCATAAATACACACAAAAAATTTCATCACAGAATGTTAGATAGTTTTTTAGTTATGTGGGAAACGCTTGACCGCACAGTGAACTGAATTTTGAAAAGAAAAAATAATAATAATAATTTTTAAAGTCGTAAAAATATTTTTTTTTTCATATAGAAGGACAGTGTTTTACACATACTAATTTTAATTATTGTACAAGATACAGTAATGGACGAAAAAAATTTTGAATATTTCCAAAATTATACTGTTGTAAGCTGTACCTAACCCCTTAAACAAATAAAGTAAATCTCTACGTGCTCAAGTCCACTGTCTAACCTTCAGGCGGACAGACGGCAGTAATTTTAGCATAGCATAGGTATCAGGGACTCTAATGTTCCCGTACTCAAAGTGATTGTCATTGTTCTGCAAGATATGACTAAATCATGTGCTTATTGAGATCAAGCTGTATGGTTGCCATACTAGCGTGTAAAAATCCAGTAAAGAAACAGGCAGATTAGGTAATGGAACTTATATAGCCAACCTTCGAAAGAGTCGTCACAGAAGTTTATCTATCTACTTATCAACCCATATATTCGCTTATTCATCTACCTTTCTACTCATATATTCATTCTTATATCCACCTATTCATCAATATAATATCTACATATCTAACAATTATCCACTGCTTGTGAATGGTATATGCAGTCCAGAAAAGAATTTGGGCTAAGCACTGTGAACTAACTTCCTCCACTGTTAGCGTAACAAAAAGAAAGGTGCTACTACTAGTAATGAAAACATTTTACTACAAGTAATAAGGGAGACTGTTGTACTTTTAAACACTTTTTACTTTTTTTTTTTTTTTAATTTTGGGAAATTAAATTTTTTAAATGAAAAAATGCTTGAAATAATTATTGAAGATTTTTTTACAACTTCCTGTATGTATTTTCCTGTTTTACAGATCTATTAAGGATGGAAAAAATAAAATGAAGGGATATGTACTGTGTTCAAAGGTACAACAGGTTCATGCCTCCCCTAATACAAACTGTACAATAACGAAGAATCGGTGACTGCTAAACTAGTGTTTCGTGAATTACTAAACAATTCTGAGTGATGAACCATAAAAGTTACACTTCCAGTACCCTGTACTCAAAAGAGTGGCTGTTTACGTTTCTTTCTTAAGCCGCTGGGGACTCCGGTTCTCACGGCCAGTGTTTCTACGCTTCAGGGTAGTCCTCTCGAACTTCCTGACGTTGACTGTCTATGAAAAGAATACCAAAGACGCAGAGAAATTTTTTTGTCCTTTTCATTTGTAACTTCAACTCAAATATTTTCGTCACTGATGTGGATAACACTGGTGATTGTTGTCTGTCGATGTGGAAACTAAACAACATAATTACTTTTATAAGGTACAATTAAGCCAACAGTCACACCTCAGCGACAATAATTTGCAAATGAGATCCCAGAGCGCACTAACGAAAACCAAGATTTTGTCATGTTTTTAGTCATGTTAAAAATTGGAGATTTATCCTTCGAAGAGGTGGATAAATTCAAATATCTTGGAGCAACACTAACAAATATAAATGACACTCGGGAGGAAATTAAACGCAGAATAAATATGGGAAATGCCTGTTATTATTCGGTTGAGAAGATTTTGTCATCTAGTCTGCTGTCAAAAAATCTGAAAGTTAGAATTTACAAAACAGTTATATTACCGGTTGTCCTGTATGGTTGTGAAACTTGGACTCTCACTTTGAGAGAGGAACAGCGGTCAAGCGTGTTTGAGAATAAGGTTCTTAGGAAAATATTTGGGGCTAAGAGGGATGAAGTTACTGGAGAATGGAGAAAGTTACACAATGCAGAGCTGCACGCATTGTATTCATCACCTGACATAATTAGGAACATTAAATCCAAACGTTTGAGATGGGCAAGGCATGTAGCACGTATGGGCGAATCCAGAAATGCATATAGAGTGTTAGTTGGGAGACCGGAGGGAAATGGACCTTTGGGGAGGCCGAGACGTAGATGGGAGGATAATATTAATTGGATTTGAGGGAGGTGGGATATGATAGTAGGGAATGGATTAATCTTGCACAGGATAGGGACCGATGGCGGGCGTATGAGGGCGGCAATGAACCTTCGGGTTCCTTAAAAGCCATTTGTAAGTAAGTTATGTTTTCTGACGAGGCAATTTTCCATCTGTCTGGGAAAGTTAACCGGCACGATGTCCGAATATGAGACTCTCAAAACCCCCGCATATTCGAGACAGCTCTAAGAAAATGTGTGTGTATCCAATGCCTACCCACTTAATTTGCGTGATTCGGGTTCCGCATATTGCGGATAGATGGCAGAACTGTGACCCATTTTCTAGTTGTACACCACTTTGGCGGGTCACACTGTACATGATGTGTATCTGTAGAGAGTTATCGAACCCGGGCCGGCTAGTCTGGAGGCAGACACGTTACCACAGAGCTAACTCGGCGGACCCTAAGAAAATATATGTGTTTTTATGCATGATATGATAATTGCACCTTCCTTTTTCATTAAGCCTATTGTCACAGCACCTCCGTACCTAGACATGCTTGACGGGCATTCCCAACTGCTGGCTCTGTAAAACATCACACGTCCCTGCTCTGGTGCTCCTTGAGAGGGGAAGTGGCAAGGATGGAGATTTTTAAATAGTAGCAGATTTAAGAACTTTGTTTCTGATTTATTAAATTGACAGAATGGTTTCACCGTTCATATTGATTTCCTTATTTTTAAATTAGATGTGTTGGCACTGATTTCGAATTTGGAATTAACTGTATTTATTAAAGGAACAAAATAAATCATGCTTATTAATGTGATAAACTTTTCTTCATACTGTACCTAGCAAACTATCAGTTAACAATAAAAGTTTTAAATTCCCCGATTACATTTAAAATAAAACATTGTAATAAGTAACAAAAATGAGATGTTCCAGTTCGTATAGTATTACAATAATGAAAGAAATTGACTTCCAGCAAACAAATTATTTTGGTGCTTACTCTTTCTAATAGAGTTATGATTAAATAATTGAAGAATTTAGGCTAATTATATTTAAAAAACAACGAAGATTATAGAGCTGTTTATTATATCTCACTAGTACTTGTGCTGATTCTTCCATATTATTAATGCATTTTGCTTTTACCAGTTCCTCAAAATTGGGAACCACTGCGTGAGCAATACTAAGTCGAAGAGCACACTGTAAATTATAATCCGATAACTGACTTCTTTGCTAGGATTCATTTCAATTTGTGATAAAAGTTGCTCGTAAACGTATGTGGAACCAAATATTTGTATATTATCCATCCTCTAGTTCCCTATCACATTTTAGATGAATAAGATCTAACTATTGCAGTTCTGAAACAATGTTATCTACATCGACTGTATATGATGTACCAAACAGCTAGGAATCCAACTCAGAAGGTTCTTAAACCTTTATTCAAATTCCAATTGAAAAATTCCTATGTCTGCACAAACTCTTCTCTCTGTTAACTTTCGAAAGTAAGAAGTATTAATCTGTTGGTCACTTGGCTTTTCAACATACGTAGCTTTCGTTTTAATGCTGTAATTTTGTCATAAATTTCGGCAATTATCACCCCTTAACCCTAAAGGGATATTTATAAGTCGTTTAAATGATCTATTTGATCTGTCCTATCATTAACTATAATATATTATAAACTAGTTTAACCCGCAACTCACCACAGATTATCGCCCTCTTACAACCCCTCGAATCACCATGTCTCAGTACATGTTCTAAGTCGGCTTTAGAGTGCTCTTACGTCACAAATCTGCCTGTTTTTACAGACATACGATCTTCGGGGCACCAAATTACACTTCCTCACGCGCTCTAATGAATGCTTCACAGTTCTCATTCGAGACAGGAAACGCGCTGCGACGTCATATGTTGGCTAGTTGGGAATCACTGTGCCAGAAGAATACACATTTCCACGGCTTGCACACAAACAGCCCAGCATAATCTTCCAACAAGATGGAGCACCACCTCACTGGTGCATCATATTTATCCATTTCTTGCCATCAACCTATTTATCCACACACATATCCTTAATTTTCATATCCCCGACGCGATGAGTTTCATCCTAAGTTCGTATTTCAATATTTCATTCTTGCAGCTGATGAACATAAGAAAAGACGCAAACTTAGCAGACAAACAGAAATGTCACAGAATATGATGGATAATATCAAGACTTTGAGAAAATGGGCATCGGCATTTACTACGAAGATGAAGGCTGAACCAAAAGAACTATAAATCCAGAGAAGAGAATAAAGAACAAGAACTGGCCGAGAAAATTCTGGACGTTAAGTAAAAAACAAGAAAGCTCAAAAGTATTCTAGGTTCACAAAAACTAATCAGGTCTGCAGTATTCAATTAAATTTTTAAATAGAAAATCAGATTTTTTTTCAATTACTCGTCGAGTTTTCTGTGACAACACTCAATCGTTCTGAAAACACGTCGAAATCTGTTATTGTTGTTATTATTATTATTATTATTATTATTATTATATTAATATCATCATCACTGCACATATTAGGCGTACAGTACACCTGGTGTCTTCTACAGTCTATGGGGGGGAAGGGATAATATAAGAGTTGTCAATGTAGACGTACTCTGAGCATATGGAGAATTTTTGCTACGGTAACTTTACTGAGTTTTGCATCGATCTGAGATGTTAGTGGTTCTACTTTTAATTCTTTAAGAATCTGTTTCATATAATTTTGTATATCTGCAATATTATTCTTAAAAAATTAATTTCGCTGGTTATATTTTTTTACTGTTGCTCTTCCGTATCCTTCAATTTCGCTTCCATAAGAAAATAATGGTTTTCACCAAGGTATTGTAGGCTTTTATTATTGTGTTTCTGAACGAAATAGGGTGTGAATACTTAGTTAATATTTCCCATTTATCTCTTTATCTCTTGATACTTTTGTTAGTATTTGTTCAATTATTTTATCATAATATACCATTTTACATTACTATAAACAAGTTACTTGCTTTAAATGCTACATATTTTTATCTATATGTTGAAATAGTTGTATTATACTTAGGCAGAATCTGATGTGCGTAACATTATAAACCATGCTCGGAGTCTGCAACAAGCAGTGTATCGTCCGTAAATAGCAGTATATCCAGCTGTAGAGCTTTAATAATGTAAATTCATCTGCAGTTCTTTTCTTATTAATAGACCTTTCTCTCTTCACAATATGGAGAAAGGAGTGATAAAACATTCTGTCATGATTTAATTAAAGAGAATGACATGTGAATCAACCTTAATGCAAATCAGTTGGCTTGTTCAGCGTCTGCCAGACTCGCCGACCAGTGCTGACGTCACGCAGCCCTTAAGAGTTGATCCGATTACCCTCCCTGCCGCTGTATCATTTAAGTGACATTTCAGTTTGAAATACGACTGTCCTCCCCCTCAGTTCTAACCCTCTTTCGAGAAAAGCTCCAGTGTTTCTTTAACGCCCATGAATCATTCTAGTGGGTTAAGCCCAGGACTCCACTATTTACCAATTGAGTCACGATGTCACTGGCGAATGACTGCTGGTGAAATTTCAGTCATCTTTCACAGATAAATTAGGATTTATTCTCGTTCCAATGACCCTCTTTCGCAGTAGTTCTTAACTTTTCCCATGATCTCTAGTGTCAAAACGAGCATTCGCAATTCCTGTAAAAGAGTGCAGACTGTCACTATGAACTAAGATGACTCATACTTCCTCATACGCCTTACGAGTGCCATAAAAATTCAGTTCTTTTATCATGTCTCGTATGATGTTAATATTTATTGTATACTTTCTTGAACTACATGGTGATCCGTTTGAGGAATACAGCCAAGAGTCAGAACTGTAGTCAGATGGAAGATGCTGTCAAGTGTCGAGGCTTCCGTGAGAACGTGAACTGCAGTCAAAATCGACGCTGCTGTCAGAATTGAAGTGAAAGTTCAGGCAATCACAGCCAGAGTTCAGACTCACAATCAGAGTCTGTAATTGCAGTCGGAGTCGTTGTCAGAATCAGAATTGCCGTCTCAGTCTGAAACAGAATCGGAGTCACAGAGGAGTCGGAGTCACAAAGTCAAAGTCATAGAGTCCGAGTTACAGAGTCAGAGTCAGCAGTGAGAGTCCGAGTCGAAGATTTTGCATACTCACTCAGCAGTCCTCATGTTATGACAACTTGATCATATACAAATAGTATTTTTTTAATATATAAATATTTTGCACTTTTAAATGATACTGCCAATATAATAATTAAGATGTATAGATAGCAACGTGCCAATTTATGTGACACCTCTCTAATTTACCATGGAGTTTCTTTTCTTTCACTTATGAAAATAGTCTTATAAATATGGCACTGATCTGAAGTAGTCACGGCCGATCCTTCTTTGACGAGTATCTACGCTTTTCATTAATGTGAAGCGCCACTGTTCACAGCCACACTTTTTCCGCTTTTAAAAACAAATATTCTGAGTTATGTGCAAAGAAAAATTCATTAATCGTCCCCGACGAAACTCCACAGGCACTCTTATCCAAAAAGTCTTACGAATTGTTTGCAAATAATTTCATCAATTTTGACATACACAATTATAACATTTTCCATTAAGTGAATATTGATGGATGTAAACATTACAAGTGAATTACAAGGAGACAAGCAATAGAAAAAGTTCAGTGAACGGTTACATCACATCTCGCTGTGTTTCCCAAACGGCTAGGATTACGTCAATGTTTAATATAATTCATACATTTATTAGAGCTATTTCGTGAATAAAATAAAAATTTAAATAATATATACCTAAAATTCGCTCAAAAATGTTAATATAATTGTATATTTAGGAATACTTAACCAATTCAGACATTGTGAACTTGAAATAGATGAATATCGATTACTGTAATAAATAAATTGGATGTTATTCAGTAATGCCAACTGCGAAAAGCAAAATACAGGTTTAACAATGTTAATTACATATACTGCGCTTTTCTCTTGCTATTATAACGAAATACATTTTCATTATCTGCTGAAATCATAATTTAATTTAAACATTTTATAATATTGTGGCACCCGTCTGGAACATTCTAGTCGTGTCTGGTTGCCTCGGGAGTGTACGCGCGCGTCCAGCGGAAAGGAAAGCTCGGGGAGGCGAGGCTCGAGCTTCGGTACACGCTGTTGCCCGCCGCGGGGCGAGGGGAAGGAAAACTACGGTCCCGGCACGGAGCGGAAAGAGAGACGGAAGTAAGGAAGCATCTGGAGGCCGATTGTTATGGATTCCAGAGGCTTCGCGACGCAGAACATTCTAGATTATAGTGGTGAATAAATAACACCGTGAGTTGCGACGAGAAGTCAAGTCACCTGCGAGAGAGAGCTAGTTAGTTTTCAGTCAGCGGAGACGTATCCAGAAGATCTGAGTTCGAGGTGCAGTGAACTTGAGTCCGTAACTGGGGCAGTATCCAGGCGAGTGCAACGTACCAGGAGGTCTTGGATTCGACGTGCAAGGAACCGCATCTGGAGAGCGGGGTTCGACGTGCAGGGAACCGCGTGTGGAAGGCTTGGGTTCGAAGTGCAGTGAACTGTATCTTGAAGGCTTGGGTTCGAAGTGTAGTGAACTGTATATGGAAGGCTTGGGTTCGAAGTGCACTTAACTGTAACTGGAAGGCTTGGGTTCGACGTACAGTAAACTTGAGTGAGTGAGCTAGAAGAACTAGCCAAGGCGAACTAACTGTGAACTGAGAACTGACAGTTTTGTTTTGTACATAGTGCTTGTGAACATTAGTTGAAATTAAGAGTACATTGTTGTTCTTCTCAATAATACACGTATATTGTCATTGTCGCTGCGTGGAGTGTAATAACGACTACTGTGTTGCTGTGTTGAGTGGAATACACATTGTTGACGGGTGTGTGGTTACAAGTAGAAATAAAAGTCACCCATGGTTGTATAAAAGTTACAATATAATTACAAGTAACCTGATTAATAATTAATTAAATGAACAATTGTTGAAAACGTAGTTATCAAATCTGAATGAAGGAGTGTCATTTTCTTTAGATAGCCTACAATGGACATGGAATTAGAAGATGAAGATGTAGCTGTGGAAGTAGGATTTCGCACTTTATTTAGTACTTCATCGTTACATTAATGGAGTCATGATCATTGATTCACGCCAAACAGTTGGCAACACTAACTAAACAAAGAAAACGACTATGCGATAAATTGACTGTGATAAATCCAGTTGCAAAAATTATCGCGATGTATGACTGTGATTGGTTCGAATTCAAAATTTCATTACACTTCAATGGTCGAAAATGGAATGACGTTATATAAACTAAATAGTCGATTTAATTCATGTAGATATCTGTAACTCATAAAATTATCTTTAAATGAAAGCATAATTTTGTACATATTAATTTGTTTTCCTGAAAGATATATTTTGATGAAATGCCATCTACAATGTAATGTTTCATTTACCACTAATTATCATGTAAAATAACACCAGAAGAGAAATGTCTGTACGCGATTCGAATATACCGTTATTTTGTGTTCCTTTGTAGCGTCTTGTCATTTCAGGAGTAAAATTATATTACAAGTGAAATATTCCTGGCTCGTGAACAATGAATATGAATAACATCAGTCCTACAGTCCAGAGGAGATTTACACATATGGGCAGACGACATGCGAAAAAGAGAATTCTTGGCATCAGTAATGCTGTAAACTGTATTTGCATGATTATATCGACTTTTTGCATAATTACGATACTATTTTATATATACTGCATGTCAAAATAAAACACTACTTCGAAATTATAACGGAATCGGACGTTTTACAAGCCCTTGCAAACTTTTCCCCTATTTCCTGTATGTCTATCCACGTGTGTGTGTGTGTGTGTGTGTCAACTCGCTAATGACATGAAGTCATATACCAAGTTTCCTTAAAACTGGTAATTCCGCTGTATGTAATTAGGAGTATTACATGGATACAGAGAGGCAGCCTGCCAGAACAGTAAACTGTTCTTGCTATAAGACTAGCGAACCTTTGATCTTCCCCCTCTAGCCATTATGCAGGTTCTATACGAATTGTTCCGCGAGGTGGCAGCAGTGAAGAAGTTGGAATAATTAAGTCAAGTTCATTAGCTATACTGTAATTCAGGGACCTTGGTTCATTTGATATGGAGTCAATGTGCACATGCAATGGGTTCATGTTGATTAATCAATACAATCATTTTGACAAGAAACATAGAAATATCAAAATATCAGGTAAGAAGGGAAAGAGAAGGAAGATCGATGAATGACAATTAGTGTGAGGTACAACAGCAAAAACAGGAAGACGTTTACGAGGAGAAAGATATGAATATGAAGCATCTGAAAGAGAAGAAGTAAATGGACGGTAATTAATAAGAGGAAGACGAAAGAGGATACGAGAAAGTAAATGAACGAGGAAGACATGAAGTAGAAACAAGCAAGAGGTGGATATGTAAGAGAAAAATTCAAGACTATGGAGGACGATAACGAGGGGGAGATGAAAGAGAATGATAAGGATATGATGGAAGTGGAGGATATGGAGATGACGAAAGAGAAGAACGTGAAGATGATGAAAGAGAAGGATATTGAGATGATGAAAGAGAATGTGGAGATAATGAAAGAGAAGAATACTGAGATGATGAAGGAGAAGGATATTGAGATGATGGAGAAGGATATGAAAGATAAGGGTGTCGAAGAAATGAAAGAGAACGATACCGAGGAAAAAAGGAAGAGAAGAATATCGAGGAGATAAAAGGGAAGGCTATGGAGAAAATAGAAGAGGAGAATATGGCGATACTGAAAAAGAAGTATACGGAAGATAAAAAAGAGAAGAATATGAGAAAGATGGAAGAGAAAATGGAGGAGTTAAAAGAAAACGATGTGGAGAAGACTGAAGAAGAGGATATGGAGGAGATACAAGAGATGGATGTCGAGGGAACGATATGATGATATGGAGATAACAAAAGAGAAGATGGAAGAGAAGAATATTGATGAGTTAAAAGAGAATGATATGGAGAAGACGAAAGAGAAGAATATGGAGATAAAAGAGATGGAAGTGGATGACATGAATGAGAAGGACAGAGATATTGCAAGAAAATAATTAGAGAAAAAAAGATAAAAGATAAGAGAAAAACGTGGTGATGAAAAAGGAGGATGTGGAGATCATGAAAGAGAAAAATATTAAGACAGTGATTAGAGAAAAATATGGAGATGAAAGAGGATATGGAGATCACAGAAGAGACGAATTTGGAGATCGTGATAGAGATTAAAGATTGCGATATGGAAATAAAAGGGAAGAATATAGAGATGGCGATAAGAGACATATATGGAGATGAAAGAGAAGAATATAGAGATCATGAAAGAGAAGGATATCGAGGAAATTAAATATAGCGATATGGAAGAGATAAAAGAGAATAATATGGAGATGGTGATAAAAGAAAGACATAGAGACGAAAAAGAAAGATATGGATATAATGAAAGAGAAGGCAATCGTGGAAATGAAACATAACGATATTGAGGAGATAAAGGAGAAGAATATGGAGATGGTAATAAAAAAATACGGAGATGGTGATAAAAGAAAATTATGGAGATAAAGAGGAAGATAATGGAATCATACTAGAGAAGGGTACCTAGAGGAGATTAAATATACCGATATGGAAGTGATGAAAGGGAGGAATATGGAGATTGTGACAAGAGAAAAATATTTAGATGAAAGAGAACGATACGACAGAGCATTTTTTTAAGTTTGTTATTTAACGTCACTGCGTGTTATTTAGAGTCGATGGAATTAGTAATAGCGACATGAGGCCGAGGATTCGGCATGTTACTATCTGACATTCGCCTTACAATTGGAGAAACCATACGGAAAAAAACCAACCAGATAATCAGCCCAAGCGGAAATCGAATTCACATTCGACCGCAGCTTCGGATCATTAGGCATATGCGCATACCGCTTGAGCTACACCGGTGGCAACGAAGGAAAAGATGAAAGAGGACATGAATAAGGGGACAAAAGAAGAGATAGAAGAAATAAAAGACAATACTAATGGAAACGATATAAAAGAAGAATATGTAAGAGATAGAGGATATTATGAACAAGGAGATGGAAGAGAAAAATACGGAGATCAAATATGAAAGAGCATACGGAAGTGAAAAAGAAATGTATGGAAAAGGTGAAACAGGATATGGAGAAGGATATGAAAGACAATGTGAAGGAAGAGGCAATGAAAGGGGACATGTATAAAGATGAAACAGGAAAGGAAGAATGGATATAAAGAAAACTGAAGAGATGGTTGAGAAAAATATGAAGGTGGAAAAGAGGATGGAATACATTAATAAAGGACAAGAAAAAGTGTTCTTTCATCCATGCGAACTGGGTTCGATCCCTGACCTGGTCGTGGTGGAATTTGTGGTGAACAAGGCAGACAGTGCATTTTTCTCTGGGTACTCTCTTTCATTCCACCAACACTCTCCACTTTCCTCTCATTTTGTTTATTATCTGCATTACTTAAAAATAGGCCGAGTTGTAGTACTGGGTGTAATACGGATTTCCGATGCTGACGTAAGAAGGGCTAAGGACCCTGAAACTTATCAGGTACTCGTCCATCCAATGGGACCTGGCTGTCAGGGCTGAGACAGGATGACCCACCTGTCACCAACGCTGGATTCAAGAATGCCACCAGGCCACCTGTCGAATTTGAACAATCATCGTATATAGGGTGCAGAATTGATCAAAACAATCCTAAGTGCAAGGATACGACCCTCGAAAAGCCAAGCTAAGAGGAAGAAAGGCAATGTCCTGTATTATAATCATATTTACGTCACGACGACGTGGATTATTTCCACATAACAAGAGGATGTGACTGACGAATTACTCTGACAAAGATACATAATACGAGACTTTCCAGTAGGAGACTTGAATCCAAATCCAGACGAGTTACAGTGAAATTTGTGTATAAGCACGATTTTGAGGAAATGTATAGTCCCGTTTCCATGATTTCACAACTTTTTCATATAATATATCTATCCAGTGCAGAAAACATCCGGAAACAATTGCACTCTATATTACTTTCCCACGAGACAAACTTTGTATATTCCTATGACTATCATTCCATTGATAAAATAACAGTGAAAATCCCTGGACTTGGTATCCCAATTCCACGTAAAGTACAATTTCCACGTAAGGTACAATTCGATTATATGCATAAAAATACCACACAGTAGTGTTTCACCAATGACGCAAGACTATAGGGAAAGGCTTTCGTTTTCATTCCGATCCCTGAAACCTCTACCGTGTGAGTTTTCTCTCTCGTGCGAGTGTGTTCCATGGATATATCTCAGGCTTCACAATGTAAACCTCCCTTTAATACCTTTTACACACTTCGAGTTGTAACTAACAATCGGATTCCGAATTCTAAGTCCTTGGGCAACCATAGTTTTTTTTTTTTTTTTCGTACAAAGTGAGAACACGCATAAGAGTTCACGCAAAATATAATTACGTTATTTCAGCTACTTCACAAGACCTTTGTGATAAGGATAATTAAACAAATCGCATGAAAAAGGAACCTACAGCAGAGCATTAATACGATAAGCTATGTGTAGGCCTATGTAGGCACTGCGTCTTTAGTTTTATTTACTGGCCAACGTGCTTGCTGTTATTTCTTAAGAATTCTCGGTGTTATTTTAAGACTGTCGGTAAAAGCCATATATTTATAATATTTAGTGACTCTGTTATTTAAGTTTTCGTTTAACTTTTTGGTCAAACTCGGTTTTAGTTTTTAAAATTCTTCGTGTTGTTTTTAAGGCTTTTGGCAATACTTCAAAACGTTTCAATAGTTTTTAGCGATTTTAGGGATCTCAGCTTCTTGTACAACGTTTAAGACAGATTCGGTTCTATTATTGGAAGTTTTCGGTGTAATTTTTTTAAGATTCTCTGGAATTTCTAAGGAGTTCGGAGAATTTTTAAAAGTATTTAGTGAGTTTTTTAAGGTTTTCTGTGTTACCGCGATACGTTTAAATTGTTAGGAGGTGAGTTTTTCGTTTTATCTTTTGGTCTTTTGGTCAAAATCTTTTGGTTTTATCTTTTGGTTTTCGCTTTATCTTTTTTTATTTTTTTTCCTGTGATATGTTTCAATGAATTATTGATTTTAAAGAACCACGTTTTACGTTTCATATTTGTTAAAATCTATGCTATTTTTAAGTTATCGGTACCATTGGTTTAAGGTTTTCGGTACGGTATTTTTTCTTTTTAATTGTTGGTGATATTATCATAAATTTTTTGCGATTTTGTGATTTTAGGGGACGTCCGTTCTTAGTTTTATTTTTTAATCAAAACTGCGTTTTAAACTTTTAGGTGTTATTTTTAAAGGTTTTCAGTGATAATTTGGTGCTTTTTTTTTTTTTTAATTTCTTAATGTTATTAAAGAATTGTTTTTCTGCATGTTAAATAATTATAGAAGGGCAATATTGCATTTCGTACGAAGTCTGAATTCTCTTTCTATATATGTTTTAACTTACAAAGTTACCCACAATGCACTGAATTTAAAAGGGGGAAAAAAAAAACTTTTTTTTTTCGCCAATTACCTAACATTTAGTTGACTGGGATATTTCAAGGCGCTATGAAAAAGAACTTATGAAAACAAAATGAAACCAAGAAAAGTACTGGAAAACATGACGCTAGTAGCACTTTACAGGACTTCTGTACACGACATGAGAATTAACTGGAGACAAAGCCTCACATTTGCAGAAACTGCGATCACGCGGGCGGGCGGAGAGGCGGCAACGGAAGTGTCTCATCAGCGCGGCCAGACAGTCAATTGTTGCTATGACTCACGAAACAACACACACGCGTTGTCCGTGCATTTTACTACAAGAGGCGCCACGTCACGCGAATTCGTGAAATTTCCCATAATAATTAAACTCAACTGTTTTCACTGCCTTAGATATCGACGGAATTAGAAGTACTGATACGTGAACGCATTAGAGGATCGTATGATTTAATGTAGATCTATTAAGACCTACATCGTTTTTTAAAGTACACACATTCAATTAACGCTTAATGTCTTAAATACGGTAACCTCCTAACAATTAACTTAAAATTGAGTTATGTCCAAACTTAATTAAGTCTTACACCTATTAAACACTTTTTTGGAAGGGGGAACACGAATTACATGGTATAATCAATGACATGGCAGATCAAACTAATTATTATTAAATGGACGACTTTACATGTGTCTCACTGTAGGAGTAGTATAACGTCAAACTAAATACCATAAAACTATTTCCGAAAAACATTCTTCCTTTGACAGTGAAAGATACGGTCGTCCGTAGTAAAAATATCTTACAAAAAATGGTTACCACCTTCAGTGAATACGACCAAGGTTTCTTGGAAGCCCTGACTCGACACAATTAAGGGCGGTCTCCAGGGCCCTGTTTCATAAAACTGACAAATACCACAATCAAGACAATTCTACAAATATGGCACAATATTGTAACGTTTTCTAACAATTCTTACCTGCTTTGACAAATACTCGTAAAATTTGTGAATTGTCAACAGTGTTTCATAAACATGACAATGACATATAAAATATGTGTAAACATGTAAGCGACAGCAAATTATTTCTTCGTATTCATTTCATATTTTTATAAAAGTAATTAATATGAGACGAGTTGATCGGATGAGCTATAATCCACAACATTATTAAATTTGTTAAAATTAGTAACCATCATTAGAAAATTAATCATGAACAGAAAGAAAATTACAATTCTAATTTTGATTAAAGAAAGCAAAGATATATTTTGGTCATTATATATTCAGCATATGTTTTGCTAATATGAAATTTTTCCATGAATACAGAATTACTTACAGAATTATAATTTACATTTAATCTTTCTTTAAAAACCCTTGGCCTGAGTGGTTCCCTATAATCACAATCACTTTTACTGCTGCTGCTACTGCTGCTAGTACTGAACATGACTAGTCTGTTATAAGGAGAAGACACTGTTGTGGACACAGAGATATGTGCCAAGCATCGGAAAGGAGGAATAGACAGGCTGGTACAAAGACATACCACTATTCTATAGCTTCATGTAATTGAACAGTGATAGGGAGTATAATTCACAGTCTGTTATAAAGAACAGACTTACAATATTTATGACCCGAATAAAGGGGCGATACAGGAGGTATTACTTGTAGAGCATGTGCACTCTTAAGTCCTGAACAATCTTTGTATACTTACATGCGCAATTCTGTGCCATCTGTTAGTTCTTTTGATGTCTTCACAACCTGTTAAATGGTTTTCAGACATCGTGTCTGAACCTCTGCTGTCTTCTGGTAGCACTTAGAGCAGTCATAAAACGTACTGAATTGCACTTTGAGTGGATTTTAAAAGCCATTTCTGTATTAATTTCTAAATAAAATCCAAATTTTCCCTTAGGAATGGTTAAGTTCCACCTGAGAAAATGAACAACCAATTAAATCGCAAATTTCTAAACGTAATAACTTCGAATGTAACAACCAATCATAACTGTATAATTCTGTAACTTGAATAATAAGCTACCTCTACTTGGCTGGTTGGCAAATGAGGTTGCATACCGGTAACAGAATCGTTTCAGTTCACATCTAAAATGGATAATTTGTTGAAACGTGAAAATTTAAAATTTAAATTTAAAACGAGAACAGAAATCGGGAATGAGTGCTGCGTCAAGTCCATCAGGTGATTCAATTTCTAGTGATGCGTATCAATCCGATAAAGGTCAATCATGTGTAAAGTGAAGAAAGTACGATAATAATTATATTAGATTTGGATTATCCTATATAGGTGACAAGGCTTGTCCAAGACCGCAGTGTGTTGTTTGTGGTGACATTGTTGCTAACAGTAGTCTGAAACTTTCTCTACTTAAACGCCATTTCAACTGATTTTCAAGTACAGGAAGGTTATAAATCTTTGCCATAAATTAGTTTTAAGGAGTCCTCAGTGTTAGTGAATAAAACCATAAGTCTTATTATCTTTTTCATGTACATATTTGTGCGCCAAATCTCTTTCTTCATAACCCTACTTAAAAATAAATCTAGAAATAGACTTTGTGCTGAAAGTAATGAGATTTACTTTAACTTTTTTAGTTCCTAACTTCAAATATCTATGGTATCGATATTAAGCACGTCCTCCTCATTGAATTTCAAATGAAGAGAAGAGTAACTCTATAATAAAAACATTTAGGTTAAGAGAGAAGTTTAAAATATTGAAATTACCCTGCAACTTAAGCCTGCATGAAATTCTGTCACTACATAAAATATTTTCATAATATCAATAAAGTAATTCTCAGTGTATGCTGAAATTAAAATGTGTAAACTCCAATAATGTGGCTTTAAAGACAGCAAAATGCACTACTGTATTATTAACTTAACTATTTAATTTGTGTCTTAATATTTTAAATGTAAAAAAAAAAAGTATAATTGTTTGAACTTATGTAGTTTCAATATTTTACATGTTGTTGCGTCATTATTGGAGGGGAATCCTAGGGTAGGCATATTTATCATAACTACAGCAACTTTAAGTTAATTTAAGATTGTTAAATATTATTTCTATTAATAAGGAGTTCACCAAATTCAGATCATTCTGAAAGTGGTTTGCGAGTCGAAAAAGCTTGGGAACCACTAGTCTAAACTAAATGTAGTTGCATAGACGATGGTCTTCAAATATCTCCACAGAAAAAATCTCTGTCCAGTGAGCATGCAGGTCAAGACATTGGAATGTCACATATCCTAGGGGGTTCTGAACACCCAATTTCGCAAATGTATATTCTCATAGAGGTTTCTGTCGAATGCAGAGTCAAAATCTGCACTATTCTAATGAATGTAGCTTGTTATGGATGGTTCATACAGTATACACAGAATGTCAGGCCATTAAGTGCCTTTATTTCAAGGAGTTCTAGAATAAAAAACATTAATATACTTGGTGTATACTTTCACATATAATTTCAAGAACCAAAATATCAATGTTTTCATTTTTTCGTTAATCTAATTTAGAAAACTGTAATAACTGTTAAGGCAAAGCCAGCAGTGTTTAAACAATAGCATAGGTAACACTCGAACACAGGAAGTAGCAGATAATCTAGAACCATGACAGCAGACAGTCTAAATATTCTTAACATTGCCATCAAATTAAACGAGTGTACTATTGGAACTAATAATATAGATGTTTCAAAAACGTTTCATTTCAACAAAGTCACTGGATAAATAAAAAAATATTCAAACATTTTTAATCCATGTATCATCCCCCATCACCCTTCATCATAAAGGTACTCAATGCCCTTACATCTTGTATAGAAAGCCAGCAAACACAGCAAAACAAGGGTGAAATATTTCCACTAACATACTAACAAGACTTTAAACAAAAAACGTTAATCCACAGCATCCAGATGACTGTTTTGCTACATTGTTACATAAAGTTATGCCAAAAGTTCTAATAGTCCTCAACCCGTAAAGCTAGACTGTGGTAAAACCGATAAAGAAAACTTTGACATTAATTTACTCTAGTGTTCATTTATGTATTTAATGTCTCTACGAAATAGGTGACAAAGCTGTAGCTACAACGTTGTCCTCGAATTTACTTATTATGATGCATACAAATATAACGAGGTTTATGTAATCACAATTAGTTCAGTGGTGGATTTTAAGCACATTAAATATCATTAGAATGGCTTTCTTCAGGCGAGAAGTAAGCCGGGGATCCAGTGGCATAGATTTAAATTCATTGCAGATTTTCATTAATCACCATGTATGCCTATCATCCTGACATTGGGGTAATGAGTGAATAGAACTTCGACTTTTTCAGAGTAGTAGACTTCAGGAAGATCTTAGTTGACCATTAAAAGCAATGTCTGACAAAAATTCCATCAACATTGCCATCCAAAACAGCATCACACCGGTAAATATATACAGTAGGTACTTAAATATTATGTTTCATACATAAAATTCTATTAGAGTTCAAATTGCATGAAACCATAACAGGTTATGTCTGATATTGTAGGCTATAGAAGTAAATAGTAGTTAACAATAGACTTATTCTCTACATCACACAGGACTTGGTCTGAACTAATACACCGTTTTGAGTAAACAATGGAGCACCAGGTTGAAGTCATCTACTATTTTACAAAAATATGGTGGTTCAATAACAAACAAGGAGCAAAAAACTAGCCTAAATATGTATTCTTCACTATTCTCGCATTATATTCCAAATTATCTAATGCTTTCCAGCAGAAATACAAGCAATTTCATCTTACATTATTGTAAATATAGAACAGGGTGCTTAAAAAAATGCTTTACTATGTTGTAGATTATTTATCTGCCATCAAATATACCATGTACTAGCAATGACCAGGGTGACCAGACGTCCTGGTTTTACTAGGACAGTCCCGATTTTCACGAATTGTTCTGGTGTCCTAAGAAAGTTTTTCGAAATTTCTAAATGTCCCGGTTTTTTAAGTGGCCACTTTAGCTACAAAAAATTCTTATGAAGTATTAAATTTTTATAAAAAGTGAAGAGCATACAATGTGCAAGTTTTTTTAAGTGTAGTTTTGCATATTCACACACAGATAGCGACACATTATAATGCTCTACTCGAGACCAATGTCATAACAGGACTCCATATTATCGCTGACTCGAGAGGCAGAGAAAGTCGATCATAGCATTCGAGATTCTTAAATTTGGCACTTTGCTCCTGGGCTTCTTTGTTGTCAGATGCTGATTTCAACTTTGTGTATTTACTAGTGAGGTTTATTTGTTTAGTTTTAAACTACAAGTGGACATGCCTAAAAGAAAATGTATATTCATGATGCACCAAAGTCAGATTTTCCTTTTATAAGGGAAACTAGCTTTAACAATAAAGTGGAATGTACTATTTGCCATTCTGTGATATCCACAGTACATGGTGGTTGTTCTGACATAAAGGACTATATTAGTAAAAAGAAACATAAAAATGCACTCTCAGCTTCAACTTCTAACAGTAAAGTGACAACGTTCTTCAAGAATGCTTCTGTGAGAACCTCAGAACTTCAGTTAGCTGCTGAGGAAGGCACTTTCGCCCATCATTCTGTGTTTCATAATCACAGTTTCCGTTCAATGGATTGTACATCTGTTGTTATTCGCAAACTATTCAAGAAGTCTAAATTCTCTTGTTCCAGAACGAAATGCGAAGCAATTGTTGTAAACGTGTTGTCGTCACATGCCTTGGAAAGATTTGCAGCCAATTTAAATTCTGCAAAATACACAGCAATGCTAATAGACACCTCTAACCACAAAGCAGTGATGATAGTTCCAGTAATTGAGTGTTATTTTGATCCTAGAGAAGGTATCATTACTAAATTAATCAAACTAACAAATCTTCCAAATGAATGTTCAGAAACCCAAATTGAGTACATAGAGAAAATACTGATCGAGTACAATTTGTTTGACAAAGTAATTGCTTTCGCAGCAGATAACACTTACACAAGCACTAATTTTAGTGGCATAGATGGAAAAGGAGAAAATAATGTCTTTATAAGACTGCAAAACAAACTTGCAAAAAAAAATATATTGGGACCTGGATGTAGTGCACATGTGCTACATAATAGCATCCAGATAGCTGCAGATTGTCTTCCAACAGATGTTGCGTTATCCTCTACAAGATCTACAAGTACTTCGATATCTACACAGTTAGAATTGAGTCTCTGAAGGAATTCTGTCAATTTGCAGAGGTTGAGTACAGATCTTTATTGAGCCACACAAAACTTAGATGGATGTCTTGATTTCCTGCACTTCAGAGTCATTGCTATGTCTGATGATTTGAAATCATACTTTGTCAATTGAGAATTGCCCACACATTCTCAAAGGTTTCTTTTCGGACAGAACTTCTTTGTTATGGCTGAAATTCCTGGCTGACCAACTAGATGTGTATGATGGGACTGTAAGACAAATGTAGTCAGAAGAGCTTTCTTTGGTTGAAGTTTCTGGTTTGACTGAAAACCTTTGTGAAACTCTTATCAGCAGGAAGGCAAATAGATTTGTCACCTCAAGTGTCAGGAACATTCTCCAAGAAGTAGACGAAGAAGAACTCATCTCCAAGCAAAAGTTCTTGTCCTCGACTGTATCGTTCTTCGACAATTGTGTTGAATAATAAGAAATTGGTGTCGTCATACTGATGTAATCAAGAAAGTATCTTGGGTTTGTTTAAGAAAAGTTTCTGAATGTAGTGATGTTGAGGTTCAGCTGTGATCTTTTCGAACTATGAATCTGTGATATGTTTAGATGAGAATGTATTGCTTGATGAATTTTTCCATGTACGAAACATCATCCTCCAGAACATTCAGGACTGGACTACAAGAAAACTTAGTGTCTCAGTGCTGGATAGCAATACTCCAACATGTAAAGAATCTCACATCAATGTTGACAATGTTTCCAAAATGGTAGAGATTTTTTATTGATTGTTCCCACTAGGACCACTGCATCTGTTGAGCACATCTTCAGTCTTATGAATATGCACTGGTCCGAGGAAAAAAAGTCGACTTAATGTAGAAACTCTAACGGCTGTACTAGTTGTTAAAACACACTTCAGTCATACATGTTCAGAATTTACGACTATCTCATGAAAAACCAGAAGCTTCTGAAACAAATCCATGGTTCTGAAAAATACACTTGAGAGTAATATTGACGTTATGTGAGTGCAATAATTTGAAATTTATTTTCTGGCAGGGAAAGGGGGGAAAATGACACATTAAAAAATGTGTCCCGGTTTTTCAGTTTCATAATCTGGTTATCCTGGCAATAACCGTAGCTTCACTAAAAACAAATCAGTGCAACTCTCCATACAAAAGAAGGTGAAGTTGTAATTATTGTATTAATATAGAATATTCTTGAAAAGTTCGAATCTACACAATGTTCTTGCAAGCTCATAACATAAATTTCTCTTCTAACATTGTCTTTCAGTTTTTATACATTTTATTATTTAAATTTCTCCATATTTACAAATCTCAAGGTATGAGATTGTAAGGGAAATTCAATTTCATATGAGGGCTCTAGAGCACAAGGGATTTAAGTGACATAAACCTAATGTTGAAAAAAATTAAGTTTAAAGATAAGTGACAATGGAAAATTGTATGCAAAGTATACTATATTTGTTTTATGCTCACATATTGAGTTCTGGTCTTATAAAATAGTTCACTGCAGATTTTAAAGAAATTTTTAAATTAAGATATTAAAAATAACCGTTTTCTAATAAGATCTTGCACTTGTAACTAATGTAATTGTAATTAATTTTTTTGGTTGATTATATAATTTTATTAATGAATTTATTATTTCATTTTCTGTATTATAAATATTTTCATGAATTATAACTTCTATGTTGTTGGTTATTAAATTTATATTAATACTACCTCTTGTGTTCCAAACTATTTTGCAGATTACATAAGGATTCACACTAAATGTAAAAAATGTAATGTATAAATATTACAAAATACAATCCAAATTCAAACAATCTTACGAATATGGAAAAAGTTGAAATCTTTGAAACATACAGAATATGTACCATTTATTTTGCTCACCAAAAATCATTTTTCTTCTCAGGTGCCAAATGAAAAACTGTTTTAAACAACAGTTGTTAAGTACAATGTTGAATTAATATTATCGGTATATCTTTCCTGTAACCTTGTTCATTAAGGAGATACGAGTAATGACTACATTTTTAAAAGGCACCAATGACTTTTTATTCGATGACAATTTAACCCCTTAGGTCTGTTCAAAATGCATCACAATGTGCCATTCTAACAAAACATTGAGGAGTGCAAAACATATGGAACTCATAGTGTATGTACTGAAAATCACTGAATGACACTTCGTAGCACTGCAGTACCGTAATTGGGCCTTGTTTCATAAATGGTATCCTCAATGGCAGATGATATGCCAGATTCTTAAGAACCATTTTTTCCCTATATTTCTAACGCCATATCAGTAATCTTGAGGAATAGAATGGTTATTTGGTACAAGCATGACGAATGTCTAGCACCTAATGCCTTAAGAGCCCGTCATGATCTGGGCCGAAAATAACGTAGTAAGTGGATTGGACATAGTAAATCAGATAGTTGGTCTGCTCATTCTCCAGACATTACATCACTAGATTTTTTTCTTTGGGGAGCAGTCAAGGACGCTGTCTATCGAAATGTTCCAACACCACCAGAGGACATGCAGCAATGTCTTATTGATTCCTGTACATCCGTTTAGTAGGCAACACTACGACGATCTAGGGCATCGTTCATCCAAAGATCAGTTTTCATTTAATTTCATTTCGAAACTACATAATACTTCTGATCTTTTTTGTGTTCATATGATCAGTAGACGTAAGAAAATGATAATCACGATACAACAATAGAAAATATGCCATACACATTATAACGTCGGGTGTATACTGTGAAACATTTTTATCAAAAAGTGGTGTCACAGTACAGCGTGAATTTAAAGAGAAATTTTAATGCAAAGAATCACCAAGTAGGTCTGCAAAAAACAGTTTGGTAAAGAAGTTCGAAAATAAAGGGATAACAATGTGTATTGCCAGTAAGAGATGTTAGTGAATACGAGCATCAATAGCCAAATCATTCAGGAAAACAGCCACATTCTATACTCAAAATGCTCACTGAGAATTGCACTTGAAGTGGCTGAACCCAATCCTGCTTAACACTTATTCCTTGGAGAAAAGGAATAAAGTCTTGTACAAGTAATTGGTTATAACAAACAGTATTCACTGTATCTGTCAAAATATTAGTCCACTGCTTGGAGTAGTAGTCAGAATGCCTGATTACGAAACTTGCAGGCCTGGGATCGAATCCTGGTTGGAACAATTTATCTGGTTGAGTTTTTTCAGGGTTTTTCCTCATCTTTTTGAGTGAATATTGCGTAACTTTCGGCATTTGATCTTTGAGCTCAATTTGCCAACAGTCGTCGTCATCATCCAAGGAAGCAATGGGGAACTACCATGTCTATCATCTACTCCCTAGCACAGTCTTGTAGCTGCTAGATCACCAATGCGATTGTTATACAATAAGGCACAGTCTAGTAGTTATCAGATCATCAATGAATGTTCCAGTACTTAGAGAAGAAGAACACCATACTGATTCTGCACACCATAAACAACATTTTCGGGGGTGTAATGGCATCTCCGTTATGGTATGTGGGTGTTCACTGGCCTAAACATGTATATTTTGCTTTTTTATGTTCCCATTCAAATTATAACAAGCCTCATCAATAAACCACATAATCTGCAGCACCTCAAGACTAACTTCTTGAAGTTACTACATAAATCAACTCTTCTAGCTTTACCAAATGCATGAAGGACATAGTGCATTTGAATTTTGTAAAGAAAAAGTAAAAAGTAAGACTGTCAACAAACTTCTGCAACTGCTGAGCACACAAAATGACTGAAATCTGTCACAATATAGAAATCAGTAATGATAACTTTAATAGCATGCTTGTATTTATCATTAAATGTTTGCAAAGAGCACAATGCCATTGAAAATAATGTAATGATTATGGGTCTGTTCCTGAACACAGCAATTCTTTAAAATTGAAAAGGTGTCTAGTGTATTTTATGTGCCACCGATGATGTACAAGTATCAACAAACTGAGAGAGTACTATCTGTGGCTAGCAAGAATCAATAATAAGTTTAAAAACTTACACAGCATTCGACAATAATGATTTTTGAATTTTTATAAGACGTCACAGAGGCAGAAACATGCAACATAACAAAGAGATGTTTCACAGATGAAGAAACATCCAGCAGTTTGGAGCTACATATCAGTTCCATCATTGAAGGCAATGAAAGGAGAAACTGTGTGTTGGATTCATCCTGGAGAATAGCTCTTGGAAAAGATCCTACAAACAGTTTACCAAGATGATGGAGCCATTACACAGCCCCAAAATAATGAATGCTTCTGCGTCTATGACATGATGCAAAAACTAAAAAATCTCACAATATGTCAAACACTGAATGTTTAGATATTTACACGCTTTATATAATACAATCTACATTAGAGATTTTGAACAATCAAGTTCCCGCCATTAGCTAATAAACATTGGACATTTACATAGTGTTTATAGATTACATCTGACTTTTGAAAACGAGAAACAACAGAGCTGTAAGAGTGTAACTCCATCATAAGTACCAAAATATAACTTAAGCAAAGAGGAAGTCATCTCAAGTGCAACAAAGCAAATCTTATGAGCATTATTCATATGTAAAGAGTACTTACCGTGTATGGTGAGCTCTGAGTCCCTGTTGACCTCATAGAGTCGAATTGCCTCATCTAGTTCCATCTGTGTTGAGATTGTACATGGATCACCTACAGCACACACAAACAATTCTTTACAAAATCGAAGTTTTTCACTGGGGTATCACATACATTTCGCAAGATTTCATACTAATATAACAAGTCTTTAATGCTTTCTTTCAGCTCACTACATTCAGAGGTGTTTTGTTGTAATTTCTAGTACAGTATTCATTCTACTCTTTTATATTACAATTTCAGTTCAACATTAGTCAAATGGATAGAATTTAGATAAAAGATTCGTCCTGAGCCGTGACCAGGGTATCCTGCCTAGGACTCGACTTATAGAATGTGCACTGGTTTGAAACCTCATGAGGAAAGAAATTTTCTCATGAAATTTTGGCTAGTGTATGATACTGTTGTCCACCCAGCATCATGATGTGCTTAGGGAGCTGTGATAGGTAACAAAATCCAGTTACAAAAGCCAGCTATGACAGCTGGCGGATCATTGTGCTAATCACACAATACCTCCATTCTGGTTGGATGATCGTCCACCTCTGCTTCAGCATGTGGATGTGAGGCCACCAGCCGGCTGGTCGGTCTCTTGGCCCTTCATGGGCTGTAGCACCATGTTTTTTTTTTTTTTTTTTTTTTTTTTTTAGAATGAGATCACTGAAATTGAGCAAGTAGGGAGGATGTTCTAAGATCTCCACCACCACCACTGTAAAAGGTTCTTGCAGTGTGGATTATAACGGTATCATGGAGGATTATGGCGTTTTCCAGCAGTGCTAGACGTTTTCTCTGAATTGTACGAAGTAGATGGTACAGCAGATGATCTGTAGTACTTGGCATTGACATTGTGGCCCTCACAAACAGGATGACACTCCAGAAAACCTTGTCATAAGCCAAAATGATAATGACTTTCGTGGGTGATGGATTCTGTCAAAACTTGTGTCTTCGTGGTGAAGCAGGATGACTCCATTCATTTGACTGATGCTTTAGTTCGGGATCATGCCCAGGTTTTGTCAATTGCAATAATTTGATTTTGACACATCATTTCCTTCGTGATGAAATCACTCCAGACAGATACGGTACGTCTCGTACCAAGTCCACTTCTGTAACTTCATTAACTGATGTGGTACTCACTTTGCACACAACTTGCGCACCTGCAAATCCTGTCATAAAATTCGAAACACTGTCGGCACAGAAATATCTGTATGAGCAGATAATTTCTGCACAGTCCAAAGCCTGTCTTCTGTTAAGTACTGTTTGATAACAGTCACTTGCACCAGGATGTCCACTGCACAGCAGGTTAACAGTTGTTACACGTCTATGTCTGAAGGCCTCCACCCAACATGCAACACTTCGATATAGCACTGCAATATCACCCAACGCTTTCATAGCTTCACATCACACTGATGAGCATTTCTGTCACGAAGAACTGCAATTATCACGTATGACCATTGTTCAACTTTACATACATCCATTCTGGAACACAGTCGCCAGCACACTAACTTTTGGTTTGTATGACTGTTAACTAGCCACTGATGCACAAAGACACCATCTGGTGGAGGCAAACGTATATACTGGACTAACCATGTTTCACATGTCCGGAAGATACAACATGGTTGCCATGGCTTATGAAACTACCCTCAGATCTCCATAATTTTAGGAAACAAGTATCCAGCAACTGAAATGCAGACTACAACAATTTTAAAAAGTTCACAAGGATTGATGTTACTTGCCCTAAGTCAGTTCTACATGATATTTATGGACAAATATAGAAGTTTTCAGAATAAAGAGTATAAATAAGACAAAATTACTATATAGCCTATTTCTTGATGACATTGAGTTCAAGTTAACCTCTTGGCTTATGACATCTTACCAGAATACCCTACAATAAGTGTGGCACTAAAGAGAAAGTTACAATAGACTATAGCAATACTTTGGCCAGATTGACAACGTTTTCTCATTATCCAAGTAAAGTAAGTTTAATTACTAAAAATGTTCTTATATATTTATCTTATGTTGACAGCCAGAATATAATGGTATTAAGGAAAATGATGACACAGATAAACAAATAAAACTGTGGAGCTAGTACTGCCTTCATTCGACCAGAGCTGACAGATGTGATAAGCAGAAGCATTGCTGGGACTGCAGTCCATGAAGAGACCAGAAACGAATATAAAAATGATTGAAAAGTTTTCCTGGTCAATAACTAGAAAAATCCTTGGTTAAGATTCCCAAAAACATTCTGATCAAATCCTTAATACAACAGAATTGAAGGCACACAAGAATTTTCGATAATTACTGAACATGATCACTCCTGAACATACAAAGTAATGGGGCTTTTTCGAGAATTTTCCCACATGTGGGTGACATATCATGGAGTATGGAAGGACCAAGATAATCTATTTCTGACGAATTATATCCTTCAGAAGAAACCCGTCCTAATGTTTTATTGAAAGTTCTGGAGCTGTTGGCAGCACAAAACTAGGAGGAAAAAAAAATGGATGTGCAAAGTGTCCCTGCAGCCTATATATAGTAAAATCCCTCGTAACCAGCATCCAAATAACCGGCAATACCAAAACAACTGCACTTTTGGCTGGGCCAAAAAAAAAAAGTTTAAATCTGCCACATTGGCACAGTCTGGGCCATCAGTTTTGCTACATTAGGAAGTTTGCACGAACTTTCATTTTCAGTAAATATTCAAACCTAAAATTAATGTATTATTTTGTTGTGTGATGTGTTTAATAAAGAAAACCCACACGGTTTTTATGTTTATTTAATTATGTTCGGGCTGTCAGTGTTGCCACATTTGAAAGTTCGCACGAACTTTCGTTTTCAGTGAATATTCAAACCTAAAATTAGTGTATTATTTGTGTTGTGTGATGTGTTTTAATAAAGAAAATCCACATAGTTCTTATGTTTATTCAGTTATGAGCAAGTGATAGAGAAATAAGCTTCACATAGCTGCAGTTTCAACATTTGGCAGCAGGAAATACGAACTTTTTTTTTTTGTGTATACTGGTATTTATTCAATTATCCGGCAAAATCTCGTATCCAGAACTAGCCTGGTCCCTTTAGTGCCAGATAAGAGGAATTCTACTGTATCATAATATTTGTAACGTACCTCCTAAAATCCAATCAATCAATCAATTGACAAATTAGCAAATCAATCCTGCTGCAGATGAGTTTATTATAAATGTTTCAAAAAATTTCCAAGGCAGGCAACAATAACTATCCAAATTACCTTCTTCGTCAACCCACTTCATGGTAAACACCTGGTCGGGAGTGAATCTGCAGATGTCCTTCATCTCCTGGCACAGCTGCTCTACAGTGATGTGTGGGTCAATGTAAGTGATCATCACTTCGCTGTGGAGGTGAGAACACACATTGCTGAGTGCAAGGCTTGCCAACTGTGACAGTGCACAACTAAACTATAAGCGTGTAAATGCATTACAAAAACTTTACAAACCATTTCCATTGATACATTTTCTATGTAACTATTTCAATATTTACATATTTTATTACAATTTTCTAAACCTATTAATTCTATTACAGATCTAACTTCTAACTTGTCAACTAATTAATATTTAACAATTTTTGAACAGCTTTCCTTGAGATCATATTTTGGGTCTTTCTTTAATGGAATCATTCATAGACACTTGTCAAACACAGAACAAATGACAAACGACACTGAAATGGTAGTACGACAAAACTCATGTTCATATACGATCACGTGCAGTGCCACAGAGGGACTTTGTTATGCTAGTGTTCAATATTCTGTAACTCTCACTCCACGCAAAAGTTTAAAAGTGCGACTATAACTTATTTCAGAACATTTACAACACAATTTACTCAATTTCACTACTCAACTTGCAAGCAGGCAGTGAGTGCACTGGAAATGACCATCACTCCGACCACTAATCATGCAGTATAACTCTTGGTAGAGAAACAGATAAAGTTAGATTTTTATTAATACAGTAACAATAGTAAGCCTACTTATTCATTTCATAACAATTGCTGAAAATATTTTCTGTTGCATATTGGAACAACTGGTAACTCCTTAAAATGTTCGAATTTGCACAAAGAAGTTCTTAGGGCTTATGAGAGTAATTGAAGGCTGGTCAAGTCCATAAATGAAAATTTCACAGAAGGTAAAAAAAACTTTCTACAAAAATTGAATGTGCTTAAATTTCAAACTGATTTTTTACACAATAATTTGAGAAATTAGTAGGTTTTTTTTATGTGGTTACCAATATTCTTGTTAGTTCTCTTTCGTTCATAGAATCTTTTTTTTTTTTTAAATGGTGGACTTAAATGTTTTTGTCTCGAAAATACAACAGATTTCTGTCATGTTTGAACTCAATTTACTTTTTGTTTGAAAACAAATATACGAAACTTACTTGTCTCAGGTCAGTTCCCGTTGAGGGGTTAATCAATGCATATAAAAAATTTAAATTATGGTTTATTTAACAATGCTCGCAACTGCAGAGGTTATATCAGCGTCGCCGGTGTGCCAGAATTTTGTCCCACAGGAGTTCTTTTATATACCAATAAATCTACTGACATGAGTCTGTCGCATTTAAACACACTTAAATGCCATCGACCTGAGCTGGGACCGAACCTGCAACCGCGAGCAAAGAAGACCAGCGCTATATCGACTACGCTACCCAGGCTGACTCAATGCATATATATTATAGTCATATTTATAATATTATATATTATATACTGTATATATTTTATGTATATTATATATTTTCAAACAATTATTATTGTACTATATTTTGAAACTTAAGTGTTTAGTGGAGCCAATAAGAGTAGCTTATAACAGTTTTTTTTTATTTAACGACGCCATATCAACTACTGGGTTATTTGCGTCGATGAAATTGGTGATAGCGAGATGGTATTTGGCAAGATGAGGCCGAGGATTCACCACAGATTATTATCCGACATTTGCCTTATGGTTGAGAAAAATCTCGGAAAAACCCAACCAGGTAATCAGCCCAAGCAGGAATCGAACCCGTGCCTGAATGCAACTCCGGATCACCAGGCAAATGCACTACTAGTATCTCATCTTGGGGGACCAAAGCTGTAGTTAAAACTGGTAACTGAAATATAGGATTGTAGGAAATGAATATTGACCTAATTTCTATCTAGCTGGAAGATGTCTGTTTTTTTGACGCAAATCAGTGAAACAGTCAAGTTCTTTTCAACTATTGAGACGTTACTAGAAGTTAGACTTGACGGATTCTTGCACAAAAGTGTGCAGCATATATTTATCTATGCAGTACAGTACATACTAAATATGTCGATTTTGGAAAAAATTGGACTTGACTGTTTTTACACAGAGGTCTTCAATTTCTCTCCTAAAATTGTCTTTCAATTTTTCTAAAATGTGGAAAAGGCAAGCCTACTGATACATTATGTTCTTTAAATTTCCCCATACATACATATAGTGGAAATAATATACATCTGCATATTTTAACAGCTTATTCCTTGGATAGAGTACAAAAAAATTATAATACTACATTAGTTCCAAATTAATATTTTTCTCTGAAAAAAATAATTTTTCCTAAATGTTAACACTATTCTTCTCCATAAGTATTATCTGTACAATTCTGATTTCTACTCTTATTATTAAAGAAACTGCTAACAAATGATTTAACCCTTTGAAGGTTTTAAATAAAATGGGCGATTTTCTTGAAAATTAACTAACACATCATTATTCCTTGCCATTAGGATGTCTGGCAACCCCACTCTAATAACCAAGAGATGAAGTGCTGTTATTCAAGTATGTGTGTCTGTGTGTAGGTGAACCGGTAATACACTACTGCCAAACTACGCAGACTTTCAGCCTGATTTTCTAATTAACCAGGCACTTAATGTAAACGCATAATAGGATAGGTTTTTACTTATTTTCATGTATTCTATTGCCCACTTCAATCTGCTCAGTTGTATCACTTCCATCCTCTTCTTATAGGGTATAGAACTAGAAAAGGTACTATGAATTTATTTAACTCTCCTCTGTTAGCACCCAATGTGATCATTCCCATTTTCTTGTTTAATATAAACTACATTACTTTCTTGTTCAATCTGTAATGCCATACATCTTGATCCTGTTGCATATACTGTAGTAATGTAACAATTATTCCTGTGAAATTTCCTTTCTTTTTGTCCCCAAACAATTGAATTTTTACAGAGCTATAAGCCTAAACAATCGCTGTTATAAACTATCAGTAATCATACTCTCGGCATGATCATATAAACTGAATGTCGGTATTGAGCAACTTGTGTCTTGCACTAGACTGCTTTTTTTTTAACTAATGAAGCCAGTTTGTAAACCAATTTACGAATAGAGTAGTTGCCCATGGTGTGCCATAGGGAGGCTGGTCTACGCTAGGTCTACACCAGCAAAGAGATAAGATGATGGAGATTTGACAAGAAACCATAGCTCCCAGACAAAACCCCTGGGCATGCTTCCGTACAGGGGCAGCAGCATTTCTCTAAGGTTAGAGCCCAATTTAGGTGTGTGTGTATTAATCGAAAAAAATGTCATATAAGCATGCGTCTTATTCTCAATATTTTCTAGCCCCTAATTTTCGATTAATACACACACATCTAAACGGGGCTCTAACCTTAGAGAAATTCTGCTGCCCCTATACGGAAGCACATCCAAACCCCTTTCTTACTTTGATCATGGGCTTGTTCAACTTACTTACAAATGGCTTTTAAGGAACCCGCAGGTTCATTGCCGCCCCCACATAAGCCAGCCATCGGTCCCTATCCTGTGCAAGATTAATCCACTCTCTATCATCATATCCACCTCCCTCAAATCCATTTTAATATTATCCTCCCATCCCATTCCGAGACTTATTGTATGGATTCGTAACAAGCTGTTTTTTACGGTGATGGGTTGTTAGCCCTTCGCCCAACCCCCAAGCTGGAGGACCACCCCTTACCAGCTGTCCACGAGTGCTTATTCAATATATTCGCAGCTACCCTCCATATCTGAAGGCAGTCTCCTCTGGGCTTGTTCAACACAAGTCATAAATTGGGGTACACTGGGGACCGAACCCAGATCAACAGGATTATGAGTCTACCACTCTAGCCACTGGACTGCCATGGCGGCATGATCGAAAAATATGTTTACGTACCTGAACTTGAAGCGCAAGCGACTAACAATATGCCAATTTTCTTTAAAAATACGATACAGATATGTTTTATTAATGAAATGTACAACACTTGTTTTGTGGGTAATGTTTTGTTCGTTACTGAAAGTATGCAGTAGGCCTATGTTTCTAAGACAGAGCAACTGCCATTGTATGCGGCCTGCTTCTAGGCTGCTGCAAAGCATTGAGTTAAAAAGTGCTCATATGGTCTTAAAGAATGTGTTTTTGAACGAACAAAAAATCATTACTCTTTCCTTTATTGAAAAATAATGACGTATAGCCTATCTACATATTTACAAAATGTGAAATCATTTTGCTTCTGATGTATCATTGTTAAATTAGTTAATCCTTATTTTAGTTACGCTATTCCATTTGCACACCATCCTCTAAATTGTCAAATTAGCATTTTCATTTTGACCTATGAATAGCTCAGCTGTATATCGATCACTCAAATTAATATTGATTTTCAACTCATTTCTCATTTCCTATAGCCTAATTCGACTTTTTTGGTCATCAACCTTATCATAACATGCTGACCTTAGATAACATAATGATATACACTCAGTAAATAACTTATAACAAAAATAACATTCATATTTTGTATGTTTTCATTACTACTGCAGCAAAAATAATCTCTATACATTTATTTACCTTCGTAGGCGTAAATACTCACTCACACACTGATACCTACACACAATGAAAATCCAAACTAACAAAATATGTCACTAATTAGTAAAGTTTCATTAATTTACTTGTTGTTAGGATTTTGTTTTGTGTCTTAACGATACTTAATTCTATCTAGGGCTATATAAATAAACTTTAGGCAAAACTGACGTGTAAGTTAGCATGCAGAAATAATATATACATATTAGGTATGCATTAATATAGGCTAGCTGAACTGATTCTAATGTTAAATAATTTTCTAACCTAATTGTATGTCGAAATCGGACCTAACGATCACCATTAGGCCCCCAAACATAAAGTTCTGCTGTGATTGAAACATTTATAATTGTACACAATAATATATATGTAATACATACCCATTATAGGCAGTTTTCACTCGAATTTCGGGAATCTCCGAATCTGCTGACAACTGGGTTGGCATTTTGGTTAGACTGTATATGAACTTTTTACTCTTTCTGAGCCTACGTCTATAAAACCTAATCACTACAACATAAAGCTGCCACAGACAATCCAATGCGGCTCACGTAGATAACTTGTCTTGATTAAGAAGTGTCTGGTAATCTGTAATCAAGTAGACGAGAAAATGTTATTGTTTATATTTACACAAGTTTTACAACACGAACTACCGCAGTTGATTTACCAGGTTATAATATGTACTAAGTTCTATTTTAAAAAATTCGTATTGACAAATCATGAAACATGCTTTTCTGCTTCGAAATCCAATGTTGTGACTCACTGTGCACACCTGCGTTCATCTCGACATTAGAAACAGTGTACATGTAGTTCTGTTTAGATGTAGGCTAAACTAACTGGATATGTCAAAGGAATTTAAAACCTGATTTCTTTTATTGTATAACACACATACTCTATGCGTCTGAACGATCATGAGAAATATGCTTAATTCCGAAACATAAGATATCCTTAAGTGGCAAATCTAATTAGTCCAGAGCTTACTATTACAAGATTTAAAATTCTCACCTTCCAGCACGTTCAACTCCACCACCTTCGACCACCTTGCGCTTCCACGGTTTAGCTTGCTTTGGCGACAGTTCATCATCTGCGCACACGGTCACACAGCGCTGATCTTAAATTGGCGCCAATTTAAATAAAAATAAAATTGTTAATTGTTAATACTTCATTTAAAGTCCCCTTTCAACTACAACGACATCACAGAGACAATTCGATAGTGGTAGGACGACAATATAGTAACGTTATGGCGAGAATGGTAGATAATACCTGTCTCACAATCGTATCTACAGCAAATCTTGCAGGAAGTGCGAAATCGAATCCCATTGCATAATCGCAATTAAGAAAATTTTAAAAATAAACCTTTTTCTCTAAATACTACGACTATGATATCGCTTAATAATACTGGGTGAACAATCATCCACGCGCCCACTTCCCACTTTTTATAGTGGGGTCTTGGGCGAGTCAAGCAGATAATTGCTGTGAACCAGTGTCAGGAAGTTCACAGTAAATCTATCTACAGTTTGTCGCGTAAGGTATTACTAATAAACACTTAAAAAATCTGCCTACAATTTGTTACGTAAGTTAATACCAGAAATCGATTTTAGGGCAAATGCCTATTTTGTTCCTTTAAGAGAAAGGAAACAATTGTTATTATTAATATTTACGTTTCATAAATATTGAAAGCTATTCATAGAGTTTGATAATGCCCTAAAATATTTGTTAGAGCCTAATGTATTAATATTGGGCTTAAAATGCCTAAATCAATGTAAAGTTTCGTTATTTCACTATTTACTCACATGCTCATACATATAAAAAATATTAAAGATCAGTTTACAGTGGTCGGTTTTTCATGGATAAACACTACCAGTAAATGCAACAATGGATGAAACCTATTGTAACTTTTATTCAAAACAATAATGTAACTTTTTGTTTGAACAATAATCACTTTCTATAATCTAATTTAAATACTCCCGTCAACAATGGGATTTCCAACCCACACAGCAACACAGTATTCGTTATTGCACTCCACAGACGACAATGACAATTCACTTGGATTATTGAAAACAACAATGTACTGCTAATCTCAACTAATGCTCACAAAGCACTATTTACAACACAAAACTGTCAGTTCACAGTTCGTTTGCCTTGGCTACTTCTTCTAGCTCAGTCACTCAAGTTCACAGTATCTCGAACCCGAGACCTTCAGAGATAGTCCACTGAACTTCGAATTCAGATCCCCCAACTGCGGTCCACTGCACTCGAACTCAGTACTTCCGGCGACAGTCCACTGGCCAGGACGCTCCCAACAGTTGTGGACACACTCAAGTCGAACTCCGGTCTCGAAGCTGGCTTCACTGCTACACAAGACTAATTGGCTTGCTGACCAAAAACTAGCAACAAGTGCTGCCAGCTCACTTGCGTCTCCTCGATGCTCGAAATTTCTACAGATGCCGAGAAGATGGCGCCTCTCGACTTCTCTGGATTTCTCCCCTCAGTCACCAGCTGCTTTACTTCCCCCTCTACCGTCGTCACGTCCGCGCTGCCTCGCGCCCCCCTCTCTTCTGCCGGACGCGCACGAAGTTCCCCGAAGCGCCGAGAATATTCGGCCTACCGTCACAGTATTTTCGTCAAATAGAATTTCAACAACAATGCTGTATAACGGTTAGTTTGAATGTCTGTTAGCTGTTCCTCCTTCCCTCTCCTTATTTGTGTTGAGAAGTTTTAAGTAGTAGGTCGTTATCCTGTGCAGCTTAATGCCGAAAGATAAATGTGCAACATCTATGCTGATCCGGCAATGGCTAACAGAATTTCTACAATTCACTTTCGATGGAAAAACAATATTCTGCGAGATATGTAGCAAACAGGTAAGCTATGTAACAATAGTTGAAATATATTTTAATGAGTAGGCCTATTATAATATTTGTACATTTACTGAGCTATGCTGAGGTTAAATTCTTTTAAAGACAACTAAGGCTACATTAAGATTTTAAATTTCGATAGTTAAAAGTGTTTGCGGGTCATTGAGATTTCGGTTGTTCGAACCAAGTAGCTAATCACAGTTTGTGATAGAAATACGGCAATACAACATTTAGGATTTTAATTCATTTAACTTCTACACTTTTTAGATTTCGCGTGAAAAGAAGTGCTACCTGAGACAACATGTGCAAGGAGTGGGACATAAGGCAAAAGCTCAGCAGAAAAATCAAATGAAACTAACTCTACTGACACAGCCTTCTTCATCCAACTTCAGCAGCAATTTCTATGCAGACTTAACCAGAGCGTTTGTTGCTGCCAACATTTCATGTAATGCAATTGATAATCCGGTTTTAAGAGAGTTTAAAAAAAAAAATACTGCAAACAAAATATCCCCTCTGAATCTATCCTAAGAAAAAATTATTTAGACAGGATGTAGGCTACAATGAAACTAGCATCCATTCGGGAGGATATAGATGATTCTTACATATGGGTCTCTGTAGCTGAAACCTCAGTCTCTGTGAATAGGTATATAGCAAGTATAATAGTCCACCTGAAGCCATATTGAAAGTTTCTACATAATTATTCCATTGTCATTACTGACTGTAGAGGCCAGCCTTACGACAATGCAAGCAATATGTCGGGCATTTAATTGGCATTGTGATTCTGATAAGTCAGATGCATACTGGCACTAGAATAGTTATCGATAAGTCAAAGACAGAAGCTTTCAATAAATATTCTAATATGTCCGAAACCTACGTAAGTTTACAGGCACACAGTACATAATCAAATCCGAAAGCACATTATGTGTCCTGTGCAGTAGCCTACAGTCTTTGAATCTAGTTGGCACTAATGCTGTAAGCTGTTGTCAGGAAGCATGCTCATTCTTCAGTCTAGTACAGGGCTGGACACCAAGGGCAATTTCTACTCTCTCATGGGGAGCCATATGACTTCTCTTCAACCCCTTTCTTCCCCCGCCGAACATCGCGCAATGTTGATGCTGTGACAGATGAATATTAAGCGTCCCCATTTAGAGTTTGGATTCGCTCTTGGTGCCCAGTCCTGGTCTAGTGCATAATTTGTTCTCTGGTTCTACATAATGCTGGGATTACTTTCTTCTTTCATGGAACCAGGAAGCAAAACAGTAACAAGTTTACCAAAAACACATTGGTCACCAAGAGAGGAAGCATGCATTAAGTCTAAATGAAAATTGGAAGAGTGTTATCAAGGCTCTCACACATGTTATCAATAATACCTGTGGTGCGAAATGAGGCTTCAGGCTTACTGAAACAGTATTCATGATGCATGACAGTTTGGAAGGACATAGCTAGGTACCAGTACTTCAGAGATTTAAGAATGTAAATGCAAAATATAAACATAGATATTGAATTAGTGAATGGATTAAAGAAGTCACTTTGGTTCCATCAGCTCTATTCGTGGTATGTTCAGCTATTATGAACAAAAATTCATGGAGATGACTGACATGGACTACGAATGCACCTATAAAAGATTAAGAGAAATTTAGAGTCAAAACGTTTTTCCCAATACTCGACAAGTTACACACTGAATTAAAGAGAAGAAAGGAAAGTTATAAAATATTGTCAGAATCTTTCATAGTTTTCAGTAAACTTAAGGATAGTTCACCAGCAGTGCTGTCATGGTAATTTTTCTCTTGGCCATACGCCCCATCCCTTGTTTTCTCCCTTGAAATATGTATTACTATCCTCTCTCTATCTTTCCGACTGTCATTTAATGATTTTTTTTTAATATTAAAGAAGTAAAGAAATTGTTTTGCTTTACATTTTAATTGTACAACAAGCTTGATTTAAAGCATTGTAGGTTCCCAGAAGATGTATGGTCCCATATGGCCTCCATGACAGCACTGTTCACCAGACGATATTTCTGAATGCGCAGAAAAACCAAGTGTCATATGAAACTGAAATAGAACCAACCTTCCCAAGCGAATGTGTACTCTTCACGGCACTTCTGAAGTCTTTGGGATTAGTGATGTTCCAGTCGAAATGAGTAAATTTCTACGAAAAGAGCAGTTACAGTCTATGTTTCCAAATGTTGACATTGCTCTTAGAATATTTTTTTGTACAGGACTTACAAATTTTGTGTCTATACTTACTTACTTACAGCAGAACGCTCGTTTTCGGATGAAATCATACCTGCGTTCTACATTGTCTAAGAGGAGATTGAACGCCTCATCCATTCTTCACATCGAAGCCAACCTCCTGACTGACGACCGTCTCAACTATGAAGTTATGATCAATGAGTCTGCTACCATCAAATCCAGACGCAAACTTCTAGTGAGTGGTGAGTTTTTTCCTCTCTTCATCTTTGTTTTGAAGTTTTCGGTTTGAAATTTGTCATTGTTTATTGACAACTTACTGCATTTCCTGGTTATTTTGAAACTATATACGTAGGTATTAAAACATAGCCTATGTTTGGAGAGGAGGCTCGTATTATACATTGTGTCTAGGGATGCAGGAATGTTAAATCCGCCACTGCTTACGAAGAGTATCTGAAGAAGTATCAGTTACAACTAAAGAAGTGTTTCATGTTTATCGCAATGCCAAAATAAAACTAGTACAGTATGGTACTTTCTTTTCTAAGAGATGATGATCTGCAGAAGATCTAATAAAGGTAATGTAACTGCAAATAAAGATGAAATATTTTGTGCTTTTCTGTTAGCCTACTCGCCCTACTCTACATAATTTAACAATAATTAATGAAGAGAGTGCTATCATCAAATCTTTCCGAAGAAAATGTTCTTGTTCAGCAGTAGTCAGGAGTTTAAGTACTGGTACCAACAAAATTGGCAGTGCAAGTAAAATTCATTGTACCTTGATGGCAACCGAGATAGTAATGTCTTTTTACAGATTCTGTGACATGCATTTTTATGATCTTACAACAATACAAAAAAATAGGTTGAGAATTCATTTCATTAGAAAAGCTACTGGACTCACAAGAAAACTAGAAAATCATGAAAAGTCATATAAGCTAAGCACACAAAAATCGAAAGCCGTTGCAATTGAAAACTGTAGGTTACAGGGATTAAAACCCTGTTCATACACAGATAATTAAACGAAGTGACGCCGACAAAGAGTTAAATCGGCAAATTTGATCAGCTTTAAATCAAAGTGTGTACCGTACTTTCTTAATAAAGAAGAGCTCCTTCACATAATAAATATGGGACATATTCACAACAATCAGTTATCTTTTACTTTTGTTACATCAGAAATAGCTGCTTTAGAATCGTAGAATATAACGCTTATTGAAAATAAGAAATAAGGTACAATAGATTTTGAAGTGTCGAATAGATAGCTTCAGCTTCTCCGTAAAAATTTGTAGCTTCATTACCTAAGGATTTATAAAACTACTTTTCGCAGGATACTCTTTTTTTTTAGCCCCTTATCCTGCAGCTCGCATAAGGGCTTGAAAACCCTATACATATCATGCTCTAAGTTTGTCCTGCTAAAAGTCCTGTGAAATAAAATTTAAGGCGAAAGTTCTATGTTTTCTGTTTTCTCAGAGAAAATAAGTGAAGAGGAAAACAACAGGAGATACTTCGCAGCAGTGAATAATACGTGGACAGATGAAAAATCTAGACTGGAGCCAAAAACTTTAATTTAAAACATATGTTGATCACAAGGCTTAATCTGAATTACAGCTGTGTCGAATTCTCTGACTTCCTTTTTGGACAGCAGCAGTTGTTAAAAGCAATACATTCAAACCAGATATAATGTATATAGTTGCTCAGTAAGCTGACAAATAATCATGCTACAGCAGCAACATTGTGTAAGTGTATTTTTCTAAGTCACATTAGAAAATAGTTAATAGTGAGACTGAGCAATAAATAGCCCATCAATTTACGCGTCTTCATAACATTTATTACATTTTTTTATTATTGATACATTATCAGTACGGCATTTCCTTTGTCGCAGTTGTATCCGATAGTTATTAGTCTAGATATGTATTGTATTAAAAGTAGTTACTGCTTTGGTATTAAGTTTAGATAGGTATATGATTCATTCATTCATAGTGTTCTGCCCAAATGCAGGTCTTTCACTGCAAACCCTGCATTCTCCAGTCTTTCCTATTTTCTGCTTTCCTCTTCATCTCCGCATATGAGCCATCTATATATTTAATTCGAACTGTGGCGGAAAATTTTATGAAAACTATACATCCTTTAAGGTTGTGTGATGTCTCAATCGAAAGCTAATAATATTAATATTGCGGGAAAATCTAAATGCTTTATGGCGAAGTTCATAAAAAGCTTTAAATTTTAAAAATATGTGCGTCCGTCACAGCAAAGTGTATACCGTAGTACAACTTGCAGTTCATTTCGTAGTGTTGTGCAGAGGGCCGTGGTTCACGTCACGTACTGGCTCTAAATGTAGCTTACTTTATCTTCATTTGATTTATTGATATAGCTGTGTTAGGTTTTTTGCAGGATATGAATGGTGTCACTAATGCGGGGCTTTGTGTATAGGAAAGGCTGTTGTTCAAATTATGAAATTTCAAACAATCGAGTTTCCCAAAACAGTCAGTAATGTATTTATCGAAGCTTTCTGTACATGTGATATGTTGACGTCACAATATCATGCTTTTTGAGACCTCGATAATAATAGTTTGTTCATCTTTCAGCTGTCACATTTTTTTTCGTGTTTCAATGTAGGCTACGTGTGTTTTTTAACTGGTGTTACTTAAAAAGTAATAGTGTTGTTGCGTTATGAATAAAAAGCACAAAACACACCTAATTTATATAGGATCAGATGGTAGCAGTTAGGCCTACATCTATAGATTAATCAGTAATTCTTTAAAATATGAACTTAACATAATGAAGAGCACATGGGAAAAGTAATCAAAGTCACAATTCTCACAAGGGTGATGTCATCATGTAATTCAGTATACTACTGAAAAGGTTATGTGTTTTTCTTATCAAAACTGGTAAAGGAGAATTATCTCCACGGATACAGCCATCATTTCCTACTTTTTCATTAGGAACAGCAATAAATTTTGCAGTAATATACTGAATTAGAAGAAAATTGTGACTTTGATTGTTTTTCCCCTGTACTCTTCATATGTTTATAGTTAGATTTACAGAAATGATAATGAATGAAAAATTATTCAGTGAAGTAGTTAAAATTCATTTTTTAATCACTCGTGTGTAGCTCGTAAATTAACTATAGATACTACCTCCCAACATGAAGTTTGGACAGCTACCTTCATGGTAGTCTCTATGCAACGTTAGTAGGACGAGCATATTGAGCTTTTTTCTATATTCATAATTATTTTGTGTTCCCATAGTAGGTCAACTTACCTCTCTCAACAGCTCAACTGTGAAAAAAAGAACTTGTCTTCTTATGTGAACTTGTGTAAAACAGGAAAACAATACACAAGGATCTTGAAGCTCTGCGAAATGACTGCACAAGAGCAAAGTATTTTCATTCAAAATAATTTTATTTGTCAACCCATTATCTATGAAGGTGAGCACCTTCCAACCATAAGGATTCATAATAACAGATATGATAGTCTCGTTCATCTCCGTTGGAGTGCACCTCACAACAGATGTACATAATCAATAGGAAATGCAACATAAAAATTTAGGCGATAGACTTATTTATTGTATGTGTTAACAAAATACTGTTGTTATCATCCATCATCGCTGTACTACCAACAGCAAGCGTTTGCAGGCTCCAAGCGAGGCCTGCCATGTCACTGCCATTATATTATGAGCACAAAATAATGTCAGCATATTTAGAAATATGTACAGTTCAACTATCATATTGTCTAGCAAATGAATCAGACCCTTCGAGAGCCAGTATAATCTTCTTTCTCATCTTGTCTCTTTCATATCCCACTTCCCACAGCTTCCAACAGATTGTGCATAATTTGATGCCAAACTTTCTGAAACTGTCATTCACACAAAATGACTGAAATCTATTATAGCATGGAAATAAGTAATGACAACCTTATTGACGTGATATCGGTATGTGTTTATAAGCATAATTAGTTATATTTTCGATATTGGCACAGATTACAATTTTTCTTTAGAAATTCAAGTATGGGGCACTAATTGCTACTTCTCAGTCTGACAACATTGCAAAATGAAATCGAGGAACTGCGAAGGTTACTTCACTTCACCCATAGCATTTTCAGGTAGTAGTAGTAGTGGTAAAAACTGACATGCAGGAGGAAGTGGAATTATTTAGAAGTTGAAATTTTTGTCAGGAGCACAGATTCATTTGCCAAACAGTACACAGGAGCTCCACCCCATGTGTATGTCTCCACATACGGATAATATCAGACGTACATACATAAGGGAGGACTGGTTCAAGGGAAATGTCATCTTATTAGGGATGGCAAAGCACTGGCAGTGGTGCCAACAATGATCTAAAATACAAAAAAAGAAATTCCTCAATCTAATACATTCAACCAATGAGGTTCTGTGATCTTAATAAGATTGCCACCTATCTTGGATGCAGTGGGATTAACCCAGAAATAATAAAATTCTCCTATTCTGTACCCTAGGACACTACTGCTCAAGTGTCTTGGATTACAACTGGGAAACAATTTTTCTTCCCTGATTTGATTACTGTTCCTATGAAAACGTGGGCGAAGGTAAATATTTCCCCCTTACAAACTGTGAGGGCGCATAAGAGGCAGAGCTCTATGCTTTCATGACTTCGGCATGAGAGCAAGGTGGTGTTGTTAGCATGACATGACAACTGCCTTATTACTCTAGGAAAGATCTGGCACTCAATTTGATAGAAGGCTGAGTAGACCTCGGAGTCATTTTGGAAGTTTGGCAACGAGAAAAATCACGCCACCATTTGGGATTGAATCCGGGATCTTCTAGTCATAGCCAGCTTCTCTATCAACTGAAGTACGGAACCTGGTTACCTATAGTGACGTGAAGAATTTATTAATGATACAGATTATAATTTGTTTTTTATACCAAAAATGGTTTATTATTTCCGGAAAATTATCAATATTTTCTGTTAAAAGCTATTTCATTCTTTCCAAACAACTGAGTTATGAAGAGAATTTTATATTTTCACCCATGACCTCAGATTTAATATCACCGACATGTCAGAACTTTTTAAGTTTCAATAAGAGGGTCGTATCACTCGAACCCCAGAAGGGTCCCCACTCTGTTGCATCTGTTACGGCTAGCTGGCCCAAACAACTGAACTAGATGGCATTCAAGAAGGTGTGGAAGGTAGGCCTATATGACCTACTGTTGGGACTAACCAGATGCAATGGACCCAAACAAGCAGATCATTCTTCTAGGTGGTGGTGATGGAATATGTAATAAATTAAATACTATTATAGTCACAATCATGCCATGGTATGAAAGAAAAATTTCACAACCTCAAGCAGGAATCGAACCTGCGACTTCCTGTTCTCCAGTCAGGCGCTCTACCACTGAACTATCGAGTTCGTCTCACGCCAATGGCTCGGAATTATCCTTTCGTACTGGTGACTCTGTTATAGAGTACTGTCCATAGAATCTGATCTTAGTCAGCACTGCTCATGGGTGGAAAGAAACTTTACAAATGTAATCTTCATCTTACAATGTTTGGATGACGTATATACGTCCGTTGATGTGACATATTAATGAATTAATACTATTATAGTCACAATCATGCCATGGTATGAAAGAAAAATTTCACAACCTCGAGCGGGAATCGAACCTGCGACTTCCTGTTCTCCGGTCAGGCGCTCTACCACAGAGCTATCGAGTTTGTCTCACGCCAAACGCTCGGAATTATCCTTTCATACTGGCGACTCTGTTATAGAGTACTGTCCATAGCGTCTGATCTTAGTCAGCACTGCTTATGGGTGGAAAGAAACTTTACAAATATAATCTTCATCTTACGATGTTTGGATGACGTGTAATAGCTTCGAAACATCAGAGATATTAAATATCAAGTCAATATGAAAACCTCAAATTTTAATATGAAAGATTAATTTAACAAATTATAAATACATCTCTTAAAAAAGTATTCATGTACACGCAATTATGGTGAAGACAAGATAGGGAGGCAGAGCTTCCATATTTTTGGATCTCCACACTACACATAGGTGATGTGGTCAGCACATCAGGCTTCGGTCACCTTTTACTAGGGCTTCATGGGAGATGAGTAGACATCAATCATTCTGTAATTTATAATAAGATGAAACATTTTCCTGGGCTCTAACTCGGGCTCTTCAAGTCAGGTTGTAGACTTCCTCAATAAAATAAAAGAGAAATTTCTTAAAAAAATTATTTACCTAATTTAAGAGATAAACAAGTTTAATTTATTTTTTAAATAAAAAAAATATTTACAACCATGTTCTGAATACAAACGATATATCTTGCTGGGAACTTACAGACAGGTGGCAAAATTAGTTTCCAAGTTCCCCAACTGGCAAAATTTACAATACTGATAAATGTTTAACCTTTCAAGGACGGGATATTCATGAAATTACAGCCAAAAGCCTACATACGAAAGTTATTATCTTCATATATAGGGCTCTAGTCCTTTCAAGGTTAAGTAACAGTGAAACTGCATTCAGTAATTTCTGTTCTTACTTCCAAATTGCATTCATTCTAGACCTTTTGCTCTCCATTGCATATATGTTTACTATAATGAAAGCATCTCCTTCCACATCCATTGAGCAACCATTGCCATCCCTTGATGACGTTACATTACATTTCGTAGTGATTCAGTGAACTGTACATCAGTGTCATCGTCAATCATTTCACATTTTTGGTGACAATACAAACATGCCACCATTCAAGTTGGTGATCTAGGCCAAGTGACAGAGGTTTCTTTGAAGAATTTTATACAAACATAAGCAAAATGTTTACGTACTGACAAATAAGCAGTGGTCACAGGGATCCTGTGTGGCTCATTATTATCATGTCATCTAGTATCTAGTGGCAGACAGTTCATCCAGTCATACAATCATCAAGACCCAACTCTCCAATAGGAAACGAAATTTCATCAATTTTAATGATACTATAAGTTACATTAATTTTAGATTACCGACAATTAGTAACATACTGATAATTATGTGACCTCTGGAAACTGAAAGTTTGATGGATATTCAAATTTTATAAATATTAAGTTAAAAAAAAAAACTAAAAAAAAAAGTACACAATTCTGCTTGTTAGGAAAAAAAACCAGAAGGTTTATGGGAGGGCAGAAAATCACAAAGTACAAATTTTTTTGCTGTATTTCCTGAACACACACACACTCACACACACACAAAACCTGAAATCTTAAAATTAAATAAAATTCTGAAAGTGAATAACTTGAAAATAGTTTTTACATCAGATGATACAGGATTGGTACAAATGAGAATATGCTACATGTCAATGCAATATTTAAAATGCAGAGATGTCCCTCAACTTATTAAATGTTAAATGCTATTTATAATTAACTTCCCCCCTTCAGAATAGGAATAGTATTTTATTTAATGACGCTCTCAATCAACTGTAGAGGTTACTGAGTGTCGAAATTCAATGTAGGCAAGAAATGACCATTTATCTGGAGACCTCTATCAAGAACACGGTTCTTTCACGTGCCATAAAATACAGGGTGATTTACGAAAATCGTGCAATATTCTAGGAAATAATTCCTGATATAATTATGAAGAAAAAATCATATATACATATGTACGATTTTGAGTAGTTTTGTAAATAATCACGGCTCTTGCTTCGGTAACACAGATTCTTGTGAACTTTGCTCGAGGATTTAGATTAATTATATTTTACTGTAAATAACTCATACTGCTTGGAACACTGGGACAGAGTATTCAATGAAAATTCATAACGAACTGCGAATTGGGTCCATTGTTGACAATTTTGATTTATTACTAGGGGATGGGCCATAATACGGTGAGTAGGATTAGATCAATGGGAAAAAAGTCCATAATCTCCTTGAGAATCGAAATCACGAACTTCCGGTTTGTAGTGCAGCGAAACTAACGCACCTTTTACTCGCCATGAAGGAATATTGGTCATGGAGATACAGTACAGCTCTATGCTTTCATGACCTCGGCTCAAGAATGACATGGTATGGTTAGAATCACGCATGTTGACACGCACAGTTCATTCTCGGGCAACTATGTACATTGCTGTAGAAGGTGGGGTCCTCGAAAACCAACTTTAATATAAATTTTTCTGGTGAGTAATAATTTCAATGTACTTATGTACTTTTATAAATTTATAATACATCCAGTACCATTTTCCTAGACATTTAAATCCTTATACCTTCATAACTTCCATGTTCATGTTTAACGTTCAGGAGGCTGTAAAATTTTAATATGACATGTATTTATGTGACCTTTTTCATCACAATTTTATCAGAAATCATTCCTCAGAGTATTCGTGAATCACCTTGTGTATATGACACAAGCCTCCCACAGCCAAGTTAAGGATTTTATCACCCTTTAAAATCCATCATCCTCAGCCAGGTTTGAATCTTGGAATAAACTGTTAGCATAGTATCCATTAGATCACTTCTGAAATCGATTATAAGAGAAGATGGGGAAGATATGAACGCATAAATTATTTGTAAATCAATTCAAGCATATATAGAAGCATTACAAATAGGGAATAGGTAACATGTCATAGAAACAAATGTGCAGAGTCACTCTACAAAAGATGCAATATCAAGACCCTACAAACAAAATATATGACTTGAATCTGAATACTAGTACATATACCAGTTGCCTCCTATAATTTAGCATACATCCACACAATATGAATACCGCTACTGGTATTTGAATATTAAATTAAAGCTTTTTCACTTTTTTATTTTGGAGTCAGTAACTCGTATGTTTGTTCTGTTATAGTAGTAGCAGTAGCAGTAGTAGTAGTAGTAGTAGTAGTAGTAGTAGTAGTAGTAATAGAAAATTAAGTAGAAGAAGGAAATAGTGAATATGACATGACATGTAGGCTTCAGTACATTGAAGAAACAACTCCGAATTCTTTCTTTTACGAAATCTGTTAGTTATGGTACTTTTGGTTGGGACATTAGTTCTCATGGTCGTTATAAACCTGATATCTGATATTACGAGCATGTTTGCACACATTTTCATAAAATGAGGGATACCTATACATGATGTGTTGTCTTGTTGCATGAGATATGTCTTCAGGTCAACGCAAAAAGAAATCAATTATGAACCACTCAATATAAAACTCCTAAACACTATAGCACATTAACATTGACCAATGCCACCATCCCATATAAGTTGTTGTCTAGTGCCTTGCTTTTGGCAATGAAGCCATTAGCAGCCATCCCATATAAGTAAACTACTTAAATTTTAAGTTTGAGGACATTAACTGTTATATTCCAGTAAGCCTGAATCTATGAATAGTTATAAGCTGCAGACATATAAAACTGAAATTATTTCATTAAACACCTTACTTAAGCAAGAAAATAAAAACTTTTTTATATACATCTGCATCTGCGACTATTTTTAATTAAAAGATAAAGACCTGAATCTTTTACAGTAGAAATGAAAGGTGCAAGTCAATCTCCACCGCACAAAAATAAGAATTTGGGTAAATGATCTGAATACTATGATGGGACCAGCAGTAAATGTACGAAAATTTATAGCCATGACGTTCGAGTTGGGAAATGAATTTAAGTGATTTCTAAAAATATGTTCACAAAAATACTTGCGAAGTAAAACAATTTCTTTTATGGCAGTCACTACATTACTCCAGACCAATAAAGAAATTAAAAAAAAATGCTATTCACAGTCCACATAGTACATATGTTAAACAATATTAATTACAAAGAATTATAAAAAAAAAAAAACTCAAAAAGATTATTCAAACAATTTTTTTTTCAGTTACATTAGAAAATCAATCAGCTTTAAACTATGCTTTTACCAATGGAGTTTTATTTGTGCATAATTTTATGTCTAAAAAAGAAATTCCATTTTGTATACTTATACTGTATTCATACACTAATTAGAAGGCAGTCCAAATTAAAGAGATTTTAGTTAAAAGTAAAGTTTTCTCTCACACAAGGTTATTTTATAAAAGTTAACAAGTCTCAACTACTGTAAAGTGATCAATCAGTAAGTCTGTTACGTTCTGAACACATCAAGTATCTGTAAATGAGGTATATATACCTCGATTTTACAGTTTAATGTCAATAATCTTACATATATAGATAAATGTAAAAATGCCGAAAATTACACGCGTATCATTTCAATCTGTTATAAATCCTTTACAATACTTGATCAATAAAGTCCCTTCATATCTGGTCGTGATCAAAGTATTTCTAAATAATATTCTTAAACAAAACCATAGGTAATGACGTACTTAGAACTCAATAACAAAACTTTCGAGCATCTGAACGTCAAAAGTTCAGTTTATGCCAGTACAAACTTCCTAGGTCCATACTAAATAATATCATATTATGAGCATTGCTGATTGCTCATGCAACAATGTCTTGTCAAAAGGTGATGTATATGGTGTTGAACGAAACCTGAAGTGACAATTAAGACAGCAAAGGATGCAGTGCACAGAAGTAAGACAAAAAGCCTTCTAATTGAAGCAAAGAAAATGTATAGCAAAGGACTAACAGGGGAGGAAAACATTAGCAAGATACAATTCGCTTTTATATAATTATGCATAGTTTAAATTTAATAATAATAATAACTTAATTATTTACTTTAACACGCAGGAGTGTGGCAATGATATGAATTATAATGATTACTTTGCTTGTGTGACTCCACTCACTCAAAAGACTATGTATCATTCTTTTCCTCTAAAAGAGTGCTAACATGGTTCTTGTGGTAATTTGAACTTAAAATCTCTATTTGTCATCACTTTTACAGTGGATATTTTGAGGTAGTGAGATAATGACATGGCAATAATGAAGCAATGGTGAATCAATAACAGTAGAGGGAATTGAAGTAATCAAAGAAAATTTGACAGAAGTTGCTTTGTCCACAACAGATTTTACAGGGGCTGCACGAGACCAAACCCCAGTTTCTTTCGTAAGAAATATTTTGCATTATTGGCACCTGAAGCAGGGAGTTACATTTCGATTTAATTCATGTCTTATTAACATTTAGTTAATAATTAAATTTATTATAAAATAAGAACACTGTAATGCTTTCAGTTCAACCTCCTCTGTACGACAGTGCCATATTAATGCATGGACATGGTGGGCAGTTGCCCAGGGTCCCCATGCTATTCTACGCACAGACCAGAATTTAACACTAATAGTCCAGTCACCTGCCTGAACATTCAAACCTCCAGCTAACTCGGTATAAGAAGAAAAATTACGACTTGTAGTGAAGAGTTGGCATGTCTGACATCCTGAAGACCATCGACTTCAAGAAATTCTCTATAAAGATATTTCGCAAATTTTTATGTTGAACCACTATAATTTCATAATGTGCACCTGTGTTATCTCAATCAGTATGATTTACCAATCGAGTACCATTTTTATGTTGAAATTTTTGTTTTTCAGGTTCAAGGCTCATATTATATTGTCCAAACCTTTGTACTGACTAATCTTTGCTGTACTGATACATCATATTCTTTTAATATCAAAATACTGATTTCGTTGAAGTTTATTTTATAGATAATTTACATTTTTACTTCTGTGAGTGGTTGTGGAGGCAGGGGCCTATAATGCTGTTAAGACAGCCCTGCTTCAAGACTCAATTTATGATAATTATCAATTTCAATAATAAATGATAATTAAATGTTTGTTTATTTTAATTTATCAGATATCAATTTTTTATTATTATTATTATTATTATTTTTTTTTTTTACTTTTTCAAAATTACATATCAAAAAATTAATGTACAGTAGGCCTACTTATTTCCTTACTCTGCATATAGCAAAGAAGAAACTCCACAAGATCTGTATATAACAGTGAAGAGACAAACTACATTCTCTATGTCTGAAAAAAACTTAAGTTCGAACACCTATCCAATCATCCATTTTAAATTTTCTACACAAAAATCTGAATGAAACGAGAAATTTTAATTAAAGAAACAGGGCATTAGTGGGCACATTACCACACATTCCACATTAGATTCGCAAGGAATATACACCACAAAGTAGTAGTAGTAGTAGTAGTAGTAGTAAAACCTGGTGCATGAAGCTGTGGAGACTTTGCATCACGAAACAATGAAACTGCGAATTCAACATGTATCCTTCCTTACACACACAAAAACTGAATAAGTATATGTAAGATCACAGACACAGCATTAATAAATTCTGCATTTTGCTCAAATTGCCAGTCTAGTATGAAACCTCCATTATATGCCTGAGGATATGTTAGCAAGATAAGGAATTTCCTCATGGTAATTAGGACTATATTTAACATCACTTAATACATTGTTCTAGACAAAAGAGGACAGTAATATGCCAATATTGGAACATTGGTGAAATGAAAATTGAAGAGAAAATCTCCCTCTCAACCACTTTGTCCATCACAAATGTTATGTGCCAGTGAATGAATTTCTGCCCCTTAATAGGTTAATACTGAGCTAAATCTGGGTGTATGTCATCATGGACATGACAGATGACAAAAAATACTGACAATATCGAGTTCATGAACTCGAATGGTGAAATTTAATGACACACATAACAAATTGTAGAATTTGAAAAGAAATCTCGCACACATACACCTACAGTATATTGAATGTAGTCAGCCAATAAAAATATCCATGCTGTTGGTTACAATAATTTGTTTGCCAGAAATCAGTATAGCTGAAGAGATAGTGATATAGGCTAGTAGGCACCAGGACTCTGGTTTAAATCTCTGTATTTCAACTTTTAACCTTAGTATTTTCTACTGTAACATTTCCTTTTTAGTAAAATAAAAAAATAAATTAAAACAACGAAAATTCAACTCTGGGCTCTCACGCATACCAGTCTACATCATTATCCATTCAACTATGCTGACTTCTAGCAAACTGTAACTGATGAACAATAATGACCTGACATTGCTCCTATGATCTGTGTTTGAGATCACTTATTTTTTTGTTTTTATTATTAGTGGGTTATTTAACGACGCTGTATCAACTGCTAGGTTATTTAGTGTCGATGGAATTAGTGATAGCGAAACGAGGCTGGGATTAGCCATAATTACCTGACATTCGCCTCACTGAGAAAACTTTAAAAAAACCCAACCAGGTAATCAGCCCAAGTAGGAATTGAACCCATTCCCAAGTGAAGCTCCAGATCAGAAGGCAAGCACCTCTGCCAACTAAGCTACACTGGTGGCTGAGATCGCTCTTCAAACCCTAAAATTTGATATGAGTTTTGTTAAAATATTGAGTTTTCAGATTGCACAGATGACTATGATAATGACCACAGATGAATGGAAAGGGTGGCTCTGAGGAGTTCTCCCAGAGAAAATAAATTCCTCTCTGGAGGGACTTATAAACTACGTACAGTCAAATATTCATGATCAGTTTCAGTTCCTGTTGCCAGAATCGTCTTGAGAGATCCTTCCTCTAGAAACGTGCTGCCCTGAATATCACACTCATTTTTACAGAAGAATTATATGCAAACTAGGACGAGCATTCATTAAATGTGCCCTAATTGGCCTGTATGAGACACATACTATTAGAGCAGTTTTTAGGGAAGACATGTCATATTGCCAACATTTGAAAATTTGTAGCATTGTTGTGTTGATGGGAAATCTCGCCTCCTGTCACTTAACTGTATCTTTATCTAACCCACTCTAAACTTGTCACAGTCCTTGTCTTCTTTCCTTTTGGTCTAAGGAAAAATACTCGTCTATATTCACACGAACCTTTTGAGCCAGGGAAAATACTAGTTTTTTTTTTTTAGTTGGTTATTTAACGATGCTGTATCAACTACTAGGTTATTTAGTGTCGATGAGAGTCCACACCTGTGGAGTAACAGTCAGCGCGTCTGGCCGCGAAACCAGGTGGCCCGGGTTCGAATCCTGGTCGGGGCAAGTTACCTGGTTGAGGTTTTTTCCGGAGTTTTCCCTCAACCCAATATGAGCAAATGCTGGGTAACTTTCGGTGCTGGACCCCGGACTCATTTCACCGGCATTATCACCTTCATTTCATTCAGACGCTAAATAACCTAGATATTGATACAGCGTCGTAAAATAACCCAATAAAATAAAAAATAAATAGTGTCAATGAGATTGGTGATAGCAAGATGAGGCCGATTAGACCTGATTACCTGACCTGATGAGATTACCTGGCATTCACGTTACGGTTGGGGAAAACCTCGGAAAAAACCCAACCAGGTAATCAGCCCAAGCAGGGATCGAACCTGCACCCGAGCGCAACTTCAGACTGTCAGACAAACGCCTTAACCAACTGAGCCATGCCGTTCATTTATTGTGGAAAGAATGTCTATCGTGACTACTACCTACCAGCACTACAGTGCTCGCTTATTGGATAAGCTAGGAGACAACTGTTCTGAGCGTCACAGTATTCATGGTCATATGGTGTAAGAAAATGAAGAATAAAGACTATAGTAGTCAATTTCCCTTACTCATGTATTTACATCTCCATACCTGAGGAAAATATCTAAATTCGGCACTGGCAATGAAGAAGAAGAAGACAAGAGGACTAGTGAGCAAGATAAAGTTTCTGACCTTCGTTATGGTACAATGATATTAATTGTAAATGGATACAGAAAACTTGTTAGAAAAATTATAAATTTGTGAATCTAAAGCACAAATCTAATATTCAGCTATCATGAAGGAAATCAATTATTCCTTCAACGATCTGAAGCTGTCTGTTGTCTCCTATGACAATAAAACTGACAAGATTATTGTTCAATATCTATAAGCTGTTGGACAAGTCAAGAATTTAAGACACTGAATGAGCTCAACTTGATGCTAGTGGCATACACATTATCACGAAATATTTTCCTGATTTTACAAGTCAAGGTCCTATTAGATTATTTTTAGTCTATGAGGTTCTTCTTTCTCTACTTTCATATCAGTTTTGATTCAATAATCCTCTGTAAAACCATAAATATAAAGGTTATAAAAGTTTTTAGGCTTTCACAGTGAATGTGATCAGAAATATGTAGACTACTGGAGTTCAATATATCCATTTTTTAATTACATACAGATTCCGTCATCATGGCAGATAAGTATGACCAGATGGGTCACATACTCTGTTGGGCTTGTGTTGTTTGGAGTATCCAGACATAACGAGCCCAACAGAGATCTTATGACAGAATCTGTATGTAGTTCCAAAATGTTGGAAATATTAAGTTTCACGACATGATGGAATATCCAAAAGTCTATTCTTGATTGTGAAAGCTGTCGCATAGTGCCTATATGAAATCTTTGCATCTCATAATGTGTTATCTACAAACTGAATATCAATTATTAATATATTTGGAAGTGAGGAATAGTTAATTTAACAAGTTATAATAGTTTCTGTAATTTTACTGTTCTATTTGTTATGTTTCGATTTTCCAACCCATAATTTGACAGCTACAAGCTCCACTGATGTGTAACTTCTCAGTTATAAGATGAATATCAGTTAATAATATTGGAAAATGAGAAATTGTTTATTTTAAAAGCTTATTTTATCTCTTCTATTTATTTTGTGTTATTTTATGTTTCGATAAAATCACTGAGGGCTAGGGAAGAAGATAGTTTCCAAGAATGGTCTATTGAGACGTATTTGGCAGCAATAATCACAACTGTATTTGTATTTAATAGTAATTTCATTAAAAATTTTTATTAAATTTCTTGGTAGCTTAACATTTTCCTTTATTTACTTCCTGAAGGGGGATTTCTTGCAATATTATTTTTTCTTCTGGATAATAATTCAATTATAATTTCTTTCACTACATTAAATTTCCTTTTAATGCATCTAATTGCTTACTTTGTAAAGAAGATAATACTATAATGGATATGATACACCTCAAAACTGTAAAAATTTAACAGCTACAGATGTCATTATGATACTGAGAAGCAAGAAAGCAAATAAAAAGAACTCCAGTACCAGTGTGTCGAGCATTAGTAATCAACCAACCAACCAATCATAAAATAAAATTATTGCCTAAAATAAGCACTTTTGTTTCCCATACAAGACAAGACAAATAGTGTTCCCAATACATATTTCTTTTTCATTACTTGCAGGTTGACAGTTTATACAAATTACAATAATTGATAAAATCCATTCTTAGTTTCCACTGGATGTAATAATGAAGAAATCCCTAAGGCCTTTGTTCTGGGTTGAAAATTAATGAGCTATTCACGTCACTAATAAAATTCATACGATGATCTTTCATTAAAAAAAACTGGAGTTCAACATCTGGCAATCTGTGCTTCAGTGGCTGACCATGATAATATCTTCGAAAAATATTGGAGTGCAAGAGGTCAAATGACTTTATTGTCAAACACCTTGCATTAGAAAACAACATCTGGCAGATATCATAAGATTCATAATGGAAGTATAGATATAAGTTCTCTTGTGTACTTCTGTTTTCCTGCAATTTTCACTCCATTTCTTCATTATCAATTATTATTCTCAAATAAGTGTGATAATTCAAAAGTGTGGTTACATAAAACATTAATAACAAAATATTAGTTATAAAATGAAAAGCACAATGTTTACTGTGGGAATGGAGGATATCCAAATGCAAAAATTCAGCAAACACTTCAGCTACAAAAGAATTGTCAGAATTCGTATCTTGCTCAGTGGATCTATTGAGTTTGGGAGGAACTGGCATGAAAATCATGAAGTTCTCCACAGACAAAGATATATAAGGATTTTTTATGCGACAATGGAATAAAATAAACACATTTTACCTATCTTTAAACACTAAGGAGAAAAATGCACTATTGCATCAAACATCAGTTAAAGAATACAGCTCCTTGCACATTATATTCATGCTATCCTAGAACAAGTTTCTCACTTTTGCAAGCCAAAATGGCAGGAATTTCTTGCACTCTTTGTCACATCACAAACATTACACAAGTTCACCATTGCGTCCAGACTCTAAATTTGTATACAAATGTCAGAATACCTGCAAGCAATCTTTATCCACTGCTCAATTTCGAAATATATTTGCAATTTTGAAACCAAAATGTATTTTAAGCTGTAGATGATCAATGAATAAGAAAGAGGGTTAGAAGGATGGCATAAAAATCTTAATAGGGAATCTGGCAAGAGTAATCTTATTTTTAAAGGCTGACTGATATTCGTTATGATTTTAATAGTACTTTAAATCTGTATTTCTGATAATAAAAACTTATGAGTCATCACAATTTTCCATTATAAAAAAACTTCGTTTTCTATTCGAATTCATCAAGTGGGCATAAAACACACATTTCTTCTTCACTACACCAACATGTATACATCATACATTAATGCACGGATCTTTCAGTTATTCCATTCATGAAAAAGACAAGGGATTTGTGAAAAGTTCCGAGCATTTTTGAATGACCTAACATTACTATCATTGGTCTGGATGTATCAAAGAAAGGATTTTCACAAAATCTGAAGTTAGCTATAATTACATAAATATCTGAAAAATTAGTTAAAAATCTTGTTGAAACAATTAAAAAGGCTCTTAAGAAAACTCCTGAACAATGAAATACTGTGCATATTACATTAACTTCTTTCAAACATTTAAAATAAAAACATATTATTTCTTTAACTAGCATCATTATTTGTTTCATTCCTGAAACAACATGATCATTTTCATAGGAATGAAGTCTGATGTTGTGAATTCAAATGGAATTTAATTTAAAATGCGTATTTTCTTATTTCGTTGGGTTAAGTCTTGGTTTCAGCTATTCTTTCGTAGACACTCTGCAGAATTGTGTTAGCAACAGATGGCCATGGCTGAGCATTTGTTTCTCCTTTGGAAATATCAGGGATTGGAGTAAGTGCAACAAATGATGGTCACCATACCAAGTTTGCAGCTGATTGCGTGGCTGTCTAATTGAACATAAGGGCTGACAGGCTCACAGTATGATTCCTCCATACAAATCACATTAATATATCTAACATATTTACATACCAAGGAAAAGATTTCTCCAAGCTTTATGAAAGATCAAACAAAATCAACAGCTCCAACTATACAGCAACAAGCAGGTATGTGATCTACAGCCTTCTTTCTTCACAAGAGTACCACTCCTCACAAAACACAATCACAATTGCACATGACTGCAAATTTGAAGCACTCAACAGCAAACATTTGAACATTCATGGAAGAAAATTTTAAGCAGAATTATAACTGGTACAAGATTTTTGGGATTTTCCAAGTGTTATAGATGCAGAAACATCCAACATTTTAGAACTACATATCAGTTTCAGAATCAGGGAAGGCAAGCAAAGTGGAAGCTAACTCTTGAGCCCATTACAAAAAGTTATTCTACAGGAACGGATCTTCGTACTTTATTATTATAAACATCCTCCCCATAAAGTTTAATGAACTGTGATTCGAGACTTCCAGTGTTCGACATTCATTATGCAAGGTTTTTGGAAATTTGCACTGTTCAGTAGATGCACAACATTTTGAAGAAACATATCAGCTCCAACATCAAGAAAGGAGAAACTCTGTATTGGATCTATTCTGGATAATAGCTTTCAGTAATACCCTACAAACAGTTTCCCCTTTCCTTGTCTTCCCTGATGATGAAATATTTAAAGTTTCTGCATCTATGATATAGTGTAAAAACCAAAAAATCTCACATTATGTCGAACACTGTGGAAATCTTAATCTTACATAGGCATAAGATGATGGTACTCTCTCAATACAGTTGATACTTGACATATATCGTCAATGGTGAATGAAATATACTCTCATTTATTTTTTTATCACTGTTTTTAGGAATCTGGCCCATAATAAATGCATTCGTTTCAATAGCAATATGTTTTGCACAAACATTCAATGACAGTTATTTCAGAAAGTTCTGTAACATTCCAATGGCTGGTTTCACCAAGCAGGATCAGGAAAAGTTCACAAATGTAAAATGTTTACAGACTGTCACAGAGCTGTTCACTTCATCAGTGTTCAAAATTTCTGATATTCCTTATAGTCATGGCAAAATTTGAAGCTAGAATTTTAGTCCATCATCTGAATTGACTATTGTCAAAAGAGTATTATGCAGTTAATCATCATGTATATACTGGATGAAAGTAAAGTGTCTTTTTCTAACCTATTACACAAATATTGTAAGTTTTATTTTTAAAGATAATTTTGAAGTGGCATACCATTAGTTGAATGGCTAGAGCATAGACTTTTCACGCTGGTAACCTGCATTCAAGTCCTGGCAGCCCAACTGGAATTCGTTGTGGACAAAGACAGTGTTTGATGGTAGGTTTTTACAGGGTTCTCCCATTTCCCTATTGCTCTATTTATAATAATCATCATATGGTGCTTTGTAATTAGCCTTCCATGGTGCAGCAAGAGCAATGCCTACTAGTGATTAAAAAAAGTACAGCTTCGGTGTGTCATCCACAATGGGGATGATTGGGTGAATGACAGAAGTCAAGTGCCTGCCATTAGATAAAAAAAAAAAATTGTTTACCAAATAAAAACGGTGGACATAATTTGCTGGATAATGACAAACCTGTATCATGAAATCATGTTTAAAATTTTGGACAATGTCCAACTAAAACTAAAATATTCAGCAACAGAAATGAGTAATCTATTTGTTCACATCAAGAGTAATTGACTTTTTACGATTCTTTGCACAAGGTTCTATCTGATCTTACTTCTTACCTTACAAGTTCTTTGTATTTAAGGCTTTGTAATCATTCCTTTTATATTAATGTGTCTATATATTCCAATTAAATTTATCTATGCTTACCCTTAGTGTTTAAAATTACATTCTTCGTACATCTTTTTTATCATATTAATTTTCACAGTTTATTTATATAAAAAAAATCAAGCATTTGTTTCTAATGTTCATGAAACAGTTATTATTTTAATGAAACATCTAAAAATTGGTACCGGTAACTGTTGAGTTGATGCTTGTCAAGCAAAATCTGAACGTTGGTAAAACTGGCCACAAGACTCATAAATGGCATGGCATGAAACTGTTGAAAGCTCAGAAAAATGAATTTTGATTAGTAACACACAAAATATTTTTATTGCAATAACTTCATTTTGTAATGTAACAAGTTAATTTTCGTTTCACAGTTTATAATTTTGTTACATACTTTATTAATTACACTATTTGCGTAATGACAGGCAACTATGTAGGAAATTGTATATTATATAATTTCACTTGAACCTTTAATGACTCTGACACTTCATTTCTGATAGATTAGGATGAAGTATCAGGTCTCAGAATTCTAATTTTGGTATACCTGGTAAGTGTGGAAAAATTGTTATCATTCCAACCCTAGATCAGCAGTAGTACATCAACACCCTAGAGGTCGTGTGGCAACCCTGCTTTAGGTGGGAGAGGAGGAGTGAAGGATGAACAAAATATCACGATTTTTCTTCCCCAAGAGTTGGTGATTATTTTAACTAAACATTTTATGTTCTTATAGCTTTCAGATATAAATAACATAAGGTTATATTTCAGGAGCCTTCTCGTGGCACATTGGTACAATTGCAGAATCCTGGTGATCTCCTACAGGAAAGAAGGCTGCAAATAACCAGCAGAATAATTACCTGAAGCAGGCAGACTGATGAAAATGCTATCCTTACCAGTACACAGAAGCAGATGTTCATGGGTGTAAACCCTCAGGTAGGTCAGTGATTTGTGACAATACAAATAAATTTTCAATCTAGTTACTCTCAAATAATTATTTTATTATGTAAATATTTAATCAACATCCTGTTCATCAGTCAAAGCACCAAGAGGTTTCAAAATTATTCAAACTTATGGAATAAGAAAGCAAATCATGTGACGTCTGTTAGGAAGATCATCACCAAGATCACCACTTTTTTTTCCTTCTTTCTCGCTCTCTCATTTGTCTGCATTCAGACTACAAAAATTTAAACCCACAGGAGATTATTTCATGCAATTTGTTTAACTGTTATGTTTTAATGTAGCAATCGGTTTCTGTCAACTCTTTTTTAATCTTATCTACATAGCCCACAGAGCTTCGGCAGCAGTAGTCCTTAGTTTAGGACTTCTTTTAGTTATTAAATATAAAAAATGCCTTTTTCATCGAAGATAGTCCACAACATTCCCTACTACTGCTTCCAAAAACATAGAACTAATTTAAGAACAAAACCAATCAATGTCACTGGAAAATGAAGCACAATACTTTTCAACTATTACGTATACACTGCAGTTATGTTCAGAGAAGAAAGTCTATGTTCGTGAAAGCGATAGTAGAATCCAAGAGCCAATGTTAAGGAAATGGCGTATTATTTAACGAACATCTTGCTCTCTGCATCTCAAAATGACAGACTTCCCCAGGCACGAATCTGCCCCCACGCCAGGTGTTCGCACTGTTGTCTGCAGTTAGTCATCTGCCACTCTGTATGATCAGGATGCTCAGTGTATCAGACTTGTAATTACGGGAACAGTAACAATTTCCACTTCACACAAAGAATTGTACTTTTATATTTGTGTTTCATTTCGCCCAACAATGTCGAAGCCATATCACAGAATTATAAATCCTATGGAGACAAGAAGTTCAATGAACCATACTGAGTCTTCAACAATCAACAGGTGGAATTAAGCAGCATGAAGTATTGAGGTATTTTCTCGTAACTTCTGTGCATGTGTCAATATTTCATGTTTATATCTTAGAATGTTCACCAGGCTCTAAATTTTTTAATGAACATTGTATGTTTCCAGATTATCCATCTTAGCAAGATGGCAACTTCAAACGTGTCACTGGTATTGAGTATTCTTTACGTGTAAAAAATACAAGACAACTTTCAAAAGTCACTTTTTTTTAAACACACTTACAAACAAAGTAATTACATGAAGAGAATATCTCAAATGACTTCTCAGTTTTTTTCCTTTTTGAAAACCATACTCAGGTTTCAGTGCATTAGACAAGACTGGTCTTTTACAACTTTTTAATACTTTTGTATCTAAAACAGTGGTGGCCTTCATTTATCCAAAATTCTGCTGCACTTTCACAATCTAACAATTCCAATAAAAACACTTTTAACAATTTTAAAGAAAATGAATGTCTTCCACCCTACTTGCTGAGCAAGTCCTGCAGACAACTGTGCATATGTGTAAATTACAATTATTCATAACATTAGATGCTACTGCACCTATCAAAACTCCTGATTTGCAAGAGGAAAGGAGCCGGAAGAAAATGGAGTGCAGCAAAATGGCTATTAACAATGCTCAACAACAACAGTACAAGAGACCTAGCCTTGGCTCCTCCCCAGGAATATGGGCGCGGAAGACAACACTTGCCACAGACTGCACTCCATTCCTCAGGCCTCTTTACACTTACTCACCAGTCCCTACTAAACATACCCATTTCAACTCAAGTCCACAACTGCTAGAGTAAAACAGTTGCTGGAATGCTGCCACTTTTCTCAAGTGTTGACAACTTTACAGGATGAGAACACGACCAAAGTCGAGATAAGTATTAGGCTTTTCTCCTGTTTGACAAATCAACTTCACGAACATACCGTATACTGTATTTCAGCAGATTTGTTTCTTACTGTGCTCTTATTACTTGAAGCATTATGAATTTATTTTTTTTTATTGCCGAAGTTTATATTAGTAATGTCTACAGAAAAAATACTTCAGTAATATAAAAGATTCAAACACACTAATGGATAATTAAAAAAGGTTATGGTAAGGGAGAGAGACTTAAAATCAACCTGGCAAAATTAAATATCAAGTAATTGAAACGAATAGGTCACAAGAGCCCAAGAGAATAAAATCCAGATTTAGGAGAGAAAGTAAATCCAATTATTCTATGAGACATTAGAATGAAGCTCAAGAAAAATTGCAAGAAATAAAATACTCATGAAAATATTTGAAGTAATGAGTAATAGTCTACCTTTATTACAATATGGCTGCAGTCTACCTTTATTACAATATGGCTGCGAATCTTGAACACTAAGAAAAGATCAAAACCTGACATTTTTTAAAGAACTGCATGTTATTTAATGTAGGACAAACACAATATGGATATAAAAGAAGAAATATCACAAGCACCAATAATATGAAAGACAAAACAAAATGAAAAGATGCTACACGCAAGGCAACTATACAAATCACTAAAAAAGAACGATAATTAAGGGATCTGCCGGAAGAAGGACACATAGGTCATTTGTTATTGGTGTATATATGTTGTTCTTCCAGCAAATATGCATATATGCACCAATGACAAATGACCTGTGTGTCCTTTTTCCAGCAAATCCCATAATTACAACTTATAAGGAAAACAAAACGTTGGGACAAACTGTACGTAACATAGATGACAGTTCTGTCCAAATAATAAGGATGACAAAAACTCTCTTGTCTCAGATATAAATACAAAATAGAAATTCATCTGAAAGAAGTATATAATTACAGAAATTCATGTCAAGACAGATTGTATTACAAGGCCTTTCATATTGAAACCTATAACAATAATTATTATAAAAGTAGGTAGAATGTATGTATAAAATGTGATAATACTTCCAGAATTGGATACAGAAGACAATATTTGCTTCAAATGTCATAACAACGTTCCTATAACAAAGAGAGCAGTACTGTGACTGAAAATAACTAATGAAGTAATATTAAGTATATAACCCTGACTGCCCCTGCTTTCTAGAAGAAAATTATCCACCTCCCACTCTGCTCCCCAGCAGCAGTCATATTCACATAATGTATCTCAGCTTTTTAATGTTAATATCGAAGAGTACAGGGTTTTAATGACTCAGCTTAAACGAGAACTATGAAATCTTTAGACAGGAAAAATTTATTTTATATTACTTCACATTGTTGTAAATACATATAAGAACACAAGACGTTTTGAAGGTTAAAGTTAACTTCATCTGTCATCTTCAGGCCACAATAAGTGTCCTTTCTTTCCATATGAAGACAGATTCAACCTTTGAAACATCACAAGTTTTTTTTTACATGTATTTCCAACAATTTAAATAATCCAAACAAAACGCCATCACAATGATAGATCAGACATTTCTTTCTCTGTTCAGAACTATGAAACAAATTCGCTGAATTAGTGAACTTTCCCATGGATAAATAATGTGGTGACAGCATTTCCAGCATCTCTCAAATGAACCACACTCAAGGCAGAGGAAAGTGATCAGTTCAGCACACAGAGGGAGCAGTTCCGAACAAAGAGAAGCAAGTCAGGCTGCAGATGACGTGCCAACTAATATGTCCAGAGTACATGCCAGTATGGACATGTTAGTTGCACGGTTCACTCCACTCCAAGTTGCACGCGGCAGTTTGCGTCCAGTTCGCCGGCACACACTTCAGTTGGCGTCGCCTTTACCTTGCCTCCTCATCAGCGCCGCCGCCAAATCTTGCCGCAGAGCATCCTGCTGTTGCTGGTTCGCAAGTGGCTGGATGCTGCGCAGCCCATTCACGATGTCCTTGGTCTTCCCAAAGTAGATCTCGTTGAGCGTGTTGCGAATCTTATTCTCCATTTCCTCCACCATCCGCCCAATATTGGCAATGTGGGGTGATGCTTCACTCACACTCGCGTCACTTTCCACCTGCAACAATGGATCATTATTCATATTTGATCAATAACTCCACAAATTCTACAAAATCTAGATGTCTATTAATTTGAGAAAAATTCGTTCCGGCACGGGGAATCGAACTCGGGACCTCTCACCTCTGCATGCTGAGTACTTTTTCCAACTGAGCTGTGCCAGGACATGATCCACGGTGCTGGCCGAACTCTCCTCCTTTTGTATCATCATGACCTACTACCTGCATTTTAGACATATGTCATATATGCAGGAGCGCATATTTAAATGACTTTATGGCCATATTTAACAACAGTTTATGAATACTGTTAACATTTATATATACATATATTGAAAACGTCAGAATTTTTTAAACTGTACTTATCTGTATTATCCTGCTAATTTATTTGTCGTGTTTCCATTCTTTTGCTATAAATGGTTTGTATTTAGGTTTACATTTTTTAATCTTCACATGCACTTTCTTAATTTGTCTGTAATAAATTTTAATTCCTAAACAACATGACTGTAACAATCGAAGGGTTCATAACATAGTATTATAATGTATTTAGTAAAAGAAGTGGCAACTCAGTAAAATCTGAAGTTTGGCACGTGTCAAAGCTACTTTCGGGCAGAGAGATGAGGCAAGGATGTTAAGGCTTGTCCAGAAGTATATATACTGATAGTGACTGTGAATACCTCATGGGTAGGGTAAGATTGATCAGTGTAGCAGATGTCCATGATTAAGTCAGATCTAAAACACAGTGTGGCATAGGACACCCAGTGTTAGCTCCCTCCCAAAGAAAGCTGCATTTGGATTTTCTTTGTTGAAAAAATCCATCGCCCTCAGCTGGGTTAACTCATCATGATATTTGGACCCAGAAGAAAATACAGAAATCAGTAGACCACCAAGGACGATCTTTCACTTCTGTTGAAATGTCATAGAGACATGCAAAACTAACTTGTCTGGTGAGACTGCCACCCAGGTTCATGGTACCAGATCCTGGCTTGTTGGTCTGCAGCCACAGCATGGCCGTGGAAGTAAGCTTATAGTGGGCACTGCGTCCACTTGTCTTCTCCTGCACCTCCACCACATGGATCGAGTCCCAGCAACCCTTGATCTTTTTCGAGCCATCACCCGCTTTCTTGATTAGAATCACACCTACAAGCAGAACACACTAAGCATTTAGTAAAATAAATTTAAGTATCGTACATCAGTTTCAATTTCAATGGCATTTTACGTGCCAGAGTTTAAGTATGAATATTTAGTGCATAAAGACAACATGAAGCTGTATTTTCTTGGAGTTCCTTGTTCCTTCCAACATTTAAGCAATTTTCATAACAATTTTACTACCTTCATCCTCAAACCTCACAGTTATAAAATATCCAGTGCACAAAAGACGTTATGTCAATTTATTTTCATGAAAATGGGGCAACAAAGACATGAAAAATATGGAGATCTTAAAAGCAGCACATGGGCTCCAATAGTGGCAGCAATTATAGCAACAGAAAAGAAGCAGTCATAGCAATATGTAATGGTAATGGTAATGGTGTGGTGGTGGTGGTAGCAATGACAGTGGTAGTGATAGTCGAACAGCAAACATGACAGTAGTATCAGTAGTAATAGTGGTGGTGGTGGTGGTGGTGGTGGTGGTGGTGGTAGTAGTAGTAGTAGTAGTAGTAAACTTAAGTAGTAGTAGCATTAGCAGCAGCAGCAGTAGTAGTAGTAGTAGTAGTAGTAGTAGTAGTAGTAGTAGTAGTAGTAGTAGTAGTAGTAGTAGTAGTAGTAACAGTGACTAGCAATAAGACACGACTGTATCAGTAGTTGTATTGGTGGTGGGCAGAAAAGAAACTGAAGAGACAAAACTTAAGTACAGAAATTCAAAAAGCGTAGAACATGAATGACACAGGGGACATTGAAATTATAATGAAAGCAATACTAAAACAACCGATAATAGATTCACCATAAAAGAACAGCCACAACACAAGAACAGAAGTAAAGAATGAAATACAATCTCAAAATTAAAGCTAGAGATTAGAGGGGCACATCACCTGGTTCAAGAAGAGAGGTTCCAAAAAAAATAATTCTATGATATAATGAATGATGATAATGAGGCAGTAAAGAAGCTAAAAACATAAAAATTACATAAATTCAACAATAAGATGAATATGGTACACTTTGCAACATCACTAACATTTTTAATGTGACAGCAAGAATTTGAATGAAAGAACTAAAAAATTATTAGAAAGCAATATCATGATAATATTGAATATAATTTAAAAAGGGAGCCATGATAGAAGCATTACAGATGATAGCCTTGAATTGCAAGTGGTGTGATACACCAGTGTCATTCAAACGTTTTTGCTAGCGTACCCCCAAACTACATTCTTCTTCACCTTCGTACCCCCAAACTGCACTGCAATTCGCGGGTGCTCGTGTAAAGGGGGTTAAGTTGATTTGGCTAAATTGGAATAAGTACAGATTTGAACTATCCACAATTACTTTTCTCTTGTATTAAAGGGGTTAAGTCATTCTTCCATCTATGATGCAGTTACAGTGCTCCATATTTTGCGACAAAAGGGTTTTGTTCAGTATCAAAGGAGAGAAGTTTACAAACCTTGCAATTTGACTTAACCCCCTTTACACGAGCACCCGCGAATTATAAATAACAAAGAAAAAAGGACTGTGATTGAAGTTTATGTTGTATGCAAAATATTATTATTATTATTATTATTATTATTATTATTATTATTAATAATAATAATAATAATAGCTTCACGTATTGTATTCTTCACCTGACATAATTAGGAACATAAAATCCAGACGTTTGAGATGGGCAGGACATGTAGCACATATGGGCGAATCCAGAAATGCATACAGTGTTAGTTAGGAGGCCGGAGGGAAAAAGACCTTTGGGGAGGCCGAGACGTAGGTGGGAAGATAATATTAAAATGGATTTGAGGGAGGTGGGATATGATGGTAGAGACTGGATTAATCTTGCTCAGGATAGGAACCAATGGCGGGCTTATGTGAGGGCGGCAATGAACCTCCGGGTTCCTTAAAAGCCTGTAAGAAGTATTATTATTATTATTATTATTATTATTATTATTATTATTATTATTATTATTACTGTTATGTATAGAGTAGTAGCTATTGATGCAGTACTGATAGTAATGAATTATGTAAATGTTATTGAACCAAGAAAAAACAAGAGTTGATATTGTAAAAGAAAATATGTAAACTGTAATAATAAAATTGTCAACAAGTATAATAAAATAAATATGTCAACATTTTTACAGACATAGTTGGAACCCCATGTACCCCTGGGAGTACGCATACCATAGATTGAATACCACTGTGATACACCAATGAAAAAAAATATATATATATATGTTCCAGGAAAAATAATACTTTTACAATATGAAATTTACAATATAATAAACACTTCTGCTTAAATATACATATGAATAATAATCAAATGCTATGATAATCTTTTTACAGATGATAATATTCGAGCTATCATAATTCCACAAAGTGAAAATATAAATGTTGTTGCTTTCAATGAATTTGACAACCAAACACCAATCTATTCTCCTCTAATCCTAATACCTGCAAATCCATGGTCCAAGTCCCAAAGGTATACCGAGGACACTCCCCCTTCAAAATACATTTCTCTATACTGATCAAAGGCATGATTTGCATCTACTTCCAACTTTCTCAAGCGTTCTGATGGCATAGAACCATCTTCTAGTGGCGGGTCATATGTATTACTCCATGGTGACCTGAGAACAGAAAATGCATATTAATGAACTGCATATCTACAGAGTATGAATGAATTCATGCAATAATACTGCATCAATACAATACATCATGATGAAGTGCACCAGTTATGGAGCACATTAAATTAATCAAAAACTGCATGAAAATGAGCAAGAAGCAATTACAATTTTAAGAGTTTTCACACTGCATTATTTTCAAGAGAGCCGCTCAATCTCAATGAGAAAGAGATGGCTCTATGTTAATCCACAGACAAAATGACAGTTGACTTTTATTGTAACTTGAATTTATAAACAAAAATAAATATTTAATATGAGTGCAAATCGTCGGTTTCTTGGTAAAAGTGACAAAGTCCAAAATGCAAAATTGTTGGGAAAAGGCATTTAAAGGTTTAATTATCCATTCAAAGATAACTGTACTTCATTAGATGTTAGTAATAAGTCATTTTAAAGGTTAATGTGGTATATTATCAGTTTTTAGTATAAAATTATGTCTTATATTTTCATAATGCTTGGAAGCCTTGGAATGTGACTTGGTCACTTTTACCAAGAAACCGACGAAATGTAAAAAGGTGGTTCAATTAGATCTGGACTTCGTTTTTCCCCCTTTTTTTATATGCATACAAATGTCCACTCATATTAATTCTAGTTGCAACTAGTCTATTATACAAGCTTTTATTTTCCATTGCTATTATATTTTTCTATCAATAATGTAGGAGAAAACAGACACAGAAGATATATGTGACTGAAATGCTGTTGCACAGTGAATTATGTAGTTTCTCTATACAGAAGGAAGTGGTGGTTTTTAAATTTATTGAAGATCTGTAGCATAATTCCGGAAAAACTATTTGTATAATTCAGTAGTATATGAGTTGTGCGAAGCTTTAAAAATAGGAGTACTACAGTCTCTAAAATGTCACATACTGCATTTCCTGCAACTTGTCAAAAAAAAAAAAAAAAAATCAAAGCACTGAATTCCTTAGTCGGAAAAACCAACAAATTAGTGTCTGTCAAATGACCAACAAAGTAGATATCAGTGTTAGTAGCACTGAGTAAATTAACCACCTACAGCCAAACTTCTCAAGACAGGTTCCCAGAAATCCGATCCAAGAAAAGAAAGTAAGAAAGCTCTGAGCTTTGATGTTAACATCTCCAATAGGGTCATTAAGTTCCTGGATAAAATTGTGTCAACTGATGAAAACACCAGAAACCAAGACTGCAAAGAATGGAACCACTGAGATTTACCATCACTAAAAAAGGATAAAGTAAAATTATAAGAAAACAGTCTTCACTGAGATCAACAAACATAGCATAGTATTGTAGTCTTTTGAAAGGCAAACAGAATGCATGAAAATTGTCTAAAGCAGTGATGGGAAACAGCCTCTCTCAGACAACTCAGCTTCTCCTGCTACCTTAGTTAATGTTGTATGTAAATACTCATGCTTACTGCTCTGTTTACAACAAGAGTTCTCCATTCCTGAGCTAAAGGTATCATCCTCCATGACAAAATCCATTTTCACTGCACAAAAATCACGCAAGTCAAGGTACTCTTACTAACAATGGCTAAGATGTGTTACTATATTCTCCATAGAACCTGAATTTATCCCCAAGCTTAGGAAGCAAAACATTTGCAATAAATAACCAGAGTGATTAAATAAGTGCTGAAATAGCTGCATGACCAACTATAGATATTTCCTATTTACTGACAAATATATCAATATAAGCCGGGAAACTATTTTGAAATAGAAGGCTTGAATTTTTTGAGCCAAAAAGAAAACCTTTAAGAACTTGTACCATAAATAATTATTATTTACAACAGTAGGCCTTGACTGATCGAATTTATAAGGACTCACGCTCTGAGGAGAAGATCTCAGAGTTTGGGAGGACTCTCAAGTCGTGCTAAAGATGTTTATATTTAATGTAAAACTGGCTTATGTGTAATGACGTCTCCTAGCAAATTATCAGTTTCTGCATACCAAGATTGTCCAACAGGTGCCTGGTAGGGCATCGATAAATAAAGTAAAAACAAGTTTGTTACAGTGTGCTGCATTGATAACAATTGCGAGGAATCAACATTTTCATGATTGTATGTTTTTATTTAGAATGGATGGTGCCAGTATAGAATGCATAAGCTATCCACACAGAACTGTGACAAAATCGAGAAAAAAAAAAAAAAGACATTTCCCTTCATACTTAAGGTCCAATGCACAATGTTTGCGACCACTGACAGGCATAACATTTCGTGGCCGAGAAAACAGTGGACCATTTCACATCAAGCTGCCACAATGGTTTACTTCCTGTAAAGAATACAAGGGTTAACAAAGAACTTAGAGAATTAATGTTATCTGATAAGAACTCCATGCTAAACATAGGATCTTATAATAGTGCTATGGAATTTGCCTCATTCTCAGTATTCCAAAACTCAGATTCCCGGTACTCGTCCACAGTATTTCAAAATTAAAGGCCAGATTCAATGCTATGAATTTACTCCCAATTGGCGATACTTCACCAAAACAAGATGCTGATGAGTTCCCACTTCATCTGCAGTAAGTAGAGAAAGATTTTATTTTACTAACTTTGTTAAGATTTAAACATGCCTTCACTGCAGTGTATGATAATCCAAGTTTCAATATTCAGGGCCCTGTGCATTTAATATCAGACTTCTGTATTACGATGTGCTATCAAACTAAGAATGAATTGACATAATGCTACTGAAATGGGTTCTTTCTGATCGAATTATTACACCAAAAAAGTAAATACAGAATGAAGTCATTTACCTATGCCAAGTGAATGTATAACATTGCAACTGAAGCTCCACAAGGCACTTATTATTATTATTATTATTATTATTATTATTATTATTATTATTATTATTATTATTATTAACAACATTATATCCAAATAAAGAGAGCATTATTTGCATTAACTTGGGATATGCAGTATGTAACTTGTTCATAGGGTTTTTGAGCATATATAACGAGTTAAAACTTGTTTACCTATTTACAAAAACATTATTCCATACAACTGATAACAGATTTAAATTTACATTAGACATTTTGTAGCACGTAAGATAAGTGTCATGGAGTCTTCCAATTTCAATCTATACCCACAGAAAGTCGCAAATGACTAATTTTCCACTCTGAACTATCACAAGAAATACAATAATCTAACAGTAAATTATGTATTTGTAAGCAACCATCATTTCCAGAACCAGTATGCAATTGAATACAACTGAAAACAGAAACAAATGTTTCTTGATAATGGTGAGGAAATATGAATTTTATTGCTATTTCCTTTCTATGAATAATTACAGAGGAAAGTGTGTGTCCATATAAGCCTATATATTGAGTCAAACGTAATATGAAAAGTGACACGAAAAACATAAATAGTATCTATTCATTATGCCATAAAACATGATATATAAACTTAATGAAAACATCTATTAATATGAGAAAACCTTGAAGTATTATTGGAACAAGAAGGAAAGGCACTGTGTTACACTGTGATGCTTGGAAAATATGCAAATTACACAACCTAATCGCCATTTGATAACAACCACTTCCGGTGTTATTATTTTAGATATAGTAATATAGCACAATTCATAGTTCTTGATATTTTAACTTTACACTCATGTAACCTACATCTTCTCCAACAATAATTGAACTTCTTTACTGCTAGAACAAAGACACATATTGTTTGTTTTTATATAATAATCATTCTAGCACCCCTTAGAAAGAGTAAATCTATTTCCAATCCTTAGTCAGATGATAGGGGTTTGATTCTCAACAGATCATTTCAGTGATTTCTGGTCATATTCTTTGTTGGATCTTAATGCCTTATTAGGTTTTGACTTAAGTATCAATATTTCTAATCAATAAATCAGAAGAAAAAATAAAACAAATCAGGCAGTAAAAGTAAACATACTTTCTCGTATTCACTTAAGTAATGTAAACTAGCCTACATAACATTGCTGATACTACAAAACTGACTAGGCATATGACTTAAGTGCCGAATTAAGCTAATAATAATTGATTGAACACTACACAGTGTAACAAATGTTTCTGGTACACTAGCACACTATAATACTCTATTTACACTTTCCCTTTCTTGCACAGAATCTTTGAATTTTAGTGGTTCATGCTATCATGTGGGTCACTTGTGTGTATGCACATCCCAATGAAAGGAATATGGTAGGCAGTGAAACAGTAAGCACTCAATTTCCATCTGTGTTTACTTCTGCATATTGTGAACAATAGTCAGTTACAAGGCCAAGCTTTTATTTATTTGATTTATTTTTACTGGCACAGTTAAGATCATAAGACCTTCTCTTCCACTCAACCAGTATAAAAATACATAGCAAATAATAGCATTACAGAAAACAATACAATAATAAATTAGAACACATGTAATTCTAAGAGTTAAACAATTTTATTATAATTTTTATATTAAATATGACAATTTGAATCAAAGAAACCAATAAAATAATGAATGAAAATTAATATTTATACTGTAGTATGGGGATACTTGCAACAATGTATGAAGGTGTATTTTTAATTTCTCATGCTTGTCAACATTTATTATTTTCAACCTCAACTTTTTCATTTGTCACTTGTTTTAGCAGTGTGTGTTCTATCTCAAACATATTGTTTCAGGTGGCAATTCTGATTTTTATGAGATTATTTTATAAACTTAAAAGTTATCACTGTGAAGTGGCGAAAATCAAAATATGATAAACTTCTGCTGTTGATACTTAAGAGTGCACCTGGAGAGCATTTATCTGGTAATTATGGTTTAAATATGATGTAAAGAAATATTTTGTCCTATAGTTGTGTTGAATAATGTGTAAATTTACAATTTTATGGATTACTGCTTCTGATGGAGTAACTTGCCACACCTACTCTTAGTATTTAAGTGTTTGAAATTTGTGGAGCAAATCATAGATTTATACTTATCATAATTGAAAGTATTTCAACAAATGGTTTTATTAACTGAATACTCAAAACAAATTTCATTCAGAGTTTTACTATAATAATGCATGTTGTGATATGGAAGTGTTACTAATTTTATGTAAGGCTTACGTTAATTTGGAAAATGATTTCTTGTTTTACATCAGGGGTCAAGGAAACAAAAAAAGTTCCAGTTTCACTGTGCAAATTCTATGAACTTACCGTATTTAATAATGTGAAATTTTGTGTGTTTTCATAAATATAAAAAAAAGGTATTAAGTATTGCAAGGAATTTAGCTGCTAATTTTACATTACAGTATTATTTAATTACTGTTGCAAGTTACCTCACCAGCAGGGCAATTTGCAACATTCATGTTTTCCCCTTATTTCTAAAAAAACCAAAATGAACAAACAAAATTTGTATATATCATGTTATTCTACTGGTATGGACTAAACTTTGGGCAGAAAACTTTTTTTAAAACTATTTCCAGTTTTGTGTAAAATGCTGTTGAATCACATATCTGTTGCAAGTATCCCCATTATACGGTACCAGTACTAAAGATATTTCGTGGTTCCGTGTAATTCGAGCCAGTCTTAAGAAAATTAAAATTTTAATAAAACTAGAGTAAAATCCCGTTTTTATACACTGTAGACATGTACGTTTTTCGCACTTCCGAATGTGTCACATTTTGAACTTCCTTTCAATTTTCCATGTATAATACAGGTAAAACTGTCCCACTTACGGTTTTCATTCATAATGCACAGAAATAACCCTGACCTCAGACCGTCAGACACTGCACACGTATCCTATACACATAATTTTTTCGAGAGTTCGGTATGTAAGTTCACTGAACAACACATCACAATAGCTAAAGTCTGCATTACGAAAGTTTAAACTAATGTCTATTTTAGTGGCATGGGAAAGAAATACTTGAACTGGCTTAGCAAGTGAATAGATGAGAAGATTTTACTGCAAGTTTGCTTTACTTCATAGTTACAACTTAGTTCGTTATCAAAATATATTCCTAGATATTATATCTGAACTGCGACCGAACACGAGCGCTGCTCATTCGGTCTCAAATTTTGTTAATACTACTGTATCTCCTTTTTTATATTGATTGTATTATTTTATTTCTCTTGTTTGTAATTATATTCTTTATTCTGTATATTTATTCTGTATACATGTTGTTACGTGTAACTATAATTTTCGAAACGTCATGCATATAACACATATTTACTTAAATTAAAACAGTCTAAAGAAAATACTTTCTTGTAAAAAAAAAGTTTCATGATAGAGGACGATGGAATTTCAATATAATTAAATATAATAGCCAGAATACGACTATCATTCAAAGTGTTCAGCAGCCTTCTGTCTCTGATGATTATGGCCTGAGTATTAGTTGCATTAAATCTAAGTCCGAATCTGCACGTCCATATCAAGACTGTGTAATTTGTGGACAGTATAATTTAATATATCAGGTCGAAAAAGTACATAGAATGCCTAAATGGCTTTCATAATGCTGTTACACTTAGCCACTCAACATCAGCAATACAAGCATTGGCAACATCTGAATTTCAACTATCAACTTGGATTGCTGAAACCCATTCCTCAATATATATAAAAAAAATCTTCATAGAATGGGGAAGGATATCAGGTTTCAGCTAAATTATACATAAATAAAACATCCTTCTTCTTCTTCTTCTTCTTCTTCTTCTTCTTCTTCTTCTTCTTCTTCTTCTCTTCAAGTATTAGGCGATATGGCCTGTTACGATCTCACAGTTGAATTTTCAATCCAGTGCTTCTTTGGACAACCAAGAGATCTCTTCCCGCTTGGATGATAGTGGAGCACGACTTTTGGGATTCTATCTCTACGCATGCAATGCAGATGATTTATGCAGTTGTTCTGATAATGTTCTATCCTTTCGGGCCGGCAACCTGTTGGGCAGTAATTTTATAGCTGCTTTCAAATCTCACAATAAGCCTCGAATGAACCGGATTGGTAAATAAAACATCCAAAGAAGAAATCTATGATGAATTCAAACAACGAAGTTCGAACAAGAAATTGTGCAGACTTCTATTGGAGAAAAACCTGAGATATCATTGCAGCTGTAAGGACAATCACTGGACATGATTGCCTAGTTGCTTATCTTCACAAGCTAGCCAGCCTTTCATCCCCTAAGTGTTTTCTATAAAGCAGATTCAATCATGGACTGTGAACATGTGATCAAGTGCAGTGTTCTCAACATCAGTGCCAGTATGAACTCACTTCGTGCAAGACAAATGGCTTTGTTCCAAGTGTCTAGAGTATGAAATAAATAAATAATAAGTACATAAAACTGGAGATCATCAGCATACAGATGGTAGCAAAAATGTACTATGCTCATTGAAACATAATAGCAGCAGACAGAGACTGTGCCTTGTGGAACACTCCCTTTTGTGGATCACAAAGAAAAATGATTGCCATTAGAGATGCACTGCTGGCAGCCAAACAAGAATAATTCCATTCAGCTCATATAGTACCACCAGAAAGGCGTAAAGTCTTTAATTTGGCGAAGAGCAATTCCATATCTACTGTATTAAAAGCACCACTCAGATCAAGGAAGCAAACTGCTGTTCCCTCACCTCTGTCCATAGCATTTCAAATGTCTTCAGTTACACTGAGTAGAGCCATAGCTGTGTCATAGCTGATCTGAATTCAGATTGAAATATATCTAAAAGTTTATATTCATTCAGATTTTCTGTTAGCTGTCAGTGTACGATTTTTTCTAAAGCTTTCGAAAAAGTGAGGAGAATACAGGCTTTTGTTGTAAGCATAAGTCGAAAGGAATAAGTAACCTATCTACAAAAATGAATGCAATTTTTTATTTGAAGAGAGGAAATTATCTTGAGGGGCCAGTTTCTCGACTCTATTAATTAGAAACATGTAACAAAAATGTATAATACATAACAGAAACTTTTGTTGCTCATACTTAGGTATTCAATGTAGACTCAAATCTTTGCATTTCAGACTGACTTGATACCCATATCAGTGTGTATTGCTTACTATTAATGTTTAATGGTTTGGGTTGTCATACCTCTAATGAAACGAGAACAAACAAGATTAAAAAGTCAAACTTCGATCAAGACTGAAAAATCAATTTCTCAAATTGGTAAAATGTTGTTGTTTTCTAATGCCAGGCGTTTGACAATAAAGTCATTTGACCTCTTGCACTCCAATATTTTTCAAAGATATTGTCATGGTCAGCCACTGAAGCACAGACTTTGAGGTATTCCGAATCCATTTCTTGATTTGAGATGCACAATGGGCAGTTAGGGGACTGATATATTCCAATTCTATGCAGATGCTTGGCCAAAAATTGGTAAAATGTTAATAATGTCTTCAATAACCATCATGAAATACAACAGGAAGGCTGATGGTGTAACTTCGAATAATTCTAGAGTGGGTAAAAGTCTTAGTTGGAGTAAGCACACAAAGTGTGGCTAAGATACTAATTTTTTCGGAGAATTACAAAATGCAAAACAAAATCATTTCACATAATATATGACAATCAGCAGACACTGCCAACTGCATGAATATGGCCAAAGATTTTAATGTGCGGAACATCAAACTGTTATTCACTGAAAAACTTTAATGATCGAAATAAGTTCTGTCAAAGAATGGTGAAGAAAAGGACATGTTGACGACTCCTTTAATTCACCATTCTTAAGACTCATATTTTGTTCAATGAAGAGTCACCATAACAATTACATCCCACTACTAATAGACATAATTCATTACTTTATGTTATCCCCATATTGGTTGGATGATCGTTCACCTCTACTCAGGCATGTGAACATGAGGCCAGCAGTCGGCTGATCAGCCTTGGCCCTTTATGGGCTATCACACCATGCATTACATTACATTAATCCACACTGCAGGTCTATCCTGAATTGAATCAATACAATTTCTAAAGTCTGATGTGAAGGTTAACAGCTGGCACAAAACTGCATTACAGGAAGGCAGATCTCGTAATAGTTCCCGGGGGGGGGGGGGGACGTAAATCTAAATACTAATGCGCCAATATCTTGCCAGTATATGCAAAGCATATGTATAACGCCAATAAGTTTTCAAATTTTAATTTGGAAAATGATCATATAGAGAATATTGTGAATATAATAATTTCCTATTTAGATAAATAGTGTAGACTATGCTAGAGTTACAAAATAAGGTACGCCATCAATTTATGTATGTATATAAAATATAAGTAAAGAACAGAATATCTGCCAAACTGAAGACTATTTAACATATTGTACGATACCAAACTCAAAACACTTTCTACTGATTGCTGACGACGCATTATCACAGCAGACAGCTTGCAATCTTATCAATTGGAGTTTCTAATCCGTTTTTATCACGAATGCTTTCAAGTATAACTAGAGACAAGATATCAAAGACAGTATTATTGCTCATTTGCATATCAAGACTCGCCTCTCACGGAAATTCTCTTACACAGCCTCCAAACAATTAGCGAATTCCAAAATCAACACAGCAATACATACATGTACTACAGTAAAGCCCCAATAAGCTGCTGTTCAAGTGACTACGTGTAAACCATGTATTAGGCAGGTATACTAATTTTGAGTTATATACAGTATCTATTAGCATTTTTCTTTATTGAAATACACGAGTCATGAAAGATAATACAGTATTATTCCATTATGTAATTACTATACTGTACGTCAAAGACATTTACAATACTGTATGTAAACCTGTCTTCGGACAGTTGACTAAACAACAACTGTACTTAATTCTTTCGAAAAAAAGTCATTTATAGTTGTTTGCTGTGTGCGTGTACTCCAAGTCCTCATGTTTACCACACTTTTCTCTCCTGCACTTTCATTCTCCTGACGTTGCAGCTGCAATGATTGAGTTGCGATTTATTATTAACATCGTCCTTATGTCGATGATGGGATTCCTAATGAATCAGAGAGTTGTTTCTGATTAAGAGTACTCTTTTCATCATACTTAAGAAAGATTTCCAATTTTTCCGATACAGAAAGTGCTTTTCGTTTAACACTCATTGTAATCACACCCACAGACACTTCAATACACTAAGGACAACAAACTGATCAGCAAAAATTTCCAGAATTTTATTACAGCCAACTGAGGAATGTTGTTTGACAGAGAGGGTTATTGCAAGAGGGTGGAGTATTGTAACTGTATGCAGGCTTTAAGCGTGCAGGTAAAGAGTCGAATAAGAGAGCGTAACAAGAGGGTGGGGTATTGTACAGTATGAATGTTTAAATGCGCAGGTAAAGGGTCGAATACCGTTAATGTCACCAGTGAGTTCAATGCCCAAAATGTTTCGTGGCTGTTACAGTACATTACTGAAAAATAAAAGAATTATATTCCAATGGATACCATCCCATTGTGGAATCTTTGGAAACGAGAATGCGGATGCTTTAGCAAAGAAGGGCAGCACTGCTACTTACAGACCTGTTACTAAATCTACGTATTACTCTGTGAAAAGATTTATTAAATCTACATACTTAGACTTCAACAAACAAAATTTGATAACACAATCTCAAGGGAAAAATGGAACTCTCTGCATCATAATCCACAGTTAATTCCCCATTTACGACACAAATCGTCTGTAGCTGCATTTAGATTGGCAACAGGCCATTACTGTTTGGCCAAGCACCTGCACAGCACTGGAATATATCAGTCCCCTAACTGCCCATTATGCAACTCTAATCAAGAAATGGATTCGGAACACCTCAAAATCTGTGCTTCAGTGGCTGGCCATAACAATATCTTTGAAAAATATTGGAGTGCAAGAGGTCAAATGACTATATTGTCAAACACCTGGATTAGAAAACAACAATAACATCGAAAATATTCCATAAAAATAGTGTATTATGCAGGACTTGAGCACAACAAATGGCGTATTTTATAAAGGTGTTATATATGAAATGTGCAGGAACTGGACAAAAAAAAAAGTGTATTACACGAGATGGTGTAATAAGCGGGCGTGTCTTATTGAGGTTACTGCATTTTCAAATCTCAATAGTGGCATACATTCTACATACATTTTTGTTTAGTCAACTGTCACAAATGACAAATGACACTAAAAAGGCATCATTCATGAGACAACTACGCCAAGAGATGTAGTCAGTTCTTTTCCCCCCTCTATTGCGTACATCGCCAACTAGCTATATATGTATTACTACATACATTATAGTCGTTTATACTAGCTTAGCAATGAAAATTACGCAACTGTGGATGATGACTGAATTGCAAATCTTGTCAAGGTACTATCTGCAACAAATATTTATTTATTCTAATGGCGGGTAGAGTGTGTGGTGACCTGGCCTAAAGAACAATTCAAATACAAATAAAAAAAAAAAATAGCACTGAAAAGAATTTACAATACTAATTATATTGAATACACTTAAGAGTTGGAAGAGGAATAAAGCGGAAATATGAGCGCATTATTGGTCCAATAAATATATAATTCAAATTCAAGTGGTCTTTAAATCACTGATGTTATTGACAACACAGTCTTAATGCAGTAGACAGTAGTAATGAGTACATGCAACATCTGTCGAAAATATGTGCGCAAAATTAGAACTTCTGGAGATTTATCCTTCGAAGAAGTGGAAAAATTCAAATATCTTGGAGCAACAGTAACAAATATAAATGACACTTGGGAGGAAATTAAACGCAGAATAAATATGGGAAATGCGTGTTATTATTCGGTTGAGAAGCTCTTATCATCCAGTCTGCTCTCCAAAAATCTGAAAGTTAGAATTTATAAAACAGTTATATTACCGGTTCTTCTATATGGCTGTGAAACTTGGACTCTCACTCTGAGAGAGGAACATAGGTTAAGGGTGTTTGAAAATAAGGTGCTTAGGAAAATATTTGGGGCTAAGCGGGATGAAGTTACAGGAGAATGGAGAAAGTTACACAACACAGAACTGCACGCATTGTATTCTTCACCTGACATAATTAGGAACTTGAAATCCAGACGTTTGAGATGGGCAGGGCATGTAGCACGTATGGGCGAATCCAGAAATGCATATAGAGTGTTAGTTGGGAGACCGGAGGGAAAAAGACCTTTAGGGAGGCCGAGACGTAGATGGGAGGATAATATTAAAATGGATTTGAGGGAGGTGGGGTATGATGATAGAGACTGGCTTAATCTTGCACAGGATAGGGACCGCTGGCGGGCTTATGTGAGGGCGGCAATGAACCTTCGGGTTCCTTAAAAGCCATTTGTAAGTAAGTAAGTAATATACAAGCAATATTAATGCAATAAATATAATCCCCCATATTCTTCAAGTGGTCCTTAAATCACTGATGTTATTGACAACACAGTCTTAATGCAGTAGACAGTAGTGATGAGTAAATGCAACATCTGTCGAAAATATGTGCGCAAAATTAGAACTTCTGGACTTATATGAGGAATAGTCAACAAGCAAGCACAACTAAAACAGCTTAACTGGGCATAATAATAATAATAAAACTTAATTTTAACTATATCAGCAATATAAATCCTATTTCGAAAGTGATAACTTCCATTTCAAATCTACCCTTTAATAGAACTAAATCTAAATAATAAATATAATTTCATCTACCAACTTTTTATTTCATAGGATACCTTCCAATTATATGAGATTTTTTTTAGTTATTTTATGCGGCATTCTACTGTTCATGCAATTTATTTAGGCAGCTAGGTTCTCTAGTGCTCTCTTTCACTGCCCTGTAGCTATCTGCTAGCTACCTGACTGTCGCTGCAGCAGTTATAAAAACATCATTCGGTATTTAATTTCAGTGCATTCCATTAGGTGAAAGTGTATGAATTCAGAAAATAAAAAATATAAATAAATTACATTTTTCTTCGTCTCTGTACAATACAGTATATGGAGAAAACTCCAATTATTACAATTCGTATCTGACCGTAATCTACTGATGGTAGCCTATGCAATACATGAAGTCTTTCAAGTAGAAGCACTATAGGTCTGAAGTGATTGGTTTTCCAAAAAACTTCACTTTCACACAGTCATTATTATTCACATTCTTCTTCTTCTTCCTCCTCCTCCTCTTCTGCCTCTTCATTATCATAATCGTCGTCTAGACGTATTATAAATTCGTCAATGGTGTCCTCCATCATTGCGTCATTTTTCCAGTAGTCCTGTTCGAGATGCACCATGTAGTTGCAGAAATCTACCCAGTCTTCACTCATCACCTGGTCAACATCAACTTTGGTCGTCTCCTGTAATGTCTTCAGTGGCAGGTCACCAGCAGGATTGTTTTCACGAACATAGTGCTTAATCTTGGACCATGCAATCGCACATGTATGGTGGGAGTCGAAGTACTCAATGGCCATGCTGTTTCAGAAACTGATCAACTGTGAATAATTTCTCTATTTGTTTGTGTGTGTTAATTAGATCCATCAAATAACATTTTCCCTTAGACGATGAAACAGGAATGTCTTTCTTATCGAGCCATGATATCATGTCCTTCTTGACAGCATATTTCGTTAGTGTGAAACAGTAACTATGTTGCCATTACTTTTCGAATGCCCTAGTATTTAAAAAAATACACAAATTAATATCATTGTGCTAACCTACCTCTTCTCACCAGGAGATTTTAGTCTCTCGTTCGGATGTTCTTGTGCATCTTTCCTTATTCTGAGTATAGATCCTGGACTCACACCTGTGTATCTGGCAGCTCTCTTGGTTGCCTTATTAATATTATTATCATTACACATTTCTTTTTTGTCTCTTGATCACAACAAACAACCACTGACCTTATTATCTCCCTCATCTTACTGTGTATAACCGTGTTGCATCTCATATTACTACTGGTCATTGCATAAATATATCTTCACAGAATGCGAAACTATTGCAAGTACAATGAACTCTTCGATCACACTAAGCAAGAAAATGTACTTAACCCATCTCGTAGACCATCCTCTCCTCTCCTACCTCGCTACTGCTAGAAGGGACCTCTCTATCCTCCGCACGTCTCTCTTTTACCTGCCCAGATAAATTTCGCGGAGAGTATGATGATGATGATGATGATTATCATCGTTGTCCTCGTCATTACTGTCAACATTTTTTTTTCCAAAGTTTGTATTTTTTCAAAACAAAAGGGAACCTCTCACATTGCAACTAATGTTACTAATAAAAAAAATATTTGCATCACATGACAAACAGCAAGTAAACAGAGACATAATCACAAACTAAAGAAAGAACAGTACATTCTCTCCCTGTAAATTTTCCTCCTCACTAATCACCACTACCTCACAAACATTCAAACTAACACTGATGCTGAAGTAAGTGAAAACAAGTTGTTATAGGCTATATGATGTATAATACTATCTGATGTTGTATTTGAGATTAAGAAATGTTCAGAATCTGCACCAAAATCAAGAATCGAAGCAAGCATTCCTATGGTTATCACTTTGTTAATTCTCGTCATCACAGAAAGTTAGTGAAAGTTTGGTAACGCTACATGCAGAACATCTTGACGAGCTTGTGAGATCAGTAAACGTGGAGTTAAAATATATAAGAGAATGACAATGAAACTTGGAAAAGCAGAGATTTATTTGACAAATAATATATTTTACTTTAAATTACTTTTCTTGGAAATGCTGTGGAATGGGAACAATAGCTTCTTCTTCTTCTTCTGATACATGGATATACTTCTAGCTTGTTCTGATTCAGAGACTATACTCCCAATGTAATCTTGTTCTTCAAACAGTGTCGAACTTGTGGTGTATTGTAACAGCTGATGTACTCAGAAGAATCTGATAAGTTAAATATGCTGCAACAATTGTTATAGAGCTATTTTAATTACCAAACTATAAATAATCCAATACCTAGTAAGAACCGTATCTCTGCTCATTCAATTTTTCTTCTTTTTATTCTGTTCAGAACCTAATTTTCATTATCCTAGGTACTAAGTGGCCACCTAAACTTTGCACAATTTCTGTCTATTTTTTTTATTGTCATTTAAAAGTTCCACATATTATACAATATGTTGGAATTTTAATTTCTATTCTAGATCTTAATGTCATCATTCAACAAAATTTTTCAATTTTTTTATCTAATTGGAAAGTTAACTTTGATAGCCGTAACTCTGTATTTAGTTGTTGAAATTTTTAAATTATAACTTTGTGTAATATGAAGGTTTTTCTCAGAACTTGAAAAAATAACAACAAAAAAAAAAGTATCTGAAATAGACGAGATTAAAGTGTACATTCCTGTAAAATGCTTTGGTTAATAATTTCTCTCTTCTGTGATAGTTTGCCTACACTAACTGTTGTATTTCACATGCAGCTTCTAAGGTTTTTAAGAGTGGAGTCGGTATCTTTTATATTTCATAATTTCCGAGCTTTTCTCTGTGTATAATGTTGAATTTGGTATAATTGAAAATAGAAAATGAGTTTGAAGACTTAAATCTCATCTTTCCAGAATCTGTTTCAGAATTAAGACATGGTGGAAACAGAACTTTCCTGTTCCAAATCAATGTTGTTCCTCTTATGAAAGATTTTGATATTCAGTTTGGCCATCCTGCTAATAGCTTAGACTAACATATATATTTTGTATGGAACATTAAGGAAACATACACCTCAATAACTATTACAATTGGTGGGTGGGTGGGAAAAGTGCATTAACTTCAATTTTTCACAGCATTCTCTTTCATTTAAACTCAAATTCTTAAATTAAAATTGACCAGACATTTTTAAGAAAGGTTAACAATACTCTAGCAAACACTATAAGAGGATCACGAAGTAAAAATACAGAAACGAGATTTTTGGGGAATTATTTAAACTTTAAAAATAATTTTTCTCGAAAACAACTTTTATGGAAAGATTAATTTTTTGTCCTACAGAATCTATCTGTTATGATAATCGATATTAGGGAGAAAAATTCGCTCCGGCACCGGGAATCGAACCCGGGTCCTTGGTTCTACATATCAAGTGCTCTAACCATTGAGCTACGCCAAAGTTCAATCCACAGCACCGGATCAAATCCCTCTCCTCTAGTGTCTTTCCCTTTGTGGCCTTATTCCATGTTCGACATATATGTTGTTGTTGTTGCTTTCTAATGCCAGGCGTTTGACAATAAAGTCATTTGACCTCTTGCACTCCAATATTTTTCAAAGATATTATCATGACCAGCCACTGAAGCACAGATTTTGAGGTGTTCCGAATCCATTTCTTGGTTTGAGTTGCACAATGGGCATTATACCGCCAGCATTCCATTGTAAGATGTTTAGTTGATTCTGTATCATTAAAGTAGTCCCCGCCCGGAGATCCGATTGGGGGACTACATATATGTTGACATATTATATTAAGTGAATTGCCATTATACATGGAGCGCGCTCAATTGAGTGATTTGGTGATCGAACATGGAGTAAGGCCACAAAGGGAAAAACATTAGAGGAGAGGGATTCGATCCGGTGGTGTGGATTAAACTTTGGCGTAGCTCAGTGGTTAGAGTGCTTGGTATGTAGAATCAAGAACCCAGGTTCGAGTCCCAGCGCTGGAGCGAATTTTTCTCCTCTAATATTAATATCAAATTTTATGGAGTGAATGCACTTTTCCCACCCACCCATCAATTATTACGGTCTCCTTTCCTACAAAAAACAAAATCAGGACTACTTTTCATTGTTTTGATATATAGTATGTCATTCAGCTTATATGTAAAATATTCAGAAAAGTAATTGTATCATTTTTGAGTTGGTACTTTATATCAGCAATTCCTAACTGTTCTTGTTTTTGTTTGTTTTTAGTGCTATTTCTAATTCTTCTATTATTAACGGATCCATAACCATGTGAATAAATCTTATTTTCTACTAATCACAAATGTAAGTAAATAACTGTAGCACAGACACAGTTGGAAGATATCACAATCAGTCTTGTCCATCTTCTTAAGACAATACTTGAGAGGATTATGACTTGTAAGTACATCTGCAATTATTGGGTTTTTGATAAGGTAAAATTTGATCCTTTAATGATCACACCAGCTCCAACATTCTCCATTGTTTCATACATACATCAAACGAGTGAACCATCTCTGTAAGTGGATCCAACTGTTTCCCAAAATTGTGGCTAGTTAGTACCATTTGAAATGATTTGTCAAATAATAATGCTGATGTCATTTGATCATTCAGACATTACCTTCATTATTTGCCTGCTTTTGACATCCTCTAGGACCTTAAGGTGGCTCTCCATATCTCCTTATTTAAAATTCGTTGCCCTATTCTAGCCTCCTTCTTGACCTGTAAATACAGGGTGAGCAAGTTCATCACCTCTATGGCTGATGTAGGACGGGTACACACACTTCGTCGTACAAGCCTCTGTATTTTCTGTAGTGTACTAGTAGTGTCTTTTCTTCTGCTTTTCACCATCATGCCAAGCTAGCATGTGACTATGGATCTGAACACCGCAAAATAAGACCAATACATAATTTATGGTTTTAGTCCCCCATGTTCTGTCAAAGCAAGGGTGGCATATCCGTGATGCTATTCCTGCTTTGTTCAGTGTCCTATTTATATGTGAATTCCATGCGAGTTTTTGTTGGAGAACTATTATGATATGTAACCTCTCTTTGGATTAATTTAATTGTTGTACTTCTCAATATAATGGTAATATGACACAATGAGCCCATGCTACAAAAAAGTATGGAGTAATAATTTACATGTTAAATAAAGAAGTTCTTGTAAAGAATGAAGTTGTATTTTTATGTTCCACAAAATAATGTACGTCTTGTATATAAGTATATTATTTATGAATACTTTATGATTAGTTAACAGCCGACATGTGACATTATAATTAATTATTTTCTTCATGTTCCAGATAACTGAAACACTTTCAAATTGTGCTATGATTAAGTATACAGTGTAGTTAGTGAGGTCTAGGTAACAATGTTTCGTTTCTTTTGTGGGGTATCCCAACATGTGTTCAATGTCATGCAAAAGATCTTCCATTCTACTGAATTTAACTTAAAACGTTAACTGTAATTAAATACAGACAGTGCCAAAATTAAAGTTCATATCTTTCTCTAAATACACGATAATTCTCTTTAATTTTACCAACAATTTTCACTACTTTTAATGAACCACTTAATTAAATTACTTCCTGTAAATACTTCATAATACTTTAAAATATTACCTCCCTTTAATTGCTAATAAAGTGTGAAAGATACAAGTAAGGCGTCAATACTAATACTTTTGTGGAATAGAAAAATGAAAATGTCACTTGTATCTATTAAGTAGAGAGAGATAAAATACAATCATACACGGAACTTTTGCGGAACACAATTTTTCTGATTTATATCAGATAAAAGCAAATTCACATGCAAATTATTACACCACACTTATACGGTACAGTCCTACATAGGACAACAAAAGACAACACACACAGAATGGACAACATTCCTGCTTTAAAAAGAGTTTGGTAGCTCATATCAACAATTTTCTATACCTAATACTATAAGAGCAAATGGCGGGATTTTCAGGGACATGGGTTCGACATGATGACAGACCTTCATCCAACACAACATAGAACATCACGTTGTCAATGTGAAAGTTTCATGTAGACACCAGGTAAGTTAAGTGTCGAACCTACAACTGAGACTCCTGTGCACCTTAACCACTGTGACCAGTATAGGAACCAAACTTTGAGATTAATCTTCCTCATACCAAGTGAGGTGCACATGCACCCCAAATAAACTAATGTTGCCATACAATTGTTGCAGGGAAAGCTGGAGGCTTGTTGCTTCATGACTTTGTTTTAATATAATAATATAACACTTTTCTGTATTAGCTACTTTTATGCTGCTTTGCTATAATATTATCCTGTCTGAACTTAAAAAAAATTCAAATTTGAGATTGTTTTTCATGAAAACAGTATTGTTCCATTCCATTTGCATCCTTGTGTTTCATTTTATTCTATGTATTTAAACTGGTTTGTGTCAGTTTAGATCACCATAACCCCTTTTATGATTTTGCAATAATTACACTGATAGAAAGCACTAAAAATTCAAATTTTAAAATGTTTGAATTCTTTCAATTAGCAACTTAATAAGCAAACTAATATGTAATTATATGTATTAAAACAGATTTGTTTGTGTGTAGTACAATAGAAACACTATAATGTTATGTTTTTCTTTTGGGGTGCACTTGCACCCCAGCTGGTATTCCATGTATAATTTTGATTCCCGATATGACGAAGATTAAAATGGATGCGGTGCTCAAGCAGCTGGTTCCTTAAAAGCAGAAATTTGCTTACATTTTACTAATTTGTTGACATGTACTCAATGTGATACAAATTTATTTTACTGAATACTATGAACTGACAATAATCTTAACTCCTCGAACTGTGTTAATAAATTCACTTTTAACGAGACTACACTGCTTATATAATATCCAAAGAAGATGTAAAAGCTTCAAATGAATATAAAACTCTTAGATCCACCACGAATAAAAATAAACAAATGCCTTCAAATATAAATAAAATCATGACAAAATTCAATTTCTGGAAGACCGTAATATAATACAAAAAAAATCTTCAAATGATATCTGTATCAAAACAGGTACCGTAAAGAACGAAAGATTCAAATCTACAGGTCAAGAGCAAGTATGAGAAACGCAGCAACAAATTCCTATGCTCTCCAACATGTACTGTTAGAATGCTTAAAAATTAAACCAATGGCTTGGATTAACTCTCTGAAGAAAGTAACTTCATTAAAATCTTAACCAACCCAGAACTATTCTTTAATTGTTCAAGGCTGTTCTATAACTTTTTGTTACATTTTCACTGCTTGTATACTTTGTGACCTGGTAGAATGTAAGAGAAGGCTCTATGGCCCTAACTCTGCCAGTATAAATAAATAAATTATTATTATTATTATTATTATTATTATTATTACTGTTAACGATACAATCACAGCAAAAATACATAGGGAACATTTGCAAATTGATTCCAAGCTTGAGAATAGGAACCTCTGCAAGAAGAAAGGAAGAAAAGAAAAAGGTGATCGATTCTTCTTCTATCATGAGATATGGTAGAGACATTCAATGGCAAGAAATTAAATGCTTGCTACTGAAAAATAAACTGATACAGGATATAAATTCCACCAACTACAGAAAAATCTTTCATTCGTTCTTTCTTTTCTTTGTTGCTTAACGACACTAAATCAACTACTAGGTTATTTAGCATCAATGTAATTGCTGATAGAGAGATGGCAAGGATTCGCCATGAATTACCCGACATTCATCTTACAGTTAGCTCAGTTAGAAAAAATCTCCAACCAGATTATCAGCCAAAGCACAACTCTAGAATAGCATGTAAATGTAATGTCTCAGCTACATCCGTGGCTAATCTATTCATCCAGTATTTATTATGAACAATACTTTCTAATTAAATCTCGAGTTGAAATCTAAAGGTTCTGCGCAATATAAATTAAAGCAAAAACGACGGAATACAGCAACCCAAAAAACACTTACAATTTACAATGATATCATTCCCAACGCAAAATAGTCTCTAAAGGGTATTAAATGAATGTTGAACTTCACTGCAACAGTTCCTGGAATATGACAGTTCTATCACCTCTTTTTTCACATGATTACGAAAACAGATTCAACCTTCGAAACATCGCAATGCCTGTATTTCACAATATTTAACAAGCAATGGAAAAAGCCGAACAAAATCCTGTCTCACATAAAATTATGTACATCAGCATCTCCTCCAATTCATTTGGCTACAAGGCACTGACTGCTGTATACTGCATCCTCATAGAGAAGTTCCAAGGAACCAACTATCAACTACCGCTCCACAAATGCACTAATGACATGACAAAAATTTCTCCTCACAGAAGAATAATATGGTACAATTAATTAAGAACATACAGACAATTTTACTATCGCAACTGTTTCAAAGAATGGCTTATCATGGTTACAAAAATACATCATTTCATAAAATAACACTCATTACACACGAGTAAACGCAGCTAATTTACACTTCACTTAATCTCTGTTACTAGATAATACGTAATCTTCACAGAAAACAAAAATAAGCATAATGAATTTTGTAATTTAAGCCTAAAGGCATCCCGTTCACAGACTCACCTGTACGAGTCTCCATCCCTGTTATAGTCACATAAGAGGTAGTCTTTGCCCATGTCTTTATCACGGGCAATTTTTAGTGGTTGATCCACTGACGATAGGAGGTCCTCACACAGACTGGGTACCAGGTCAATTAGGTCACTCAAATTTTTTTCTATTTGTTGTGGTGGCAGTCGTCGCATCAAATCTAACGCACAGTCCATTTGTTGATCCGTCTATGCAGAATGAAGCAGTAGATACAAAAAAAAAAAAAAAAACAAAATACATTATTACATAGAGATTATCAACCACATATATCTCAAACTTGTTAGGAACATTCTCCTCACTTCGTTATGTAACAAGGAAAAATGTTGTAATTAAAACCTGATATGTAATACCCACATACGTAAGCAATCAACATTTCCTTCTAAATTAATAGTCCCATACTGACAAATAGGCCTATGTACTATCCTCTTAAACAGGTAAGGTTATTAAACACTTTAATTACTATTTACGATTTTCACATATGATCCTTTGTTACCAATAATATCTCAAAATTCAGCTGAGGCACAAGCAATTTGTAATTGTATTAGACGTTGCTACATGCTTGCAAATACAAAGAAGCCCAAAAGCAGGAAAGGGGTGTGAACCTGCATAAAGTGAAAATTATTTTCAATCTTATACATAAACGTACGACATAAAATAAGTTGTCCATGTAAATAGCACACATATAAGTTGAACACAAGTAAGTAAGACGTACCATTTTGCTCACAGCTAGTGTTCGTTTTACTATTTACACAAATATTATGACCGATGTCATACACCTGTTCACAAGAAAAATGGTGACTACTCGACAGATAGGCCTACTACGAAATCAACAAAAGGTTACACATTACCAACAGCCGATCTGTATGTCATTTTAATCTAAAATAATTTTCTCAAATTACAGACTATGGATAATTTACAGTATACGCAAAAATGCCAACGTAAATGAAACAAATATGCGTTGTATATATTTCCGGTTCAACATCCGAAATAACATTACACACACCCGTTCTGCCAATTCGGAATACAAGAAATTAGATGAAACACCGCTTCCTAGACATTATGTACGTATCGATACTTGTCACATTGGTGCTTGATGTCGCGGTTGATTTGATGTTACGAGATTTTATGCAGATACGGTATACTATTTCAATGCATTCACACATCGCTAAACAAATTAATACCTCACTTTTAATGTTGACAAGAAATATATAATAAAATCAGAGGGAAACAAGTTTCCAGAAGTCATGCACAATATTCCTCAAATGAAGTTCTTTTCGAAAGAAAAACTTTTTTTTTCAACTCCAAATTCCAAAAATATTTCAATCTTTACCAGAATAATATTCTTTGCAAAAGAATCCGTATTCATTTGTTCCCTCTACTTCTAACTAAAGTCAGTCTTTTCCAAGACTCTAATTTATTTCTATTTTCATCGACACAATTTCTGGATACAATTTTTCTTAATATTGAAATGTACAATAATCACCTAGATGCCATTCGTGTGGAGTAAATTCAGCAATCTTTCCTATTGTCACGTAGTGTTATATTGCTTTTACCAATTTTATTTTCTTGCCTAACTGATTAAGTGATTTGCATGCAGGAAGTATAATCATATCTATACCTCAGAGGCTGTGTGAAAGTACGAGTACAAATGGTTTCAATTCTGAGATTATTGCACTACTGCGACGATCGACAAAATGTACATTTAGAACTCGACTTCTCAACCCCCCACCCTCTAGTTCACCTGCAGACAGGTTTAGCATACGAGATGAATCGGCTATGTTTACTGCGATCACTGTAGACAGGCTGAAAATTTTCCTGACCACTGCACTACTGGATTCCGTAAGATGAGATCTGAAGGTATGTCCTGGAATGACTCATTTCGTACTTCATGTAGTTTTTTTTAAAGATAAAAAAAAATATATTATGGACACTACGATACATCCTACATAACTATTTACTTCTGTGTCTGTCATAATTTTCTAGGTATACCATGGTTCCACTGTACACCCCCCCCCCCCACAAAAGTTTGTAACTAGGTACCAAATATGAGAACTTTAAATTTTCTTCCCTATATCCTAAAGATGACAGAAGGGGCTTATACAATACCTCTCAGGCGCAGATATTATCTTCATACTTACCATACAAACAGTTGATCTGTACAACTTCAATCCTTTACTGCTTTCTTACTACTGAGTCATCCATGCATCTTGGAACCGGAGCTGTGTGAAGCAGCTCAGCCGAAAACAGCAAGACGTTTGTGAGGGCTGGTTTATCCGAGGTCTCGCAACGCAGTTTGTTCTGTATTTCAGTGGGAGCAACACGTGAAGTGAGAGTAATGGCAAATAATAGGCCTAATTATTATATTCCACATCGGGTGTTTATTTACGATTTGTATGTCCATACAGAATCCGCTTGTGATGTGAGGAGATTTGAAGAGAATTTCCCAGGTATTCGAAGTGGGACCATTCATAGATAAGAAATTTCGTGAAACGGGAAGTGTTCTTGATAAGAAACAAAGAAGGCTATGTACAATGCTCACAGAAGAAACTCTTGATATTGGACAATGCTTGGAAAATTCCCCTAACAAATCTCTTCGCAATCTTTATCACCAAACGGGACTTTATTACAATTCCGTACAAAGGGCTACGAAGTTACTCAAGTTAAAACCCTATAAACGTACAGAACGATTATTTAGTCCTGATAGTCGCCAGCAATCTGCACATGGGTCAGGAGAGTCCATTAAGTTATGCCAAGCGATGTTCAGGTTAGTCTGTTGCCTGAAGTCAGAGCGATCGGATATCACGCATGCGGTATAGCGTTGTTTCCAGTACAGTTAAGCTGTACTGCATTCCTTTACTGACCGCTCGTCCTTATCTCTACTCCAGAACTCTCCCCACTACTCCTATTACTTCCCCTCTTTCGCGTCGCTGAGCTGTCAGGACTAAATCTGTCTGTACAGTGGTGCAATAATTTAAACAGGGTGATCCTGTATGTAGGATTAGATTTTGTGAATAGATTTTGAATAAAATTCATGATGAAGTTGATCCTAATCTCGTTCTCTATTCAGATAATGTTTCATTTACGTGGATATGTAAATTCTCAAAACTGCCGACATTGGAGTGCTGAAAAACCTTATCTGCTTCATAAGGAACTTCAGGACGAGAAATTTGGGGTGTACAGCACAGTTTCCGGTGAGAGAATACGTCCAATTCTTTTCGAGAACACAATAACAGTGATAGATATGTGAAGAACATTTTGCAACCCCTTTTTGTTGAATCAACTGAGAGGGAACGTAGTTTCGCCTTTTTTCAGGACTCGGGGTTAGCTCATACAGCCAATGTTTCATTGCAGGCAATTCGACAAGTGTTTGACAATAGTTATCAGCAATAACATATTAACCTCAAGATCCCCTGATTTAACTGCCTGTGACATCTCTGGGGGATCATTAAAAGATGAAGCGTATAAAACGAATCCACACACTTCATACGGGCTTAAGGATAACATTCGCCAAGAGATCAGAAAAGTAATGGGCAATTTCATAAGATGCCAGAAATGTGTTGAAAATGAAGAAAACAGGCAGTTCCAGAATCTCCTTTAGTGACATGGGTGAGTACATAACTTTTAAAGTGCATTAGAACTGATTAGGCAGTCAATCCAGCTTGCTAAACATCAGGGTCTTGTATTACCCAGCTAGATGATGGGAAACAATAGCTTATCGGCCGAGTGGAACCCACCTCAGCTCCGGTGCAATGATATATGGATGACCTAGTAGTTCCCAATAAATCATATACTGAAGTCCACATATTGAAAACAATTGCAGTTCCTTACCAAATGAGCCATACTTCACAAAAATTTCACTTCGAAAATAATTTTCCAATGGCATAGTCTTAGTTTCATATCTCTGAAATATCTCCAGCAGATCAATTACATTCTCAGTGGTCCAATGATACCATTTTAACTGTTGGATGAGATTCGCGAGTTCAAATCCAAACAAAGCCAAGAATTTGAAGGGCAATATCAACATCATGGTTTCATGGAAGAAAAGTTGTTGTCTAGTGCCTTGCATCTGGCAATGAAGCCATAGATGAAACTATTCCTTCGTTGACACGATACCAGCATATATGTGACTTGAGTATTGTACATAACATCAGAGAGAGAGGGTTTAGAATAGTTTTCTGTACTGTCTGGTTACAGCAACAGTGCTGAACTATGGGGCTACATGTCCAGTGCGGTAGTAAGTGAGCAAGTCGATTTCTAACCTATAGTGCAGTGTTGTCACTACTTTATATATAGTCATTCTAGTAGGCTTTAGTTGAATTGTACACTCCATAGAGGACTACCAAGAGTAACAACTTTACATTGATTATATTTCACTCCAAATGTTCCCAACAGGTAGTGTGCACTTTTCATGTTCCACCAAAGTATACTATACTTTGCATGTCTGAAATCTGCTCTTCTTTACATCTGACCATGTGCAGAGATCACACACACCCACACTGTATGGTTGAAGCGCAGGCAACCTCGTGCCATTGAAGAAATTTTCATCTCTGGAGATAAGTAAAAGAACCATTCCCGATGGAATCCTCCAAGTAAAAATTTGTCAGTCATATATCTCACCCATGTTGCTTTTAATATTGTATAACCTCTGCAGTCAAAGCATAATTAAATCTCCTTTCTACTATTAGTCGTATTCACACATCTAAAAAAAACAAGATTACTGAATTCTGAGGGAAAAAGTTATTTCCTAAATTAGTGATTGTAATTATACAAATGTGGTATGGTAAAATTAATGGTGGGTAAGGAGAGGAGAAAACAGAAGTACTTGTATCACAAACTGAAGAAATGTAAAGACCATTGCTGGTAAGTATATGGATTAAAATACGTTAACAATGGTCAATCAAAATTAACCCTCTGCCATTTCAATTAAACAGGTTTAAAAAAATTGCTGTCATGTACAGAGTAAAATCTATCACAGCATGGAAATGAGACATGGCAGGTCTGAATGCATAACAAAGAAAGTTAAATTACACAGATAAGGTGGAATACAGCACTTGAATATTAATCATGATTTGCTCCTAACTGTTAGCTGGGTATGTTGGCTGCAATGATAGAATACTGAAACTAACAGATCATAATAATATACTTTCACATCATCATATTACCAAAATAAATGGAAACATTTTAATTTAATTTACGTAGGATGAGGACAGAAAGATCAATACTACAGTATATCTATGAAGTATCAAATTTGAGTACTGGACACTATCCAGTTCAAGATGGCAGTAATCTATTGATAACTTCTGTCAGCACATTGACAGTTGCTAACAGAAACCTCTACTCTGACAGAACAAAAGTTTATTACAAATACTTGCATCAAAGTATACGGGAGAGGAATGCAAAACAATCATAACGAAGTATACTTCCATTACTCAAATAGGCAATGGGCGCAGACGAATTGCAAAGCCCAGAGGTACTTAAATTTTTCATAGTGGTAACTTTGCACATAATTATATCGTCATTTTGCACGTAATTTATGTATATCTTCTACCCTGGAACTACAAACTACAGTAGTTTTAAATGGAGATATATTTAAAATTAAATGAATATTGAAATATTGGTCTTAGATTACATTTAGGACCTCAGTAAAACTCTTTTTATTAGGGATGAACTAAGTGAACTAATGTGTTCATGTAGCAAGGGGATTGTAACACAATACTATTACTGTAAAGAGTTTAAAGCAACGACTGTGTTGGTAAACTGATTTAAACAACTGGCTTCATATGGCTGAACAACAGTCAAGTACCTGCCATTTGTGTGTATAAATATAAGGTATGTATTTTCTTGTAAGCTGACGACACACTTACATCACAGTCTACTATATACAGTCACGAAGCTTGAGTTTTGAGGGTGCTAGAAACAATAGACTGTGACGGTTCTATTTTGCATTGCCTGTAATGAGGCGATATTAGCGATCCTAGTGGTGAGCAACTATCTAATGTTTGCATATTTACTACGCATTGAGCTTCGCGACTGTATATACTAGACTGTGCTTCATACTGGTCCAGAACCACGTTTGGTTGCTTTGCAACAATGAATGACTGCAGATAGAATGCCAAAACAACTTTTTCCAATATCAAAGATGCTGAAAATTCGTGAACATCTCGAAATTCATTTTTCTAATTTATTTCTGGAATGCACCCTTCCCAGCACTCTTGGGCAGAGGAAACTCCTCTGAAAATCAATACAAGGAATATTTTTCTTAGTTCAACCAAAACTGAGGCTTTCTCTGGAACAAGAACTTAACTACAAAAGCTTGAATTTGAGATGTAGAGCATTAAACATTTTAGATCTCGTATAACAGCATTGTGCAGAATGATATTCAAATGTTTCTAGAGGGCACAGTGTTTGTTGGAGGAAAATAATATGTCAGAAAGGAGCTGTTACTAAGGATTTAATATACAGTCTGTTCCATAAGTTTTGCATATTGTCTTTTACATTTAAACGCAAATTTTTTTTCGAAAAACGCTCGCAACACGTTAAAACTTATATTTTACACTCTTTGTCACAGAAAACAAACCATTTTTAATGTCACTGCTGTGCAAGTTGTGACGTCACCACAAGCATTTTTAAATGGTACCCTATGTTCATCTTTACATCATCTAAGAAAGAATCTTCATAAATGCATGTCAACCGAAGATCCTATTCTTTTGATTGAATTTGACGTTTGCAGAACTTGAATTTACAATGCACATTTTGTAATACAATTTTGTCACAATTGTCTCTAAAACAAATAAATTAAATCTAAGTCATACATTAAATGTTCACTATTTTCCCCATTTACGATCTGCCAATGATAAAGACATAGCACAAATTCCTTTTTAACATTTTCAATCACTGCTGGCGGTATTTCTCTACATTCCATTAATATTCTTCTTTTCAAGCTTCGTAGCAAATACCTTACATTTCAGATAACCACGCAGAAAATAGTGGGGGGGGGGGGGGGAAGATTCAGCAATCTAGCTGACCACTCCACATGTACTTTTTTTCCGATCCATTAGGAAACATCTCATTCAGATATTCTCGTACAGGAAAAGAGTAATGAGAAGCCCCATCTTGCTTATAAAGTTAATTTTATATCATGGAATGCAGTTCAGTGGCTCCTTTGAACACCCACTTACAGAATTAAGACTTCCTACACAAACACCTCTGACCTTCCCATCCCAATATTGCACAGTTACCACATTCCTGGAGATCCTCGAAATTAGAGGATTCGAGGCAGTCATTCCCATCTGGACGTCATGTGTTTTGAAGAAGAGAACGTAATATCACAAACTGACTGCTGTATTTTACTGCAGTTTATTCATAGGTAACTTCATTATCCAAGCAGAGAACACATATCACATGACTGGGTTATTCATGAAAGGGCCTAAGTCGCTTATTTTGTGAAAATGAGTTTTTAATGTAATAACTGCTCTTTGGGTGTAGATACATCGATTTAGATATGAAGAGGACTAAGTTTCACACTCATGCTTAGTAGAATTTATGATACAAGTTTTATTTCAGCCTTAATTTCAAAATTTCGGTCTGTAAGCAGTTTTTCTTAAATTGCTAACAATTTAGTATTCAAAACCTTAAGCCCTTTCATAAATAACCCACTCACATAGTAATAATAGGAGGAAACTGAAAGAAGAAGAAAGATAAAGAAATACCGTGTATATAAAGGGAAATTAAGTGAAACTAAAGAAAATGGAAATAAATTGCGCATCATTTAAAGAAGTTAAGTAAAAAATGTTAATATGTTAGGTCTATTATTATTATTATTATTATAGTAAACAATGTTACTTTATTAATTTCCAATACAAATTTTATTATTAATATAATTAACATTTATATTTTATGTTTTCTTTATTTCAATTGCGACCAAACAAATTCATGTTATAATATACCATACACTAACATGAAATTATAAATTATGCACTGGTGACAAGATTAACGGTTTCAACTAAAGTAATATTGTTTCACTATGATTATTTTCTCTTATAGGCTACAGGAAAGTCCAAACATCAATGAAGTCACATCATAACTTCGTAACTAAAATTATATAATGACCCAATAATAACTCAATTTTTCGTAGTGTCAGAACTAAATGAAAGAACTACACTTGCAAAAAATTACAAAATTCATTTACAGTATTCAGGAATAAAACTGATTAATAACTTGCATGTCTGCTAAGATGAATGTAAATTTTCCGTTGTCCCCTCAGTTTCGGTCTCACTATCCAAATCATCACACTAATGATAAATCTGGAATCATCAGATTCCTGATCGTGAAATAGGTATTTGCTTTCAACTTTTTTAGTGTGTTCAACACATTTTTTTTTCCACAGTTCAGCATCAATGTCAGCAGCATATTCTCGTAGATGTTGGCAAACACTAGCACTCAAGAAAGGTGTTGTTTCCATTTCACTTTTCAACTTGATCCACACCAGTTCAATAGGGCTGAGGAAGCACTGATAAGGTGGAAGCCGCAGCACCTCATGACCATAACTTAAAGCTATATCAATTATATTCCTTTTCTGAATACATGCTTCCTTAAATTAGTTTCCGAAGCACAGCTTTGATTGGAACTAGGTTGGGAATTGTTATATTGTTAGCTTGCATATAGCTAAGCATATCTTGAAATTCATGGACATACAAAATGTCCTGAATTTAAGCCGGGAAAGGTAACTTACACTGTCTGAAACAATGATTAAATTAGGTATGAGTGAGTGGGTAAACCAATGCTTCAATAGTGAAGCATTCATATCATCATGGTTATCGACTTTAGTGTCGCCAATGTTTTTTGCCAATAAGAACAGACAGTTTTCTACCCATCCTTCAGAACTTCCAACATGCAGAACCATTATTCTTTTCACTTTAGAAGTGGAAACAATCAGTGCACATGAACAATCATCCCAGCATTTTTTAGAGAAATCATGGGTATCTTACAATGTCTCATCCAATTAATTTTATGACCCTCATTTCGAAATTGCCTTAATTTTGATAAGTATATGCATCACCATGCAACTATTCTATTAGTTTCCATTCTTCTTCTTCTTCTTCTTCTATTGAGGGTCTGAAACTTAAAGCCTAAGTTAGTAGCAAAGTTTGTAATGTACATTCATATGGGAAGTCACATATGTTTTAGACGGGCTAATAGTTCATCCAGTTTAAGTGATTTCCCACTTTTGTAGAAAGCATTTCACGGCAGACCAAACAAGAGAAAGTCTATTTTAGAAAGTTTGTTTCTGTGTTTCATAAATATTTTTCCTACTACTTTCCTCGCTGTATTTCTGTGTACACAGAGTACTTTTGCAGTTTCAGTATATGCTCCTCTACCAAGTTTACTTGTAGTCATACTGATGAGCACTTAGAATTAATTTCTGACGAAGTTTACAAATTACACCAATTCTTGGCTTGCGACTGGAACAAGGTTCAGTGCTTGGTCCAGCAGCACATTCACTGTCAACTATACACATACTATTTGCACTATTTACACTACTAAAACACCACTCTCACTATTTACAATGTCATAATTATCCTTATTACTTGGTCCAGCAACGCATTCAAAAGGCCTATTATTAAAACTAAGTTCATTATAATTTTATTATTATACACAGGTTCATTATTTCCAACATCTATACTAGTTGCATTGTCAACTGGAGCAGTATCACCTCCTTCAATCATTGTCAATTCCCATGGTCTCCACATGTTTAATGAATACTATAAAATATGCTCTCAATGATACTCTTGTGCTGACAGGATTCTTGGAATTCGGAAAAGATGTGACAACTCTTCCTCCAGGTGGATATGAAGAAATCCTGTCAATTCTTCTGAACGAGGGTTATGAACTGGTTACTAACAGGCAAAGTCCTTTCTGTGAAACTGCACTCCATGATATAAAAGCTTTATAAGAACAATGCAGCATTCTCCAGATGGTTGTTCTTCATACATCAAATGTAGATTGTAATTCATGAAGTGAAGAATGTGGAATATCTTTCACTGTTAACAAAGTGGCTAGCTCCATATATTTATTAGTTGTCAGTCTACCAGATTTTTTTTACGTCTCTGACATGTCCATGTTCCCTGAATTAGTTTCCTACTCTACTCACACTAGACTGTTAAATAGGAGGTCGATTTGGGTGTTTCTGATGACGTAACTCTCATAACGATAACCATAAAAAGAAGTTTCCTAAGTGACAAGAAGTTCCCTTCAAAATACAAAATTTGCATGTCCGAGCAATTTTCGAAAAATTATCCGTTTAAATGTGAAAGACAATATGCGGAACTTATTAAACATACTGTATACTGGAAACGAAAAAATTATAACACTCATTCATAGTATTCTGCCCAAGCGCAGGTTTTTCATTGCAAACTCAGCATTCTCCAGTCTTTCCTATTTTCTGCCTTCTTTTTTGTCTCCGCATAATTATGTTAAATCGTCAATTCAGGAAAGATCTCAATCATTGGACATGCACTATATGCTGATAAACTGACATGCTTGAAAATAACCTATATCTATTACAATTGATTTGTCGCCCTTACTACAGGAAAAACAACCACAAATACCTAACAAAGCTTTAATTTGGTTTCAAATCGCATTTGTATACAGAAATCTGTCGATTTTCGTTGACATCTATTAATTATAATGTTAAGATTTCTTATAATAGAAATGTTATACATCAGTCACAGATACCAATAATGCAATTCACTAATATGGCTGTTCCATTTTTATTTTTCTCTCAGAATCAAGCTGTCTTTTGATACTAATTCATATTGCAAAATGAGCAATAAAAAGAAACTTTTGTCACTTATCTGCAATTTGAACGAAACACTTGAAAACAATGAATCAACTAAGTAATTCATGTTACAAGACCAGTTATAAGATTGCAGAATGCCATTCCAAGTAGAATAATTTTTAAAAAGGTCCCAACAATTGTGTATTTTCTAGTTGAAAAAATATTCCTGTTGAATCGTATCAGAAGAAAAAAAAAAAAAAAACAGAAATAGGATACATAACATTCACTTGAAATCATTGAAAATTAAACAGAAGACAATTCATAGTGTGATGTGTTGTGCAGAATATACAGCATTGTGAAAAGCTAATAAACATTTACTGTATATGGCGGATTTTTGCATGCAAATAAATTCTTATATTTAATTGGCTTCTGGAACAACTTTCTTCAATCTTATGCGAAGTACAGTAATTATGAGGACCCAAGTCTGATCATTCTAGATATTCAAACAAAAATACAATCATTACATTCACGAAACCAGCTTCAAATGAGGATTAAAAGAACAGTAGTAAACCAGGGTCTGTACATGATTTAATGATATTTTGACGAAGTTCACTTCCAACACATTCCTTTCAGTGTCATAATGTCCTTCAGCATCTACCGCTCACATGGTTTTGCGAGAGTATAATATGGGTAGTAGCAAACAAATCTACAAAAATTTACAAATTCTCCTTCTCACAGTTTGACAGTGGAACTTACATCACTCTAACGCACCAGTGAAGTTCCTTTCCATTTCCAGCAGAAGACTGTGTGCTAGATGTAGACAATTTACAGGCACAATTAAAATTCGTTTGATATCTTTTTATAGAGAGGATACTTTAAAAATGTTTAGTATTCTGACCAGCATTCCTCTCAACAGCAAATTTTTTTTTTTATAAATCAGTTTCAAGTAAAGTACTCATATTTCAGTACCATTTGATTTATATATTTTTACGTTCAACTGCTGTCCGTAACAAATGGGAATAGGCAGCTTAATATTGAACTCAAATGTATTGGTCTTACCCTTTCCTAACATGTGGTTATTTCCTTACCTTAGAGTAAATAGTCATTTCACATAAAGGCCTCCCCACACCAACGCGAAATATGTCGTAGTTCCTACGATAATCAATCAGTTACTTTTATGATTGGTAGGCCAATGTCTAAAGAAAGCATAGAAAGAGATTCGAAATCAAAATCGGTTTTGAAACGTGGGGGGGGGGGGAGAACTAACTTCGAAGTGATCTTTCCAAAATACATTCACAACTTCAAAAGTTGGTTAGTGGCAAACTTTATTTTTCACATTAGATGGGGGTCAAAGCGAGTGAAATGTTGAGAAATAATGGAAATTACTTTTAAAAATCACCGCTATTCAAATTCTTTACTGGTTTTCGAGTTAACAGCGAGTTAAAGAAATGAGCATTTTCGATTGCAGGACTCAAGATCTTTTGTCTATTAAAAGGGAAGAAAATGTGGCTACAGAAATCTTCATGCTACTTTCAAATCTGCTCACAATGTTTTCATCGCTTAATGTTTTTTTTTTTTTATGGTGGGTTTTGAAATGTAATAATAAATATTAAAATAGTAGACTGCATCATTTCGGCAACCCTTTGAGGGCAGCTAATCTCGTACTGGATTATCTCTCTGTTATAATAAATTTAATTGAAATATCAAAAGAAAAGAAACAAAATGACAGACGATGATACCTAGTATTTAGGGAGCCTTAGATGTTGTCCTTGTGGTTGCAAACTGCTATGGAGAAAACAAAAAAATAAAAAATAAAGTAGTGTAGGTGAGAAAGTAGAATATACGTAGAATAAAAATATGTGCATCGGAAACAGGTATCTGAAAAAATAAATCAGCTATAAAACGATATCCTGAGAATCCCTCATAACATAAATTACCATCCCAGCACACATAAATAACTGAAAATAGTGAAGTGAAAATGAAAGAAAATCCTTTATTAATATATTTTTTTTTTATTCCTACTCAGGGACATGGCATTGGAAGATTTTCAGTCATTACCAATTTTCTACAATTGATGAGAATACGTTCAATGAACTCATACATTAGGCCTATGAATCATGTTAGTGCCATAAAAATACATTCATATTTGTAAACAATTATTTTACTCTAACTGTCCGAGTTTTTCTCATAATGTAATGTAAAGTGTCTAGTCCCCCTCAGTAACATATTTTTCACGTTTAATTTTCATTGTCAGATATAAAAGCAAAACCACAGACTTTTAAAATACTCCCTTGAACATATAATAGCTACTACATTCACTTAAATGAGTTTTCAATGCAAACAGTATCGTAAAATTTAAATATAAGAACATGAAAAAATAGTATACAATACACATGTGTTAAGTGTGTAACAAAATCTCGGAAACAGAAGACCTGGCTTCATCTCATTTTTCCTAACTTTTCTTCGATCTTGTTATAATGCATCCTTCAAAAGAAGGAAGGCACAAGATGATGCCAAGTCTGAAGGGATTTATCTAGTAAAAGATATTAATGATATTCATGTGTAATTAATAAAATTGTCCTGTGTATGTGTATCTCTAAGTGTGCGTGGGAACAAAGGTAACTTTATGGAGCAGTGTCTGTTTGGTGTAGATTTTTTAAAATTAATTATAATATTCAGGTAACACAGGAGTTTTCCTCTGCGATCTCTGGTTCCCGTGGCATCTCAAAAAATCTCCATAACCATCTCATTCACAGGTGTAGTGTAGACTAGCCTCCTATGGCACACCCTGGGCAACGATTCTGTTGGTAAATAGGTGTACATAACTGGTTTCATATGGGTGAATAATATAGACAAGTACCCGCAATTAGTATAAAAAAATAAATAAATAAAAATTATTGAATCCAAAGCATTTATTATTGAGCTGGAGTGAGACACCACACACGAGTACTAATGTTAGGATGTACTGCACGAATTTAAGGGTTAATGAAAACAATTAATAGGCCTGTTTGTGTTTATTGGAACCACTTTTCTATATTAGCTGATATAAAAGTTCCTGGGGTATTTCATAGGAATAAAATGTGAATGAGATTAGTTTTGACAAAAATTGCTATTAAATGTAGACATATTTACTTTTAGGAATGAAACCTTCCCCGAAGGGAAAATTAACTTTGAACTATTAAACCTTAGTAAGATGTTAAATGGTACAAATTTCATATATATAAGTTCTCAAGTAACATTTCTGTACTAATGCTAAGATATTCTGAAGGGCCGATAAAAAAAGACAACAAAGATGCAAATATGAAATTATTGCTTATAGACAGGCCGTATCTAGGCTGGAATTTTTCTCTCAAGATATGTTAAAAATGTGAATAACTCATCAATTTCTTTTAATTCCAATTGAATTGCATCCTATATTGCCCTTTTTCCTTACGTACCTGTAATCCTCATAAAATAAACTGTATAAACTACAATTTCAATCACTTTCTCACAGAAAGCAGTCATAAAATTTGTGGCAGCAGCTAAAAAACTAACTGCACAGGCAGCAAATCTAAATTTCAACACTGCAGTTTCACAGATGCCCGGCAATATTTTCGCACCAGTGTGTGCACAATCTTATACCGCAATGTACACTGAGGCAGTGGAACTTGACGAAGTGAGACATTCACTACCGCTGCGAATATTTCGCGTTGATGTGGGGAGACCTTAAAGCATATCATCAAATGACAATTTTCACAGAGGCTGGTTTTTCATGCTAAGTTCAACTGCTGTCCATAACAAATGGGAATAGGCAGCTTAATATTGAACCCAATTGTAATAGTCTTACTCTCTCCTAACATGTGGTTATTCCCTTAGCTTGGAGTAAGTAGTCATTTCACATAAAGCAGAACCTCAAATGACAATTTTCACATGGTTGGTTTTTCATGCCAAGCCCAAATCATTGACTTTTATCAGCTTAAATCACTCATTTTCAATTCAGGCTCCTCAAATTATACCCAGGCTGTTGTAATCTTACACTTGACAGTTCACCATTACATTTTCATAAGCCTAATGCTTTAAAAGTATAGTACTAATTTGAAGAAAAACTTTTATATAATTTAAGTAAATATATAAAGCATCTTTTGGGGACTTCCGGAAAAAGAACTAAGGGAAAGACTAGTGAAGTTCTTTTTGTGGAGTGTGGCACTGTATGAGACAGAAACATGGACATTACGACGAAGTGAAGAGAAATGAATAGAAGCATTTGAAATGTGGATATGGAGATGAATGGATCGTGTGAAGTCGACAGACAATAAGAAATGAAGTTGTGTTGGAAAGAGTGGATGAAGAAAGAATGATGCTGAAACTGATCAGAAAGAGAAAAAGCAATTGGCTGGGTCACTGGCTGACATGTATGTATGTATGTATGTATATAAAAAGTTCTATAATTATTATTATTATTACATTTGATAGTTGTAGGATTAATATACATATAATGTAAATCAAAGTATCCACCTTTAGTGTAAAGAAAATTAAATATAATATTTAGAGTATGTAATTTATTTACTATTATTAATTGTTACATAATACTTAGTATTTGAATTAACAGAGCAGAGTAGCAAACCCTGTACAAGTAAAGTACTGTTGTGATCACTGTGGCAGTACCACCATATCTCGCTAACACTATTACACAAAGCTGTCAAGTGCAAGATTAGAATGGCCTGAATATGTAAGTAAGTGATTTCCTTGGACAGCTCTGTTATCAGTGCTATTATTACCATGTTCCCACTTCTCCACCAGATGATTTTGACTGTTTAGAGTGTAACATACATTACCAATTTATCTTTGAAATAATTCAAATCAGTATATAAAATGAACATTTAAAGGAGCAGTCCGTGATAAAATTCGAAATTTCGATTATATTATAGGATGTTTACCAAAGTGATCCTTGGATTAATGGCGTTTGTCGCATCACTCTACGCCTTTTAGTCTGCGAAATTAAAGGTCTCACTGCAAGCTCTGACGTCATAACCACTGATCGCTTCATAAGACTGGGTTGTAGTTCTGTTTGACATACAGCGTAGAACAAGTAAATATATATTCATACGTTACATTCAGTTATTATTAACACACTTAGGAACTATCACATGCATATACTGTAGTAATAATAATAATAATAATAACTTACCCATTTTGGATTCCTACTCATAGTGATTAGAACAACATGGGTCTGGTAAAGGGTTCAAACTGAAAAGGTTTAATATGTCGATCCATTACAACCTAAGTCAACGCCTTCACTGAGTGGGTGAATGTATGTGAGACGTGAAATATTCGTTATGAATGGACTGCAAATACGTGTTTATCTCACGTCAACAATAAACTAGTACATGGTTTATATTATTCTATTGCGTCATAGTTGTTGAGTCACACGGTTTAGGCACGAAGCTATGTTTGGGGGAACCTCGAAAACATGTGGATCATCAAATTGCGGCAGTTGATAACCAGAACTACTTCCAAGACATTTTTCTGTATAGTATCTTCTCTCCACACATTTTTCTTCCAGCTGTATGGTCTGTCTTCTACTCATCGTTTAGTGGCTTTAGAGTACTGGAGTCTGGAGCCAGTTGCATCTCTTTTCACGTTGTAATTATGGTCCATTATCGCAATCATAGTTCTTGTTACCATTCCACCATATGGAAATTGTTTTCTCTTAGGAGTGTAAAGCAATCTCTCGTTATGGTATGATTCAAATTTGCTGGTGTGACAAAATTGATTAGTCTGATTTAGATCTTTCAAAAGGGCAGGGTTACATACAACTTTTTTCAGAGCATTGTAATCGCTGGATCCAGGTTCGATCCATTCCTTCTCACTATTGTATGGGTGAATGTGTGCACATTTTTTATTATGCCTCTGTTTCCCCCCATTCGTGTATATTACAAACATGATTTAACACAGAAATGAATCTGTCTTCTAAGTCGTCAGAATCACTTTCACATGTAGCACAAGACCACATAGGTGATTTATGATGCTCTCTTTCCACATTTGTGCGGCGGCTTTAAGCTTTTTGCCATGTGCCAAATGTGAAACTGATAGCCCATCCATTCAGATTTGGTCCTTATCAATTTCGTAATTCCTCTATGGCGGTCCGATAGAAAGAGGGTAATGTTCATTTTTTCTTTTAGGCGATCTAGAACTTTTTCGCATGCTGCTTCGCCTACAATTAGACCTTTTTGCAGAACTACGAAGTCTATAATCTTATCTGAATCGAGGTCCATTACACTGTAAGTCACATATTTTGCACTGTAACTAGGCGAGTCAAATTGGCCATCACCGCGATTCGCACATTTTTATCTTTTAGGGAATTGATAAGTTGTTCATGAATCTGAAAATAAGTACATCTGACTGTTGGTTCTACGAATTTTGAAATGATTTTATAAAATGTCTTGCCGATGAAATATAGTTGTAAAGTTTTTGAAAAATTTTCAAACAATTTGTAAATTATATATCGCACAAGTATAACACAGAACTCACTGCTATGCTTCATGTTCGGATTTCCACTCCCAATTACGGGCATTCTGGCACACTGCATTAACTTTCAGCAATGGTCCTATTGTTTCTACCAAATATTTGTAAAAGAGGAATGACAAATATTACAGAAGAAAAACAAAATTTGTAACGCTGACCAGAATAATAATAAAAAAAAAACACTTTCTGACTCCCTATTTACTTTCTGTTTCATGTGCAGCATCCTCGGAACCTGATGAATTAAAATTTGAAGTTTCTTCTTCTATTTGAAAATATGTCTCTAAATCAGTTTCTGCTCCCCCACATCTGATTCACCACACACATTTCTTAGCGTCTCGCACCCTATCTCACACTGCACAGCTTTGTTTATATTAGGTTCCTGTGAATTTTCAGCCTCATCGAGAACTACACACACGTCAATATTTTCAGCTATAGGTGCATCACTGCAACTTGCTATTGCTTCTTCAACAACCTTCTTTCATTTATCAGCAGAGGAGCGCGTAGATCAGAACTGTCTTGGGGAGATTCTCCTTTCAAAAATAGGAAAGGGACAAAAGTTTTCTTAATTTTCATAGGATTTCTATTGTCTTTCATTAAACGTCTTTTTAGTAAAGACGATTCTTCAAAATCAGTTTCACGGAAATGAGTGGAACACACAACAGTAGTTTTCGATAGTGTAAAACCTTTTCTGTTGATTTTCTTCACCCATGATATAAATCTTTGCAGTAACTTTTCTCTGTTCGGAAATACATGAAATGAACCCCTTCTTCATGTTCCATTTTTGTTGTTCCCTCTGAATACGAAAAATCACAACACCACGGCATTTTAAACTGTATTACGATACAATTTCTTCTGTTTAGTCTACTGTATTTCAAAATCGTCCATATAAAAGAAAATACGTCTACATAAAATCACAACATTGGTATGTGCTGGTTTTATGATTAAATGAAAAGCAAAACATGACTTCACACAATCATAACTAAGTCCGAAATTCTGTTCACGTTTACTACGGCGAGGTAAGATTATTTATTTTAATACAAAGCACTACGCTGCACTCGCCGATGTTCTCGGTCTACTACGCAATCACACCAGTTCAGTGGCTATGACGTCATAAGCATTTGTGCGGAGTCAGTAACTCAAGAACCATGCCTCGCACTGACAGGCGGCAAATTACATTCTACTTAGATTGAAAAACGTGTTTGATTAAAGCCAACTTAATTTTATCGCAGACTGCTCCTTTAAAGTCCTTTCTCATTTACAAGTATATAGGTGAGAAGTGTTCCCCAACGCAGTAATAATTTGAAAACATCCACCTTTTCTGTCACTAGGGCTTTCTAAATGTATGTAAAATATTTTATACAATGAAGTACAGTGTAGAATATGTACTAGTGTGCTTTTAATAAACATGTAGTTATGAACACATGGTCTAGTAGTATACATGTGGAGAAGAAATTTTCAAATAATATGGAGTGAAGTACTATTACATGCAAGTTTTAGCTTGAAGACAACTTCATTGTACAACAAAACTTGTTCAATGCAGAACAGAAATAAGGTGGAAAGTGTAATTCTCTGTCCCAGTGGATAGAATAAGCACTGCTATTGTGGACAGAATATACACTATATGTGGAATCTACCCAACATAGAAATAGAAACAAGATTTATTTTTAGGATTTAATCAAAAACTACATATATAATAGAGGGGAGGGAGGTTGTTAAAAATGATGTACTGTATTTCTGTACTTCCTATATTCTACCGTTTTGTTTTAAGAATTAATGTCAGTGTGCCATTGTTCTGACAAGTAGCTTTAGGATACAAGACAGGTCAACAACAGACTGCTGTTTTACTACGCATCACTAGCAGTGTTGAGTCCCACTGTTTTAATGCCTGACCGTTCCACAAAATAAAAGAGACAAACACTTCGAATTCATGGAAAAAAGTTAATTGGCCAAACTGTACAGTATGCTTTCATCAGAATATTTTACCTGGTGTAATGAAATCTGTAATACAGTAAATAATAATAATGTTGTCTAGTGCCTTGCATTTGGCAATAAAGCCATTAGCAGAAATAATAATAATAATAATAATAATAATATAGGCTACAATACATGTCTTAATGCAGAAACTTGTCCAATTGGAAAAATAAATTCTGTCCCTTGGAATTCTACTCTAAACAAGTTTTACTGTATTTATACGTAAACAAACTTAATCACATGTCTTGGCTTCAAAAATTTTGTGAGGAGGAAAAGAGAGTACGATAAGATTACAGCCTGAAGTTAGACAAAATACCTTTTTAACTAGGGAGATATACAAAAGAGTTCAATAGAGAAAAACATGTTTCTACACATTTCGGGACAGTACAGCCAAATTTTTTTGCGTTAATGTCTTATTTTGCAGCCTCCCTCCTTTTGCATTTGATGGATAGTTTCCGCTAGTATGTATATATTAAAAATCAGTACAAGAAAAAATTATACAAATTCCGAATATATTAAAAATATAAATGAAAACAATTTTTTATTTTATAAATGAACAAGCACCTGTTACAAAAATTAAACAATATTTTTGCATAATGGGAATCTACGAGAATCTCACTTCATCCATATCAATACATTTAAATTATATGTGGCAGCATGCCTACAAACCAGCTCTAAGGTGATCAGTCAGCTGAGGGGGTTGGTGGGACAAGCTACTGCTATTGTATCTCACACCCAGAGGCAGTTGGTTTGTCTCGATTGAGAGGTTCTGTTTCTACAAATTCCAAAAAAATAGTGCGGAGAAGGAAAATAATACATTTTCTGGCAGGTCAAATTGCATTCAAAGCGATTAAAATTGGCACTTTAGTTTGCACCATTGTTACCAATATGAGTCCATCCACAACTGTGTTTTAAATATGCTCCAATCACTTCGGTTGAAGTAGAAAGATCTTTTTCAATGATGAAAAACACTCTCTATGACAGGAGGCTGTCTCTTGAAAAATCATCCTGTTTCGGTATGTAACCAAAAAAGTTGAAATGATACAGAGGTTTATTAAATAACATGTATTAAATTACTATTTCGTTGATTTTACTATCTACTTCCGTAATTTTTAAATGCCTATTTTCATTATTTTACTGCATATTTCCTGAATATTAAGTGCCTATTACTTGCCTATTTTAGCCAAAATAAATGCCTGAACTTCCAGGCTCTAGTTATTACGTTAAGAAGAATAAAAATGCATCTCATAAAGTTGATATCTTAATGTTTTCTCCATTCTGAAACAGAGAAAAGATCTGATTGGTAAAACCATCAATTGTACTTTTCTCTGCCAGTTATATTCATAACATTAAGAAAAGAAGAGGAAAATAATTCCAACCTACTCAAGATCTTGTATAACCACTTAGCATCTGTACACGTCAGAACTATAACACCCAACTTTGTTTCTTAAAACATTTCACTGTAAATTTGCACTTTCAAATAGAAATCCTTCATCATCTCCAGTACTCAGCCAATCAATAACAAACGATAATTCTTTGTAAAGGTTACCATAAAATGAACTTTTGCAACCAACATCTCATATCTGCCTCAAGTGAAACTGAAGCACTGTATATAGCACATATTAAGTGGGGATACGTAACTTATTCTAATAGTCTACTTATTGTGAAAGCATTCGTTTGTGCAAAGACATCAGCCCTACAAATTTCAGTCATCTTTCGTGAAATATGTATACTTCATATATATAATTTTTGGTCTTTAATGGCAAAACTGGATACAAAGTGATTATAGAAATTACGCACCACTGAAATGTAATTTAACAGATGCACTGTGAAACATTTATTGTACAATCTGCCCAACTGTTCTCGAGTCCTGTGGTGGCCACACTTTCACTTTTACATCATCTCTGCTACTAGAATTATCCCCTACCCACTGCTTTCTACAACCTGTTTGCAATACCTTCTCCCCCCCTTTTCAAACCACCGACAATCCTTAATAGAAATCTTTGTCAGAAGAACAGTAATGGATCTTACTGTCTAATTCGTAAGTTCTAGTGGTATGCAGGAGTGAAATAAGTTGACCAAAGCTGCAGTAACTTAAGTGCGGGGGGGGGGGGGGGGGGAAGAAAAAAATTAAGAGGGAACTTGCAGTTCTACCCATCACCAGGTCCCTCTATTTATTGGGCAGAAAATAGATGCTTGTGGGAAATATTTTTGTTCACAATAAATGCAAATGTAAAGTTACATATATACAGTAGCGCTCAAAAGTATTTTGTAGTTAAGATTTTATGTTGTCACTACTGTTTGCATGTAGTTACAACAACGCAAAGCACACAGCTGTGTCATTCTATGAGTAGCATAATGTTGCTGTGGTTACATATCTAGGAAACAGGCAAGTTTATAGAATAACAATACAAATGCATATTCCATTAGCTCATAAGTATTTTGTGGTTTTATTTGGTGGCATAGTATACAATAAATATTGGCGTTTAGGTATTTGGACTGTGCTTGTTTATTTGTACAGACTATAGCAAGCATGCCAAGACGACAATACCACGGTCTAGTATATAGTCACGAAGCTCAATACGTTGGGAATATGCATTCATAGATAGTTGCTAACAACTAGGATCACTATCACCTCATCACAGACAATATGAAATAGTACCGGCACAGTCTATTGTTCCTAGTACTCTCAGAGCACTGTATCGCGAGAAATGAAAAAAATCACCTCAAGCTTCGTGACTATATATTAGACTGTAGTAATACTATGTGGATGTGAGACAAGCTGTTTTAAACGCTTTGAAGGAGGGAAAATCGCAATCTAGCATTGCTAAAGATTTTGGTATATCACAACACATGTGTAGAGTCGACAGCAAAAACAAGGGTGAACAGACAATAAGTCGAAGTCTGGTCATCCTCGAAAAGCAATAGTGAGCGAGGACAGAATGATTTGTAAGTAGTCTGTAGCTGATCCACGAAAATCGGCTTCACAATTAGGGATGATCTAGAGCAGCACCATGGACTGAACCTACATGTCTCTATTGTGAAACATTGCCTAGTACTCAGTGATTTTGTTAGACGACCATCATGAAAACCACTCATAAATCCAAAGAAATAGAAAAGCCAAGTTAGAGTTTGCAAAAATGTATCAAATATGGAACACTACAGACTGATATAAGGTGTTATGGAGTGACAGAGTAAATTTAATTTATTTTCTTCTGATTGTGTACAGTATGTATGTCGACCAAAAAACCAAAGAGACAACAAAAAATACCAGGTACCGACCAATAAGCACAGTGGTAGTAGCATCATGGTGTGGGGTTGTTTTTCTAGAAGTGGAGTTGGTTCTCTAGTCCAAATAGAAGGAACATTGGACGTATAGTAACATTTCAGAAAAGAATATGGTTTCACATGGAAGAATATGCCATGCAATTGGATTTTTCAGCAGGACAATGATCCAAAACACACTTCCACCCATTTAAAAAAATTCTATGCTGAAAAAAAAATCAAACTTTTGGATTGGCCAAGCCAGAGTCTGGATCTTAATCCTACTGAACATCTCTGGGATGAATTGGATTGACGTGTTCGTTGTAGAAGTTACTCAAATAAGGATCAGTTCTTTGCTGCCTTACTGGAAGAATGGTCACAATTTCCATTCAAGCGACTGCAAAATCTTGTGTATTCAATGCCAAATAGATGTGTTGCTGTGATCAAAGCTCGAGGGTATGCAACAAAATACTGATTTTTTTCTCAGAGTCCAGGATATTTTCGTTTTATTATTACATACTTGGCTTACAAATTACTTTTGATCCAGAAGAATTTTCAATTATTTTTTACGCAAGATAACTCTGTTTAAACTAAATACATTTTCGTACTAAATGGATTAGAAATACATACTTTTCAATTATCCACTGGCATTTTTTTCTATTCAATATTTATCTTTTTGTAATTGTGGCATATGCTTTCTACAAAATACTTTTGAGCGCTACTCTACATAGCATGTTCCTGAGTTTCTCACCAAAACTAATAATTTTATATGAAATGAACTTAATATCGAAATACCACATCTTTTCTCAATAGTATGTTCCTGAGTTTCAGATTACGTTTTTAAACTAATAAAATACATAGCTATATATACAATACAAATCATCACTGCACCATGCAACCTAAAAATCTCACGAAACTGAAGATTTTATTTGAAATTACGAATCTAATATCTACTATATTTTTTCTCAATGACCATTTAGTATTTTGCACAATTTTGCATAAACTCTCCACTGAAAGTCAACAAAATTTTCTTTCTTCAGATTTTATATATATTAAGTGTCAATGTAGGAATGAAAGCTTACATAAGCATAGGAATGGTAGTATAAAAGTATTCACATACAGTATTACCAATCAAAATCTACTCCACATACATCAAGTGGGAAGAAGGTGCAGCTGATGTCTGATATTTCCACTTATCCTCGACATATGCATACCTTAAGTTGCAAATATTGTCTTCATATAACAATCTACATATAGATAAAATACAAATGGTAGAATTTCTAGCAGGAAATTTATAACAAATTATCCACAACTAAGTAATTCAGACGTGGTCAGTCTTTTGGGTTAGTGCCTGGCAATGTACACATTTCACTCGCTTCACCCAATATTTACAAAGTCTCAACCTGATACAATTTTAACTGCGCAAGTGGCAAATATCCCCTTACATAAATGTCAAGAACAGTCCACCAAACACGCAGAAACACCGAAGCCTTTTTTTTAATGATGAGCAGACTTGCTTCTGGAAGTTTGTCTTTATTATGCTTCATCACAACTTACATGAATCTAAAACAAATGGTACTTCTTACGAAAAGGCTGGACAAGAACACCTGATCTATTGGAAGAGGTAGCCTGTGAATTCACATTTTCGGACTTGCACTGTAGTATTAAATTTCATTCTTTAGCCCAAACTAACTAAGCCTCACTTGAGCTGCGTTTTCAGTGTCAAAATGTGCTGAGATCCTACCCATGAAAGAATATGAAGTACAAACTATGAATTATTTGATTTTAATTATGCCTGCCTTCAAGATATAACTTGTACATGCAATGTCAAAAAATGCAATCATAAGAATGGAAAAAAATCTTCCATGTTAACAATTTTAATTTAGTTTAAGGACTGACTAATATACAAGCTAATTAATACATAATGAAAAATTACATTGTATAAATAACAAAAAGGGCAATGACAAATAACTACGTAAAATGGCTAATCTAATTTTAAGTTGAAGTCCAGATAATAATTCAAGCTTCGTTGGATGCCTGGCATTAGCAGGAAAGGTTTGCCATCACTACTGAACACCATTTACCAAAGCCCGTATTTTTGAGTTCCACCTCACTCATACTAAAAGTGTCAGTTGAGCCCTTGCATCAATGTTAAAATTTCCCAAAGCTGATTCAACAGTTTTAAAAATCAAACTGCATATTAACATATTTAAAAACACTCGAAAAAGCCATTTATGGTAGTTACAATTCCCAATTATACACGTGGTATTGCACAGAAATTTTAAATCAGAAAGCCACTTCATTTCTTGGGAATGAACTATTTATTTTTACTCTTTTTAACCCTCAGCATAGCTTTTTAAAACAATCAATATCGATATTGATGTTGAAGCAGAAGTACTTAAAAAAATTAATACCTACCAATATGCATTAACCATAATATCAGGGTTATGTCAATCACAGAATATAAACAAACCGCTCACAAAACAAGACTGTGGACAAATGAATGTATCACAATATGTTCATAAATAAACTTTCCCTCGCGTATCCCCCTGAACCACTGATTTACATTGAGCCACATTGCAAACAAACATCTTTAGACAGATATCCTGTATATGTATCAACTACAGGTGCAATTGAGGGAAATTTCACACCGATTTGTACTGTACAAGCTTGTTGACGACATTATGAAGAGATGCCCTTAAAAAAGATTGTAAAGAGAAAGATTCTTCCTTCACCAACATCCCCGGAGTTAATAATACACATTAATAGCATGAGAATGTATTCAGGGGCCACAAGGTGGGGTGAGGCGGGCGGCAATACGACACCGCACCGGGAGGCAGGGAAGTACCAACAACTAAACATTGTGCTCCACAAGCCCTTTATTAATTCCTCGACCTTACGCGTCGACACATCCTCGCTGGGGAGTGATAGCAAAACTATTGTACGTAACTGTTTTAAATCATTCAGCAGTTTATTATAATACATATTTGGGTTTTAAAGAAATCAAACAAGCATTTCAGAAATACCATGATGGTCCGGTTTTTTTCGACAGCTATGGTACAATATCGTAAATTTTGGAATTGGTTTAGCAAATGGAACAGTGACAAAAACCTCACCCATCAATTGCCCTGGTAGTACACATAGCATCAACCATTGCTTCATTCTTGTAAATTTATTTTTTTTTTTTTGTTTTACTTTTCTCGAACAGCTTGCATAAATTATTTGTCCAGAGCTGTATTAGTTTTGATGGCAATAACGCATTCCTCTCCACAGGACTTCAGAACGGTGCACTGAAACACACAAAAACATAAACATCAGCCATTGCTAAGTACATGAAAGCTGCCAGCTCAATGTAATATTAGGCTATATTCCACTACTACAACTTGTATTGTAAATGTATCAACTTGCCATATGCTATGTTGTGATTTTAAGATTTTTTCATATATATTCATGTGTCCTATTGTGCCAACAGCAAAATAAACCAGATATAGAAAATATAAATAAAAAACATAACAGAAATATTAACGATTGAATTTCTTCAAGAATTACCCAATAAACATAAAGGAATGAAAAAAATTAAATACATTAAAAATTTTAAATTGCAACGCATTTCATTACACCTCTCTTCAGAGCACAGATAAAATATGCATTTTTTATATTTATTCTCATTAACCTTATCTTGACATGACAGATTAGAAGCGTAGATAAAATAAGTGTGTAATTGTGTTCAGTGTGGAAGTAATATAAATTATTGAAGTTCATTGTAAAACTAAAATAAGTATTTTTATGAGAATAAAAATGAAGTACCTTTTCCTATTTTGAATATCTCGATGCATTTATGTTTTGTGGAACATTTACTTCATTTATTTATTCTGGTGTAGCTAAGGTCATCAGGTCTTTTGTTCATTAACACCAGAAATACATTTACAATAGTAGAAAAATCAAACTATGAACATAAAGTAAAACCATACGAAAATATATTACACAGGCTAGTTACACAAACTTTAAACAAGTGAAACTAAACTTTCATGGGACTACAGCTCATTTAAGACCAAGACCGACAAGCCAGCTCCTGGCCTCACGTCCACATGCATAAGGAAAGATGGACAATCATCCAACCAGAATGGAGGTATCGTGCAGTTACCACAATGACCCACCTTCCCCAGCTTTCATAACTGGTTTTCATATGTATCATAGCTCCCCAATTGCATAATGATGCTGAGTCGACAATGGTTCCATACATTGTCCAAAATTTCGTAAGCAATTCTCCTATGAGGACTCGAACAAGTGTGCATTCCATAATGCACGTCCTTGACAGGATCCCTTAGATCATGATGCCACGGCACAGAATATAAACTTAAGATAATGGCAACTTTCCCAGTTGATTAACAGAGCTAAGCTATGTTACTGTTTTAATGCTGAGTTCTTGGCAATAAAGCCACCAACTCTCTTGCTCTGTAATATTTCTCACACACATTGGGTTTACAGGAAAAGATTGGAGAATGCTGAAGATGATTCTGATCCATTTCTTCCTGAAGACTGAACAATTTCAATTTTGTTCTAATGTTTCATAGCCACGCCCTGAGTAATCAAAAGGATGCAACTGCATTTTTCCTTGGGTACTTAGGCATTATATTTTGTTGTATACTCCCATTTCTTATTATTTTAAATTTCGTGGAAATAGTATATCATCTTGATATTTTGAGTTGATTAGTCTTTTTACTGTTGATTTCGCGTTAATCCTACTAAAAAAAGACATGACTAATGTAACCTAAGATGCATGACTAATGTAACCTAACAGCATGACCAACGTAGACCCAAGTTGTGGGCTTAGTGAACAACACTTGAAGAGCTATACTCTATACAAAACTAGAAAGGTATTGACAGTTCTCTCTCACACACGCGGGAAGGGAGCAACATTGTGAAGTTGTGCGGTAGTGGAGTGCGGCTCTTTGCGCCGCCTCTCCCCTGTGTCGGAACTAAGCAGATGACATGAAATCGTAAACTCATAAATTTGTATCATACAGTTGTCACTGATGATTAGTTCTTGGAGTACCTCTACATGCCCAAAGAAAACAGGCCTCTATGGAGTGGAAAAATGCTGTTTTCCCAGTAAAGAAAAAATTCAAAGTGACGCAATCTGCTACGAAAGTGCTTGTACACTCAGGACAAAACATCTAGAAGCTTGAAGACCGTTTCTTTTAAGCGGTCTGACCACCCCCTCCTCCTGCACTAGCAGGTACGGTACCATTCAGCTGCAAAACATTTTCTGAACGGAAGTTACTCTATTGTGAGAGCGCAGCTGGATCAGTGAATGCCTTTTCTGTGTGTATCAGCACTAAAATAAAAGTTCTTTTACGATATTGTGAATACAGTAGTTATACTCGTATACAGTAGGTGTGATCAGCCTCCTATAAGATCAATTAAAAGGAAATAAATTGCATAATCAAACAAAAGAAGTGATAAACAATATATTGGAATTCATGAAGAAAGAAGCACTTGAAGGAATTACAATTCCATTAGAAAAAGTTCAGGAGAGGGTTCTGAAAGCTACTGGTGTGTCCTGCAGCAGTGTTCAAAGAATCAGTTCGGAGGCAAAAAAAGTTGCGAGTGGTCAGATTGTTGGATTTGAAACGCCAGATAAGATGAGAACAGTGAAGAAGCGAGTGTTAGACCTGGACGAATTCGACGAGAGTGTAGTGCGACGAACTGTATACGAGTTTAATATTACAGAGAAACGGGTTCCTACAGTTCAATTACTGAGGCATAAATTGATAGAATCAATAGGCTTTAAGAGTGGAAATTCAAGTTTGAAACAACTATTGCAAAACCTAGGGTTTCAATGGAAGAAAACTAAATCAAACAGATGTGTGCTGATAGAAAAGTCCGATATAAGGGCGAAGAGAATAAATTATTTAAGACTTATAAAGAAATACAGATCAGAAGGACGCAATATAGTTTACCTAGACGGGTCTTATATCTTGTCATCCCACGTGCATAAAAAATCATGGTGTGACGATAGTAACAATGGTCTTCTTTCACCTGTGTCAAAAGGTCAAAGACTGATTATAATACATGCTGGTGGAGAAATTGGTTTCGTACCTAATGCTCTACTCATGTGGAAATCTCATCAGGCATCGGGGATTATCACCACCAAATGAACCAACAGAATTATTAGAAATGGGTTCAAGAAAAATTAACTCCAAATTTACCACCAAATTCTGTAGTCATTTTCGACAATGCTTCCTATCATAATGTGATACTGAATAAAGCTCCAACATCCAACACGCCGAAAGAAGAAATGAAGAACTGGCTCGACAAAAAAGGAATTCTATACGATGCAAAAATGTTAAAACCTACATTGTATGAAATAATTAAAACTGCCAAACCTAGAACAGTTACGTATTCGGTAGACAAAATTTTTATTAATGCAGGACACACTCCCCTCAGGCTTCCACCATATTTGCCGGAATTAAATCTGATACAAACAATTTGGTCCATTGTGAAAGGGTGGGTTGCATCAAGAAACACGACATTTACTCTTTCTGGTGTGCAGCAGCTGTGTGAAGAAAAGAAGGACGTTCAGTTGGAGAACACAGATTAGCAGCACGAGGTAAGTGGTCAACGTTTTCAGTTAAATAGTGTAACGAACAATTCTGCTGTGTGCGAGCTCTTCCGCTGTGACGTCACTCAAGCCTCTAGAAGTTCTGTCCCCGGTATAACAGTGTTCTGCGATATGCATGGTGTTTTGTTGGTGGACTTTGCTAAACACAGAACCACTGTGAATGCTGCAGCTCACATTCAAACGTTGGTAAAGTTGTGTCGTGCCCTTTGTGACAAATGCTATAACATTAAAGCTAACAATGCCAAACTTCTTCATGACAATGATCGTCCCCATGTTGCGGCTTCTATTCTTGAGAAAATAAACACATTTGGTTGGGAGGTGCTCCGGCATCCACCAGTACAGTCCAGACCTTGCACCATCATGTTTGGTCCCATGAAGAAATTCCTGGCCGGCCATTGCTTTGCAGCCGATGCAGAAGTGCAGTCAACTGTCCGTAGATGGCTATACTCCAACCGAACAGACGTCTATGAACAGGGTATACTGAAACTGGTACTACGATGGGAAAAATGTGTTGAGAAACTTGGCGTCTATGTAGAAAAGTAGCTAAAAGATGAGAGTTCATTTGTGTATTTTTTTTATTTTTGTTTACCTATGAAACTTTTTTTTTTTTTTTTTAATTATTATTGTGCCTTACTTTCCGATCCACCCTTGTATATAAAGTTTAGAAGAAATAATGTACTGTAATACAATAAAATATTAATCGACTTATTAAAATTCTATTTCACTTATGTTAGTTTCACCAAAATATTTGAACTGAGCAGCCATTTTTCAGTTAACTATGTGGTAAACAAATGACGATCGCAAAAAATATTTTATAGTACTGCAAAGAATTTGCAGTTTGAAATGTTTGCAAACAAAGAAACAAATGGTTAGGGAGGTGATAAAAAACAGAAGTATATAAAGATTAGAAGAAACAAATACTCTAATGCAATAAAATAGGTATTAATTGACTTACTAAAATTCTACTTCATTAATGTTAGCTTCACTGAAACGTTTAAACAGAGCCGCAATTTTCGGTTGACTATGCGGGAAACAAATGACGATCGCAAAGCATGTTTTATAGTACCTTACAAAGAGTTTGCATTTTGAAATGTTGGCAAACAAAGAAACAAATGCTAAGTGATAAAAACAAAAGCTAAGGAAGTGATAAAATTGTAGCAATAAACAGCCATGATTGGTACTATTTTATTGGTCAAAAGTAGCATGACGTAGTAAAAGTGTAGTAGTATAGCCTGCACTATTACATATGTCGCAGGATATTAACACGTAATTTTAATACAGCACAGTGCACAGAACATACTGAAAACTGACTGACCATCATTTTCATCTCCATTTTTGTATTATATGCGAGTTATGAGGCAGCCAAATTACAAAACCTGCTTGCCATCTTATCACCATCACTCAGTGCCTCAGTGCTCCTCCCAGCCTGTGACTCACATTCCTCCTTCACAGCCTCTATTAAGTTTTCTAACCACTTCATATACAGCATTTCCTTTCCATGGTTAGAAAAACAGCATGTTTCCTATTAAGTCTTCAAAAATATACTGTACACCAGATTGTGTTTTCAGACTGGAAACTGCGTTCTAAATGCCAAGAAAAGGTCCTTTGTCCTGCAGCCAATAGGACGGGTTTCGAACACATGCATTTACAAGCAGTCTTCTAGTATGGAATGAGGATTACAAGTACTATTGCAAAAAGTATTAGAGAAAAAACTTACTTCCAACAAAAGGAAATGAAATTTGATCCCCGAAATCCAGTAGTACTAACAAACCAAGATTATACTATTAGTGATTTCAGCTCAGAGCTACAGGAATCTTCACTCACCAGCAGCTCTTTTCCAGCTTCGAAGTCAGCCCTCAGCTGTGCACCTAGTTCACCGTCAGGTACCTTGAGGTCTTCACGAAGGTCTCCATTATCAGCCATCAGACAAAGGTAACCATCATCGGAGATGTCAGTCAGCTGTAATAACAAATAATCATCTTAATCGCGAGAAATTTATTTTAACCATTCCAAGGAGGGAATTACACAATTAGAAATGTTTCTTCACAAGGTACCTGGGAGAATAAATAAATAAAATTCAACCAGGGCATAAGTGAGATTTAATCTTCGAGATCCTCTAGCACTAACATACCAAAAGAAGTATTGTTAGTGACTCTAGGCTCGATATGCTAACCTGATAAGCAGTATCACTATCACACTATCTACAAAAACATACCTGGTTCATGCAACAGCGAGCTACAGTATGTAACCATATGACTGTAATGTACAATTCCATTTTTATGATCACTAAAATTTGAAAACATATTTAGTCCACATATATCCAAGTAAGGTTGTGTAACTCCATGTTTATGATAAACAGAATTCGAATTCCTATTCAAGGTAAAGTTGAACAGAAATTAGATATACACCTAATGATTCAAACTGCAAGGGATATCACAACAGTGTCAAGGGAGAACTCCAATATGAAAACTGTGAATATTTTTTCCAACATTTCAACAATAGTGCCTCCTTGAAATCATAACTTCCTTTCCATAAACCACACTTTTTTTTTTAATATGTAATAAATTTCAGACCTTGAGAATGGGGAATAGCAACTCATGTTATAAAATTACATCGGAAAGAATGTGAGAGGATAGAGACTGATTTGATCAGAAAAGAAGAGACACCAGAAATCAAAGGGTAAAGTGAATCTTTTCATCATCTTACTATTAAGGTACGGTCACACGTCGCTACTTTTGCAGCTCTGCAATACAAAAAACTGCGCAACTCTTGTACTGCGATGTGTGAACAACGGTGCAACCCGAACAGTAGCAGCTGCCGAACCTGCTGCCCGCTACTTTTCCATGCTGCACGCAGCTTAAAAGTAGCGATGTGTGAACAGGGTTCTCAGGGTTGCAGCCGCAGCATTTTTGATATCGATTTTGTTGAAACTTTTGCTGCGGTTGCAACCAGTGTTACCACCCAAATGTGCCAATGATACTTTTATTGTTTGGATATATTTTAATGTTAAATGTGATGAAAATAAATTATTTGTAACAGTTATTAAATACACGACACAGCCTGAGCATAATTGCTGACGATATAATTCATTTTTTTTTTATTTTCTGTAGTGTAGTTCCAAACAGGAGGGTTGCCAACATTGATTACGTGAATATGCTGTTGGTTATCATTTAAGTATATAGGCGTTTTTAAAAGCTTTATAGTAAAAATAATGTCAATTTCTGAATACTAGATATGACAGAAAAGCAAATAATAGATAAGGAAGCTTTTGCATTAGTTTCTTAATAATGCGAACATAACCACAAAATGTATATTGAGAAGTCAACACGGAGATGGAAACCTGCAGCATGACTGCAGCTGCAAAAGTAGCGCCTTGTGTGTGAACAGACTCGCAACCTCCAGTTGCAACTTTTGCAGCACTCGGGTTGTGCAGCACGAAAAGTAGTGTGCAGCACACTACTTTTGGCTTACATGTGAACACGACACGCAACTTTTGCAGCTGCAGTACAAAAGTTGCACAGCAAAAGTAGCGATGTGTGACCGTACCTTTACTTGTGTGTTCTATGGCAAATATGTTCAAGCAATGCAATTATCGCTATGCTCTTTGTTCTATTTTTTCTCAAACACAGTTGTCTATAACTCTATGTAACATTCCTAATACGTCTTTATGAGAATATAAAGTAAAAGAGCCTTTTCCAGTACCATTTCCCTCTTTATAATATAGAGTAAAAGAACCTTTCCCAGTTATCATTTCCGTCACTTTTTCATTCCTTAATATCTAGCACAAGCATTCTTCTGAAAGGTTAGTCTGACATGTAAGTTAAGGTATCTTACCTGGTAATCTTCACGCTTTACAAAAGGCACATCCATATTGTGGGTTGATGGACATATATCTTCATACTTCTTAGCATTAAAAATATCTATACCCACAAGATGTACTTTGGCATGGCCATGTTTACCCGTCTTGGAAGTTGACATTTCAACAATTTTGCAAGGGCGTGACTGAAAAGAAGAAAAATCAATTCTAGTTCACTGTAGCACACATTCACATTGGAATGTAACAGTATTAACTCCAACTGGCAAAAAAACTCTGCTCAAAAACGATAACAATCCCTGACTTACACCCATAGCCTTGAGAATAAATCCTATATGTCATCAGTAGATTAAAAAACCTTTCATTTCAATTCTTTCCACGGTCTCCACTCGGACTGAGAATATAAGCAGTACTAAACTCATTCCTGGAAGAAAATTCTAATGCTATGTCTAGATTAAGTATTTCATAAAATTAACACATCACAGCACTTCAGTTTTTTAAAATCTGTAGATAACATTTGAAACAGAGTATAGATCAATATTGAACAAGTCTAAACAGTGTCAATATTCTTAAATTAACACCTCAATAATTATCCATCATCATCACCACATGTTGATCCAGTGCCTGTGGTACACTCTGGATAGTCTTGACAGACTAAGTGGTCTACGCTTTTTGGTCCTATGACACCTATGAACCACCCATAGAGTTGGGGCAAATAAGTTAAGGGCCCTGCTATTGATCAAAAGAAAAAATAAATAAATAATTCAGGATTCTAGTACTACAAATGTGTCCTTAAAAATCTCGTTCTTGACTAAGGTAGTATAAGAGATTTAAAATGTTCGATGTTCTGTATCTCAAATTCAAGATTTTGCAGTTAACTTCTTGTTCCAGAAAATGCCTCAATTATTGTTGCACATTGCAATAACCGCAAGATTTCGAAGTTTATACAGACATTCTGACGAAAGTAAGAAATTTATTAGAAGAAACTGAATATAGGAATTTACTAAAACTTTAAGCCCAATGAAAAAAAATAGCAAGATTTAGCACAATACAAAGTGTGACAACTTAATACATACTAATGAAGCAAATGAATATCGAAAACAGAAGTTTCATATGAATATAGATGCGTAGTAGCAATGTGTAATGTTTTAAAAACAAAAGATTTTAGTTCAATGATTTCTAGGCAAATAAGGAAAAGGGAAGTGATCAAACAGGCTGCTGACCGACGTTTATAGGTGTAAGAACTATGGTAGATGGCCACATTCGAATTCAATTTATATATAAAAAAAAAATTACTTTACAGTTTTCATTAACTTCTACAAAGATTATTCACTTTTCCTCCAAGTGATGAGACCATTATAATATAAGTGGGAAAAGTACTAACGTTTATAATGACTTTTACAGCTCTTTTGTCATTTGTCCACCATTACTCAGAATGTCAAATGAGTCAATTAAGTAGTATGCAACACCCACAAAAAATAGAAATTTATAAATAATTAATGTATCTTTCTTCAGTACTGAGAATTATTCAGTTTACGGAATTAAATGGAAGCCAGAGTGACAAATTGTAGACTGCAAAGTGAGGCGACATTTTAATCTGTTTCCATAGGGGTCTTGTAGTCCACTCTATGTCCTATAAAAACAAGTGAGCAATGGATTTCTGTCAACAGTAAAAGGCATTCATAACATGCTGCTGATGACATCACTGCTGGTGCTAAGGCAAGAAAGCATAGGAGTTCTACGTTCCTGCCTCTCATGTGCCTTAATGACGAGCATGCAGACATTTGCACTATTTAGAGAACTACATAAAATTAGTTGCACAAGTAGCTTACTAGATTTAGACTATGGTACGAGGGTTAGGGCATTAGCAACAGCAACTATTTTTTTGTCAGTCAAACCATGGTATCACGAGATCAGATGTCATGTCATATGACATCTATAGTATGTGGTCTCATCACTAGATGGCAGTCTCATATTTGATTATCGCAGAGAGCAATGTGAATTCAGCTGCGAGTGAACTGCCATGACATGCATCCATAGTACAAGTATGTGGTCACATAAATATGGGGATGTTAGTGTGATAGGTTATTGCTAGAGCCCAGAATTTTAGGTGCTAAAAGTTAATATTGTTTCTCGGTATAGTTTATAAAATAGAAATCATGCTCCCCTTCTTTGACATGCCATTCTTGTCAGTATTTTCCTTTTGGCACTGTTAAAGGTTTCTAATCCTCTTAACTACCACTTATGAATTAGCGCACAGTTTACAAGATTCATTGCCTAGTTCTTGTGACTCTCGTCTATTATTACATATCGGACTCCTGTGAACTAGGCTTAAAGCCCTCCTCACGGGCATCACATCTATTCATCTACACTCAGTGTCATTCTTAACTTTCAGCACCTAAAATTCCAGGCTCTAGTTACAGCACAGAGTAATGTTGCATATAGTTATGCCTAATGCAGTTATGAGTCAATCACTGTGCAGAATGGATGTGACCCAACGGGTTTTTAGAGATGGTATGTGTGCTATAATGTTATTCCAGTTATCGTGCAAGCACAATCAGCATGATACCGTGTCGTTTATGGACATTACATTAATAGTACACCATATCCTGCCCTTTCATTTCCATATTTAAAAGTTTCGAATGGTACTCCAATTCTCATAAAATATTGCCATGACTTATGTCCTAACCCTCGTAGCTTTTTACTGTAACTATAACAATTTTACTGTAACTATAACAACTGTTTACTCTAAACAGAATTTGAAAATATAGCAGCACTGCTACAGAATACAATGCAAACAACCACCCCAACAAGATAACATTAATGAACATGCGAAAGGACAAATCTCTCAAAATGCTTTTGTTCAGTCTCAGTCTCTCTATCTCACATGCACATGTACATATAAATGAATCAACCCCCCCCCCCTCCCAAAATTGTAATTTTAGTCAGTGATGCTCTTACTGAATGTAAGAATTCTTTAACAATCACAATTGAAGACCTCCCTCGTAAAAGGGTGCAACATCAAATTAATTAAATATGCGACTTCGATGGAAAAAGTAATTTTGAAGCATTCACTTATAACAAATTATTGCATCTAATAGCTGAATAAACTTATATCTCTGATTAATTAAATGGTTCTGCTAGTAAATATAGACCTAACGAAATATGCCCCTGAAATTATAATTTTATTCTGAAACGTGTATTATATATAGATTTGTTGGTTACACCCTATTCGAGGGAGGTCTTCAGTTCATCAGAAATTTATGTTCAGTACTTTAACTTATGTCCCGTGCAGCAATTTTCAGGCAATTTATATCGCGAATTTGATATTAAGCTTCTTCCTCTGTTACAGGCATGCAATCGTTTCTTAAACCAATATAAAAAAGTTTCTAAACACATTTCAGAAACTACCAATTTTGTCAGCATATCTCAACCATTTATTAAACTATTTCCATAAAAATACCGGTAAAGACCATGTAAGTTGTCATGAATACTGTAAGTGGTTTCTTTATGCAGGTCCTAGCCTAACAAGATGCCTTGCTACCCATTTAAGCATGCACGCACACACAAACTAGCTACAAATCCACTGAATGAGTCCTAAAAGTTTACTGTGTTTTAAATCTCTTCTTGGGAGTACTGAATTTTTTCTTGATACATAAATACTCGTATCACTGTTTAACTGTTCACACTTCACTTCTTACTAACATATAATAAACAGTCAAGTAATATGGATTTATGACTTTCAATGTTGACAAAAATATTCAACTGCTGTATTTTCAACAGCATCACCAACCAACAATTGAGGTTAAATGAGCCATTCACTCCTTTTTGAATCACCAATACATAACAAAGATGAACTTTACGAAGCCTACGAGATTCAAGTACAAAACAGACATTTCCTTTATTAATTTCTTTATATGGCACTTGAAATGTTGAATTTGGCAATGTCCTCTGCAATATACAGTATAGCCAGAAGACCATACCATCTCCACGACATACACCACGATTACAGGGATGAACTTGCACCATTCCTATTTAGCTCCATTCATACTCAAAGTGGACACAAAAATTCCTAAAAAGTTAACTCTGTCAGCAAGTTATTTTTTTAAGATACTGTTATGTATGTCCTTGAGTGGTGGTGAACTACAGTTAAACTTCGGTAGAACGAGAACTTCATTACAACGAGAGAAATAAGTATCGTCAATTCTCTTATATTTTATATTTTCAACAAATACATTTACAACTTCTGCAATAATGAGAAACCTTTACTTTTACTTATATTTTTTTGCTTAACAAAACTTATGTGGAAATTTTAGAGTAAGCTATAATATTAGACAAATTTATGGGCATAAATGAAATGCTATTACTGTATCACAGTGCACACTTATTTAAACTTCAATTTTCTTTAATTTTATTAACTCTCGCTATAATGAGGTTCAACTGTAAGTAATGTAACAATATGATCACTCGCTCACCGAGATTGATGTCACACAACGAAACCATTCTGACTGAACATGGCTGAAGCTGTTCCCATGATGATGCTCTTAGCCAGCACCAATTTAGAGTATGCGCCAATTAACACCTTCCTCTTGTTACTATTTGTATCTTGCAAAATATAAGCCATCTTCTCATATCGAGATTACTGTGAAATCAGGAAAAAAGCTATTTTTTTGTTTGCCAACCGACATTTTGACTGGTTAATCATTTCTTTCCAAAACACTGCCATGTGAAAGAAGACAGCACAAAAGCGAAACAAAAAGAGTAATGCACTGATTTATCCAAGATATCTGTGCTACGATATGTGCAAAACACAGACTCCATTCATGTGGAATCATTTCTCTGTGTGTTATTCGTAAAAGCAGAAAATCTATGACGTAACAGACACTAAGATAGGATAATTCCACCACTCCTTAGTTCAATTTACAGTCTGAAGTTCTGTATTTATACCAGCTAATGTAGAAAACTAACACTAAGTTATCAGAATTTTGACAATATTTGGAGAATCTCAGTACTTTCCATCTACATAGGCAGTACTGCAAACCATTTCTCTCACTACTGATCCAAATAATCTGCTTCATCTAGCCATCCTCAATGACACAGTGATTAACATGCTTGACAATGCATCAAAGTTTGCCAGTTCAAACCTAGCCAGAAAGGTAATGAAGTGCTTAAGGATGACAAAAAAATCCTAAATCTTCTTCAGAAAGAAAGTCGCATATCGTAGATGTATGGCATGCAGAAAAATGTCTTATTTAGTAAGTTACATCTTCTTCAATAGAATGACATTACAGAGACGAGTGGCCAACGGTCTTAGAGTCTCATACAGATTCCACCAATTCTGAGGCTCCTTACAAAGACATAGAACACACTTATCTTTTAGATTTTTCGACCTCTCAACTGACCCTCTTTGTCATTACCTCATTCCTGAAAGAGAGATCTAAGCAATACTTACAAGCAATTTTCTCGGCCAATTTCCTACACTGAAGGACAAACAGCATAATTACAAGTATTAGTTCCTAGTAATGTTACAAAAAATCTTTAGATTCTACACAGTTGTTTAAAGTTTCTAAGAGAATAAAAGTGCCTTAACTGCATTAAGAATCAGTCATATACACACACAAAATGATATACGCATACGCTTAGGCATCACTCCAAATTACAGTATAAATTAACTTTTTCTCTTGAAATGAAATTTATACTAATCGAATTTTCACAGAGATCCTACACGAACTAGTATATGTCTGCCAGAAGTTCACCTAACGATAATTGAACAGCCACGTGTCTTTTTAATCGAATATTCTCTTGGTGTCCAAGAAATTGTAGTGGTATAATCATGAAATACAATCTGAACTTGGTGTATTTATTTCTTCCTTTGCACACTCAGGTGTCTCGAAAGCCTTATTCACTTAAGCATTATTTGCATTTTCACTCATTTACAAAATTAGTAACTACTTCACATTCTCATCTATAAATATCACACCCTCAGCGAAAATGGTGCTCAGCACATGCAAATGCAAAAGAATATTACCACCACCACATAGGATATCATGCACCAACCAGACAGATTTCATCTCAACTACATCAGGCTGATTTTTTTTCAAAACGCAATATTTAAAGCTTTTACATTAACTATATATGAAAATGAAAAATTTTGATCCTCACAGAAGATAAGATCAGAAACGTAACAAATCTAATATTCTGATTATTATTTAACGACGCTGTACCAACTACGTGGTTATTTTAGTGTTGATGGGATTGGTGATAATGAAATATTTGGTGAGGATGAGGCCGAGGATTCGCCATAGATTACCTGACATTTGCCTTATGGATGGGGAAAACCTCTGCAAAAACCCAATCAGGTAATCAACCCAAGTGATAATTGAACTCGCGCCCGAGCACAACTCCAGATCAACAGGGGAGTACCTTAGCAGACTGAGCTACACTGGTGGCCTTATTAATATTAATATAAAAGCTTTTAATACTGGCAACTAAAAACTGCAGTCACTCACCTTGAGCATGACGAAACCGTTCTTACGAAGAGCAGAGCATTGCATAGGATAAGTAACAGAGGCACCAGAGTCTCCAGTTTCGAAGTGGGTATCCTCAATGTCTGCCATGATGGTTAGATATTAGAAGTTTTGTTCTGTAAATACACGAACAAAAATTAATAATTCAATGCATTTTTCAAAGAAACAATGTCTGGCAAAGACACTTTTCACCAATAAAATTATTAAAAAAAAATAGTCTTGCTAAGCTTGGTTTAAAAGAATACATAGCATTTAGAACATCGACATTTCAACAGCCACTATGTAATACAGTGTTTCTCCGCTAATACTGTCGTCTTGCACTTCATTCTCCTCTGGAAAAACCTAGGCGATTGACAGGTCCCGCTACATAGTGACCTCATGTCTCTACTCAGACAGCTTCAAGGAAACTCAACTTTTAACTTTGTCTTTTGTTAGGTGGTGTTTACAGAAAAGAGTTAGTGTCAAGGGTATTACCTGCAACTGGTGGAGGCACATTTTGTTATAATGGACACTGGCTTTATCTTTTATTCCATTATTCACTTGACTGGTTCGCAACTTGTTTTACAGAATTATAAGTTGTGTATGTAGTGCAACTTTCGGTAGATTTCCGAAAACACTGAAAAGTTATAAATTATCTAACTTTCACTGATGTATCGATGGACATCAGTGATGCAAAAAATTAACTCAGTGCTGTCTGTGGAACTGCAAGTTAACCAAGTGTCGTAAAAAAATTCGGAGCAGACAAAACAAAAGAAGTTTAGCCAATTTACTGTTAGATCCTCAGTGAAGAAACAAGGAAGACACTACATCCATTTGTTTAAAAATGTACAGGTAACACCATGCGATGTCAAGAGATCGTTTTCGGCATTCGAGAATCCAATCACCGACGTAACTTAACAGTTGAAAGTATAGAGAAAAAATCTTGCGGCACATTGTGCTTCAAGCCTTGGTTGTATTTTTTTTAATAAATAATTTTTAGCTCCTGTGCAATTTTGATGTAATATATTTATTACATACCGTATTTAAGGTTTTTAATTACTTATTTACACAGAACTGAATACATTGTATTCTTCACCTAACATAATTAGGAACATTAAATTCAGACGTTTGAGATGGGCACAGCATGTCACACATACGAGTGAATCCAGAAATGTATATAATGTGTTAGTTGAAAGACCTGAGGAGAAAAGACCTTGGGGGAGACCAAGACGTAGATGGGAGGATAATATTAAAATGGATGAGGAATGTGGGATATGATGATTGGGACTGATGGTGGGCTTATGTGAGGGCAGCAATGAACCTTTGAAGTCATTTGTAAGTTACATATTTATGTACATATTGTTAGGATCAATATTACATAAAAATCCGGACTTGAGTTATAAGTTTCCTTTATATGCTGTGTACGCTGGTTAAGGTCAAGTTTTGAGCTAACAGGACAAAGAAAACAATCGATACTCGCCCAATCTCTATTGAAAGGTAATTTCTCGATGGGTCTGGCAGTCAGTATGAGCGAAAATTTCTTTTGTGATTGGAGTGGATATTCCACAGTTTACAACAAATGTTTACGATTCTTAAGTACTCACTAAATTTATGCGAAAAGTGAAAAATTGTGTTAGAAAATTTGGATACACTTAAAATGTACAAGGCAAAAAGTGTAGAAAAAGGTGATGTGTTCTTTTTCCTTAGCAAAATATAATACTTCTTTCAATTCAACTATTTTATTTTTGTTTAATATGATAACAATTAGTGACAACAAGGACTTTAAAAGAGTTTGTAATTATTTTGGCATTCTTCTGCATCTATCTTGCAGGTCACATGACAGATGCCAGATGACTGTGAAAATGTTATTTAGCATTAAGAAGATTAAACGAGTTTTACCATCTTCAAATATTAAAAATTACATTTTAATATAGATCTATATTCTAACAGATGTTAAAATTTATAACTTACGACAACATTACTAGAAGTGGAAAGAAATTACACACAATGCCAATTTTCACACAGTTTACTAGACACAATTGAAGGAGTCGGAATGCTATAGTCCCAAGCCACAAAAACAAAACTTTACAGGAGAGCATATTGAAAGTTTAGAATCCAATGCTATTAGGTGCAATATCATAATTTCTTTAGCGTTTATTTCTGTTATTTGTTGAGTAAATTTTATAATATTTTACTAGTAGCTTCCCAATATATGTATAAGAAATAAACTCGCACAAAGAAGCGTTTTTGATAAAAGTGTGGCCTTGAATTACCGGTATCTCATTCTCACTCCTTCAATTATAAAACTAAAGTAAGAATTTTCTACAAATAATAGATTGTCTCAAACATTCGCCAAATGCAGATAAAATAATTTACATATAATATAGTCTAGTGTGTTCAGTACAACATGCAAGTTCAGCATTTCCTAAAATTAATAGTGGGTGATGGGCATTACATTCAGCATGTTTAGTGTACTGTGAATTTAACGAGTAGTCTGGTGCTAGCTACGGAAACAATTACTCCACAGAAGGTCCAACAATTGGTACATGGAGGGACTGTAGATCCAAGATTCGTGTTCTGTTCTGATAAAGCATGATTTCGACTTAATAGCTGTAGAAACAGCTAGAAAATACACTAGAGTGCATATTATTTTGTAACAGAGGCAGTTTCACTGCATGATATGAAAACTTTTTTTTAATGGTCAAAGAAGGGAGACTTAAGGTCACTTTATGCAGGGCAAAGTAAATACACATACTTCAAACCAGTGTATGTGTGAAATCAAGTATTCAGTGATTGTACGACCAGTTGAGAATTATGTCTATCAGGATCCACATACAAATCTCAAACTTTTACTTGTGCGGAAAAGTGAAGATATAATTAAATGAATTAAAAGACATATGTGACAGGAAATGAGCAATGTTGTTTGAAACACCTCTATACATAAGGCACATATCTGAGGGAGAAGCTGCTGTAATTTCTATGTTCTACTGTATAAGGCAATTTAATGTTTAAGTTTTGTATGTTCTCTGTAAGTTTTGTATTTTCTCAGTCTGATAACTAGCCTGTTTATTCACCAGATGATAGCCTACTGCTTCAAAGCATAGAGGCCACAGTGCAATAGGAAATAAATTTCGAACTTGCACATTATCACTACTGGATTTGTTTAGACATGGTCAGCAATCAGTTTGAGAAAAATCACTGTCTTTATAATTTTACAGACTAAAAAACGTGGAAGGTAAAAAGATAACATTTTTATATTTTAATAAATTATTTGACATAGGCTACACAGTTAACAGTAGAAGATATTTAAAGCAAAGAGAGAATCTTTATAAAAGCTTATTAATTTGTCCAATCTGCAGTTTGGACTGTTAAGTATTTGGAGTAACAACAGCATTTTATTTGGAGAAAAAAAGAAAAAAGATCTTCAGTTATAAATATGAGAGTATAGTGTACAAGTCCCAGTTCTGCAGTCCAGATACAGGGGTCTACCTTTCGAGTAGAGTAAGAGAAGTAGTCACACTAAGTAACAGAGTATGGTACACTGATTTTGAATGGGTTGCAATAGGTAACATTAGAATTTTTCCTCCACCTGAATGAAAACATTAGCTACAAATTGAGTTCGATATGCAAGTGAAATAATACTGCCCGTGTGAAGAGCAGAAAAAAACCAAAAGACGTCTCGCAAGATAACATTTGTCGCACAATAGGTGGTACTGCAAATTATAAACTTCGTTCTGAATCGTTACGCAATTTTACCTGAATTCTGCAGTCACATGTAAATGTGACAGATTTACTGCGAAGGAGTTGTTAAGACCAAATAAAGAACACAGCCATTAGTAATACTGGAGACATTAGTCACATTCTGAAACTTCATAGGGAGAATTTTTATTTAAAAAAAAAACATGTTTATTGTATTGGTAGTATCTGCAACAATCTCATTTAGCCTCTTACACCTATTCTTCCCCCTCTTCTCTGTATGGTGACACATGGAAATTGTGAACTTTGATCTAACTGTACATAATCACGTAAAACTAGTGAGTAATATGCTAAACTACAACAACATGCATAAAGACAACTGAACTGCAGAAATAAACCAACCCACGCAGTAAGTAAATAAATAATAAGTCAATTATAAAACTTTATTCCTCCATGTTCATTTACTCATTTGAATACACTTTACTTCACAGAACTGAATTTTTATGTGTGTTTGATAGAAAAACCGAGGGAATTGTGATGTCGGTAGTTTGGTAATTTGGCGGATATCATCGAGAATCACCAACAGGTTAGGTTTGGTTTGTACAGGTTTTTGGTATGCCTACCAAAAAAACATAAATACAAGGCATACCAAAGCAAAAACCTGAACAAACCAACACTAACTTGTCAGTGATCCTCGATGTCATTGATGTCCATCATATTGATCGTTTTCTATCGAATTACTGGTACAGTGATATTTCATTACATTTTTTTCCATTTTTCGTGTACTGGTCAGTTTCTTTCTGCAAGAAGTTGGCCAATGATTGTATCTGAACTGAAAGCTGAGAAGAATTATATAAATTCAACCAGGGCAAAAGTCAGCATTATTCTACGAGACCTTTAGCACTCACATGCCAGGAAAGAGGAACATGTCAGTGACTCTAGGCTCGATCACACATTTGCAACTATTAACAAAAAATAAAGTAATTACATGAAATTACTCAACACATCACCACAAAACTCGACACAATTCTAAGAGTAGAGACTTACTGCAGCGAGAATGCATGCATGAACTTACACTTTAAAATTCAGCAACTTCTTGCTTCACACTTATTTAAACAGAGTTTTTTTACGCGAACAGATAGGAAAAGCCTGAGAAAACCCTTACTAAATGGCAGGTTACAATTTCTTTCTAATTTTGAAGTATAGATGTAAACTGAGTATACACAAGATTCAACAACATACAATATTCAAATCGTGTATAGACATGGATACTGGATATCAAAATTAGAACAAGGCAGAGAAACACACAAACGTGTGTATCTTATTTTTTAAACAAAAATATCCGAACTACACAGGTTCCATAAGAAATAGTTAAGCCTGAAGAGTCACCTACTCTGTTCGCACAGTAAGTGACATCAGATCTAGCTATATTACTCTGAAGATGGTATCTAAATATATTTCGGGAAGATGTGAAGTTCCAGTACACTGTGAAATACCCAAGTCTTCTACTAATTTTAAATTCTATATGCCACTTTCAACTTCGTATTTATTTATGCAAAATTGAAAACCCTGGCACTTTCTACATCAATTCAAAGAAAGTTATGCTGCAAGACATAAAAACTGACTGACAACTCTGCCTTAATAATATGTGCACACTTTTCGTAGCCTATGTCTGCCCACTTACTAACTTTAAAACAAACACTTCCTACACATGCTTTTGAAATTGGTATAGGGTAATTAATTTCGTAAAATATGACACTTTATTGTCCGTAACCTTGAAAATTGCCACTCATTTACATCCAGTTTAACATTTAAATCAGTGAAATGTAGGTATTAAAATACGAACGAACACCATCACATAAAGTAGGAGTAATTAGAGGAGGCACGGACATTTCTCTCGACTACAAAGCCATTATAGGTGTAACACCATTACCGTTTATAAAAAGTACATTTTTCTGTATTTGTGCCTAGTTCGTATCTTCGCATTATCTTGTAGAACTTCTTAGGTGGGTAGTGTTCTTGTAAAAATATTTGTTTTTAACGTGACATTTCGTTTAAATTTCTGCTACATCATTTCTTAGGTTCACAGTTTATACACTATAATTGAAATATTTTGCAGTAGATGGACCCTACTTTACACATTCTCAGGAATCTTCTAAACATCAATAAATTTAAGAATGCAGTTACACTGTCAGACTCCAAAGCAGCTATTCTATCAATCGTCTCTAAACACACACCTTCATCTCAAACAGCAGAAATAACTACAATGCTCTCTCAATATCACTCAATAAAAGATTTGTATTCCAATGGATACCATCCCATTGTGGAATCCTGGGAAACGAGAATGCGGATGCACTAGCAAAGAAGGGCAGCACTGCTACTTACAGACCTGTTACTAAATCTACATATTATTCTGTGAAAAGATTTATTAAATCTACATACTTAGACTTCAACAAACAAAATTTGATAACACAATCTCAAGGGAAAAAATGGAACTCTCTGCATCATAATCCACAGTTAATTCCCGATTTACCACGAAAATCGTCTGTAGCTGCATTTAGATTGGCAACAGGCCATGATTGTTTGGCCAAACACCTGCATAGAATTGGAATATATCAGTCCCCTAACTGCCCATTGTGCAACTCAAACCAAGAAATGGATACGGAACACCTCAAAATCTGTGCTTCAGTCGCTGACCATGACAATATCTTTGAAAAATATTGGAGTGCAAGAGGTCAAATGACTTTGTCAAACGCCTGGCATTAGAAACAACAACTTTACACATTAGAACTTAAAACCTTCAAAGTAATGCTGCACCTTATGGCATTACAAAGATCGTAAGTACACTAAGACTTCAAAAGAATGCAGCACATGTGCCAACTAATGTCATACACTATCCAATTTGTTCACAGGAGTCAAAAGAATTACAATACCAAGTCTGTACTGTACCTATGTAATGTGCTCTGGACTAAGAACGTGGCAAATTTTCAGAAAATTTTGAGTTTACAGGCTTCCATGTTAATTTTAGTTATCTTTTAGTGAGGGTCGACAAGTTTTCTTGTTGCTAATGCTAGTTGACAAAATGTGCGACAATAGTCTACCTTCTAAAATGACATTTCAATAAATCCACTTCAGTTAAATGCATTTTTTTTAAAGATGGAATCAGAAATTTTCAGTCACTGTAGGGAAATTAGTGGCAGTAACAGATAAAAAGTTTTGGCTGAATCCGAGAACATAAGAGCAATTATAAGATTTTCATTACAGCCGTATACTAGGCTACACCACAAACACTTCTTAACCTTCAGATTTCCTGCTAATAAGATATGGCATTTCGTTGGTCGCCACTAAACTTTCAATTTAGTATGTTGGTGAAACTCATAGTCTCTGTTCACTCCTTCCTCTTTGACAGTTATCAAATTTGCCCAGTTAGGAAGAAAATTTGGCTGCTTCTGAAGGAAAGCTGCAGCAGTCGGTTTCGATCATCAACTCTCTATAGTACATTTCGTAAAGAGCTTAGCTGCACCAGTCTTATCAGATTTCCCGAAAAAATTTCTTCCATGTAACAATAATGTGAAGAAGATGAAGAATGTGTCTAGAAAGGAATGTCGTTGTGTAATTCCTATGGTGCTGACAACTGAAAACGAATGCCAATACAACATGCCAAAGTATAAATTATCAACACTCCTAAAATTTATTCCCCTTTTTAATACCATACTCGTTTAATACACAAAATTGCATAGAATTTAAATATTTGCATAAAATTTAAATAGACTATAAGACTAACTCTACAAAACGTTTTTGAACATTATACCTACTAATGTATTAATCACCTGTAAAGTGATAAAAATTTAAGGAAATTAGTGACTAGTATTAAAGTATGAATAACCTATTTGTTCAAACTATCAATCTCCAAAATTTTGAAGTATTTAAAACTTGCTATAGTAGCCTAAATGCTAGTCATGTAAACAGACCATTATATCCACAGCCAATTGTAATATAAACACCATTTCCTTCTCCTTAATGCGTTCACCACTTCCAATTCGTAACAAATGCTTGCATCATATTATTCATAGTTCGTAAAAATCTTGTTATTCATGGCGACTGCAATATCACACAGCATGAAAGAATAAAACAGCTCAGTGGCTTAAGCAGATGCAAAGTTGGAAACTCGAAAAGAGAAATACCAATTCTCAACAGACAGTTTTACATAATTTAAGTCATAAGACCGAACATGAACGGAAACAAACTACTACGCCATAGCAACTTACGACTACGATCTGTAAAATTCAAGTAATATCTTGAACCATCACCAGAGTACATAATAGGTCTATGCGAACTTTGTGTATTAGCCTAGTCTGCGATAGGTTCCATGTAACAATGTGCAAAAACAGAAGACAATCAGTGAATACAGCTAAGGACAATTACAGTGTAATCTCCTTATTGCACACTCCCTATATTATTATAACAAGCCATTCACAAGAGTACAAAGCAGGGTCCACCTACTGCAAAATTATTTCCATTATAGCCTGTAAACTGCCAACCTTAGAAAAGATTAGCAGAAATTTAAACAAAATGGCACGTTAAAAACAAATATTTTGCAAGAACACTATCCACCTAAGAAGTTCTACAAGATAATGCGAAGGTACTAGACACAAACACAAAAATAAAATGTACTCTTTACAAACAGTACATAACAAATGGTATTATACCTATAATGGCTTATTTAACATAGGCATATCCTACAATACTATCGAGTACCCATCACTTTTTCGTGAACATGAATTCATTCACTCTGAATTCAAACTCATGCAAAATGTATGCCACCATGGAGTGAATGTAACAAATGGCCAATTAATACAATTTCAATGTTATACATAATGAATTTCACATCAAACTTCACAATAGAACAAACTATACAACCGACTCAGCTAAACAAAGACACGTGTCTACCAAACGCAAACAAATGACCATATGGGCATTATGCCTGTTTTAGCACTCCCTCGTTCCCTTCTAAATTCAGCAGTCACTACATATGATTTATTTAATCAAGTACGCATTATAGAATTTTGCAGCTTATCGCAATGTTAAAAATGACTGACCAAAGTTCATGCAAGTCACTCCATCGTTAACATCAATTACACCATGCTTTCTAAAGCATCCATTTATAAGCAACCACCATGTGCCATGAAAATGTTTACATTCAATTTTCGGATGACAGCAATGCAGTAAATGACAATCGATTGAACTGGAATTCGTATTTCATATTTCGCACAATAACTAAAACTTACTTGTATAATATATCTACAACAAAATGGTCATAAGACAAATAATTCAGCAAAACAACGGGGCACGCACGCGCTCGTCAAAGTATGAAAGAATGTAATTTAATATATTCCAACGTCCTATTTCTAGCCCAAAAGCTAGTCCAAGTCGAACTATGACTAAAGAAATCTCACAAATAGGCGGCGAACTCAGATATAACTATATAAAGTTGATGAAAGCAAACCCAACATGGCGGGAAAGAACGTTCCTAGCATAACGTGCAATGTCAAGTAAACCTGCCGGTGGCTTTCGATTTCAGTCAATTTTATACATTTATATGAGGAATACCTTCAACTGTGAAGTATTTCAAAGATAGCACAAGATAAAATGTTCCAAAATCTTTGATAAAACCACCAATATTTCACAATTTACTAAAATATTAAGCTTCTTCCCAATACTCACATGTGACCAAAATGGGTACTACGACCAGAAGATCTTGGGCGCATGCGTACCACGTTACCGGTTCAATTACTCCTTAGAGGGGTTGAAGTAATGCAGAATCCGTTTCACACGATAAGTATCTATGTCCTAACTATCCAAGGTGTAAGAAAATGATATAGACAGGGGACAAGTAAAAACTGCGGCATTTATGTCATCGTAATAAAAAAATGTAATTCCTCGTTCATTAAAATTATTTTCCTTTATCAAATGAAAGTAGAATGTGAAAACCGGCTAATTTATTGCAGTAAGGAATTTAATAAAACAAGTCAACCTGGACGAACGAAAATGCAAAATAATCACAATGCATTTATATATTTTCCTAACGAGTAAATTTATTTCTCTTTGTATGAAGTTCGTAATGCTAAGAGGGTACTTCTGACAGCATAAGTTGTGCACAGGTTTCCTTCGAGCACTTACAAATTTGTCTGTAATTGTTTGCACTTTAATTCTGACATTTCCGCGTGTATGTTATGTGAAGTAAGCTTCAGAAATAATATATCATCAGAGATATGTAAAAATAATTATTTTGCTCAAAGATCGAAATACATAAGGAGAATAATCAAATAATCCTTCCCATTACACATTAAACAAATATGAAAATCATGAACATTCATCTATGTCACGGCTTCCCTGATCTCCATCATCTCATTCCATTTTGCAACGTGTTGGACGCTAGAGTACGCTAGAGGTACCGCAACGCAACTGAAGTCAAATGAGAACTGCAAAAATTACTTAAATATAATCGAACTAAATGATAACTTTTCTTATACGCATTGCATACGTTACAACATTAAAAACACATAAATTAACTATTTTATTTTAAAAAAATTGGGTGAGTTTTATTTATATTTATTGCAACTAAGATGCTGTTCGTTTGTATTCTATAGCTGTCACCAACAAACGTCGAGTCCCACTTTAGGAAAAAATGTTTGACAACGTGCACATCATACGAATTTAATGTATTTTTCCCATTGTTAATACCATTTTTCCGTATTACATGGCAATTAGTGTTATTAAGTGCCAATGTAATGGACATAAGCTAATGTGAAGCTATAATGCCAGTTTTCTCATAAATTCCACCTTTGACATATTCTGAAATTTATACCGTTCCGTTCAGAAAATTTTATATAACCACCAAAATTACTGTTCATTTAAACATCAGCTGTAGGGCGTTAGGAACCGGAAAGCATAATAAAGTGAAAAAAAAAAATGTGGGTGGGAGAGTGGAAATCACTTTAATCTATCGTCAGAGTTGGACCATAGACTTGAGTTGGACACGCTACCGTCGTACCAACATAAGAAAATTGTACGTAATTTTTTGTAGGTTGGTAGATGTGCGTAAAAACATGTTTTTCACCTGGTGGCAAGAGTTTTGTATTAAATCAGAGCCTTCTTTAGTTACAAGCCGGGGCCATACGTCTGCAACACTGTAATTATCTGTCACCCGGAGGCTGACCGTACAGTACACGTGTTTGTGGTAATGCCGATTTCCAATGTAAATTAATGTTACAATATAAGTGTGTGTCGATGGAATTATGTTTGCGGTCGTACCAAACGTTAATTGTTGATGTATTATAAACTAAATGCGTGTTGGTGATAAAAAAAAAAAACAAGACAATAAATGAAAATAAAATGGTTGCAGTCTTTGGGAATTTTTACGGTTATGGATGACAAAGTAATTGACTATTCTATTAAATATTGTATAACCACATTTTTATATTCTTATTTGTGATTTGTGTGTATCAGAATTCTAGTCAAATTGTTGGGTCTCGCCTGCTATATCAATAAATTTACGCCGTTGGTCTTCAAAGTCATTGTAAACAGATGTTTTGTGATCCCATAAATGTTGCAGTTTTGTTGAAGATTCGGAATGCCTGCTATACGTCAGAACTACCTATAATTTGTACATGGATATAATCACTTTGTTGGTTTGGTCAATGTTACTTATGTCCCGCCCACTATAGAGACATAGGCCAATTTTAAACATATTTAGTATAACTTGTTGTTTCTTTGATAGGTTACGTTTGGTTAGTTTAGGTTTTTGTTATAGCTTACCTTGCATATACGATTATAGCGCAACATTGGCAGTGATAAAAGTGAAATATTCGTTCAGTGGGCGTTGGATACTCTACATTCACCCACTTGGTATTTACAGGATTTAAAGTCCACAGAGTTTACGTTAATTGATACATACATGTAGGCCTACTTAATAGATAATGTGTTTTGTTACGTATTATGTTGAAGGGATGTGTTTTCATTTTTTCTTCATAGATTGTTTTACTTGGCTTAACTGTATTTACATCCTCATACTTTTATTATAATAGGAATGTCAATAGTTTCTTCTGTTTACATTTTATTTTAGGCCTATTTGCATAATTCACATTCTTAGCTTGTTTTCTGTAGTTATATTTATTTAAAATTATATTTTAAAAAGTTTATAACAAATAATTTAGGATAACAGTATTGTTATGGTGACTGGCCAGGTTCAAACTAAAACTGGCTTCCTGGACATCTGAAATATTTATAGAAAAGCACGACATAATCACATGAAATTAAAATGCATATGATATCCTACACCTTTCATGTCAGAGGTGAAACAACATTAAGCGGCAAAACATTGTCAATTTACTAGCCACATAATGGTTAATTGATTGGAATAGGGTATTGCGAAAGTACGTCATTATTTTATTTATTTTTGGTACAAGTAACATTTCTTTAAGTATTTATTTATTTTCCCTTGTACCATCAATAAAAAAAACAAGTATGTTTTTATTTTTTTTAAATTATATGTGTAGTTGCTACGACACATAAGCACACAGCACTTTCTAGGCATCTGAAATATTTGTAGAAAAACACGATAGATAATCGCAGAAGATAATATTAAAATATATCCTAAACCTTTCACAGATGAAACACCATTAAGTCGCAAAACATTGTCAATTTGCTAGCCACAAATTTGTTAACTGAATGGAACTTAAGAATACTGCGTAGGAACTTACGTCTTTATTGCATTATTGATTTTATTATTTTAGGTGCAAGGAATATATTTTTTTTATTTATTTATTTACCTTCGTACTATCAATGAAAACGTGTTTTTTTGTAATTATTTTAAGTGGCAGCCTTTGTATGTAAGTAGCCTACTTATGCCGTATTCTGAAGTATAGCTAATTGATTGCAATAAAACACTATTTTCGAACCCGTAATAATTTACATCATTACTCTGAATCTTGATCTTACCTTTGTGCATGAAGTAATATTGAAAAAATACGCGTTACGTATAACGAAAGCAATGAGCAAACGCAATATCACTCTAAAATCTCCCGCCTCCACTCTGCGTTGCCAAACCTACCCATGCCCCGGCTTGTAACTAAAGAAGGCTCTGTATTAAATTGATGCATAATTCGCGAGCGCATTGCTTAATTAGCATATCTACGAGGTTTCACACTCCTACCAGTCTAGTATTTACAGACATGAAGCTTGAGTTGTTGAGGGTACTAGGAACAATACACAGTGCCGGTACTATTTCGCATTGTCTGTAATGAGGCGATAGTAGGGATCCTAGTGGTTAGCAACTATGTATGGATGCATATTTACTACGTGTTGAGCTTCGTGACTGTATATACTAGACTGTGCTCCTACGATCATTACAGTATGTGCTGTACCCGAGCCCCTACCACGCCGTAGCGGAGAAGTGAGAAATACGTTCCCAAATTGAAGCAGCATAAATCTGCCATTTGTTTGGTAGAAAACGCGCGAGATTTCGAAACCGCTATTTGAATACGTGTATTGCGCATCCTAAAGCTAAATGTTTTTGTGTAAAAGAACAATACTTCCTTTGCGAGATACCTTTAATACCGTGTTTCTGCTGTCAGCAGAGTTCTAGGTTTTCTGCGAGGGAAATCGGAATATCAGAAGCTAACTTAAGACTTATCAACATTTTACCATAAAATTTATAGCAGGTTTCTGCAAAGTAGTGTTTGCGTGCTTTTTAATGTAATAGGCCTATTCGCCTCCGTGATAAAGTACAAAGGACACACAGTGCAGTGAACACTATATTTTTTTCTTTTATTAACCACGAATATGTTTTAACCATTTGCTAATAAGTTAACTTTGCAACCGTTACTGCAACAGTTTCACTATTTGACAATGAATCCATGTTTAAATATAGTTCACTAAATTTTAAAACACAGCAATTGTATGTGTCTCTTGTTAGTGTAAAATACGATATCAAAACGCTATCTTTTTTGCCACTCAACGCACTCAAAGTACACAATATTTAATAATTGTGAGAGCAGCGACCAGGGACCGAAACGGATTAATCAACAATGCGGTAGAACTAGGAGAAGTAGGTATTATTTTGCGAGTTTAGTTGCCTTACGGCAATCAGCTGGGCTACCTCACAGACTTACTAAATATCCGTGGTAACTTCTATGTTTACAATGTTACCATTTGAAACAATATATAGGCCAAAATAAAAATATCGGATAATAGGAAATACCGACATAATTTGTTTAAATAATAATCTGTAAAATCGGGATTTTTGTCAATCCCGACTCGCTTTAATCGGGACTCAACCAGGAAATTGGGAGAATCCCGCCTAAATTGGGATACCCGGAAAGCCTGGCTGTCAGACTTGTATCATTTTCGTAGGAACTCTGAATGTGAATATTCTTAACCACGGTTAATAAAAGAATTAATGTCAACTTTTAAATTCAATCTATAGGTTAAACTGCTGCATGAAGTCAAAAAGCATTATTATTATTCTTATTATTATTATTAGTAGTAGTAGTAGTAGTAGTAACAGCAGCAGTAGTAGCATAAGAAAATGTTTAATTAATTCGCTAAGATACGATAATTACTTTCAATCAGTTATATTAAAAAAAATTTATAACTTATGCAGTTTCTGTAGCTTTAAATTCGGTGAATAATTATTCATGTATGCACTGAAAAAAGAACTGTTTGAAGAAAATGAATGATATGGAGTAGATGAAGGACAATAACAATGTATATGGTAATAGCATAGTTTGAAAGGTAAAAACTATCTTCGAAATGAGTTGAACACACTGAATGATTCATTGTAGGGTAGAAAATCTCTCTGCGGATTGCACCTATCCACTTTCGGTTAAGAGAATCTTTACTCAGAGGAAACTTGAAGTTTAAAGAGTCACATGACAAGTACAATAATTTGTCTTGTATAAAATAATATGGAGAAAAAATCGTCTTAGAAATGAAGGATTAACTAATCAGTGAAATATAACATTCCTTCCTACTTTATCTTTACACCCGTGTGCATTACTGCAATTAAAAGCAGCGCACGAAAGAACTGTACTTATTCAGCTCTAGCAAACAAATGGCTGCCCGCCGGCTGTTCAATTTGGGAGCATAACACTAGCGCCAGTGAGCGGTCTAGTGGTTATTTAGTAAGTCTATGGCTGTACCACGCTGAACACCGTCAGTTTAATTATAACCATCTCGTATATGTTTGGTGTCTCTTAGAAATCAGTCTGAATGAATAAATGAAAAAAAATCCTATTAACATTTAAAGTGGCCATGTTATGGACATAATCAAGCTTAGTTACCATTTGTTCACGTAGGCTTCCGCGGTTGGTGAACATGGTGTGTGGATAAGCTTCAGGGCTTCTACTGCGTTGTCTTGGTGTTATTGGCTGACGTTTCGACTGCTATGTTGTCCCCTTCATTCAGACCTCAACCGGATTGGACAATGTAGGACCAATCAGATGCCAGAAGGAGAACCTGCGACCTATCACAGCAAGTACTCCCCCCCCCCCATCGAGACTAATATAAGAGCTGGCAGACTATTTCCTTATCCAACAACTGCTCTGAAGATGGCCACAACACAGCAGTCGAAACGTCAGCCAATAACACCAAGACAACGCGGTAGAAGCCCTGAAGCTTATTCACACATTTAGTTACCATTTGTTTGACATGAAACAAAAGAAGACTGGAACAATTTGATACCGTAACCAAAGGCGTTATGTAGTTATTTGGCAACATATAGAGCAAACAGAAATACAAATGCATATTTGCAGTAATTTTTTGCATGAAAAGAAAATTATTAGTAGAACAACCCACATTATGCTTCATTTTTATAATTATGCTTTATCTTTTTTCAAATCATGCTTTATTTTAAATTTATTTTAACATAAATAATAAGTTAATGTCTTTTATACCAATAAACTTAAGTCAAATACTGTTTATGTATATCATCAAACTGAATTTTTTTTGTCACTAATGTTAGTTTGCAGAATAGGTATTAAGTTTGTAAAAGAATACACTGTAAGCAATCTAGTCATGAAATGAATGAAAATCTAGTCAACTTTTTATACTGTCACTCGCACTCTCCAGATGAACAACACCCTCTTGAAGTTGATTTTGATTAATTGCAAATTGTGAGATTTTAGATTTTCTTTTGTCAGACATGACTGTTTAGAATTCAAAATCCATTTGAGAGTAGAAAAGCTTCTCTCAAATGAAGCAGATGATGGAGGAGCCATAATTGTTTTCATTGCTAGCTTACTTTGGGATAGGCATCTTGGTGCAATGTTTCTGCCAGAAGGGTAAGGCAGAAGTTGAAGACAAATTTTCTCCATGTACCATTGCTGCATATGTTAATATTTCTTCCACTGGAACATCACTGGCAGAGAAACGTTTTAGTTCACCTGAAGTAAAAACCGAAGAAAATCTTCTCAAGAACAGCTAATGTTGGATCTAAATTCTTAACTTCCTTCCAGAAATTTAGAGCAGGATGACGTGCATTCATATATCCTGTCAATTTTTTACACATTGCACTGAACTTTGAACCATCTGAAGAACTGGTGGTAGAAGAAATCAGACCTTTGTTGCATCTTGATTATCTGATTCCAAAACCTGCATTTGATTGCAGAGTTCATCAGAAATTTTAGATTTAGCTCTGAGCTGAAGTACAAATTCTTTATTTTCAACCAGTAGCTTTAAGTTTGTTACAGCAGCACTGCCTTCACCATCTTCCAAAATAATCCACTGTTTGACTGCACTGAAATTGATACAATGATATTTTCCTGCCTTCAGCCATATCCCCCACCGAGTTATTACAGGAACTGGAGGTAGAACAAATGTTCCTGCTTCTTTTAGGCAGTCCAGCAATCTCTCCCTTCTGGCTGGAGTTTTCGCTAAAACAGCCTTAACAGCTGCAATGAATTCATCAGCAATTTTTAGTGAAAATCTAATCTCTTCAGCACAAGGTTGCAATACGTCAGCCCAACATATAGAATGTAAAATCTGTGGTGCAACTCCAGCCAGTTGCCTGCCAGCAGAAAGCATTTATGGTGCACTGTCTGATATTAAAACAATAAAATTGTTTCTGTGAACACCAATAAGATCTAGTGGATCAAGTATTAAATTTACTGTAACATTGGCATTGCAGTATTCAACAATTTTGGTTTTCACAAGACGGGGTTTTTTCATTCACAACACCCAGTGGAGCACAAGAACATTCACCACCTTATGTTTCTTTATATCTGTTGTTTCATCAACCACTAGATAGAATTTCACTCACATTTTGACTTAGTTTCCTGAAAGTCGTCTTCAGCACACTTTGCAAGATAGGCCTACCTTCTTAGAGTGGTTTCACTGGGAGCCGGCTGCATACATGTAGCTGTTGCTATCCACTGACGAAATCGTTGGTTACTAAAGACATGCAATGGAATACCATCAGAAGTGAATGCTTCCACAAGGGCTTTCGTATTATTCTTGAATTTTTCCATATGCTGCCATACTTGAGGTATCGTACTAGCTCGTATGCTGCTAGGACCACCTGTAGTTGAAACCTGTCCATCACTCTGTTTCCGAGAGCTATGCTTAAAACTTTCCACATGTTCTGCACAATGGATTTTTTTTTTTTTTTTTCGAAATTAATACACTCTGAACATAAAGTACACAAAAGTTTCCCTTTTTTCAGCCACAAAATTGTCTGTAGGAAACTCGCGAACCCTTTGTATTGCAGTTACAGATGTTTTCGGCATTTAATGTTGAAGTACACTTGCAACTTAAAAGAGTATCTACAATTGAGCCAGACCTCGCAAAGCAACATGAACCATCCCACTGATAACCTTACGGTGATTCTAAAAACCTGGTTTCATATTTCACAGCAAAGACATGATGTAACGTAAAATAACTCTGTATTTACATATTTTCAGATTATATTCAAAGCTAAAACTGAAGTATGAGCTTCAAGGGATCCATGACACTCAAGAGATTGGGAACTATGTCTTAAGGCATAAGTAATGCTCTATAGAAAGAACAAAAACAAAGTTTTAGCCCAAGGGTTAGTGTACAACTTTTACATTTAGGTTTTATGTTTATAACTGCCAGTATACATACCATTAGCTCAAACAGCAAGTCAAGATTCCACTTCAATACCTGTGAGGAAATTGATGGGATAATGAGAAAAACACAACAAATTTCGGACCTTAGTGTATTACTTTTTTATGGAACTATATACACAGTGTAAAATAGACGCGCACACACACGCCAGAAGAACTTTTCACCAGTTTGTTCCTTTCATCTACAATGTCAGACTTCTGCACAAATCACACACTTGACCCTGTTCAATACTCCCTCACAAAAGCTGAAGGTCGAAGAAGCAGGTTGTTATTGGGATACACGTATGGTTGAGTATATACTTCAATAAAGTAGCAGTCATTGCTTATATGTAATTTGCAGTCCACATCATGACTAAACAAGCAGGACAGAGTTAAGATTTCATAAAGGAGTGAAAATTGGTTGTGAGATTAGCATCTTGAAGAACTGGTATTTTATGCAAGAAATAAAAGATAGTTGAATTAACTGCGCAGCTTTAAAAACTACCAAAGTAATGGACATTTTCTTAAAATTACATTTCACTTTGTGAAAGAAATTAAGTTTTCTTCAATAATTACTTCCATTTCTTTGATATGGGATGCTTAAAGCAAATGGAGTATAATGCACAAAGCACTGAGATCAACTACAGTCCAAGATAAATAGGACTTAATTAAGTTATTATAATTGACTATACTGCACTGTGAATATTTACTTCCACCTGGACACAGATAATCTGTCCACAAAATACTACAAAATAACCAAGCAACGTGATCCCTTGGATATTTATATGTGAATTAACAACAACAACTGGAGTAACTGGACAGCTGGGTCGTGTGAGAAATTAATTAAATTATCAACCTAATACTTGTTCTCCTTCTGCTTTCGTACAGCTTGGATGCACTTAGCCATTGTGGGTGATGCACGACTGATTGTATCTGTCATAAAAAAGTCCTCTAGCCCCTTCTGCTTCACGTCAAATGGACTCTGTGACAGCTTCTGTGTTACGTTCTGAAACAAAAAATAGAATCGTTCTTATAATAGCAGAATTAGGAGTTATCAACTAATGTGTTGTTGTTGTTTTCTAATGCCAGGCACTTGACAATGAAGTCATTTGACCTCTTGCACTCCAATATTTTTCAAAGATATTATCATGACCAGCCACTGAAGCACAAATTTTGAGATGTTATATCAACTAATGTTTGGTGCTAGATTTAAAAAGAGTAATATATCTTTTAATCAGACACCATACTTTCTGAAAAATGGCAATTAATGGAGATGACTGTTAAATTAAAGTGATGGAATTTTTAAATGAAAACTAAACTTGTCTTATCTGATCACAATATGAACTGTGCCATAATAAATATTCACAAGCGAACTTCGTAAGTCGAAACAGTAAGTAAACAATACAATCTGTTAGCCTGTTCAAAGAGTGGGTGAAGGAAGAATAATACTTACTTAGTTATGGCTTTTAAGGAACCCGGAGGTTCATTGCCGCCCTCACATAAACCCACCATCAGTCCCTATCCTGTGCAAGATTAACCCAGTCTCTATCATCATATCCCACCTCCCTCAAATCCATTTTAATATTATCCTCCCATCTATGTCTCGGCCTCCCAACTAACACTCTATATGCAATGAAGAAAAAATAATGCTGAAACTAATCAGGATGAGAAAAATAAATTGGCTGGGTCACTGCCTACTAATGGATGCACTGAAAGGAATGGTGAACGGGGAAAAGTTCGGGATAAAAGAAGATACCCTTTGACAGACAACATTAGGATATGGATCATATGCCGAAACTAAAAGGAAGGCAGAAAACAGGAAAGATTGGAGAATGTTACGTTTGCAGTGAAAGACCTACCCTTGGGCAAAAAATTATGAATGAAAGTATGTTCATATTTCTACTTTTTATTTTTTCGCCCCTTATTTATTTATTTTTTTTTTTTTTCATTTTCAGCAACTGAAAGCTCAGTAGGTGTAAACACTTTCCAAACAACAATATCCTTTGAATTAACAAACATTCTGTCAGTTTTAATGTCGCCTTACAGATGTGAAAAAATTTACAAATATGTCTGTTAGTAGGTAAAATACATTTAATATCCTCATATACAGTTGCAGGACAAAGTTTATACTGCAGTGTCAAAATCAATTAGGTACCATACATGGTAGCAGTAATTTAACGTCTGATTTAATGACATTTCTTAGAAAGAATCCTGACAGCTTCTGTAACTCGAAGCAGTGAAATTTTATATGAATTTCCTATGGACAGTAAAAACTGAAGGGGTTCATGCCAAGTCACTGAGTAGAGGTGAATCTATAAAAATTGTTTGGCTTCTGGAGATGACTACTGAAATGAAATGAGGATAGCTAAATAGATTTTAGAAACAGAAGATGATTGTATACTCAGGTGACCACTGACCAGTTATCAGACTATATTATATATTATATATCAGACTAGGTGATCCAGCCATTAGCTCTAAGTTTTCTGGTTTAAACCAGATCGAAAGTGATTCATTTTTTACTTTATGGTGCCATATTTCTAGTACTAGGGTGTTAGCGCCAATTTCAGGGATTCCTGCAGTTACTTTCTCCATAGAAGTTTCTTTTAAGGAATACCATGGCAAAGATGGTGCAGTTCTGTAAATTCCTGATATTAATTGCAGTGCTGATAAGGGATATGACTTTAGAAGAAATGGTAAAATTATGAGTTGTTTAGCTAATGGTACACTCTAGTGACAACAGAAAAATGTGACAATGTTGGTCCTTTGGAAGAAATAAGATTTATAAATTTGCTGGCAATTTCAATTTCTCATTCACAAAAAAACCTATCATAATCCTCATCTATTAATGTATCATGGTGTTCATGGTGTAATGAATTATGTTTTATAGGTGTTTCCGATTCAGAAATAGGATTCTTCATATTGCAAGTGAACACAGTCCAGGAAGATAATGGAAAACAATCAACTACATTAACTATGGATAAAATACTCTAAAACAGAACATTTTCACAGCATGTGCCAAATGATTGCTTATACTGAAGAGAAATATCGACTCTCCCTCATTCTATTGTCTTAAGTTATGTAATAATTTTCCATGGACAAAATTAGGACTGCTGGCGACTTCCAAAGAATCAAAGGTGATGGAAACTTGTTGCACTAAGGGGCAAAAAAGGCAGGTGAGTGAAGTAATCACACTTCCTGTGTCTACTGTATTCACTATTTCATCATAGTTCTGTCAGACCAATTCCATGAGATCCCTATGGCGAATGTTTCACTGAATAAGTAATCATGAAATTCCTACACTCAGCACCAATATTATAGCCATGTCGCTGTTATTTCTGGCAGCTCGGCTACATTTAAATGCACGCATCTTGTCATTGGCCACTGATGATGTTATGTACTTCCACTGCTGCCACATTTAGTAAAGAGCTGTTAATTAATATAATGTCCTGCTCAGCAGCAAGCAGGTATACAGAATGTGCAACAATGCAGCCAGGTTAAGATGTAAACAATAATTAACCAGAAGTAACAGCGACGTGGCTATAGTGTCATGGGCATGGCCAAATGATTATGTCGTCTATTGTTAAATAATAAGGTGTTAACATGCTGCTATGCACCTGAGCTAAGTCTGCAGCCTGTTTGAAGTAATTTGCCTCCTCCACCTCTCCATAACGTGTCAAGTTGGGTGAAACTTCCTCCAGACGTTGTCGCACTTCATGTAGTGTATCATATGGCAACTTGTGTCCTACAATCTGTAAGCAAAGGAGAAAAAAAAACATGACACATGTAGCTAATCGAGTTCCATAATTCAAACTTGAGTTTCTGGATACAAAACTCGGGGTGAGAGGAACTCCTGAATACAGCTTCCACTAGATGAGAAAGTAAAGCAACCTGTTCCATATAGTAAAGCTGAAACGTGTAAAAGGCACTTTGTTCATAAATGAAGATGAGTAAACGCATAATTCCATCTCCAAGTCCACAATTATTTTATTCTAAAATCTTGGTAATAGAGGTCAAAATAAAAATGAATGCCGAGATCTGACAGAGAAGAATGAGAGCATACCGATTTAAAATACAGACGTGGTCAAATTATTAGCAAAACTGACGATTTTTATGGTATAATTTTACAAAATTTGACTTTTCAATTTTGACTGCTGTTGACATTTTTACATATTTCTGAGTACTATAATTATAAAAATGTCAACTGCAGTCAAAATTGAGAAGTCAAATTTTGTAAAATTATACCACGAAAATTGTTAGTTTTGCTAATAATTTGTCCACATATGTAATATTAATTCAAAGAAATACTAGTTAGCAAATGTTTGGCATGGGACATTTATAAAATCAACGTTCTCTCCTTTCCAAAAAGGTATGAAAGAAAAAAAAAAACACTATAAGAACATTTGCAAAATAAACACACGGCATGAGTACTTGTGGGGCATATTAATTTTTTCATTCAATATAAATGTTGGTGTGTTGGTAGATAATGAACAGTAGAGGGGAATGTAAATTCAACACTTCTATCTAGGTTTTGAAGAATAAGATTCATGACAAAAGTTGGAGATCAACATTGTCTCATAAGTAGGCAGTGGAAGTTGATACAAATTCATATCTTTTAATTGAATGTTCATGGATCTAAAAACTTTCATGTACCTTTGCTGATCATGTTTTTATATTTTGAGGATTTCTGACATAAATGCATATTTTATTGTTTTGTATCTTCAAGAAATTATACAGTACATAGCATTTGTATTGTTTTATCAACTTTTATCATCTCTAAATTCTTATGAGAAATCTTTTTTCTATAATTATTATTGTTAACACTTTATAACAACGGATTAGTATGTGAAAGATGGATGTGTTCTAAACTTGTAGCAATTCCCAGATTTAACTTTTTATTTGTTAATTTCCAGTCAATAATTGTAATCTGACACTGGTCGTTTCTAAGTAGCTCAAGCAGAAGTTGGCATATACAGTACTGTATAAAAAAAGAAGTAAATTATCACTTTAACAGTCGTTTATTCATTTTATTTTGACTGCCGCTTTACCAACATGGCAGGGTTGATACGCTTGGATAAATATGTGATTTCTATGTTGCTTTACATCATTAAAGTGTGCTAAAAGTGAAGCATTAACAATTAATGTTCTCTGAAGAAAACTTTAAAATGCCAAAAGGAAAACCAAGTAGGAATAACTTACTATCGATATAATAATAATCGTGATTTAAAATATAATTAAAATACAATAAATAATTATAACAGTTGAAGACCTTAAATTCTAAATGTGCTAAAGTGCCAATTTTTAAAATTTCATTTTATTCAATCTAAGGAAGGGCATCCATATGAGAATATCATACTAAATTGTCTTTGTCATAGCTCAACTGTGACTCATTCATGCGCCAAAAGACGATGTTGTAGATATCTCAACATGCATTGCGCAGTGTGTTTTTCATCAATATCTCAGAAAGTTGTTTTTGGCACTTAGCACATTTAGAATGTTAGATTCTCAGTTGTATGAAGACAATTTTTTCATCAAGACTTCTTTAATTAGACATGTTTCGTGGTTACTGCTTCCCCAACATCAGTAATTAACAGCGATTTCGTAAATCGTGATATAAATTGACTAATGCTTCTTCACTAGTCATATCTCACAAATAAATATGCAATGTGGTCACTATTTAACAGTGTTCATGAATTTAAATTAAAATGTAATAAATAATTAAAACAGTTTTATTAACACAATTTTTTCATCAAGGCTTCTTTAATTAGACATGTTTCGGGGTTACTGCTTCCCCATCATCAGTAATTAACAGTTAGAGGGGAATGTAAATTCAACACTTCATACCTAGGTTTTGAAGTCTCATAAAAGGGAAATAGAATGCTTCTTACGAAAAATAAGTAAGAGGAAGTACAGTTGTTTGATTATAATATACCAGTCAAGGCTTTATTTCACATGTAAGTCGCATAATTAAAGCTTAAGTCACTCAATTTTTACGTGGTAGCTCATGACATGAAGTAAAATAATACTTGTTCTACGCAAAACTTGGTTAAATACCTGAAATTTGAAGAGTTCGTTTGGTTAGGAAAAGTAATTATTCGACTTTAACGAATTTATGTTCAATATTTTTCTTCTTTCATTCTTGATATAGTATTCTTTACAATAATTTCAAAACCATTCCATTGTTGATTAATTCTTTGAATTTCCAACTGTTTCCAACATTTATCATTGCATTTCATTGTTTGTATTTTATTATTATTATTACTTGAAATGAATTAATACACAAGTTAAATATTTAAAAACGGCCGTCTGTGATTGTTAAATTATGAAATCTTAAGTTATTTTATTAGTAATTTATGAAGTTCAGATGCGAAAAGGATAAAGTGAGGCCGAATATAGAAAAACAGTCAAAACTTAAAATAATTAGAAAAGAAACAAAAAATGCTTAGGTAATAAGACACAAATCGAGTTGCTAAAAATGAAACTGAGGTATCCTCTCAAAACCGATGTGAATACATCTTCAGTGTTGTGCGATAAGACTTCTAAACTAACAATAAGTATGATAGTCAACACCCATAATGTGATGAGTGTGGAAATGAAATAAGTAAAATTAGTGATGATTCAATATTTAGAAGATTTCAGATTCCACAAAAAGCAGGACGGTGATTGCTGAATACACTGTATTACATAATTGACATTTAAAGTTATATTTAATTTTATTTCTAGTGTATCATCTCCTTCTTTTTACTAATTAATTCTATTCAAATTATTGATTATTCAATTATTCTGTCTTCGTTTCGACTAATTTTTCGGTATTTCGTTATTTATGTAGAGAGGGAAGCATTCTTTTAGTTGCCCGGGGCAGCAAAAATTATAAATACAGCCCTGCATCAACTTTATTGAACTGTATTGGGACTAAGAATTTTTTCGAAAAAAATCATGGAACTCAGCTGTTTCGAATAAATACATCAAACTTGTATACGAATCCCCTGTTGTCAGATATTGAAGTGTTAGTGCTAGTCTTTCATGAACAGGTATTGCTTCTCACCAGTCTTTGTCTTTCTTGCAAATGTTTGGCTTATTTTGCATAGTAGCATTTCAAAGTCTGTTGCTGAAATTCGACAGAAGTTTCAAAACTATCCAACTGAATTTAATGTAAATCATTAAACAAGTCAATGCTTCTATTCCATACCGACTGAGATGTCCGTATAGTGAAATCTGTCACCATCGTCTTTTATTTTCCAACTTTATTTATTTTGGACTGCTTATAACAACAGCTGCATTAGCCATAATAAATCTTCGTCTGTCATTATTGCAGATAACCAGCAAGCGCGGATGTTATCTAACAATTTGCTGGTTATTCGTTTGTTGCTCCAAACAGCAAAGGTTTGCTTCGTCATTTGTTCGGTACATGTGTACACACTTTAAGAAAAACATTAGTTTCTGTTTAGTCTAAGATGCTTAGAAATTTGGGTACTGCATTTTTCGTACCTATACATTACTGAAAAGAAACGTTTTCATTTAAAAATGTATTTCGTGAAATCACTAATTCAATCCATTTGAAAATAACTATAATGGTAAAAAGAAACATAAAATGAATAGTGCCATGTAATGGCAATTTTTTATTTTAATATCTTCACTTGAATACAAGAGTTATTCAGAAATGATGAGATGCTGATGCAGCAATATGGAACAGTGATGGAATCAAAACGACAGCAAAAACTAAGGTACTAAGAGAAAATGTGCCCCACAGCTATTCTATTTGCAATAAATCTCACAGAATCTGAATGTATAGGATTTAAATTTCGTGTCCTTTTGGAAAGAAGTTGTCATAATAAGCTCAATTTAACTCAGGACCTGTAAATCGCATGTATTTTCCCATTACATATTTCCACAGAATTACTATAAAATAATGTTCCACAGAAATGTGCATCAAATGATACATGTAGATAGCATACAACCAAAAGTTCACCAAAGACATTCTCCCAAGAAAATCAACTTTTTCTCTGAAAGACTACAGAATCTATCCACAAAAGTTCCTTCATATATGGTCACTACACTGGCACAATGTGAATATTATAAGATGTACTATTTACCTCTGAAAGTGCTCTGATAATTTTCCAGTCCTCCCTTGCTAGGCCTGGGGGCGTGACAGCCACCAGGGTCTGTTGAGCTCTTCCCTCTGTGTTTACATAAGAAGCCTGCTTTTCAGTGTATGCTGCTCCAGGCAGCACAGCATCTGCCATAGCTGCTCCAACATCTCCATGATGACCTGCAACACATACCTCACTACTCACCCCTTGCCTTGAGCATTAAGCTTCTCTTATTTGCTGTCAATTATATAATATTCTCGTGACAGGATAGGCAGAGATGCAGACATACGAGCAGATACAATGAGACATTGCCCACACAATCTCATTTCATGACGCCAATAAAGAATCACATCTACAATCATATTCGTGAGCAGCACACGCGCATGCACACACAACTCTTTCCCCTGCCTTCTTATTTCTCTTGGTCTGTTTCCAGAATTGAAGACCTCCCTGAAAAAAGGAGTTCCTGGAGAAAACACCTGTGTTACCTGGACCATGGGCTTGCCCAACACAAGTTATAAATTGGGGGAACACTGGAGATTGAACCTGGGTCCACAGGATTATAAGTCCAGTACTCTAGCCACTAGACCTAATGGCTGCGAATAATAATAATAATAATAATAATAATAATAATAATAATAATAATAACTTACTTACATTTACTTACAAATGGCTTTTAAGGAATCCGAAGGTTCATTGCCACCCTCACATAAGCCCGCCATCGGTCCCTATCCTGTGCAAGATTAATCCAGTCTCTATCATCATATCCCACCTCCCTCAAATCCATTTTAATATTATCCTCCCATCTACGTCTCGGCCTCCCCAAAGGTATTTTTCCCTCCGGTCTCCCAACTAACACTCTATATGCATTTCTGGATTCGCCCATACGTGCTACATGTCCTGCCCATCTCAAACGTCTGGATTTAATGTTCCTAATTATGTCAGGTGAAGAATACAATGCATGCAGTTCTGCGTTGTGTAACTTTCTCCATTCTCCTGTAACTTCATCCCTCTTAACCCGAAATATTTTCCTAAGAACCTTATTCTCAAACTCCCTTAACCTATGTTCCTCTCTCAGAGTGAGAGTCCAAGTTTCACAACCATACAAAACAACCAGTAATGTAACTGTTTTATAAATTCTTTCAGATTTTTTGACAGCAGACTAGATGATAAAAGCTTCTCAACTGAATAATAACAGGCATTTCCCATATTTATTCTGCATTTAATTTCCTCCCGAGTGTCATTTATATTTGTTACAGTTGCTCCAAGATATTTTAATTTTTCCACCCCTTCGAAGGATAAATCTCCAATTTTTATATTTCCATTTCGTACAATATTCTCGTCCTGAGACATAATCATATACTTTGTCTTTTCAGGATTTACTTCCAAACTGATCGCTTTACTTGCTTCAAGTAAAATTTCCGTGTTTTCCCTAATCGTTTGTGGGTTTTCTCCTAACATATTCACGTCATCTGCATAGATAAGAAGCTGATGTAACCCGTTCAATTCCAAACCCTCTGTGTTATCCTGAACTTTCCTAATGGCATATTCTAAAGCGAAGTTAAAAAGTAAAGGTGCTAGTGCATCTCCCTGCTTTAGCCCGCAGTGAATTGGAAAATCATCAGACAGAAACTGACCTATACGGACTCTGCTGTAAGTTTCACTAAGACACATTTTAATTAATCAAACTAGTTTCTTGGGAATACCAAATTCAATAAGAATATCATATAATACTTCCCTCTTAACCGAGTCATACGCCTTTTTGAAATCTATGAATAACTGATGTACTGTACCATTATACTCCCATTTTTTCTCCATTATCTGTCGAATACAAAAAATCTGATCAATAGTCGATCTATTATGCCTAAAACCACACTGATGATCCCCAATAATTTCATCTACGTACGGAGTTAATCTTCTCAAAAGAATATTGGATAAAATTTTGTACGCCGTCAACAGTAATAATAATAATAATAATAATTTTTTATTATTAAACCTGAATCACGTAAAGTGACGTGGGTAGGCAATGGATGCATACATTTATTATTATTTCACTTGATAATTAGTAATTATTGGACACCAGTATTTCTAGTGTGCACAACTGACCTCAACAATCCAACATTACACTGCAAGTCTGGTAGGTATATGTAACACAGCTGTGTCTGGCAAGTAATACAGAGTGACATCAGTTCATCAGATAGTCAATTTTGTAATTTGAAAACACTTCCATATTTTATGACGCAGTTTTCAATGCTGCCATGCTATATTATCCTCTATGTTATATTATAAAAAAAAAAAAAAATTGGTTGGTACGCCTTTAATGAGAAGTTATAGGTCAAAATTCTAATTTTAACCCTTTGCAGCACAGTAAGCCAAAAAAAAAAAAGTAATTTTTTATGTTTGTTATAACATGGATCATAACAAAGCTTCGATCAATTTTTTTCAAAATTTTAACTCTGCACACAATTTCAAAAAAAATTATGGTCACTCTGAGCAACCACTATGCCACAGTAGTAAGGATTTTGATATAATTGTAGAGAAAGGAAGAAAACTGTGGTTTTTCTGAAAAAATGAAAGAAGGAAAAATGGGAAGAGAAGAAAGAAAAAAATAAGGAAGAAAGAATATCTGCATTGTTAAACATGTCTGTTGTACAAAGACCACTAACTGACCCATATTCACAACATGCAAGTTACTCACACAAAAAGAATGATTGAGATGCATATTGAAGTTTTACTTCATAGCTCTGAGACAATATAATCTTGTCAGTTCACCAAACATGACACATAACACAATACCTTGATAGATGATGAAAGCATCTTTGGGTAAGTCTGCTCTGGTAATAGTGCCTTCATCAGCTCCTAGCAGATACAACACCTTGGGGCTGGAGTTCCTTATATCAGCGACTCCCATCTTGTATCCCAGGTCCAATGCAGCCACCTGTGAGGCTACACGATGAAGTACATTCAGCACTTTCCATCCGTCACCCTATAAATAAGCACCAACATCAAATGCAGTTTACTATTACAATTCTCTAACAGGATAACTTAAGAACGATAACTGGTCAGATTCAAATTTAACTATAGCCAGTCAATTATTATGGTATATACCCAAAAGAAGGAAATTGTTTTTATGCATAACAAGTTCGAGATAAAATGCTGATCATTATATCTAGGTTAGTGGCTTCATATCTAGTCAAATTGAATGAATCATTAAGGATAACAAAAATCACCTCAGCTTTCTTCAGAAGGGGGATTCCACCTAGTTGATTTATAACATGTAATTAAAACATGGCCCCAGATAATAGAGCTTCATATAAAATATATTTGCCATTTCCAGCTCATGTCAGAATTTGACTATATATCCTTCTCAATGTAGTACAAGCTGCATCCACAAAATAACTTTCCCACTCATCTCACAGCTAGCAAACCATATGTTGTGCGAAGCGACTGCGTGTACGTGATAGAGTTATGTCCTAGCATGGCGCATGCGCTAGTGGAACTTCCTGAGTGCTCTCAGTAGCTTCGTTGCATTGGTTGAAGATGGACGTTCCTATTCCAGCTCCTGCCACGTGAAGTTTGGTCAGTGATAAAGTTTTTGAATGCACAGGGCATAGCGCCGACTGAAATTGATTGTCGGCTGTGCCAGGTCTATGGTCCTAACGTCATGAGCTCCACAAGGTCGTCTGTGATGATAGTTGGCCTCCCACTGCGCTCCTCGTCATGCACATTTTGGCATCCTGCTGAAAATGTCTACAGCAGCAACGCACCATCTGCTTGCCCATAGACCTGGCACAGCTGACGATTAATTTCAATCAGCGCTATGCCCTGTGCATTCAAAAACTTTATCACTGACTGCACTTCATGCAATGGGAGCTGGAATAGGAACGTCCATCTTCAACCAATGCAACGAAGCTACTGAGAGCACTCAGGAAGTTTCGCTAGCGCATGCGCCATGCCAGGACATTACTCTATCACATACACGCAGTCGCTTTGCGCAACATATGGTCTGCTAGCTGTGGAACGAGTGGGAAAGTTACTTTATGGACGCGCCTCATACATGTTTCTTGTATTAGAATTAATTCATTTTGTTCTTTTAGATCAGCTATTTCCATGCAAATGATCTGCTGGTGTGCCACGAAAAAAATGAAAATAGTAAAGGTTGTCACAGCAAAAATTGTAAAAATAAAAGTGAAAAGATTAATAAAGAAAGTGAGTCCACAAAAGTCAACTTTCAGCGAATGTGGCACAAGTCAACATACAGTAAATACAGTGTAGGTGTACGAGTGACACAGAAGAGACATGCAGCAGTGTTGCCAGATCAATAAATTAGAATATCGTACTGAACTTAAAAATATTGTATTTTACTTGTCCTTATGGGAGGGGGAGAGAAGAAAAAATCGTACATTAAATACCTTGGCAAAACATGTAATAATATTGTATTTTTTTGTTAATATTTCTTAAATAACAAATTAAGAAAACAGGCATAATATCATAATTACTACACTAATATAATATTGTACTGTAATAAATTTCTGTAATTAAATTTTACATTTCTATCATACACTTCAAATAGAAATACAAAAAAGTGTGTTAGTTCTATTTGTGAATAATGTGTATTTTGTTTCGGTGCTCCTCAACCTTTTTTGACCCATGCATCCTTTCACCATTCATCACACTGCCATTCCCCTCTATGTTTACTAAAAATAATGCATATAAAATTGAAAATATTTTATTTTATATATTAATGGATATACATTTATCTCATTTATTTGTATTTTAGTAGTACTCATTCTTTCCTAAAACCCTCAAAATTCCCTCTGATTGGGAACCAGTGGTTTAGATTATATGAGTACGTAATGGGATTTTAAATTACATCTTTAGTGTGCCACATCTTAGATACATTTACTTACTCCAGCTTTGGCAGACGCAATCTTCTGAGCAAGTGACAAAATGGCGGCTCCATCTTCTCTCTCAAGTTGATCAGAACCCAGCACAAGCATTGGACGTTTTGCTGCAGCCCACTTCTTTGCAAATGGATGATTGCCTCTGGCCAAACTTTCTAAAATGTCAGTGCTGTCACCTAGGTGCTGCAAAAATTATACATTAAAAGAGAGTTCACTTACTTCCAATTCAGGCACTGCCTCAACTAGTCATTAGAAGAAGTGAAGAATATTCTAAAAATCTATTGAAAAAAAAAAAGGATCTGAGACAGGCTGGTCGTGAGGGTGTGACCTGAATTGATGTTGCTTAATACAATATAGAGTGCAATGCTAGCCAAAGATGAAATCCTATATGCGTAAGTGTAGTTGTGTGGGTAGTAAAGAGGAAATTAAAGAGATAGTTTGTGAACATATGAAATGGACTGCTGGGATATAATATTATGATGACTGACTTGCGAGAACAACAGGGTTAGATATTCAGTGTCAGAAGTTTCACTGCCTAAAAGTTCCTGGAATATTTTGCAGTAATACTGACTTCATATTTTTAACATATTGCTGTCCTCTTCCCAAACGAAAAATAGAAAGGAAGAAAAAAGAGGAAAGAAATGAAGAAGAAAAAAATGAGAAAGAAAGAAAATAGGAAACAAGGGAAGGAAAGATGTTGAAAGAGAATTAAGGAAGAATGGATAAAAGGAATTCAGAAAGAAAGAGATGAGAGAATAAAAAGAAAGAAATAAAGGAGGAAAGAATGGGAGGCAAAGAAAGAAAGCAAGGCCAAAAAAGAAGATGAAAAATAATGAATAAATAAAATAAACAATTTAAGATTTAACGTGAGAAACGAAAAAAAGGAAGAAAAGTTAATACGAAAAAATTACGAAAGGAAAGAAAAACTGGAAGAAAATATAACAACAGCAAGAAAAATAGAAGAACAAAAAGAAAAATACGTTGAAGGAGAGAATTAAAGAAACGAATGTATTAAAGCAAAAAAGCAAATATGAAAGAAGAAATATGACACACACTCTTCTTATTGAAAATACCAACTTATTTTGTTAGGTTCACTAAATCCTTATTCCTAAGATAATTATATAAATTTTTATGGTACATTAGCAAGGTGTTACTGTCTCAATAATGTCGAGATAAATCACTTCACATCACACTATTTGAAGACCTAACCATGGGCAAATAAGTATTACACTTACTTCGTAATCATATGTTAGATCAATCTTGGGACCAACCACAGCAACCTCCAGATCATTATGCAGATAACACTTGCGTATACGAGAATTTAGCAGAGGCGCCTCAAACCTTGTGTTTGTCCCTATTAACAGAACCAAATCTGCTTCCTCAACACCTGTCAACAGAAAATAAAACCACTTACATTAGTCTGGAACAATTTCTTTATATTACAAGCATAATAAGGACGCATAGACAGTTAAACAGCAATAGCTACCAAAGACACAGATTCAAATCCTGCCAAGTGTAAGTTTTTGCAGGGCACTCCCGTTTTCCCTGCAATAATTGTGCTATTACATCACTAATAGTCACAATTCTTGATGCAAGGTAAATTCATCTCTTCATGTGATATACCCTATTCCTAACGAATTTCTACTTGATTACTTTAAAAATATATGGTTTCACAAAAACATCTATCTTACATTAAAGACTTCCAACAACAACACAACAGATATTATTACTTATGATGAACTCATTGAAGTATATAAACGTTTAAAAAACGGGAAAGCCCCAGGCGAAGATAATTTAAATTTCGAGCTTTTTAAATACGCTGGAGAAGAATTTACCTATAGATTTTTATATTTCTTAAACAATATATGGGCAGGATCACAACCCCCAGAAAGTTGGCAAAAAGCCATTGTAGTACCTATTTATAAGAAAGGAAACAAAAAATTATGTGAAAATTACAGGGGTATAAGTCTTCTCAATTCTGGATATAAGATCTATACAGCCATAATCAAAAATAAACTATCACATCTTTATGAAGACAAAATCATTGAAGAACAGAATGGATTCCGAAAAGGAAGATCATGTTGTGACAGCTATTTCACCATGAAGATTTTAATTGAAGAGCACAGAGAATTTAATATTCCAACCCACTTAGCTTTTATTGATTTCATAAAAGCTTTTGATAGAGTTGATAGAAATAAACTTTTAGAGATTTTACGCTATGATAATGTGCCAAACCAAATCATTCTCTCCATTTATAATTTATATCAACAAAATGAAATTGCCATAAGAACTGAACGCGGAACTACTAGCTGGACTTCCATCAACCAAGGTGTTAGACAAGGATGCGGTCTTTCCCCTCTGTTGTTTATTATATATATGAACCATATTTTATACATTTGGAGACAAAGTCATCATGCTGGAATTCAAATTAATCGAAACACAGTTCTAGATACATTAATGTTTGCAGACGATCAGGTTATTATTGCTCAAACAGAGGAAGCTTTACAAAGAGCCATTTATAATTTGCAAATAATCGCCTCAGAATTCAATATGGAAATCTCAAAAGAGAAAACGAAAGTCATGGCATTTTCGGGAGAGAACCCAATTCCAAGTAAGATCATGATAAATAATACTTTAATTGAACGTGTTAATTCATTTAACTATTTAGGTTATAACCTCTCTTACAACACTGATGAAGATATGTCAAACAAAATATCTAAATTTATAAAAATCACTGGCGTAATAAACACCGTCTTCAAATCATCCCATGTTCAGAAACATACAAGGCTAAAGGTATATAAAACACTAGCTCGACCGGTCCTCACTTACGGTAGCGAGGCATGGACAATGAGAAAAGCTGATGAGCAAAGGCTGACGACAGCTAAAATGAGGTTCATGCGATGAACAGCGGGATGCTCTTTGCTGGAACACCATAAAAATATGGACATATTGCAGGAACTAAACATGGATCCTATAGTTAATTTTGTTCAACAATATCGACTTCAGTGGAAAAAACATGTTGAAAGGATGGATTGCACAAGATGGCCTAAACAGATTCTTACTTATGTACCAAGAGGAAAGAGGAAATTGGGAAGACCACGCAAGCGCTGGCATGAGACCGTAACAGATCCTGTAGGGTCTAATACGTGAGGGATATGATAATGATGATGATGATGATGATGATGATGATGATGTGATATACCAATCACATAAAAAAATAGTGCAAGTGATCTACAACTTCAATACATTGCTCCTATTGCCCATCCAAGATGGATGGACATTAACTATAAAAGAGACACTGCTGCAATTCACTATGGGAAGTGACGGAGGCAGTGAAGTCACAAGCTATGCTCAACTGTCAGGAATACAAGCATAGTACAGAATTATACAGTACTGTCTGTCTGTGATAAACAGTAAGAGGGATGTTATGCAGTTAATGTAACTGAAATAATCATAAAATGTACATTGCTTTGCCTTAAATTTTACTATACTTACTTACAAATGGCTTTTAAGGAACCCGAAGGTTCATTGCCGCCCTCACATAAGCCCGCCATCGGTCCCTATCCTGTGCAAGATTAATCCAGTCTCTATCATCATATCCCACCTATATTATTTTATAATTTTACTATAAATATACTAATTTCAAACAAGCAATATAAATAACACAGACCTACTTATAAACTACGTTATCTTAAATATGGATCCACATTCTCATATAAATAAAGTCGTTCATGATCATCATGTACATAAGTAGGTGCAGGAGGATGCTATTTTGAATAAAATGTGCTCACAGACTGTTCATATGTAGAATCATAATTTTTTCCAGCGTTAGTCACGTTTTTCAGTTGCTGCACAGAGTATTACTGTATTTCATCTCATAATCGTCACATTTTTAATGGCTTTGTTTTTGGTGTGAAAATATACGTGCAACCATTATGTGAAGAATAAATTAAAATGGTAATGATTAGTTGCATCAACTTTCAGTGATCAGCTTTCAAATAATGGGAGCATGTGCAAGCAAGCAAGCAGGGCCAAGTTGCGTGATTCATAGCGAGAGAGAAAGGAGGGGAACCAGTCTTAGTGTGCGACGCTGGAACCATAATGTGAATAATACCTTAGAAAATAAAAATTACTGTGGTGTTACTGAATTTTTATGTATTCATTAAAGATATCAGCTCAAAGAATTTGAGTGACCACAAGAGTCCTGAATACAATAAACATGTACAATATAATGTGATATTTGAAACATTGATTAAAACATTCACAGTATTATTGAATCACATGTACCAGTACATCTGATGCACTGAAGTCTATATTATCTGACTAAACCAGGCCACAGAAAGATGATTGGTCTATGCCTAAAAAAAGTATTGAACACTCGTAAACAACCACCACTCAGAACCAACAACTGTATTGAATTGAAGGCATTTATGGGTATTGACTTGGTGCTAACATCTCACACCACCACTTCATTCATTTCCGTCAGCTGCCACTACTGTTCCTCGCACATTCGACCTTGAGCATAAAGGTACTTTGTGTTGCAGTGGCGGCACATTATTTTTAAATAATTCTTGATCATGATAAACAGAAATATCCATGTATTGATTATGTGGTGAAATTTTAAGATCCTGATCAGTTTGTCTATAAATAAGGGTGCGACCATTATGTGATGAAATATAGTATTACATGAAACCATCATTATGCTAATTATTGATTGCACATGTAATCTATTTTTTTTTAAATTTCACAAAAAATTGATAACTTGAATTTTTACATCATGCATGTGAATTCTGTCATGCTGATATGGAGAAATTCGTTTTCACTTGACAATCACATGTTCTGATTAATAGGGGAATATTTTTGTCCATTCCCCCCCCCCTCCCCAGAGAGATTTTAAAGATTTTCGCTTAAACCCATTACCAATTTTGTTCTTGATGTTCAGTGCAACAGTAATGTAAGACAGACAAAAGATGATTCACAAGAATTTAGAGAATTCACTAGAATGATTAATAACTAATCACATTGTCTTGTAGCTGAAACAATTAGTTTCGAAGGATGTAACCAAGAATATATGTGGCAAGAGTGTGATCAATCATAAGTAATGCGCAAGAATACTAAATGTTTTTACTGATGTTACAATAGCAGTAGTTTTGGTAGGCAGGGACTTGATCACATCAACAAACCCATTCATTGGGACAAGATATGACATAGGAGGATAAGACAGAAAGACTCTTATACAACTTGTGCATGTAAGTATTGTAAATGAGTTCATACTACTGTTACAAGCTCAAGAGATTGCAAGACTGGGGGATGCAGTTATGATTCGCTGAAGTGAAGCATGTGACTTCTTTATGAATAACAGTAAGGATACAATGCATTAAAAAAAAAACATTTGTTACAACATCCATTCATCAATGAAGTGTCGTTACTTCTCTGAATGTTGCCATTTCAAATGATCTATTGCGACAGAATAGAAATAATAACGAAAGCTCACTCCTTGTACACACAACTAAACAGTGTACCAATGTGAAATGATTAGTAGAGAGCTTATGACAACTGCTAATAGATTACACAAGATTACCTCTTCTTTACCCCATCTCGGCTCACACTTGCAACCTCGTCAGCTCCGAACAGTACACACCTGCAATCTTGGTGTTCAGTAGATAGCTGGACCGCAGATCTGTTCCAGATCCATCAACTGGGAATGTATGCTCTGTACACAGGTTCTCAGAGCCCAATTTGTTCAGTAAGTCCTTCAGAGCCACCAGGGACTGCAATCAAATAAAAATATTTCACTTAACATGAAATTATAGTACTTTACAACATATTTTTTCCACTTGCCAAAGTCATCTATTCATTTTGAAAATAAAACCAAATTTACAGACTGATAAACTGTTCTATGTTTATACAGGGTGGAAGGTGTTCAATGTCAGTTCTCTACCATTTTGTTCCTTTGTGCATGGATTTCCCGGAAATTATTTTACACGATAATTTTTCATTCCATTATCTTTTAAACATATTAAAATTAGAAACACACATTTTATAAACGACTTTACATTAGAGTCCTCAGTTCTAACAAATAATTTTGGCATACAGTAATGCTTCTGTAACGTTTAAGGTTTAAGAGTATTTTAATAAATGAATTATTAACAAATCACTTCAAGTAATTATTAATGTTTGGTAATCCTGTTACCAAAATGTAGATAGGTGCTTCAACTTAAGACCTGAGTAATGCAGGGCGCAGACTAGAGCACGCAGCAGGCAGTATTTGTTTACACCTTTTCCCCTTACTGCAGTGGAGAACGGATGCTTCCATGCATTGGCAAGTGCTATTAAATTTACTGTGATGCTGCAATTATTTCTAGAAACACAGTCGATTTCCCATTAAATAAAATGAAATAACGCAAAATGGCAAAGGAAAAATTCTATTTCTTTTATCTTAAAATTTACTCTGGGATGTTGTCACAGAACACCTTTAACTCTGTATTTGTTTTCACCTGTGTTTAGCTTAAACATATCATGAAGCACCTACTACATGCTGCAAAAGATAATAATATAATGTATCCATTTCCCAACACTGATTATTATGTATATCAAAGGTTATATTTATGTAAGTGTAATAGGAAGATTGGAGAATTTTGGGTTTGCAGTGAAGTACCTGCCCTGGGACAGAAAACTGTGAATGAATGAATAGATTTTGTATAACACAAACATATTACTGAATGTGTAATACTTCTGTATAGTAAGCTCTCTTACATAGAGGACTGCCAGCTATTTTTTTTTTTGTATATAAAAAAGACATCAGGAAAAAAATCACTTAGACAATGACTATATTTTTACATAAGACTGACATAATTTTACATTGTAATTATAAACACATAGCTTACTTACAAATGGCTTTTAAAAACCCGCAGGTTCATTGCCGCCCTCACATAAGCCTGCCATCAGTCCCTATCCTGTGTAAGATTAATCCAGTCTCTATCATCATATCCCACCTAATAATATATATAGGATTTTGGTAAAAAAATTTTCATTATGGTATTTCAACCTGGATTATAATTTAATAGTTCCAATAAAAATATAATTCTTAATAATTAAATGATGAAGCAGTTTTCAATCAACATATTTATTTCTGGACAGAGCATCTTATAGAAGTTTCTCTGCCTCTTCAATACTTAAAAAACTTCTGGAACGCGTAACAAGGAATTTAAATTCATTTTACTTCCTATAATATAAATACCAATTAGAATTTCTTCACATTGTTCAATGTGATGTGAGATTTTTGGGCTGTTTCACCTTATCATACATATGGAAACATTCAACGTTTTGGAGCTCATCATCATGGAAGACAGGGAAAGGAAATCTGTTACAAGAAACTATCTACAGGGTCGGACATAAAATTCAATATGGCAAATAAATATAAACATTCATTCATTCATAGTTTTCTGCCCAAGAGCAGGTCTTTCACTGCAAACCCAGAATTCTCCAATCTTTTTTCTATTTTCGCTTTCCTCTTAGTCTCCATATATACTATATATATATATCCCCCTCCCTTCCTTCTCGCACCCTCTGTCTCTCCCTCCCTTCCTTCTCGCTCTGTCTCGCCCTTCCCCTTTCTCTACCTTCCTCCATTCCCACTTTTTCTCTCCCTCTGTGCGTGTGCGTGTGTGTGTGAAGCTAAACTTTTGAATGTCAAATTGAAAATAAATACAGAAACCTATTAAATTAAGGCTATATTCACAATGGAAATAATTGTAAACATAATAGTTGGACATAAACAGTAACATGGTGAGGCAAAGCAGGCAGTAGGTATTCAAATGAGGAATGTTTACATACGAAATAACCACATAATGGCACTGTTGGATATTTTACTCCACTTATTTCCTAGTGATTCAGTAATGGGCAATGATGTTTTCGTTTTCCAAATCTACTGGATTTCTTATAGTACTATCAATTAATTGAATCAACTGCATGATGATGTCTTATTATTCTGATATAGGAATTTATCTTGTGTGTTTCTACTCTCTACCTATCTTTTAGGAGGCCTTCCTCTTCTTTTCCCATTTAAGGATCATGTTATGTTGGTAATAATAAAAACTTATGTTTACATTTTATGTAATGGAGCATGGATGTTAATTCGGTTAATGCAAACAGATTTTAAAATGCTGTTCAGTTCCTTGCACATTCAAAGGCGGAAAATATATTACAAAATGCAATAGTGCTTTGATTCGATTTTCGATCTTCCATTACCAGGTCACTCCTGTCTTGTAATTGCTGCATTGTCGATTTTGACATAAACATAAAAGATTGGAGCTACAAAGATTCTAAGTTTACATCTGTATTACTACATCTAAGTAAACATATTTATAAATAGCTGCATTCAATGGCATAATTTCTAGTTTTCACATCAATATTAAGTCTACTCTTAAGTTTCTATTGTGAATGAAACCTACTCCAATATAAGTTACAGTAATAAACTATTCTAACAAGACATACATAACAGACTTTGAATGAAAATGGATACAAGACTCATAGCCGAAAATAATAAAGCTACATATTTTCAGAATTTGAGAAACGAAAACTGTTTTAAGAACTGATTTACTTTAAGGTAGAGACGAATTTTTAAGCATAATTAATATTCCTAGAAAACACATGACATACCTCAGCATCCACAAGACCACCAGCCACAGCTGCAATATTCGGACCTGCAGCCTTCATAGCTTTGCAGACAGAAAGTAGGGCATCCTCCCACTCCACAGCGACCAGTTCACCAGCAGCATTTTTTAGCATTGGTGTTACCAACCGTTGTCGCTTGAGGCCATCATACGCGAACCTGGCTTTGTCAGACAGCCATTCCTCATTGATCTCCTGCAAACAAATCTCTTACTGGTAAAAATGCAATATCTGACAATGGATTTCAGAATATTGGCATGAATACTATTTCACAACAGTTGTCTTGAAGATTATGTTGAAAACCTGAAGTGGGAAGAAATGCATTTTAATACTGCTACAAAATCTTACATTTCATCACAATTTTAAGTATATTTAGTAAGCAGAAACTGAATTATTACACGGTTACATATTCTATTCCTTACCATCCATAGACATACAAACAATAAATTTGTACATTTACCTATTTTTGTAATTACATACCTACATACCGTATAATCCCCAATTTCCACTCACAGTTTTTAGCAAAAATATTGCTTCTGAAAATCGGGTGCAGGTCTTATTCACGCCTTCCATATCGTGGTCTCATAATATATTGTTCCGAATTTTGTGGTTAGAAATTTAGTTTGTGGGTGGTATTCGAGATTATACTGTGTATATTACATACTGGCCCCACCCATGTGCTTTGCTGCACTTGTCATAAATAAATATAATTTATTTAAATTTATTAGCTTTTGTTATTAGTTACTGTAAGTTGTAAGTCGTTTGCTCCTGAATTATTTTCAAAGTTGTATTTAGTGAGATCTAACTTATTTTGCATATCAATTTTCATATAAATCTGCTCAGCTATTATCGAGTGAAAAGTTAAATATACAGACAGAAAGACGTACATTTCAAAAATGCGATTTTCTGCCTCAGGATAATGTGGATATGGAGAAAAATGTGCAATGGACAGACAGAATACGAAATGAAGCTATGCTAAAAAGAGTGGGTGAGGAAAGAATAATGCTGAAAGTGATCAGGAAGAAAAAAAGAAATTGGCTGGGCCAGTGGCTAAGAAGAAACTGCTTACTAAAGGATGTACTGGAAGGAATCGTAAATGGAAGAAAAGTTCGGGACAGAAGAAGATATCAGATGACAAACAACATTAAGATACATGGATCATATGCGGAGAATAAGAGAAGAGTGGAAAATAGGAAAGATTTGTAGTGAAAGACCTGTTCTTGGGCAGAACAGTATTAATGAATGATAGTTCATTATACATGTTGACAACAATTATTTTTATTTTTTGCAAAAGTGAAAATTACCAGAAAAATTTAGGTTATAGTTTTACTATTAGTGTACGTAGATTAGTCTGAGGCGGCACTGACATAAAACTTACTGTTATTTTAAAACTCATATATCTCGTTAAATACAATTCCTATCAAAATTTTTTTCTCAGAAAGATTTTTTGTGAATTTTTGTTATGTAACATTCTCCCAAAAAATAAATAAATAAATAAATAATAAAGAGTGGTCCACAATAAAGTGGGAATGGAAACGGGAACGGGAAAATTGTTAAAATAAATGTATTTAAAAGTTAGCATTCACAATTAACGAGAAGCTTGCTGGAGCCCTGGAACGGGAATGGAGAGTTGGTCAAGTTTTAACTTTGCCATTCTCATTTCAGATCACAGCCTACTAGATTCGTTTTGTTGTCAAAAAGATATTTGATTGTCGTACATTTTGTAGCAAGCAAGCCGTTACGTAATTTCTTCTCCATTTATTGCAGAAATTCAGTAAAATCACTTTCAATATACACTACGTGTATATATGACAAGACTACCTCGAGAATTGAATTCTTAAATATTCCGTGCCTTAAATCTCGAGTTGATTAATCTGTGTTTATGTTGGCTGGCTTGTACTCATGAGAGTATACACAAATAACATCTGAATGTATAATATCGTTATTGACATACATATCAATATGCATAGTCGTTTCCGTTCTTGATTTATTGTGAATAAAAAATCTTCACTTTCATGTACCTCACTTCTCATTCCCTTTTTGCTTCTCGTTCCCAGTTTATTGTGGACCAGCCTCAAAAGAGATATTTCGATCTATTTACTTCAGGTCCCCATATAACCTCCCTTTCAAAAAAAAAAAGTATTTCAAATATCATACAGCCTAAAATGTAAGTGGAACCTAACTCATTTTGCATACCAATTTTCACAGAAATCTGTTCAGCCATAATCAAGTGAAAAGATAACATGCAGAAATACAAACAAAAATTAAAAAAATTCGACTTTCGGTCTCAGGATAGTTCTTCATACATGTTCACATCAATTATTTTTTCAAAAGCCATAATTACCAGAAAAATTTCAGTCACAGTTTTGTTATTCGTATAGATTCCTATGTCATTTTATAACAAGTTATATACAGATTAATTTATGGTATTTCACACTTTCAGATGTTTTGAATTGATATCATTCCTCGAAGTTGCAATGCTTGCTTTGGAGTTATGTGTTACAAAAATATCTCATACAATTTTGTTCAAAGTTATAATCTACTGTAAAAGTAAGATGTTTATATGTGAGTACATTTTTATTTCTGGAATTGTCGCTATCACATGGGCTTAAATGATTTCATTGTTGCTGTTTGAATAACGGTCACAATTTCATAAAACGAATTAATGGAATAATGAAGGTTCACTGTAGCGACATATCCCAGAGTTGTGTCACCTTAGGTTCTAGATTGATATTGTAACTCATGACTGTCCACAAATCGAACCATAATCTTTTCTTTCACTTATATATATATGTATTACACTCCAATCACCATATACATAATTGAGATGAAGAAAGCACTTATAATTGAAAGATACATGAGTGACTTAATTCTGCAAAAAAAAAAAAAAAGGGGGGGGGGAGAGGATAAATGCTCTAAACACTGGACACTCCAAAATTAAGAAACAAAAATTTATTGAAGGGAGCCAGAAGGAGAAGTTACATCAACACCATATTAGTCGAATAATGAAGACCTAGAAAATTTAATATTGATGTAGGCTTAGTCTAGACCCCTGGAACATAACTAATAAAGATGTAATAACAGCCTTACAACTATCCTTTGAATGTTAGAGAATTACACTTCGGTCACAATCAAAATTGGAGAATTTCTATTTTATATCAGGGATTAAATACAGAAGTAGTAATACGCATACATTTCTCATTTTCTTGTGAATTATAAAATAATAAAAAGTGCAGCATTTTAACAATGAAATTTGTACTATTTTCTTGTATTGCTTTCAAAAACTCGTCATATTTAAATTATATACTGTTATTATTACGGTATTTGGAAGAGTAAGGAGTATGTTTACAGAAAATGTTTATAAACACTGCAAGAACTATCCTTAACCGAGTTCTGGATACTGACTCACCTCATTAACTCGTGGCAGTATCCTGAGCACTTCTCCAGTTCGGGTGGTCACCACAATATTGCTGCCAATTGCATCCAGCACATCAACACTCTCTGTCTTTCTTGTCTCCCAAGGTCGAGCTGTGAATGCGTACGGCTTTGATGTGAGGGCACCCACAGGGCAGAGGTCGATCACGTTGCCAGACAGCTCAGACAAGAAGAACTTCTCCACATATGTGCCCACCTGAGCAGGAAGCAAACAACTCAGAAGTGCTTGCCATGATGAAATTCTCAAAATCATTTTGAAGAAATCTGTAATTTCAATAATTAATGCCTTCAAATATCTGAGTTTATACAGTGCAGTTATACATGCCAACTGAAAGTACATACAATTTAGTCCACATATGATTTCTTAAGGTGGTTTACAAACTTTAAGATCAATGGCCAAAACAAATGTTCTCGTGTGTGTGTGTGTTTTTTGTGCTCGTATAGTAAATATGTATGTGTATGTACATGTTTGTGTGTGCACTCACTCATATGTGGATGAGTATTCGGAAGTTAGTGTAACAGCTTCTAACAAGAGTAAAATTATTCTTAATTAAATTTAACATATATATAATGTTAAATAACGACGACACAAAATTCACAAAATTAAATTCTTAAATCTTAAACTGAGATTGGAAGAAATTATTAATAATGTACAAATGATACCACTTTTGCTTCGCGAAGAAGTTTGGATTCATCCCATCCTTACTCCTCAAGAGTCCACTGGCTGCAATCTGTGAAATTTTAATTCCAGGGGAACAATATGTATGAAAGTTGTTTACCTAAAACCGGATGTCAAAAAAGAGTTATACTTTTTACTCTACAATTTTCGTCACCATAAATATTGGTTTTACACTTTTTCTTTTTGGCGTAAGAGAATGGACTTGTATCACTGACATATCCTTGATTAATATTAAACAAGCACCAATTTTGATCAAATAAAAATTCTCATGAGGTTTTTGTACACAAAGACATAAAACACACACACCAATGATAACCATTTAATAAATTTTATTTAATTTTGGAAACCAGATTATATATAATTAAAAGGTGTGTAGCTTGTGTTCTTTGGGTTTGTAAGTGCAAATGCTGAATACTCTAATTTTCAATTAGTAACATTTCAAACTTTCATACTGTACCTGCATATCATTACCACGACCTGTGGTACCCAGGTCATCAACTCCTGCCACTTCCGAGGCAAAACGAATGCATCTTGTACAGTGGATGCAGCGAGTCATGATTGTCTTAATAAGTGGACCAACATCTTTGTCTTCTACTGCCCTGTTAAGACAACACAAAAGCACACATGTCAATCCAAACACATAAGTCTATAACATATTTACAAAGGGCATTCTTTTTTCTTTTTCTGTTTACATTTGTGCCTTTTCGTTTGTCTATCTGTTCAGAAATCTAGCTTCTATTAAAGGAGCGCAATAGCACTGTAAGTTGAAATGTTTTACAGTTTATATGCTATGGGGACAGAGCAATGAAAGAAGTATGGAAGAGACAAGCAGTAAAAGAAATTCTTCTGGAGGTGTGAAGATAAAACATAGTTTAGGCCCCAATAATGATCTATTTATAACACTAGCCAATTTCCAGTAGCTAAACTTATCTGTTAGTGTCCAGTTCATCTAACAAATTACTTCATCATACATCTCAATATTTCACTGGTTGCTAGGCTTCACAAATACTGATATGGTCTGCACCATATTTTTGTTATTATATAATACACAATTTGGAGACATTAAGGTTTTCAATTTATACAGCTATCTGTTGTTATTTACAATGAAACAAAGCTATTCTGTGACAATATAAATTTTGCTACAGCTTATCATCTGCAATACTCAAGAATTGAACTCGACTCACGCAAAAGTTTTTCTCATTTTGAATTGAAAATTCATGCATACACATTAATTATTATTTAGCCTATTGTTTAATGACGATATCGATAAAAAATTATTCAGTGCTAATAAGACAGTTTAATGATTATGAAATAGAGAAAAGGAATGGTGGGGAAGTCATATATAAGGTCTATTTTAAGACAGAAAAAATGTAAATACAGTATTAATATTTCTGATAGCTGCATACCAGAAATTAATTATACATTCAATGGATTAAAAGCAATACAGATAAAACTGAAGTAATACCTCCGAACAGAAAAATTGTTTAAGGTCCAATTAGTGCGTAGAAAAATGTACACACTTAAAGAACTGCCAATTTTATGTATGAGGGTTGAGTGAAAATAATGGCAACAATGCTATTTTTGAGAGAGCCGAACACTATTACAAAGCAATATGACAACGTAAAAAATGAATGATGCAAATAATAGACACAATATCCTTACTACTGTCATATTCTAAGAGACAACTTTATGAGTATTATTATTATTATTATTATTATTATTATTATTATTATTACATTTTATTGAAACGAGGACATTTTAGAAAAAATATGAATTGAATCAATGTTGAACTACAATTCAAGATACCAAAATAACTGGAGAAATCATGTTGATGGGATGTCTAATACAAGATATCCAAAAGTAGTTTTAAAATCCCATCTTAATGGGAAGAAGTCTCTCAGCCACCCCTTTAAAAGATGGACAGAAACTCAACACTGTAACAGACTTCATGACCAGTACTTGGTTATGATAATGACTATTATGATGATGATGATGATGATGATGATGATGATGATGATGATGATGATGATGATGATGACGACTACGACGATGATGGTATTTTATTGAATATTTTATCTTTTGAGAGACCAAACTTTTTAGTCTTTACACATGTGCTACATATTTATACAGTACAGAGAGTTCAATATTTACAATTACAATTTATTAATAGTTCACAAATATAGTACATACACTGAGTAAGAGAGGTCAATATTGCATATTGGCGATATTTAGAGAAGCACTTTAATTAAAATTCAAGCAAGCAAGTTAGTTATACTTAAGAATGTTGTGTATAAAGTACAGGATTTAACAATAAAATCATCATCCTTCTTGTTTTCCAATATTTAATAATATAATACTTCTGAATTTCAAATACAGTACAAGTCTTTGATGCTGAGTACACATAGACCAAATGTCTGCATTGGAAGGATTTAGTCAGGTAAGGTGCCTCTAGGGAAAACAAACCATACACTACGGACAACGTTTAAATAATGAAACCTATTCTGAATGGGAATATAAATTACACACTGAAAGAGGATGTCACAAAGCAAATAGAGTAATCATTCCTGTCAAGGCACTTTGGAACATGTTTGCCAAGTTGGAAGAATGCTGTCGGGTCAAAACTGAAGTGGCATGTGATCATAATGCAATCGACTGTTGACCAGATCTTAGAAAAGTGTGTGGTAATGTGATAAAGATCCATGACCCCATTGCTCAGTTGCATGGCAGGTGAAGTAAGTTCGCTATAATCGAGAACATTCTCATATTCAGATGAAAAACTGAAGATCATGCAGACCTTACATCATGTTTACCATTGACAATGAACAATGCATGTATTGGCAAATGAATAAGAAATTAGTGATTTCACCATATGTCGAATTTTGCATGATGTTCTCAGTCTGTAAAAAATTGCAGCAAAGTTGATTGCACGTCAATCCTCTTATTATACCTTTATCTGAAGCAGTATAAAAATGAAAAAGACGCATTTCATCTATAATCACTTTCTTAGGTGAAATGTCTCATTGAGCTAAGAGCAATTTCATCAACACCAATCAACAAATAACTGACAACTCACATATAAAATATTTAAGAAGGTCATATGCTTTTCACCCTAATTCATCAGATGTAGTCATCAGTCATATTTTATAGACATACTAGTTACAACATTTAAGCATCAAAATTATTTATCATTTTCGTAAAAATGAAATTTATATGATAGGTTGGTTATGAGATTTGGTTCTTTGGAACATAATTAGTCTTTATAGAATAGGAGGGGGTAACACTAGTAGCAAAAGAATTAGCTAGATATAGAATAGACTTCGTGGGAGTACAAGAGGTTAGGTTAGATGAGAATGGTATATCACAAACAGGAGATTACTTGTTCTGTTATAGGGAAGGAAACAATAATCACCAATTAGGAACAGGATTCTTTGTTCATAAAAGAATAAAATCAGCAATAAAAAAGGTCGAATTTATTAGTGATAGGTTATCATATTTATTACCTTAAGGGTAGATGGTGTGATATCGTAATTATAAATGCTCACACCCCTACAGAAGAGAAAGACCATCATATAAAGGCTAGCTTCTATAAGGAATTGGAACACACTTTTGATCAGTTATTTAGATATTACAAGAAAATTTTATTGGGGGATTTCAACACTAAAGTAGGAAGTAAACTTGGTCTCTCACTTTGAGAGAGGAACAGAGATTAAGAGTGTTTGAGAAAAAGGTGCTTAGGAAAATATTTGGGGCTAAGAGGGATGAAGTTACACGAGAATGGAGAAAGTTACACAACACAGAACTGCATGCATTGTGTTCTTCACCTGACATAATTAGGAACATTAAATCTAGACGTTTGAGATGGGCAGGGCATGTAGCAGATATGGGCGAATCCAGAAATGCATTTAGTGTGTTAAGTGAGAGGCCGCACGGAAAAAGACCTTTGGGGAGGCTGAGACGTAAATGGGAGGATAATATTAAAATGGATTTGAGGGAGGTGGGGTATGATGATAGAGACTGTATTAATCTTGCACAGGATAGGACCAATGGCAGGCTTATGTGAGGGCGACAATGAACCTCCAAGTTCCTTAAAAGCCATAAGTAAGTAAGTAAATATGATAGGTTATAAAATATTCTTCATTCTGTCTAGTATTGAAGATGATCAACTATGTTCCAGGATATGGTAGAACACCCAAAAGCCTAATGCTGATGTGTATTAAGTCTTCAGCAATTTCACAAGTCAAATCAATTGACGGAGTGAAGTAAACTCTTCAAATCTGACCACTGATCTGATGAATGTCAGGGATTACACTCATAGATGAAATGAAAAAAGCACTCAAACATTTCATTTTCGTTAACTTGGTTTGAACATGTTTGACTGAGTGTCTAACAAGATAAAATAAATGTTGGTCACATCGGACAAAGATGTATGACCAGGACTTTAAAAATTTTATGATGACTTTTATAGTGGCTGACCAATCAGGCATAAATTTCACTAGTCAGCATGGTCGAACTAAAGAAGCACAATTTAAAAAATCAGATTATTTTTCTCTCGTTAAGTAAATATTTTCTCTCATCACAGATTAGCAGCCAAGTGCTTTTTTGAAGCCCTGTGTACCACCCAATACAGGATGAATAGAATCGGGTACATACTCAAACTATCAGTCAAGGTTATAAAGATATGGAAGTCACAACAATCATCAAATGTTTAAAATCAATGGACTGGCCATACAATTTGATGGCTGAAGAACATATCTCAAGAGAGATTTTCCAACAAATACTGTACATTGAAACCAGTTGGAAAACCAAGAAAGGGACTACAAGAGGTGTGAATTACTAAGCAACAAAACTTGGTAAACAACAGTTAAGAGATAAGGAGAAATGAAGGCAATGCACAAAGAAGTTCAAGCATGATATAGGCTGTAGTGCTATGTCAATAGCATACATTTCTGTTGCAGTGAATTACCTCTTTCCAGAGAATTTGATGTCCTCAAAGCGGCTCCTGTCACTGCCAAAGGCCATACTTTGGTCCTGGAGGTCACACTCTCCTCCCTGATCACAGATGGGGCAATCGAGTGGATGGTTTACAAGCAGGAACTCCATGACACCCTCTCGTGCCTTACGGGTCATATCAGAATTTGTCTTTACCCGCCAGCCCTTCATGACTGGCATGGCACAAGCAGCCACTGGCTGAAATGTCATAATAACCATTACTTAATATCAGCTTAATATGAAATCCACATTCACACATATGCTAACCATTACAGATGTTGCATTATATCTCTGCCAGTGAATGATCATTAAATTTCAAGTGGCTTATCTTGGTTGTCGGCATCAAAATATTAAGGATGGTTACAACCTTTCACTATCTCACTTCCCTTCAACACAAACTGTGACGTTGCACAGAGGCAGTGAGATAATAAAAGATATGTACATTTCTTGCTGTAGTTACCCTTGGTATTTTTGCAGGTAACATTCTTGCTATTAGATCTAAAGTCCAATTAAAGACTAAGAATTTTTAAGTATAAAAATCCTTACTGTGACTTAATGCACAAAAGAAATAAAACTGAGAGGCTTGTATCGTATATTTACAACATGTAAAAATGAGTCTGTCCCTGAAGCAGAAGGCACCAGACAAAATTTACCACGCAGTTCTATCCACATCAAAATCAGTTAACAACATCATCTAACATGCTATTAGCCACGGAAATTAATTCTGCCTTACAGGCACTGCAAATTTACAAGGAGAGTATAAGCTTTTGGGATTACCAATTTTTATGATATTATTTCAGATTGAAGTATATAATGTAAAACAAAGTATTCAATTCAATTAACGGCTATTCAAACTGGATAGGTTTTTGGTCTCATTCACTAGAACTCTCCAAACTCATATATTTTCAGCTGTATCTTGGTGACCTCTCAATAGGTGGAGATAGTTGTCTACTTGGTGTTTCCATCACAATCGTGGTGTTTCGAGTGACCTTTTTCCTATAGGATTCTTTTACGTTGCTTTTCTGAGGAGATTTGTTTGGTCTCTATATAGAAAATAGCTTAGTCACCGTAGTCTTCAGCTTTTCAACAGTGCTATAATATTTGGATCTTTATACAGCTACTCAATACACTATTTTTTAGGATTCTTCATGTACTCTTGTCTAGAAAGAGGCCAAAAATCTTTCTCAAAAATGTTGTTTTCGAATGTAATAAGAGATTCTGCCCTTTTCCTATTTTATAAAAAATCCACGTTTCTGCTGAGCATGGTTATAAAAGCACAGATGATGTTGTCTTATAGACTCTTAATTTTGTTGTTCTGGAAAGGAGTTTGGACTCCAAAATTTGTTGGAGACTATAGTAGCATTTGTTTGATTAGCTAAGCGGTGAGTGATTTCCTTCTCAAAGATTGTCATGATACTGGCAGTAAAAATTGCTGTCTGCCACCCTCATATTTTAAGTACTTCTACTTCTGTTTGGTTGCAGTTGTAGCTCAGGACGTGGATGTGAGACTGATAATGGAGAGGTCCAGAGTTTGAGAGCCTCTTTTTATTTTCTTACTATGTTGTCTAAGTTCTCAATCACCATCTATTTATGAATGTGTGTTCATGTTTAAAATAACAGAGGAAGAAATGTATTTATCTGCTTATAAATCAGCGTCTTTCCATAAGCAATACTATCTCAACATTATTCTGATACTATGTCATATTGTAAGGCATGTTTCTACATCATAGAGAGAAGGAACATAGTATTGAGGACTTTCAACCACTCAACATTCTCGTTCTTACTCTGTTCAGAGAACTGGCTATGCCATCATTTTCGCCTGATAGAATGGCTATTTGCAAAGAATCAGTGGAAGTTTCGGTGATTTCTGATAAGTGAAGTATGTTAAGCTACTATCACTTACTAAATAAAATACAAAAATAAGTCCATAAGCAAATATATGGAGAATACAAGCGAGTAAAAACAAATCAGTTCATGTTACTTTCGGAACAAGAACTGAAAACTGTCCTCCTGTAACACTGTACAACAAAGAACTTCCTGAAGCAAACGATGTTAAATATTTAGGTATGCATTTAGATCGCCACTTAACATGGCGTAAACATATTGAAACTAAACGTAAAGAATTAAATTTTAAAACATCAAAAATCTATTAGTTATTGGGACCTAAATCAAAACTGTCATTAGAAAATAAACTTCTTGTTTATAAAGTCATACTAAAACCAATCTGGACATATGGCATCCAACTGTGGGGAACTGCTAGCAACTCAAACATTGAAATACTGCAGAGATATCAGTCCAAAACTTTATGTTCCATTGTTACTGCACCATGGTATGTACGTAATGATGTCATTCATCATGATTTTAACATTTCAACTGTAAAAAAAGAAATCTCTAAGTTCAGCAAAAAATACCTGCACCGATTAAATCAACATCCAAATCATCATGCATTAAATTTGCTGGATAATAGTCAAACAATAAGAAGACTTAAAAGGACCAATGCTCTTGACCTTCCATTCATTTTTACTACAGCTATTTAAAACACTGTTATTTGTTATTTTTCTTTTGGAGTGTTGTCATGGGATAACATCTCCACTCATGTCATATTCTTTTATAATATTTACTTATTGCCTATTGTAGACAGATTGTAAATGTGGCATAAGTGTTAAAAAAAAAAATATTATTAATTCTTAACTGAAACAGTTGTCATCAAAATCAGTGATCCTTAAAACAAATTCTCTCATCATAAATGGAATTCTATATTCCATCAGAATAGGAGAATCCAAGAAGATATTCAAATATATATAGGATGTAAGCAACCAATATTGTTTGCTGTTTTGTACAATTGAGAGATTCAAGAAACTTTACTTTCAAGCGGTTAATATATCCGGTATTATGGTGTAGTCAGTGCCGGATTTAGGCCTAGGCAACCTAGGCAGTTGCCTAGGGCAGCAATTTCCAGGGGGTGCGGCATTTTTATCTCTCTTTTCCTTTCTGTATTTCCTTATTTTTTTAAATTTTCATTTTGCAGTGAAATTTTTTTTTAAACACTTGTTGGTAAATCTTTTCTGAAGTTTGTTCTTGAACACCTTGTGGAAGTCGAAAGTGGCATTGTCGCGGTTTCGGCAACAGTAAAAGTTCAGTAAGTGTGCAGCTGCATAATTATATTGTATCGGTATCACTTTATTATACTATGAAACTGCTTAAATTTAACTGCTTGTATAAACAAGAATGTGTTGTTGAAAATGAAATTGGATATGTGCTTCTTATTTATCGCTACGAATAGTAACCATAACTCTGTTACATTTCCAATATACTGGGTGATGCAGATAAAAATAGCCCGCCTCCTGTTTGAATGCGTATGCAATATTTTGACTGCTTGAAAATCCATTATCATATTCTACTATAAGGTATCATAACGAAATGAGTAAACATCTACAACAACGGAAAATTTTATGCAATAATAGATGTTGGCATGCTTCCTGTCAGTTATTTCATCAGTCATTAGTCGAATTATACGTTTGTTGGCATTCTACAAAATGACTTACTAGAGACAACAAAGAGTGGAAATTGTGGAAATGTATGTGAGAACAGGTTCGATTAAGGAAACCCGCGAAATTTTCAGAACAAGTTTCCGGATAGAGGACAACCGGCAAAGAGAGCAATACAGGGTTTGGTTAAAATGTGGTGCGCTACGGGATCTGTGTAAAATGTAACTGTGCAAGTGTATCTGAACATGATTAGACGTGCACAACTGTGTTTCATGCTGCAGGGAACCACTTTCAACATCATCTATGAAAGAGTCCTTTTCAGTACTTCGCTTCTGTATTTAGTCTATACCTACTTACACAGATACTTTTATCTGTGCCACTCTGTATATTGTCAATAATAATATTTAATCACTTTCCAGTACTATATAATTCGATAATGAAAGTTTATTCCGCAAAGAGTTGGAGATTATTTTTCAATTTACTTTATACTGCCTATCAAAGTAAGAAATATTCGTAATAATAAATTGTACCATCAACAAAACCAATGCTTAAAAATAAACCACAGCCTGGCTTTCACAAATCAATTTTCTTTCAACAATGAATAAGTTTGAATAGGTATGTTCCTTTCTGATGTGCTTCATCAGATCGATTTTGATGACATCAACAATAAAGGAAGTGCGAAGGAAATCTTTATAATTCATAAGTAAGATGTATAGGCTATGTTTTGATTCCAGAAATTTGTTTTCTGGATTGTAACGTTTCATTTAAAACTAATTTAAACTAAACATGACCTGTGTCATAGCTGCTCATAAATTGTTTGTGGGAGTTGGGGAGTGGCAAATTTTAGCACTGCCTAGGGATGGCACTATACCTAAATCCAGCCTTGAATGTAGTGTACTGTAGAACAAATTGCCTCCAATACTTTCAAACTTTTCACCAGCTCTATTCTCAGTGTAATAGAGATAACTAAAGACAATTCATACAAGCCAAAACCTTAAAGACAGCCATATATATTTAGCTACATTCTCTAAGTCTTCATGTACAATGTGTCTCATAACCTTTGGGATGCTCACAATTAGCATATTTTAGTGTATCTAAAAATAATTATGTATTAATGTTATAGGGTTGACCAAAGCCTACTATTTGCAGTAGCCAACAATTAAACAGAATGTTACTGAAATTCGTAGTAACACGAAGTTGTGTTTTTAAGTGGGACATATCATATCAACTACAAAAAATAATTGTGCAAGGTTCATCTGACGGATGTCAGCCAATGAACACAAAAAAGCCAAGCACTTTTGGAACATTACACTGCATTGTAACATAGGATGAACCTTGAGTTTTCTATTTCTCCCCTGAATGGAAATATTGGTCACTGGATAGGAATCATCCTGGATCACACCTAAAAACCGAGGAAGTCCGAACAGTCTTGTATGTCATGAAAGGGGTGACTCAATCAAGCTCAGTCACTTGCTCTGTTTGCACAGTTGTGCAGTGTCGTTTTAGAATTATGCTATATGGGTGTGAACCTCCAACATACAGAAGCATTTAGTTCCTCTTCCTCTTGTTTCTCTTCTTCCTCCTCTTCCTCTTCTTCTCCCCTCCCCCTCCTCCTTCTTCTTCTTCTTCTTCTTGTGCGTGATACATTTAAATACCACCATTAGATACCAGTTGGAAGAAATAAAACTGCCTTTGAAGAAGAACTACTTGCAATTGTAACTGATGTTACATAATTGATCGCCAGATTCAAGAAATTTAGAAAAGTTGTTTTACTGATTGATTTCAAAGCTGCAATACAAGCAATCACATCCAATAAAACACTCCATTCAACAACAGTCAAGGAACTAAGAACAGCAGTACCTACATTAGTTATACAAATTGGGTAAAATAATAACTTTTCAATAGAGACCTTTTGTATAGGGCTTCAATGGCAATGATCAAGCAGATATTTTGGCAAAATGAGGAACTAAAATCAATTACGAAACTAAAAAATTCAGAAAATATGAGCTAAAAAAATCATTAAAAAGGGAGCAAAGCATAAAAGGTAAAAAATGGGAAAACATCCATGGAGAATTAAAATTAAAATAGAAAGAAATCACGAAAAGAAGCAGTAGCAAGATGAAGAAATTTGGATACCATTCATCTGGACACTCTATATTGTTGTTTATTCTTAATTTTATAAAACATCCGAATGAATAAAATACATCTCACTGCTTAGAAATAAGTTATGGTCTTCATATTGCTTCTGCTTACACTGTCACAGCTACTACTACCACCACCTCTTCCATCACAATCAATCAATCAATCCAATCAATCAGTCAATCAATCAATCAATCAATCAATCAATCCAACACAAATTAAGGAAAAATAAAAACTGTATGTAAACGTCCTGTTTGTGTGTGGATGAGTTTGTATGTGTGTGTATATATGTGCATATGTTATGTGTAAGGCTTTTAATTAGTATAATGTTTATCGCAGGTACAGTTTTCTGAAAGTAACTTGTAAGTTTAAATACCTTGGGAGACTTCTCCACTTCTACGAGGCACATTCTGCAATTCCCAGCAACTGAAAGACGTTCATGGTAACAGAATCGGGGAATCTCAACTCCAACAAGTGCAGCAGCCTACAACATTACATTGGATCAAAGGAGTAAGCAAAAATTATCATACTGTATGTCACTAACAGATTATAACTTCTATTACACAAATCTGAAAGAAAGTAGGCCTACAGTAGGTTTACAATACTGTTGACAACCCACCTGCAACACTGTGGTGCCAGGATCCACCAAGACTCTCTTATCATCAATGAATACTTCGATCTTCTCTGGAGCCTTTGTGGCAGAGCCCCTGCTGCAGAGCGTCACCACCCTCGCATTCTGGGGGTTCAGCACCCGCTGCAGGGGAAGTCGTAACATGATGCAGCTCTGTGGACAGAATCTACATATTTAGTCATTTACAGTTCCTATGGATTTTCGTAACATTATTTCCTGATATCGCAGTGAAGTCTCTGATGCCTATTTTCATGTATCTAGTTTGTGGGAAATAAATCTCAAACTAATTACAGACATTGATCATTTTGAATCAGGTGCAAAACTGAATGACTCTGCTTTGGTTTTGATGTCCTTCAGTTTGAATGCCTCTTCTTATCGACAGAGATTATCTCAATATATTCAGCTTATAAAGTAAGTAACTATGTTTTATATATTTTATTTTGGTTAGACCTATAGCTATTTATTACATTCTAGTGTTGGCAGTTGAACTCAAGCGTAGTCTCAATACTTGCACTGGCACCCGGCCTTTATATTTATTTAAATTTTCTAAAGTTTTACAGAAATAAGCTATCATGTTTACTGATTCACATACTGTAATCAAATTGTAGTATTCGTTGTCTCCATCATTAAATATCAACTGCTTTCAAGAACTGAGTCCTATAGCCTGTAGTATCCTCACTTCCAGGAGAGAGGCAGCAAAAAGTTACCGCACTATGCAGGTGACGTCGGAAAACAGATTTCCCACAATTCATTGCTCAATTCACCGGTAAGCTGTAGCAGCGTGGGCGGGCATTCAGTCTCAATCACACCTGTAGAAAAATCCCCTCTTTTGTCGTGTGGTAAGCATGGGGCAATGTCACTATTTAAGATAACACAGGACGGAAATTTCTAAGGAAATGTCGCTCTTTTTTCCTTACCAAACCTAACCTAAACTGGGTCACTTTAAGTTACGTTAGCTTCGAAGAAATGGAGCGACCTTTTCTTGGAAACTATTCATCAAACACAAGACGAGTATCTGTACTAAGTTCTACGTCTATGGGAGAAAAATAATCTTCACTGCTAGAAATAAGGACTTAAGTAGATCTACAGTCTATTTTTCAGAACATTATACTGGGGAAACTGTACTACAGTAGGCTATAGTGCGCACAAAATTTCATTTGTTTGTAGTTTTATACTCTTCTCTCTCTTCGTACGCTGCTCTTAGAGAATCTATAGGTTAAGAAGGAAAATGACTAAACGAGAAAAAAAATTAGTATGATAATCTGTATGACCAAATTACTTGTTCTGTTATTGTATTACAGTGACTGTAGAATTAGTGTTAATTAAATAGTGGAAATAATTTGATTATATTGTGCCATTATTGTCAATGTCCAAATTACTCTGTTTCAAAATGCACTTAGCAGCACAGCAGCTTTTCTTTTTTATAGGAATCTGTTCTAATAACTCAATCTATATGTTACAGTTGAACGTTAATCCCATTTACCTTAAATGTAATATAATTAAAACTGATTGAAAATATCCCACATTAGTCAGTCTACGGAAAACTTTATTGAGTACTCCTAGTTCTTTACATTCGAATGCGTAAAATATTATTTAAAACATACTAAAATAACAAAAGTACTTGTTCTTGGTTTAAGTCTGCAAAACAATACTAATTTTACTGTTGAACGATGATAAAAAAAAAACGGAAGATCTCGGACGGTCAATTTCGACATAACCTAAAACTTGGTGTGTGTGTACTGCAAAATTCAAATCTCTTAACCAATAATTGTCGTACAAAATCCTAAACCTAAATTTCTAGTCTTTGCCAATGTCATCTCAGAAATGAATGTTCACTATATTAAATGCACATTAATTAAATATTAAAATATTTACCAACAAACACATTACCTTACGGAATTAACGTATATTCTTCGCAGAACCCTGCAGATGGCAGGCAAATCGGGTCAGAGAAAGGTGATCGACAATGTACTACTTCAATCAATATCCAAACGAATTAATTTAAGCAGTGTTCAACATAATTTATTCTTGCATTGAAATTCAGATTCATATTTTTAAACAAACATTACGTATATATAAATCATACTTATTAGTAATTTGGACTTTAACACTATGATCAAATTGCATATTAAAAACATTCGTCCCTTCTCCAGCTCCACCTTCGAATGTTGATGACTTCATCATTTGAGTATTATTTTTCCATTACTTAGTAATATTTTCAGTATCCTTCATGGTTTAAATAACTTCACCACCTAATAGTACTACTTTACGACATTTTTTATAATTAAATTCCTTAGATCTAGTCTTCATTGGCCTAAATCTAGATTGGATTTACAGCAGTATTCTGACAGTGAAGGGTACCGGTATTTTGCTTTCTGTTAACTAGTCCCCATTAAAACTCACAGAATAGATTTTTAGGTAGATGTATCAATCCATGAATTGATAAGACGAGGTACTAAAAATGCTATATGTATTACACATTCTGGCACAAAAATGGAAGACTACCACTATCATGTAGACAACGCTTGTTCTACGTGAACACATGAAGCACTCAATATAAAGTGAATACATGATTAATTTATGTATCGTTTATTGAATAATTTCAAGGACTGTTCCTATGTCCTGTGAATGAAATGTTAATTTAAGTTTTTGATGTGGTGACTCCTGTAGGGCAGGATCAAATGCGAACAATAAGAAGCAGAATTAAATTTTCACTGAGTGAGAAACAATTTTCCCACGAGCCTTGTCACACAGAAAAAGAGTACCGTATTTATTATGTGCCCTTAAATCTGCTATATAGAATCCCAGCTTCACATCCCTTCCAAAAGAAATCATACTAAAAACTGTCATTATCCTTGGCCAAGTTCAAACCATAGTTCATTGGCATGCACAGTAACTACTCAGATAAAGATAAACACGATCAAAACAATTGCTATGAAAATATCTAGAGTTACAGAATGAAGAATGGAATATTAAACTGTCAGGTATCAATTTTTAAAAAGTCAATAAGTGTACATATTTGGAATCAGAAATAAATTTAGATGGGAAAAGTCAGAATGAAATTAGTAAAAGAATACATAAAACTTCAGTTGAAAACCATAATAAGCCAGAAGGAAGTGGATGCAGCAATCATAAACGAAACCAATATCACTACAGAAAATTTAAAATACTTCAACATGTAGGGATGGACATTATATATTATCCACTATACACAAACAGGAAAATAGCCAGCTAAATGTTAAATGCTATGTTTTATTTAACGATGCTCGCAACTGCAGAGGTTATATCAGTATCGCCGGATGTGCCGGAATTTTGTCCCGCAGGAGTTATTTTACATGCCAGTAAATCTACTGACATGAGCCTGTCGCATTTAAGCACACTTAAATGCCATCGACCTGGCCCAGGATCGAACCCGCAACCTTGGGCATAGAAGGCCACTGCTATACCAACTCGCCAACCAGGTCGACAATAACCAACAGTAGGCTTATACTGTATATATAGGCCTACAGCAGTTAGTAACAATGTAAAATTCAAATTCAAGGTAATCAAATTTGAAACTCAACTCCCAGCAAACTGGCTTAAAAGAAAAAAGCCAATTCTCAAACCAGATAAAACAAAGGAAGATAAATTGGTAGGGCCTATAGCAAAAATAGCTAAAAAATTATCAACACGTGACTAAACTGGTACTGTATCTAGAGAAATACACCACACATCGAGGACAAGCAGGACTTAGAAAAAATAGATCAACTTCACAATTAATCATGAAATTACAAAGAAATAAAAGAAGCCTTCAACAAAAAAGAAAATACAGTAGTAGTATTCATAGATCTGCAAGGTGCCATTTGGAGAAACAAACTAATAAATAAACTAAAGCCATAGATGTAAAAGATAAGATGCTCATGTGGTTTAAATCAATAAATCCATATCAAAACTCCAACAAATGATCGTAGGCCCACCCCATGGTGCAGTGACAAATACAATCCTATTCAACATCTATAATTGAAAAACTATAAAAACAGTAGAAGGAATCAAAACCCGCATATATGCAGATGATATTGTAATAAGGACTATCTATATATTAAAGCAGAAAATCTGAACATAATAAGGCGGAAAACAAAATAAATGCGGCACTAAAATTACTGCATGAATAGACTGAAAAAAACAATATGAAAATTGATAATAACGAAACAGTACATCAAATTTTCACCCTCCAACATAAAACTAACACATTTAATCTTAAAAAAAATCGTGAGATAACAAAAAGTGAAACAACTAGATACCTAGGTATTTATCTGGATAATAAACTAAACTGGAAACAACACATCAACCAAGTAATTATGCTCCAAGAAAAATAAATACAAGATTAAATTTAGTAAAACGTCTAAGTAGGACAAAGTGGGGAAGTACAAGTGAAATGCTGAATAAATCTACATTAATATAATTTTAGGGATAAGGAACTGGCCATCCTACCCCATTATCTCCTGGCCTAGTTGCCTCACAAGTGGTGCCTTGTTGGTATCACTTGTGAGGTTCAGACTTGTCTTTGGACAGTTGACTAAACAACAACAACAATATAATTTTATAATCTTCTTCTAAGCAGAGGTTGCCTATAAGACAAAGAATAATAGACTAGTAGTACAGACACTGACCTAAATTGAGTTTTACTTTAAATGTTCCTATCTCAAGCGTATTAAAATGGAATAATGGCAGCTGATTAGCTGATTGCGCTACTCTGGGTATTCATGGACTCTGGTTTGTGATCATTTATGAAATGGTGGAGCTCAGAGAAAGGTCAGTAATTTTAGCTCTTGTGAGGGCAGGATTTTTGACAATTGATTCTGGTCAGAGATATGGCATTCCTGCTTCTATAGGCAATGGGCCAAGGTTTATCGGGATACTGCTCAGGTAGCAAAGAGGCATTCTACAGGCCGTCCATGCATCTCTAATAGCGAGCAAGATGAGGCCCTTTGACAGCAGTTGAAGTGAACCCTTTCAATCTGCTGTCAGACTGAGGACTTTGTCTTCATTTCCTGGTTTGATGCAGACTGTTCGCAACCGACTTAGGGATGCGGGACTTAAAAACTATGTCGCCACTAATAAGGTCTATTTGATAGAAGCTCACATATTTGATCACCTTGCATATGCCATGGAAATGCTGAACTTCGCGCAGAAGGATGTAGTCTTCTCTGATGAGGTCACATTTTTGGATGGAGATGGGGTGCAGCTCTGTGCATACCATTAATCCAACACCAGATATGATCCTAAATATTATGTTGCCGGGATGCTACTGAGACTTTTGGAAACTCTCAATGTCGCGGTATATCAAGACCTTCTGAGTCTTTTGTTGATTTCAGCCCATGACCTAATTATCCCGAAGAACAGTTTATTCACCTCCAGTAGAATAATCATCCAGTTCATACATCAATGATGGTTCAGCAGTGGTTTCATCGGCAGCAAAGGATCAAACCACTACCTTGGCCTCTGAATTCTCCTGACCTGAATCTCATTGAGAATGTCTGGGCCTAATGAAGAAGACTCTTCGAAAATCCTGTCGCTGACCAACAGCCAAGAATGGGCTCTGGTCCATGGTACTTAAGCTTTGGGAAAAATTCACTCTCAAAGAAAATTACTTGCATCTATGCCTGATCAACTTCGAAAGGTCATAGAGCAGCAATGTCGACATCTTATTAATTTTTGTTTGTTTGTCTCGAGTAGAGACGGAAATCACGACTTAAGACTGGCATTTATTTTTTCCCCTTGTCTTTTCTTTGTTGAATAGTTTTAGAACCCACAGCCAAAAATTAAACTTATGACTAAAATATATTCATAATATTTATTATACTATCTTTGTATGGTATTGTTCACATCTCTCATGACATGAGATGAGCTAAATTAAAAAAAAAAAAAATATTAGGAGGATTTCAACCTACACTAGTCTCCAACTGTCACCCGTTGATTCCAATCAGTATTGTATCTCGAATTGCGTAGCTAACATACAGTTCTCCAATTTGTTTTTTTTTTTTTTCTTTCTTCCATATTCGAATAGGATCTGGTTAACATGCATACTTGCCTGAAATTCAGAAAACGTGCTCATGTGAACACAGTGTTGGAAATTCGTCACATGCAATAACAAGAGTGCGCTCAATCACTTTTGGAGTGACTGTACATAAATACAAAGTCCCTCCAAGATTAAAAATGCACACTTAAAGCACAGTGTCTCACAAAAATAAAAACGCAAAACACACCAAATACAAAAATCCATAATTAATCTACAACTGATATAAAAACTATACCTCCTATCTAGAACCAGAAAAAAACCCACTAAGTTACCAAACAATAGAAGCTCATTTCAACCTTGAAGAAGATAGCTGAAAGCAAGACAACCACCAGAGATGTTAAAACAAATAGCAGCAGAAACAATAGAAGATCGATTTCCTACAGAAGAATGGCTTCGAATCTATACTGATGGATCAATAATAAAGATAGCTGAAAGCAAGACAACCACCAAAAATGTTAAAACAGATAGTAACAGAACTACTAAGATTTTTGAAAGTGAGGTTGACCACTGGGATCTGGAATTAACAAACATAAAAGATAAAGGGAAATGAAACGAGCAAAATAATGATTCGATTTGTACATTAGAACAAAAATTTACGTGTTAACATATAGATGATATTGTAGAATTCGAAGAGAGGTCTTCAGAATTTCCATTACAATCTTCTGAACCTCATAAAAGGGAATTTGAATGGATTTAAGGATATTACATGTAAATTTTGGTAAATAGTAAGGCTGTAACATCCCAGTTGTAAAGCGAAATGCCATATTTTTCACTGAGGTATGGAAGACAAGGTAGATATTTAGCTCGCTTGTCATCATTAATCTGCAGTGCTTGATTTGTGTCTCGTTCAAAGCAAATTGTAGGGTCTAAGATCATCGCTTTCTGAATTCTTCTATTGACGGCAATTATATCGACTCTTCTATGAGAATCATCTTCAGACACACAATGAATCTCCTCATGTACTTCCCATCCTCTTGTTTCTTAGCAGGTTGGCAATTGCTGTATGGGCACGATGGTGTCTGTTGTTACACAGTAGCTCTCCCTTCTTACAGAACCCCAGTACGTGGCCAAGTGTTTCAGTCTTGCTGCAGCCAGGATGGCGACAACGGGTAGTACTGAAGGTTCTGCCAGGGACAGATCTCTCTGCGGTGACGTTGCAAGACATCTTGATGGCATTGATGTATTCCGAGGACGAAAGAAACTTTTTAGAGGAGACCCAGGAGTTGGCTTTGGGGCATTCTTCAGATGTACAAACACCTTTGCCTTTATGTGGGATTGTTTTCTGAGAATTTCTCTGAGATGTTTTCCTTTAGTTTGAGGAGTGACGCTGTTTGGAGCAATCTTCAGGCACGTGAGAGATGTTTGCTTCTCCTCTTCTAGATTTCTCACGTGATGTAGATGTGCATCATTCACGTGTTCCAGTCGCCTACAGATGTTATAGTGTTGAATACTGGCTTCCCATTCAGCTCTCAGAATTCCAAGACCTCTTACATTCTTCGATGCATACAGCATGGCATTCGGAGTGTCATCTGGGAGGGACAATATTTCCTTGATTACACTTCTGATAATTTTATCAATATTTTTCAAAAAATTTTCAGGAAGTTGGTTGAGTGGAGCGCATTGCAAGGGATAAACAAAACCTGGCCATATATATTCGTTAATTATTTTCATTTTTTGGTCTGGTTTTAACAATATGCATCGGACGAGATTATTGAGGTCACGTGACAAGTTAGTTATAATTTGCTTTTTATCTAACTTTATTTCGTCATTAAAGTCAACACCCAGGTATTTCATGTTTTCTAACTTGTTCTTCAAACTTTGAATAACAGACCCACGTAATGATGTAAGTTCTCCTGGCGACAGTTTTCCTTTTTTAATTATAATACATTTACTTTTGTGGGGATTAATTTGAAGGCCTATTTCTGCTAGCTTACTCTCTGCCAGATTGATAAGTTCAACTGCTGATCTCTCGTCTTTTCCGATTAAAGCCAAATCATCTGCAAATGCAAATGCACTTACGCAAGGCAGGTCAGTTTTAACAGCATAACCGTACTGCTTACTAATGTCATAATCCGTCAGATTTTCTGGTACATAATCTAATGTCAAATTGAATAATATAGGTGACAATGGAAAACCTCGCGGAACACCACGCTTTATGCTGATTGGTTTACTTTTAAATACATTTGTTTCTATTTGTAGTGTGTTTTCTATTAACAAGGATTTAATTATGCAGTATAAATTTTTTGGAATATTTGATTTCCTAGGAGCTCGTAAAATGTGTTCATGTCCAATCGAATCAAAAGCTTTCAAAAGTCCAAAAATACAATGCAGCAATTATTCTTTTCCAACTTAGCAGATTTAAGACATCCATTAACTAGAGAAGCATTAATGTGTGTTCCTGGCAAGTTTACAAATCCTCTTTGTTGAGTATTTAGGATAACGTAAGAATGAAGTTTTGAATCAAAAACTCGTTCAATAATTCTTCTAATTACTGAAAAGATTGAAATAGGTCTCCACTCATTGATGTCATTAACATCTCCTCCTTTGTGTATTAAAATTGTTCGTGCGAACCTCAGTGATTTAGGAACATAGTTAAAATGGAGAATAGTATTCATGAATAATGATAGAAACCTCTCAGTTTTTAAATGTCTTTTAGATACAAACAGTTATTTTATCCGGATATGGAGATGTGTCTGCTTTAATTTTGTATAAAGCTTTATGAATATAATCTACATTCACTATTATGTCTTCTGGAACATTTTCACTGTTTACATCACCATGAAGAGGAGAGTTGTCATTTGCTGTACTAAATACATTTTCAAAATGTTCAGTTATTATATTTAAAGGGATTTTACAAATTTCCTTTTTATTTAAATTATTCAAAATTTGTCGAGCTACTTTACGCCTCTGATTGTAAAAATTGTATTGAGTGAGTTCATATTCATACTTCTGTTTATTCAGAGCTCTTTTCCGTTTGGATTTTCTATTTGGGTTTGCCGATAATTTATAACTATGCTTGCTTATGCTCTTACTTACTTTGCGAGCTTTGTAATATTTAACTGGAGGATGTTGCGGTCCAGGCAGATCATAAATTCATTTGCAATAAAGTCAAAAACATCCTGTGATAGTGTTTCAAAATCTTCAATGTTTCCTTTGGACTTTATTTTAATAATTCTTCCCATTCAAACATAGGATTTGATCACTGATCGTTTTCAGAATTAGTAGATGAGTTCTCTGCGAAGGCTTCGTCATTATGCAGGTTTCCAGGAGACTCAAGAAGTGATAGGATTCGAATGCTGATTCGTAACTGGTGCGTTTTGTATAAGAGGAGTATTTGTAGTAGTATTATTTTGATCAGGTTGGCTGGAAGTCGATGGAGAATTTAGTTGGGAGCTGGTTGAAGAATAATTACCTACAGGAGAATGGCTTCGAATCTATACTGATGGATCAACAATAAACGACAGTAACTCAGGAGCAGGCATACACAGCAAACAGTTTTTCCATTATATCCCAGCCAGGGAATAGTCAAACTTCACAGCTTAAGGTTATCAGATTTTTTCACATCTCCGGGGATAAATATCAATATATAAAAAACTTTTTAACATCTCTGTTAGATTGCCGTTTCCATATATTATTTTTACACAATTTAAAGAACTAATATACTGGTACTCATTTTATTCACAGACTGAATTACTGTTTTTTTTTTTCAGAAGTGACTTTTTTGAGCAGGTCTTCTCTAGATCCAAATTTTTCAGCACATTCCCTAGAGGTCATGTTGAAGTTCAAGATAACAAAGAGTAGCATTTCCTTCATTCCATTTTGCCATTTTTTCTGAAGTCATATATTTCTTCAAGCAAAAAATTTAATCAAATAAATTATCTTCATCCAGATCACGTCCATCTACATTTGAAGAAAAAATAATGGACTGTCTCTTCACATTTTTCTCTTTCTAGGGGAGGTCTTAGTAATATAAGTACATTTCGTAGCTCTCTTACCCTGTGAATACAAGCATTAGTATATTCAACAGCATTTTCATGAAATTCATGAGAGACGCTGAGAATTCTGTTGTGAAATAAGAGCCATTTCTTTTAAGATGCTCAAAAGTTGCTTAATTGATGGTGGAATAAATTTATTTTCTTTCCTGGATTTCAGTTTTTATTAACTTCGATAATGATGAAAGACTCGACTGCAGTTGCATCCTCACTTTCAGTTTTGATTTTGGCATCATGAAAAAATGGCAAAGTTGCATTAGCAAAATTTATCAGACCAATATACAAGGATCATGAAACCATATTAATAATTAACACTGAAAACCATGAGGCGAATTTTGTCCAGGGACAGGAAGTAAAATTTGAGGACTGTTCCCAGGAAACAGGGAATAACTTATCATAGCTGAAATAGAGGCCATACAGTTCACTGGAGCAATTTTATTGAATGTATATGTACAAATGCAAAGAAAATATCATAGCAACAATGATTGATATGTTTTATTTCTCTTCCTCAGTGAGGGAGAGAAATACTACCTTATCTCCCTACGGAGGAAATTTCCCTGCCAATTTTAACCTAGAAACAGACATTTACTCCTGCTCATGGAGAAAATAAATTTCTTCATTTTACATGATTTAATATCAGAACTGGTGAGTTGGGAGGCCGGAGGGAAAAAGACCTTTGGGGAGGCCAAGACGTAGGTGGGAAGATAATATTAAAATGGATTTGAGGGAGGTGAGATATGATGGTAGAGACTGGATTAATCTTGCTCAGGATAGGGACCAATGGCGGGCTTATGTGAAGGCGGCAATGAACCTCCGGGTTCCATAAAAGCCAGTAAGTAAGTAAGTACTGGTGAGAGGGTCGCCGAGTTTTAAGTATTCTTTTGTTTGTTGCTATTTGACCGTTGAACAAAATATAATATGAGTGTAATCTGTGAACAAAAACTCCACTACAATACAGGAGCATCATATTTGACCAGCTATTTGAGGTAAACGCAAATGGAGAAAAGAAAGTATATTCTGGAGTGACAAAAGAGGACGTGGAGAAGGAACAGGGGAGGGGAAACAGGAAGAGGAGAAGTAGATGAAAAAAGAATCAAGTGGGTTGATAAAATGTATAATGTTTTAAACATATTTTTTAAATCACATTTTAAAAGAACTGAAAATCGAAAATTTCTAATTGAATTATAAACATTGTCCAAGATCGTTTCATTTCTACATAGGCTACCACAGATGAAGAATCATCCAGCATTTCGAAGCTAACAATAAATCTATCATCAGGGAAGACAAGGAAAGAAAAACCTATCTCTTGTGTAAGTTACCAAGAGCTATTATCCAGATTGGGGACGTCATAATAACTAATTATCCTCATTAATTTCCGAATAATCTGTTTTTTATTTCTATTAGAAATCAACAGAATAATGATAAAAAAATAACAATAACTGTTAAGACCTTAAATTCAGAGATAATACATTTATAGTCACTGTAATTTCTAGTTCATGAAAGTGCTTAAAGGAAGTACAGAGTGGATATTCTCAAGGTACATGTTACCGATTCTTAACATGTCACTCAGAAATTCAAGATGTAGTGATTGCTGTCTTATCTGATGAATTCAAAATATGAATTGTAAAATCTCACTCAGAGCTCCCAAAATACAATTTCTATTTCATAATAAACAAATTATCCACTCAAAGCAGAATTTATTTTGAATCCTAAATTTTCTCAAATCTGAATCCCTCAAATTCTTCATATAAGTTCTGGAAGATTCCACTAGATGGCATACTGAAAACAATGTGGCACTCAGGGACACCACAAGGTAATATTAGTAATTCAGGTACTTTTGAAATTGCAACAATCGCTGTTGTTTGTTAGTGAATGCTCCTACTGGACATCAATGTCATTAAAACTTATCTTTCCAAAGCCTTTTAGGTTAGGATTAGAAAGATTCGAATAAAAACGCAAAGATTCATTCGACTTTTCGAATCTTTTCAAGATTTGCAGGCGAAGATTCAAATGTCCCATCCCTATTGAAAATTAATTTGCATGACAATAGCATTTCTGAAACCCTGATTTCAATGGTTTATATGTTGCTTTATAATGAATGAGGTACATTATTTTAATCGTATTTATAATTTTAGCCTAATCACTCCTCCTGCAAGTAGTTTATTACACATTTCTATTATAATGATTGCATAACAAATTCCTGTTAATCATCCTCTTCTTCTACTCAAGTTTCATTATACATTTTTGCAGAAAGGCCTGAATATGCAAGGAATGACCTATTGGACACAATGTCAAATTAAGTATTTAATATGGCAGATGAGAACTTCAACACAAACAAGAGTACAAATAGTTATAGTAATAACCCCATAAATTACATCATAATCACAGATTGATAAAATTAATTCAATATGTTATTACAGTGGGATCTCGTTAGTACATTCCTCAATATTGCGTTTTCTATAAAGGACATCTATTTATGGAAGACTCAGTCCCAGTTTCACTAAATACATACTAAAACTTGAGGACATGACGTTTAAAGTCCTTTGGCCCTAGAAAACTGTGTTAATGAGATTCCACCATATTTACTTTATTACCAGTATGAATCCTGTAAATTATGTATGAACTATGCAAAGAAACCAATTCTGTAATGACAAATGTTTAAGGGGCTTGTTACGCAGAATTAAGATTTTATTATAGATTTAATTCATTACCACCAGTTCCATATATTAAATGCATTTAAAATTCGTACTGCAAAAATCCAAAAACCTATGCCAACTTCGGAACTTCGTTTAAATAATTTCTCTTTAATGTTTATACATAGTAATTAACTTGGTTCGAGTCCTCATGTGAGAAGAAATTTTCTTATGAAATTTCGGCCAGTGTTTGGGACTGGTGCCCACCTAGCATCATGATGCACTTGGGGAGCTACGATCGATAGCAAAATCCCGTTGCAAATGCCAGCTATAATGGCTGGGGGGATCATCGTGCTAACCACACGATACCTCCATTCTGGTTGGATGATCGTCCACCTCTGCTTCGGCATGTGAACGTGAGGCCAGCAGTCAGCTGGTTGGTCTAGGCCCTTCAAGGGCTGTAATGCCACGGATTATTATTAATATTATCATTATTATTAAGTAGTTAATTTAATCTTCTTTTCAGTCAATATGTACACTTGGGTCTGATGATAAACAATCGAAAAAAATAAAAGTTCAACTGATGTTAAATAGTTTAGATCTAGATTTTGCAACCCAATAAGAATCATATTATACATTTGGATTCAGAACTACCTTGTGACAGTAATATTGACAACCGTGAAATTTAATAGTCTTTCTGTGTTTTACTGGTCACCAATACTGATGAAGAATGGTGTACCATTAGAGTCACAAAAATGCCAAATAAAGGCAAAAAATATATGACAATACTGGTTTTCGCCTTTGGAACAACTAAACTAGACACAACGTAATGGTGCTATCAGTCAAGGCTCTGTTGCCATCTGCATACTTGAAGTGCGAGTACTGCAGGTCTGAATAAAATTTAAGAGTAATGGCTTTAAAAATTGAACATCATATTAACTAACAGCTTCAACACAAAGTTTAACATCATATTATGAACTGACTGCCTTGACACAAACTAACATGTAACTTACTTTGTTAGAATGCGTAAGCTTTGCTACACTGTCTTTGAAATTATTGCCAACAGATGATATCTGAATGCTAAATCCTGTAAATTGTTCAGTTCTCCTTTAACGTGTCAATGTTGTACTTGCTATCCCTTTACCCACATCATTTCTCGTAAAACTACCTTCTGTTTTGTCACATTCAAAACTGAAAATCAGTATAGGAACAAATAAATATTTTTAAACATCATCTTCCTTTCTTCTCTTTTTAATGAAAAGAATAGGTTAAGGTTCTAATATTTTTCACAGAAAGTTGTACTCCTCTTAATACAGGTATGTACAGTTACAAACATAATTCATGAAATACTTAGTAGTTTTTAAACTCATGTAATGTAATAAATTAAACATTTCCAGACTATGTGGTTATTATAAAGTAATTGAAAATAAATACAAATTCTAAACAAATTTAGCAATCAAGATAAATTAAGCGACTGTGGAATGTGTAAAGAACGGGATTTAATTATTCTATGCTAAAACAAATGCTTCTGTTGAGAAATAAACACAAGTTTGTTAATCATTTGACTTGTGTAATAAAACATTTTCCAAGTTTGAGAAAATGGTTTTTATCTTCAAATAAGAATTGGTTCGGTACAATGTTACTGTGAATGTTGTAGAAACTTCACTGCTGGATTAAGAAGATTTCAGACAAAAATGCATCTGAGAGACAGCCCTTGTACCATGCTTTCTTATTATGCAATAATTAAGCTTTGAAAATACTGGTTCAGTTCATAATAGAATGAAATCGGGAAGACTTGAAATTAGTGACATTCAGGTTGCAGAGGTTCTTCGTGAAAGCCGAAACCTAACTAGAGAAAACCAATACGGTAATCAATCAGCGGTGCTTATGTGTTAAGCATATGCTTGCAAATACTATAGAGTAAAATTTTACACTAACTTCTGAAAATGTTTCTTCATGAACTGCAAATAATATTTGAATTGAAAAACTGAAACAGAACATTATCTCTAATACTATGGACAATGAGGCCCATTTTACTTCCAATGGTGGAGTTAATACTCGCAATTATCGAATATGGACAACAAACAATCCACGTGCATAGACTAAATTCCATACTTAGAATATATATATATATTTTTTGGGCTATTTTACGACGCTGTGTCAACATCTCAGGTTATTTAGCGTCTGAATGAGGTGAAGGTGATAATGCCAGTGAAATGAGTCCGGGGTCCAACACCAAAAGTTATCCAGCATTTGCTCGTATTGGGTTGAGGGAAAACCCCGGAAAAAACCTCAACCAGGTAACTTGTCCCAACCGGGATTCGAACCCGGGCCACCTGGTTTCGCAGCCAGACGCGCTGACCGTTACTCCACAGATGTGGACTACTTAGAATACTCCATAGCTACTTAGTTCACCTTGATTGCGGTTATATTACTTCCAACTATGTTAGTTACTTTATAATAACATTATACTTTCAATAATTTCAGAACTTAAACACAGAAGTATAACAGTATGACCTGAAATGTCAATTACAAGGATTGTTACATTGAAAACTACTTTAGAGTGAATTGGATATTCATGAGACCAAATCTAGCAAATTCATTTACACTGTTCAGTTATCATACTCAGTTCACAGCACAATTTTAACGTGTTCATTGTCCATTCATGACTAGATGGGACAGTTATGAATGGAGTTGCGCTGAAACACCTCGACATAGCTGGTTATAAAAGCACATGCACGCTCAACCATCTCAGCAGGATCCCAGCGTGGACTGTAAGGGTAGTCTTCACAGCGCGTCTTATATGGCTTACCATATGAAGAATGGTAGATGGACTGCAGTACAAAAGTAGGGCGGTCACGTGGGAAGTGCATGGGCAACGACACATGCAATAGGAAATAGAAGTCGCGGCACTCTAGTAAGAAGGAGGCGCGCGAAAATGTCACAGCATCGAATTCCAGCATGGCCTTGCCCATTCGGTAGCAGAATGCAGCTAGGTACTCTTTCTTACGCTCATACGTGGCAGACATAGCGGAAACTCGCTCCCGCATCTGTTCTGCCACAACAGGCACATAGTCCATTAGGCAACTGCCAGAGGGGAAAGGTGGTAGATGGAAAGATGCAGAGCCTCCCAGAGCTTTCTCGACACGTGGCGAGAGATAAAGCTGAGGTGTGATGCGGCTGCCCTCAGGAGGGTGAAATGTCACTAGCAGTACGGCAGCACTTTCACCAGAGTCTTCGCCTGTCTGGATAGGCGGTAAATCAGAAAAGTCTATGTTGAGGCGGATCAGGAAGTTGACAGCACCCCCGAGAAGGCGTGACTTGACTCCACCACTCCGGCTACCAATAAGCACCTCGACATCCTCCTCACGAACTGCTGTCTGGCACACCAATGATGAATACTCGAACTGCAGTCGTGAGAAGTCGTTCAGCAATGACACCTAGCACACAACAACAATCAATACATCCTGCATTATTAACTGCACAGACTTTAACGTTATGTACTTTACACTGCACATATCAGATAAAATCAAATTTATTATTCAAACTTGCCTGGTGTTTTCTATATAGAGTCAGCAATTCACAGATTACGTGCAACAATGACTTCGAATCCTGATGATCCCAATTGGCAAGACTTGGTACGCCTTCTTCGATTACTCCCATTTCCGGATCTGATAAAAATGTGTCATCATCGAAGCAAAAATCTGGAGGAAAATGTGGCACAAAGCTGTTGAAAACAATTTCCCACGTAATGGACTGACCAGCGAAAGGTATTATCAATTTGAAACGATCACCATAATGAGATGTTTCTACAGTAGGTCTTCCAGATTGAATGTCATCTATTTTTAAATTTCCTGCGCATATTCCTGCAAATAAAATCAAAATGTTTACCACATATTATAGTGGAAGATTACCTTAATAAAACCTGAGATTTCATCTGATCTACGGACACAAACCTTAAATTAATATGTTATATATATTCATGGTAAACATAACCTATACACTTTATAGATGGCATAAATTACGTTATTACAAATTCCTATGACCCAGAGAATTCTCATACAATTTGACCGGACCTATTCAATCTTACAGTTATTAATCTCAACATAATGATCTAGGCTACATAAGCTTACCTACGTTCCCACTGTACAATACTTCCTTTATATAGGGCTGTACTTTTGGATGAAAAGATTGTAAAATAGTATTTCCATCCATTTTTAATTTTTGACACCTATTCACTCCCGTCTCCTTTTTACATGGAATATTAATTGGGAATATTTTTTGTGACAATCAATTGGAAACTGAAATTATCATGAAAACGCCAAACATAAAGACACTAATCATACAACCCGAACGATAAGACCACACACTACCCAAATGTCGCCCATTTCACTGCTCAGAGTTGCCAACCATGGAACAAGAAATCCCCCTGTATCATATTAAAAAAAACCCTAAAATTCAGAGAAATACCCTAAATTTTTTAAATTTGTACTTGGAAAAAAAAAAAAAAAAAAACATAAAAATAAGCAAATGTGATCATACATACACAATTAAATGGAAAAATTATTCACACATCATGTACACTGACCTGACATGCAACAGAATAGAATAATCTTTGGATTTCTCATAATTCGTCCTCGCAGTACGAACTGGGTTGCCTCCTGATGCAATGGGACAACATTGTGTTGCATTTTGCAAGTTTTGCCATAGTACCACAGTCTACTATATACAGTCGCGAAGCTTGAGGTGTTTTTTTTGCAAATCTCGTGATAAAGCCCTCCAAGCGGTTAGCAACTAGAAACAATAGACTGTCCATGGTCGAACTTTGGACTGTGTCGTATTTCTATCGAGTGCTAGCTCGTTGCGTATTTCACATTGATGCTTGTGAAATGTTCGTTATTGGTTGTAATGAAAATGTTAATGGCTAAAATATAGTGATGGGCGAAGTTGTTCTTTTCCCGGAACAGTTCCGACTGTTCCGGTTCCGAAAAAATACTATGTTCCAAATAACAGTTCCGAAATAACAGTCACCAGTGGTGATGAGTCGGAGTCGTTGAGTCGTTCAAACGAACGGTACAGTACCCTCCCTCTTCACCATGCTGCTCACACTGGAGCACTCATAGGCATGACATAGTACACATTCTTATCTATAGATGGCACTGCAATGCACATTCGAATCGATTTTGGAAAATTGCTGTGCATGCGGACAGAACTCAAAAGCTTAATGTTAGTAATTAAACAGCTGTTGACTACAAGGACAGAATACAACACTTTGTTTTCGTACATAAAGTTATAAAGACATGGTAGCCAACTAAAAAAAAATAACATAACATTTAAAACATATGGTATGTAATTTCTCTTCTCTCTATTACATAATAAAAAAAACAAATCATTAATTTTTATTTTTACTTTTCTTAATGCAGTTATAATAATAATAATAATAATAATAATAATAATAATAATAATAATAAATATTACAATTTCATAAATAAAAAAGATATATATTGGCAGTACTGAAACCTGGAAACCCCGCAGTGGGTTAGTAAAATGTTGGAATCGTATCTTTACCAAAGTGTAATTTAAACTTCGCATTAAACCTCGCTCTCCAAATCAGTACTTATATGGGTAGTTTCCAACAAATAATGCTACAACATTTTTGTCGTTCTTTGATAACAGAGAAGATAGCACAAAAACTTGTGCTTGTCAGACTTAACCTCAACAAACGACATACAGACATTGTAACTAAACCACTCATTACCATTTACGACTTTAACCTTTGTATAGAATCAGCTGATCAATTAATTAATAATAGTATGCGTACTTTATGACTTTGTAGAATGTTTATAAAACAGAATTAGTCAACTAATGGTGAAATAAACCATAAAGCGGGAATGAATATTACAGATTATTAAATACTTACTATAACATTACAGATGATATGTTGATATTAAAGTTCGCGCCACCGCAAGGATTTCAATTTCCATGCGCCCCCCTCCAACCACGTGAGAGTTTCAAGTACCAACTTCATCCAACGAAGTTCCAAGTATAACATAAAGAACAACGAAAACAGTGTAACTGCAGCTGTCGGTTCATCGGAACAAGCTCCGACGTTCCGACTGTTATCTCGGAGTCGGAACATACCTTGTGCAACGCGGTACTGCGAGCCCGCAACAGCTGGGCAAGTGAGCAGCTCGGAGTCGGAACACTGTTATTTCGGAACAGGAGGTCCCGACCTACTGTTCATTTTTGCAACAGTTCCGAGAGAGTCGGAACATACCCTGTGCAACGCGGTACTGCGAGCCCGCAACAGCTGGGCAAGTGAGCAGCTCGGAGTCGGAACACTGTTATTTCGGAACAGGAGGTTCCGACCTACTGTTCATTTTTGCAACAGTTCCGAGACCGAAACAGTTCCAAAATAACTGTTGTGTTATTTTTTACCCATCTCTACTAAAATATAATAATTGGAATAATAATATGGGACAAGGAGGAGACGTTTGTAGTGCTATAAATTGTAGCAACAGTAAGAGAAAGAGGCCAGAGTTAGCCTTTGTCCGATTTCCGAAAGATTCAGAAAGGTTCCTGGGTTTCCACAAGAATGCTGTGCAGAAACAAAACTCTTAATTTTGAAGTTCTTTGTGACTGTTAGAATACGTTAGATACCGGTTAAAGTTCTGTCACTGCTAAATTTCCAGAGAAATAAAGGTTAGGTATACTTTTTTTTTCAGAGGATATATTTTTAATTGTAGCTATTAATTTTGTTATTATTTTTATGTGTTATATTACTAAAGACGTAGAAAAATTAAGTTTGTTTTAATGAAATTTATTGATCACGTTTTATTTTCAATTCTGGTGGGATTATTATTGCTTAGACCTATTTTTTTCAAAGGATATGTTTTTAATTATAGCTGTTAATTTTGTTATTTTTATTTGTTGCTTTACTAGAGACGTAGAAAAAGTCTGTTACAATAAAATTTATTGATCACGTTTTATTTCCAATTCTGGTGTGATTATTATTGCTTAACCTCATCCCACTTTGTTAACTACGTAAGCCTACACTACAAGTACTGGTACGCGTAAGTTACTCCATTAATTCATATTTCCATTATTATTGTTGTAAAGGGAAATGCAAATTAATATTTATTGGTTTCATAGTTAATTATCGCTATAATCTTGAATGAGTGAAGTTATTATAGTAAATTTCAGTTCGTTTTGCACAAACAAAAATTATATTACTTATTTCTTGCAGGTATCTTCGAGTTTATGGTGGAATTTAATATACTTCATCAAAATAATAAATTAACTTTATGCATTTAATATTTCAATAATGGAAGGAAGGTTTAATTTTCCCAAAAGAACACAACGAAAGTGTAACATATTTTGTCGTCTGCTAGGAGAGAGATGTGCGATGATGAGGCGATAGTAGCGATCCTAGTGGTGGGCAACTACCCATGTTTGCATTTTTACTACATATTGAGCTTCGCGACTCTATATAGTAGACTGTGATAGTACACTGAAAGTCTACATCACTTACATCTTGCTGAGTGCCGACTTTTATTCTGGCATTTATTGCGTATAATAATTAGTATAATTCTGCCGAGTTAGCTCTGTGGTAGCGTATCTGCCTACAGACTAGCCAGCCCGGGTTCGATTCCCGATGGGGTCAGAGATTTTCTTGTAAAATTTCTACCTCAGGACTAGGTGAGATGGTGGTACACAACTTCTAATCACTAAATTGTGCACCAATATTCCTGGGTTAAATCCCAAATCTCTCTGCAGTGCATATGTCACTGTTGATAGTGATTCGTTCGTCAGAAGGGGACATTAAGCCTGGTGGCCCCCTTGGTGTTATTCGACAAGAGTAGGCTATGTGCTGGCACCGGGTTTCCCCTTCTCCCTTCCTCACCATCATCATCCTCACCCATTCCTTACACGAACACTTAACATACACTCTCCCTACTACATGACATCATTCTTCACAGATACACATCATGCATAATGTGGCCCGCTGAAGAGGTGTGCAGATTAGTCCACGATTCTTCAAGAATGGAAGCTTTTGCTTTTAGATATTCATTGTAGAACAAGTTTGGTCCATATGCTTTCCTATCCTTGCTGTTTTGTACTGTGGCCAATGTTTCCACTGTGACAGGTTCAATGGTTCCTATGGTGAGATGATCTGGGGTAGGTCTGGTGTCTTTCTCTAGTAGTAAGATACTGAAGTGGTTAACCAATGTTTGCATGGGTATGTCCTTGGGGAATTTTGGTTGTGGGGGTCTCAGCACATTGTAGGGAGCTTTTTCTGCTTCTTCTGTTAACTGCCTTTCTTTCATTTGCCGGTACTAATTCTTTGCTGTTTTAACTGTTGCTCTGTATTGTTTCCTTCTTCCTGCATAAGCTTTCAGCTTCTCTTCTGTTGAGGACTTTTTAATATCGTATAGGGCTTCTCTTGTTTTTTTCTTCATGCTGTAGCACAGCTCTTAAATCATGGGTTTGCTCTCCTTGGGTGTTTTTCCATTGGCTGGGTGACTTGTCTTACGAGGTTTTCTACTTCTTCTAGTGCCATGTTTATGTTGTCATTTCCTATATTCATTATTTCTGAGCTATTAACGTTTTGGAGTTTCTCAGGGTCTAGCTTCCTCAACACCTTTGGTTTAACTTAAGCTTGTGTCCCGTGAGATGTTGTATTCTCCATGTAGAATGTTGTTTCCACAGGCAGATGCTTTTTGGCTGTGATTTCATTTAGCACTTTCTGTGGTATGTTGCTGGGTTCTCCATTGATGAAGTCTAGGCCTATCGTACTGGTGCTGTTGAAGCCTATGTATGTCTTTTCCTCCTTTTTGCTTGTCAGGACAAGACATTATTCTTGCTCAAGGAACTCCACAACTGTGTGTTTTGCTTCTATACGACAATTAAAGACCTCTGCAATGATTAGGGGCTCGGCATTTGTTACTTTTCCTAGTGCAGTACTTATGTCTTCTTCTGTGAGTTTTGGTTGAAAGTATGTGCAAATTACAAAATATAGTCAGGTCTTTATTAGCATGATTCCTAATTTTGGTCTTCCTCTGTTTCTTTGGACTGCAAGATTGTGTATGCAATAAAACTTTGTGTTCCCAGTCCTGAGTGAGAAAGGTCTCTATCAGCATTATGTCATATCGTTGGTGACATAAGAGTTAGGACACAGTTAAGTCCCTCCATATATTGCCTTACTTCTAGCCCTTTGGGTCAGAACTATGGTGTTTGCACTGTGCTCAGATATTTAAACGGGATCCCTACTTTGAAGGATTTCATGTGGCGTTTGCCTGGACAGTTGTTCACATTCCACTGGCTCATCTATTCCAGTTCTTGTCAGATATCTCCTTTGTCATTTGGTCTTGTAATGTACCGACGTATAGCCATGCCTTTAAGTCTTCTTCCTCTTCTTTCATTCTTGTGATATTTTTTTTATACTGGAGACAGAGCATCTAGGGGCTTCAGCGACGTCACTGCGGAAGAGCCCGCACATAGCAGAATTGTTTGTTGCACTACTAACTGAAAACGTTGACCACTTACTTTCACTAATCAAGCTGCACTCACACAATACAAAAACTTCCGTTCAGTAAAAGTTTTGTAGATGAATGATACCGTACCTGCTAGTGCGGGAGGAGGGGGTGGTCGGATAGCTTAAAAGTAACTGATTCCAAGCCTCTAGATGCTCTGTCCCCGGTGTATCTCTTCCTTGATTTGTATTCTACTGTCCTCTATTCCCCTTCATTGTCATCTCCATCTCTTGTTTGGTCTATTTCTGCATACCCTTGAATGTTGCCCTGTGAGTCGTTGCTGTTTTGTAATGAAGTCCTGGTCTTTTGTGCAGTCTGCTCAAAGTTCTGGGAGGTTTGGTGTTCTGGTTTTGATCAATGTGAGTCTGCTGATTGGCCCATTTCCTTGCTGATGGCTGCATGTATTCATCCTTTGTGTTTCCGAGACTGTCTCTTATTGCTGCCAGTATGGAAGAATACGATTATACATCTTGATTACACAACTTTTAACACTGTATCACTTAGGAATATAATTTATGATGATCACTTTCACAAGCTTATAATACCTATACCTGTTTTTTTTGAAAGATGGGACATGACAGTTAAGCAGCCGAGCTTGGAACTACAGTGCTACTGTATGTTGCTAATATGGACTACCATGCTGCCAGCTGATGGAAGCTAGCAATTGACGTTAAAATGGCTGATGTTAAAACATTCATTGACAATTGACGCGAAGGTAAGAAAACAATATAAAAATCGACAGAGAATCAAAGACGAAATGTACCAATGCTAACAATGTGTGCACAATAAATGTCACCAAGAGAGCTATTAAGCACTCGCCACATGGGAACGGTAAATTTGGCAACTCAACCATTGTTACCATTGCAACGGGCCTACCATGCTATGTGACATTCAGTTGTTTTTCAGATCGCAACGCTCCTGTCATGTTCCATCTTAAAAAGACAAATATATACAGAGTTATCTTACGATAAAATGGAAAATATTTATATGCTAAAAAAAAAAATAAATAAATAAAGTGCAACTAAATGACCAATGGCCATTTTCTTTTGTGACACACGTATTTCAACCTTCTGCATTTCTTAGCTAGTTCCTTGAACAGATAATTTTAATTCACAGAAACTTTATCATGTACAAACACGGAAATAAAATTTGGAGCTCCCTTACTGCATAAGTTTTGCTTACAACACACTGCTTATGTGCAGTGAACAACAGCCCCTCTTTATATGCTATTTGTGGACAGTCGTGCGAAATTGTTACCTACAAGAGGAAAAGGAATTGGTTGGGTCACTGCCTGAGAAGAAACTGCCTACTGAAGGATGCACTGAAGGAATGGTGAACGGGAGAAGAGTTTGGGGCAGAAGAAAATATCAGATGATAGACGACATTAAGATGGATCATATAAGACAAAGAGGAAAGCAGAAAATAGGAAATATTGGAGAAAGCTGGGTTTGCAGTGAAAGATCTGCTCTTGGGCAGAACACTATGAATGAATGAATGAATGAATGAATAAAGTTAGACTCCCATTAAGACTCGCTCCAAATTTTAATTCCATTTCTTTATTTATGCACATGAGAGCAATTTCATTTAGGCTCTCACCCCCAGTAGTGTTTAAGGTACGATTTCTTAGTGTCGAAAATGACCTTGCAGGAGTACGAGTAGATATAGGGAGAGTTGCCATTATTGTGAACAGATTGTGTATTACTGGAAGTAAGTTAATGCTATAATGTTGCAGAGCTTCAATGTCGTTTCCTTCCTTTTTTTTTGGGGGGGGGGGGTCAGAGGTATACAATATGAAATTAAGTTGTATCAATAAGTTTTCCGAGTTTAGCATTAATTGATTTAAGTACCTATTTATTGTCCTCCCCCCCCCCCCGTTGAAAAAATGGAATTACTTTTTTTGAAACTTGATGAAATTTTATTGTACCTTAATAATTCGAAATTCAAGATAGTAACTGCAGTCTGTTGAATGTAAATTATTTCTCAATTTATTAGGATCATAAACGTATTGTTATAAGCGATAGGATGAATAATTTTTATCTTAATAATATAATGTAGGATAATTATTTCGGGAATTGTTATGCTTTAAATTCTGAGGATATTTTAATGCTTTTTTTTCATATAACTTTGGAATGTTTCCAGTCAGTCTTAAAAAGAGTAATTCAGAGAGATAGAAGTCTCAGCACATGCCAGAATTATTAAATATGAAAAGAGAGTTCTTGCACTAACATACTGTTTATAAAGTAGCCAAATCCGAAAAAATATACAGTATGTATTCTATATAAATGCATAGGATTAAATATAAATATGTTTTAAGGAATTCCTATTTAATATTCCTACTATAGAAATATGACAAAAGAAATACAACGCAGCATGGAAGCTTATTAAATCTGAACTCAAAACACACAAACATAATGTACCCATGTCACCTGATTACTGTGTTATTCAGGTAGACCGAATCATGTAATATAAGTGTATAAAGAGAACGAGTATTAATAAACTAATTTCAATGTACTGTATGTAGTATCAAAATTGAAAGAGGTAACTAGGCTATGAATAAGGTCTTAACAAGTATAAATAAAATGGACTCTTGACAGTAGACACACATTTGGCTTCAGTAATAATTAGAACTTTAAAGATTTTATAGTGGCTCACCTGTCAGGCAAAAATCTGAAGTCAGCATTGTCGAATTATGGAAGCGTGATTAAAAAGTGTTTTTTTCCCACCCATTACAGATGATTGCTTTTTTCAAATCCTGGTAATAACATTATTAAATTAATTATCCCACATATTTGGGTGGTGCCTTTCTTTATTTCCAACATAATTTCTGAGAGTTTTTCTTTTACACTTCAATAGAGAATTATAACTTTCAGTGGACAACGAACATTGTATGACTTGGGGCTTTCCCAGCGTTTGATGGAGAATAACTCTTCTCGGGTTCTCAGCCAGGTGAGTTGGAGATTTGCTTCCAAGCTTTCGACGGCTAACTCTGCCATCTTCTTCAGGGAATGAAGTGATATGGGACCATATCTAGCCAGTATATATTCAATAGTAGGGCTTCCCGCTGTGGGCCAATCAGGAGCTAGTTCCTAGTCCCGACTGCCAGGCACATTCTAGTGGTGGAAGCGGTAGCCAATCAGGAGCTACTTGCTGGTCCTGACTGTCTGCCGTGTGCTGGTGGTCTAAGCATATTGATGGCAGGTTTCCATGCTGTACTCAGCTGTAGACTCCCATGCCGTCAACAGGAACCTTTCTCTAAGAGTCATTATGCCTCGTCGTGCTAAAAGAGCGCAGTATAAACAAACAACAGAGTTTGAACGGGAACGAAGGATTTGCCTGCGTGAAGGTGGATTCTCATATCGTGATATTGCTGCTCATGTGAGACTAAATCGGTATATCGAGTTTTACGAAAATGCTGATTCCAAAAAAACCAATATTAGGATAGAAATAATATTTAGATATACACTAAACTGTTTTACCATTATACATTCCATAAAAGATTGCTCTCTCTCTTCGTAGATTCAATGAAGAAGGCTGTTGGTGCTCTTTAAATAAATTAAAATATTTCTTTAAAAAAGTTCCAAGTACAGTTTGACAAGAGTTTATCGGATGTTAACATAGGAATTGGAGAATATTAAATAAAAAGATAAAAGAAAAATGTGCTCACTGAACTGTTACATACGAGAAAATAATGAATATAGCTTTAAAATCATGCACATCAGCATTCATTCATCATCCACTGTGAAGTCTGCATGATTTCCAAAACCACCTACGTCATATTCAACTTCTGTACTGGAATGAATTTTCTGATAAAAAGACCAGACATCCAGGAGTATAAGATGAATAGATTAAATAAACTTAAGCTTTACCTTGCTTATAGGCTTTCCTCCAGGCCATAGAGAAGTCAACAGAACTTAGCTGAATGAACGCTGTCTGATGGTCTTCCTCGCAGTTTGCTTCAATATCAATTTGAATTAAATCTGCTTAAGAATGACTCTATTCATCTGAAGGACAAATGGTTTGCTCCTCTCCAGTTTAATTTCACTAACTGTGAGCCAATTAATATTTTGTTTCCCCCAATGTGAATCTTCACAACAAATTTTCTCTTTTTGCAACATCCTCCATCCTCATAGGCTCCCTGTGTAACACATTGTATCTGTAAATTATGTATTTATAGGCCTATTAGGAATCTGATAGATAAAAATATGGTAATACATCAAACAAGTCACATACATACATACATACATAAAGACACTTCCCTTATTGTCTTCATGAATAACACACAGGGAGTCATTAGGTTTGGTAACTTTGCTAATGTGAGGCCTAGGCCTACAGAAGTAGCTTCAAGTTGTGAATCATGTGTTACCTATAATCAGGGCTGCCGACAGGATTTATGGGCCCCTGTGCAATATTGTGCTCGGGCCCCGTTAAAAAAAAATGTTAAAAATGACAAGTTAATAATTATTCTGACAATAATTATTCACAAAATAAATAAAAGATAACCCCACACACAGATACGAATCTAAAAATATACACTTCTGTTACATTGAAAACTTTTAGCAAAACATATTACGCTTCTTTTTCAGTAAGGCCTACATAGTATATTTCGTGACGAAACTTTCGTCTTTTCGTTGTAGTTTCGTTTTCATAAAACACTATTCTTAAACAGCTGTAATTTCTGACTTGCAGGCAAACATCAACAAACAACTCTCCTTGACTACATTCATGCAAAATCATCAATTATATCATCAAAATTTAAATACTTAGCAAGATCGCTCTCCAGACTAAGGAGGCCAAGATTACTCAGTCTTTCTTGACACATTGTTACTCTGAATACATTTTTATTTCCTTCATTTTGTTTGAAGTTGGTGTGAAATTGAGCGTTGCTTGTGAAGGTTCAGAAAATAAACCAATCTCAAGTCCGTCTGTTCAGACTGTCAAAAATGAAAACAATTCATGCTTAGAAGTGAATACTGATGGTTGTGGCTGTTTAGAAAAAAATCTGATAACAGTAGTATTGAATCAGAACAAGCAAACAATAGTAAAAATGATGTGTTAATATGTGCAAGTGAAACAAATTCACACACACACACCAGTTCCTAACTCTGAGTCATGGCAAGTAACATGCGACCTTGGAACACTAAAAAGTGGCAGACAAATTGTGTCATTGAATATGTTATTCGAAAAAGTACCCCCAACCTGCCTAATAACCTTCTAAGTGACGGAACAAGAGCCTTTGCAGTATTATTTTTCAAAACTCAAGAATGGAGAATGTGTTCCTAGAGACTGGCTAGTGTGGAGGGAAACAAACCAGTCAATGTACTATTTTCCCCGATTTGTTTCACTCCACACTAGCCAGTCTCTGGGAATACTGTAATACTGTTTTTGGAAAGGTCTTATTTTCGAACAACACATTCGATGACACAATTTGTCTGCTGCTTTTTAGTTTTCCAACGTCGCTCAATTTCACACCAACTTCAAACAAAGTTCTACTCCCTTTCTTAATATCTTCCAATTTTTCTGTCTCTCCTTGCGCTTCTCAGCTCCCGACTTATGCTTCTACTTGTCCATTGTCCACTGGTAACACTAATGAACAGAATTTACTAGAAAAACGACAACGAAAAGACGAAAGTTTCGTCACGAAACATACTTTGTAGGCCCTACTGAAAAGGAAACGTGATCCTGCAGCTTGGATTTGGGAGAGTCCACTAGCATATTGCGGTGGGCCGGCAGGGGTTGGTAGTTAAGAGAACAAGCCAATTGAACATGTTCGGTACAAGCAACAGGAACATATTTCAGGCAAATTCCGGAGCCCTCAAGTGTCATGTCGATGATTGTTAACGTGGGAAACTGATATCTATTATATAAAAGTTAAACATTTACATAATGAAGTGGTAATTTGTATTAATTGTACTATTGTTGGTTAATATGTCAGATTCATGTAACAAATGGTCTTACAAAATTTTATAGTACCGGTATGTATCTGTGAATAATTATTCGTGATAATAAAAAGTAATCAGACTCACTTAATCTGACAGGGCCCTTACTGTTCACGGGCCCATATGCACTTGCCCCTTTGCCCCCCCTTCTCGGCGGCCCTGCCTATAACAACATCGATTGAACATTATTTAAATGTATACATTACAGTAAAGCAATATATACCAAATTAGTAATGTCAAACTAATCTCATAATCCTTTGTCGTCCTATTTTCTAATAATCTTGATAGTATCTAAAGTTTCCTAGTACCCAGCACTCGTTACATATGCAGTTAAGTCAGCCATTGTTGTATATTCATAAAATATGTATATTTTCCCTGGACCAAAAATATATTACAAACTGACTAAAATCACATCTAATAACGAACTATTAAAATTCTTTTCAGAAAGGGACCACTGTGTAAACACAAAAACGACTTACATAATGAGTATCTGGTACTAGGAAACTACCGATATTTCTATATTTCATTTCCCTCTTCATTGTTGATCTTCATACTGCACGCCAGTTCTACCATGTACCTCTTGACATCCTTTCAGATATCTTTATAAGCTATAAGTTTCATTACGTTCAAAACAGCTATATGTTAACATAATATATGTTTTCCCTAAACGAAACCAGACACCAAAGATCACTTGATTCTGTTTGAACAGAATAAGAAAATGATAATGGAATTTGGATGTTGCTTCAAGTGCTCACAGATAAAAGCATAATCTTGATACAACTTGGTTTTATTTAATTAAACCATTCTGTGAATTTCAAGCATTCACAAATGGTTATATCTAAAAAAATTATAAAAATGGCACTTGGTTCCTTTTACATAAAAGCCATCCAATTCATATATGAATAACAAAATGTTACTCTGAAAGGTTTTTAAAGTAGCTTAGGTTTTTACGAATGAATTAACTGTATTATTTTTCAAAAATGGTATATTTTGACAAAATAAGGAAGGGAGAAACACACTGCGATGACAGTTTATATCTTATTGAAGGCAGCAATGTCGACAGACTGGACATGGTCTTCAAAGTTCTGTATTTCTTCTACCAGTAAGTCAACAGACACCTTCTCATCTTCTACCACACACATGATCTGCAGTTTGTTGATGCCATAGCCCACAGGTACCAGCTTGGCTGCAATACACAAGAAAATATTTTTCATAATCTAAGTTTACATATTTCTTTGTTACTGAATTATTTTTTGGACAAAATTAATAGGCAAAGAGCATGTCAAGAGGATGGAGCATACTAGACGCCCTAAACAAATCTTATGTCCCAAAAGGATGAAGAAATTTAGGATGACCTAAGAAACGCTGGCGCGAGATCACAACAGATCCACTAGAGTGTAATACATGATGATGAATGTTTGTATAAGTGAGACAATGATGGGATAGGGACCTTAATTGTTGGGAGCTATTACAGTTAACTATTTCAACAAACCGGCTCAAATGTTTCTATAATCAAATCTAGATGTGCACCCAACATAGAATCATTTCCAATGCCTAATGATATGTATGGTCAAGTAAGATCTAACAAACTATGCTACCCTGACGAGGTGATTTGGGGAAGTATGCAAGGAGAAATTCATTTACCTACTATTGGTAGGATGATAGGTGAATGTAACTATTATACCTGTTTTTTTTAAAGATGAGATATGATGTTAACACTGCGATCAGAATAACAATTGAATATCGTATAGCATAGGAGGCTTGTTGCTATGGTAACAATGGCTGAGTTGCCAAATGTTAGTGACACTAGGATGCTGTTCCCGCATGTTCAGTCGCTTTCTTGGTACCATTCATTGTGTACACAATATTAGCTATTCACACGTTTCGTGTTTTGTTCTTTGTTGATTTTTGCACAGTATTATTTATATCCTCGTGTGATATATTTCCTTTATTTAATATTATATTACATTCATCATTCAGTGTTTTGTTAGTGTTTTATAGTGCTTTTTCCCTCCCTAGGGGTTGCATGACCTTGACGTTGGTGGGAGGGCAGTGAGGTCCAGTGATTCTTTGGGCTATGTCGGCGGTAGCGTAGCTACTGGCAGGGTCTCCCATGCCGGACAGGCCAAAGATGAGAACCCAGACAAAGAAGCAACCCAGAAGAGGATTCCCAACGGTTCTGAAGGTGGAAGAGGATTGAGAATCCCAACAGCGGATGAAGCGGAAGAGGCAATCCACGGGTAGATCAGACTTGTAGCTGTGGTGGAAGCAACTGATCTAGGGGGCGGAAACCCCGAAATCAAGTGACCCGGTCTTCCAGGTTGGGGGTTTGGCGTGTGGCTGACAACCCACCCTGTAAAAATCTTATCGTTAGGAAACCTAAATGGCCTCGGAAGGACTGCTCTACTGGACACCGACCACAGCAAAGAAAAAGGATTAATGATATTAATTGTGCGACTTGGAATATACGCTCTTTATACATCACTGGAAGAATGAAAGAATTAGCAGAACAATTGTCCGTGTACAAAATTGCTATATGTGGACTACAAGAGATGAGATGGCCAGGTAATGGGGTAATACATCAAAAAAAATATACAATATTTTATAGTGGTAATGGAACGGGGAAACATGAGTTTGGAACAGGTTTTTATGTGGCTAAGAGAGTGGCGGATAATGTTATTGATTTTAAACCATATAATGAGAGAATCTGCATGCTAAGAATTAAAATCAAATTTTATAATGTGACACTTATATCAGCCCACGCACCAACCGAAGACAAATTAGAGGAAACTAAGGAGATATTTTACAATCAACTAGAGAATGTATTTGACAGTACTCCCAAACACGACATGAAAATAGTTTTAGGTGATTTTAATGCCAAGGTTGGCAAAGAAGCCTTTTTAGCTCCAGCATGTGGACAACATAGTTTACATGATGCAACAAACGATAATGGGAAGAAAATGGTAGAATTCGCAATCGGAAGAGATCTAACAGTCGGTGGAACATGGTTTCCACACAAAAACATACATAAAGAGACATGGCGCTCCCCAAATGGCCAAATATCAAACCAGATAGACCATATATTGACGGATAGAAGACACAGTTCAGCTGTAAATGATATAAGAAGCCTGAGAGGAGCAGATATAGGATCAGACCACTATCTAGTTAGAGCAAAGATCAGAGTAAAAATAGTAAAGGCAAACAAACAGGAAAGAAGAGAATGGATTAAATGGGATATAGATAAGCTTGAGAACAGAATCACCTCAGAGGACTACGCCAGAGAAGTCACTAACAACTTAGACTTAAATATATTTAATGAGAATGAAGATAATATAAACGATATGTGGAGAGAAATTAAAACTAGTATCAATAAAGCAGCTGATAAGATACTAGGTAGACAAGATAAACCAAAAAGAAATGACTGGTTTGATGAAGAGTGCTTATTGATATTAGAAGAGAAAAACAAAGCATATAAGAAGATGATAGGAAGATATACTCGGCAAAATGAATTAGAGTATAAAAATAAAAGAAATGAAGCAAACCACATGTTTAGAAATAAGAAGAGAGCATTGCTACATGAGAAACTGAGCAATATAAGTATAGAATATAACAATCAAAATGCAAGAAACTTTTATAAGGAGGTTAATTACTTCAAGAAAGGATTTAAACCTAAAACTAAACTGATTAAAAACAGTAAAGGAGAAATTATTAGTAATGAAGCGCAAGCTTTGGAAAGATGGAAAGAATATTATGAAGACCACTTTAAACTAAGAAATGAAAGAGAAAGTGAGCAAATGGAACAAGAAGTATATACAGCTGAACCTTTAGTAGAACCACCTGAGATGATCGACGTGGAAATGGCAATAGATAAGTTGAAGAATAACAAGGCTCCTGGGTGTGACCACATAACAACAGAAATGATTAAAAAGGGTGGTAAAGAACTTAAAAAGACAATATTATATTTGATACAAAGGATATGGGTAACCGAGACTATTCCTGAGGAGTGGAGAACAGGGATGATAGTTCCAATACATAAAAAGGGTGATAATATGATATGTGAGAACTATAGGGCAATAACTTTACTGTGTACAGTTTATAAAATTTTGACTAACATCCTATATAAAAAAATGTTACCATATATGGAAGGAATAGTAGGGGACTATCAGTGCGGATTCAGACCGGGAAGATCGACGGTGGACCAGCTATTCATAATGAGACAAGAGACAGAAAAATGCTGGGAACAGAACATCGATTTACACTGCCTCTTTTTAGATTTTGAATCTGCATATCATAATCTAATACTTAGGACAATATGGGGACACATGCATCAACTCGGTTTTCCAAGGAAACTGATAAATGTATGCAGAATTGTGTCATCTGAACCAAAGGCAACAGTGAAATTAGGAAAGATCACAACTGAAAATTTTAAATTGGAGAAAGGAACCAGGCAAGGAGATGGGCTGGCACCTCTCTTGTTTAATATAGCCCTACACATTGCAATAATAAAATCAGAAGTCCAAATTAATGGAACTATTTTTAATAAGACACAACAGATTTTAGGCTATGCGGATGATGTCATCATCACCGGAAGAAGGATACAAGATGTTGAAGAAGCCTTGATAGCATTGGATAAGGAAACTCAGAAGCTGGGATTTAAAATAAATACAAAGAAATCTAAATTTATGTCAGTCACCAAAAGACAAAATGATCAAGTGAAGGAAGTTAAAATGGGAACATATAAGTTTGAAAAAGTAAAAGAATTTACATATCTCGGATCAATATTGACAGCAAATAATGACCTAAGGAATGAGGTACAAAGAAGAATAAATCTGGCTAACAGGGCATATTATTCACTTTTACCAATTGTTAAAAATAAAATAATATCTAGAGAAATCAAAATCAAGATTTACAAAACCCTAATAAGACCCATTATAACATATGGTACAGAAACATGGGTTCTGAATAAAAATACATGCAAACAACTAGCAGTATTTGAGAGGAAAATCTTAAGAAGGATATTCGGAGCAATTGAAACAGTGGATGGATGGAGAGCCAGATATAATAATGAGATATACGAACTGTACAAGGAATCGGATTTGGAGGCGCACATAAGATGTCAAAGACTGAGATGGTTGGGACACGTCACAAGGATGGAAACAACAAGGAAAGTGAAGATTGTCTTCAATAACAACCCAGATGGAACCAGATTAAGAGGAAGACCGAGAACAAGATGGTGGAACTGTGTATGAGTGGATGTGAATAGATTAGGAATAAGGAATTGGAGGGAGTTGGCGATGGCTAGAGAAGGATGGAAGAGAGCCATAGAGGAGGTTAAGGCCCACCTGGGCTGTAATACCAAATAAGAAGAAGAAGTATAGTGCTTTTTACTGTATCAATTTATTTGTACAGTATTGTTTTTTTATAGTATAGTTTGCAAATATTTTAGATAAACTTGTCTTTTATCATAGATAATTATCTAATTTCAGGATCCCAATTTCATATATGCCTTTTTGTATTCAATTTTCTTTTTAGTCCTAAACTCTCCTTAGCTGCTTGTATAATAATTCTTTTCAAATTTGTCCATTCAGTTTCTACATCATCACTAATTTTTATTTCTTCTAACAATTTATTCATTCTGGTTTCATATAACCACTTAATACTAGGATCGCAAAGTAAACCTATCTTGAAAAGTTGCTCTGATTTGCTCTTACATGTAACATTTCTCTTGTACCATTTTGGGGGAATTCTAACTGTACTTACTACAAGGTGATGATCTGATTCAATTTCAAATCCTCTAAATACTCATACATCTGAAGTCATTTCAGACATTTTTCTATTACAGATAACATAATCTATTATAGAGCGCGATCCTCTAGCTGACCATGTAAATTTGTGGATATCCTTGTGTTTAAATTTTGTATTCATTATTTGCAAGTCATTGTAAAGTACAAAATCAATTAATCTTTTGCCATTTTGGTTTAAAACTATTTCTCCAAATTTTCCAATATGATATCATATTTGGCTGTTCCCCACTCTGGCATTTATGTCTCTCATTATAATTACCATATCAGATTTGTTGATTTTACCTAAAACAGTTTGAAGTTCTTCAATGAATTGTTCGTTTTCCTCTTCTAATCCTTCTATTGGTGCATATACACTTACAATTGTCATGTATCCTCTCTGCAGTTTTGGCGAACTCTACTATACGTTCATTCCAAAATTTATAATCCTCATAGTTAATTCAGTGAATTATGTATCATGAACATCACTTCAGTATGAGCTTGTTCTTTTCGTCCTACTCCACAATAGATTTGAATAAAGTTATCAGTACCTTTCAGTTTTTTAAGAGTTTCTGTGACCACAGCTATCTTGATATTCTTTTTGAGCAGGTTTTCTTCTACCTGATCGTCTTTATAATTAATACCTCTTACATTCCAAGTTCCGAAATTCATTAAACCTTTTGTCTTCCACGTATTCTTTTTCACTGTCTGTAACACACCTATGTCGTCGTCAGTTTTATCCATCCGGCTATCTACCATTTGAGACTTCACTGTAATTGAATTTTCCCAGAATAATTTACAAGACTATCACCAGGTAAGTCCAGTGGTGGGACTGCCACCTTATATAGTCTCTGAACAGACATTACATGACATTTCCTCCATGTCGTTGGAACAGGTATACCGCTCGGTCTCCAGAGCCTCGTTAGTTAAAGAAGGTTGTGCCACGAGCAGATGAGGATGGAAATTGGGTAGGAGAAGCTATTTGAGACACATTACTACCCTTTACAACCCTCACTAGAGATTTATCTAGAGAAAATCAAAACTCGGGTGGGATTTAATTGACTATTACACAATTAGAAAAAGTATATAAAGATTAGAAGAAATAAAGTACTTTAATACAATAAAATATGCATCTGGTATGCAGGAGAGCCTAGAATTTCTAGCAGCACACTATTCATTCCTGCCTAAGGCCATTGAAAAACTGGAGACTAGGAACCTACCTCTCCTTTATTCTTTGGCGGTAGTTGGGGAAGCAGATTAGAGGCTAAAAGGAGCATGGAGAAATTCGCTCAAAAAACTCATCACGGTGTGCCAGAAAAATATGGTCTAAGTTATTTGTAGGAAGTGGCAGATGAACTCTGGGCCAGGGTTGCAGTCCCAAATTTTACATTGCCGGAACTCTTTATGTCTTTTAACCTATGGGGAAGGGGGAAGGTTTGGATGCAAAAAGAAAAAAAAAAATTAGACAAAGAAAGAAATGCCATAAAGTGAGACTGTCAGGATAATGCAAGGCAACACCAATCAATACCTACTCCATTAATTAGCTTCTGAAGCTCAAGTAAACCGAAATGGTCACTGTAAGGGTGATTATTCTGCGCAATGTAGGCTTAATAAGCTGATATAAATTTCACTTTTGTTGCTTCACAGTGGGCTGCACTCGTTTATTCGCCAACATTTTCAACTGATTAGTTTTCAGACGTATCAATAATGTTTGTGCTATATTATGAGCATTGGATTTCTTGTGTTCAATAATTTTTTTTCGTAGTGGCTTAAGCTGATCTGATCTGTTCGATCCATAGTAATTTACTGAAAATGAGCACCATTCATTAGATACAGAAATACACTCTTTTTTTTTTTAATACACCTAACATAGTTACTTCATGACACACTTTACAGTCTAGCTTACATGGCTTACAATCAATCCACGGATAAGCTTCTTTTTTTTTTTCTTCACCACATATTTTCTTCATTCCATACATTCAGCCATTCACTTTGCAGGCCGACTTTTTGGTTTTTTGGCTTTTACTATTTTGAACATTATGATGTTGAATATTCTTCGCAGTCATACTGGAACTGTATCTTCTGTAACAGTATCTCAGGTTGAATTACTAGGTTCATCAAATAGAAGCGATGGACTTGAGATATCAACAATATCAGGAGAGGAAGCTTTTGTAACTCCACTAGTAACAGCAATAGCACGAGAAAAGAAAGAAGTTATTGGTTTTTGTCTATATTTATTTTGTTCCATATTTACTGAAGGGCAATAGATAAAAACAAAAGTTTCAAGCAGTCTTTTAGTCACGTTATAGGCAGTAAATTAACTGTTTGAAATTCACTTCGTAAAATAACTGGGAAACAAACAAACAACACATTTCGGTAAGTAACACCATAGACAATCTCCTGTATCGCACAAAGACGCGAAAACTAACGAAATATAATACGAAACGAAAGTGAATGAGGAATCATTTCATGCAGGCGCACTAAAGTTCAGTTTCGTAGTTGTTCTGTCACTGCTTCTTCCCCCATTTCTACCACACATCCCATCTACGCTCCTAGTGGTCTCACGACCCTCTACTTCCGAACTTGTTCCGATTTTCTAAAGAAAGCACAGAAAATATAATCACTAAATATTCTGACATTAACTAAGATATCGTTAGCTGGGAAAGTATTGTGATGTCACAACAGATTTTAAAATTTCAAACCAGTGCCGGAGCTCTGCTCCATCTTCGAACACAGTGCCGGAGCGTCGCTCCACTCCACCTTCACTACATCCCTGCTCTGGGCTAAATACTGAGGAACTCTGGACTAAATATTGGGAATCTTGCAAGGGTTCCTCTTTTTAAGTTTGCCTCAGTTACATCATGTGATGTTGAACGTTCGTTTTCAGTGTAACTGACAGGCTTATATTAACTGGGGGGGGGGGGGGAAGGCAACCTGAAAAAACTCTTATAGTTCATTGCCATTTAAATTACAGCAAAAGCAGTTGCATTAAAACAAGTAAAATTATTTTATATTTGTTATCAGAATTTCTTGAAAGTATAAGTATAGTTAGAAGTTATTGAATCTGTCATTAAAAGTACACTGAAACATCACCATAGGGGTCCACACCTATGAAGTAACGGTTAGCACATATGGCCATGAAACCAGGTGGCCCAGGTTCGATTCCCGGTCGGGACAAGTTACCTGGTTTTCCCTCAACCCAATATGAGCAAATGCTGGGTAACTTTTGGTGCTGGACTCCGGACTCATTTCACCGGCATTAGGCCTATCACCTTCATCTCGTTCAGATGCTAAATAACCTAAGCTGTTGATAAAGCGTCATAAAATAACCTACAAAAATAAAAAAAATAAAAATTTAAAAAAATTCACCATAGGTTATTTTTTAATTTTTAGTAATTACATATTAGTGCATATTTCTAAGGTTTCTAGTGCATAGCTGCATAAACATTGTGTCGGATTTTAATGCGTAAAAAGTCTCAGTCTACTCAGAAGTAATGTTGGTTTTGAAGTAAAATTTTAGTTGTAGTATGTTGTGATAAGAAATTAATCTACTTTCCAAAATAAAGACCATTAGATGCTACGGTCTTGAGCCACCTTTCAGTGAGGTTTTTATCCCATGAAAATGGTTTTTGATGCAAAGAATCCAATGATTTCCAAATTCTGGAAATTTCTTCCATGCAGAAAGTTGGCCATGGATCGAATTAGATTATGATCTGAAAGTTCAGGATCCGGGCTATATGCTGGGTGTGGTAGCAGTCCAATTCCTTCTATTCCTGATTTCTTTCCATGGTTATTCTAGTGTTATGGGGTCTCACATTGTCATGTTTCAAGAGAATTCTATTTCAATTAACTAATGCTGGGTACCTTCCTCTTAAAACTCCATGAACTCATTCTACATGTTCAGAATAAAGATCCACTTTCACTGCATATCCGTTTGAAACAAAGTCCAAGTGAATCACACCTTCAAAATTCCACCAGACACAACTTTATTTTGGAGCCAAACTGATTTTAACGACTTTCGCAGGCTGATGGGGATAGCCTCTGCTTTGAGGTGCAAGGGTTGCGGTAATATATCCATTTTTCATCACATGTAATAATTCGCCTGATAAATCTATCATTCATGGGACTAGCAATAAGCTGATAACAGATATTCACTCTGCAGTGAGCCTATTCCTGCCACATGCTCACAATACACAATAATAACAACAATGTCCTGTAAATTGCAATTACCAACTAAGGAAGTCATTAAAATATACCAAACTTAAAAAAAATGACATTACTCATGAGTCCACCTCATATATATTGTGACAGCGACGTGAGATTCGAACTCATGACCAGTGTCCCGCAAGAGAGAAGATCGCGCGGAGCACTTTGGGATGGCGCGCGGCGGAGAGGGGAAAGGGCCAACGCGGCGAGAGAGTGGAGAGAGAGTGCGCGCGCATCTGGTGCTGGTAGAGAGGAGAGGGCTCTGGATTTTTCTGGAGTGCCATCTCTAGAGACGTGTGGAACTTTCGAGGCTACGTCACTGTGGTTATAAATTACAGACGCGAAGGAACGACAGCAGTTTTCAGTTGATTAGTCAGCCAGTCAGTGAGAAAGCCAGAGCAAGCAAGCCAGTCTTGTGTACCGGAGTTCGACTCGAGTGTGCATCCGCATCTGCATCAGCATCCGAAGGCCTGAGTTCGAGTGCAGTGGACCGCAGTTGGAGGGACCTGAGTTCGAGTACAGTGAACTGTCTCTGGAGGTCCGTGGTTCGAGATACTGTGAACTCGAGTGACTGAGCTAGAAGAACTGTGAACTGAGAACTGATAGTTCTGATTTGTAAATAGTGCTTTGTAAATATTAGTTAAGATTAACAGTTCATTGTTGTTCGTACTAGTCCAAGTAAATTGTCATTGTCGTCGGTGGAGTGCTATAACGAATACTGTGTTAAGTGAAAATCCAATTGTTGACGAGAGCGTTTAAGGCGAATTGTAGAAAGGAATTATTGTTGTGGCGAATAAATTACATTGTTGTTACTAATAAAAATCACAATATATATATATATAAATGAGATATGATAGATGTCATTAAAAGAACACTTTAATAGTGTCCTGTAATTGCCTTCACATAAAATTATCTATCATGTTTAGTCTCAATAATGCAAAAGAAGTGTTACATTTTGAAAACATGTGAAAAAATGTCCCCCTTATAACAGATTTTTATTTGATCCTTTCAAGAGTGTTACATGAAGGATTTACCATATACTGTATGTAAGGATATAGGTATGCATGCATTGCATGGCAGTAAAGAGAATGGTATAACAACAGAATACAAACAAAATTATTGTCGTTGAACTGTCAGTGTTTAGGATTTATGAATAATAGAAAGTCTAAGATTAAAAACTAATCTCTACTGAGAACAGATCTAATCTTAATATAGGGAGAACATTTGTAAAATATATAATTCTCAATAGACAAGAACATCCTGTATATGCTTTCACTTGTAAAAGTAACATCAAATTCTGTATTTTCCACCAGAGGGGGGATGGAAACATACACACATATACATATAATTTTTAAATATACTCACAAGCGCCCCACACCAAGCCATCCATTATGATGGTCCTCACTTTGGCCTCCATCTCCTTCATGTCGGTTTCATCATCCCATGGCTTCACATCTAGGACAATGCTAGACTTGGCGATGAGTGCAGGTTTCTTTGATTTCTTTTCTGCATATGCCTTCAACCTCTCCTCCCTGATCTTTGCTGCCTCTGCATCCTACCAAAAACAGCACAAAATCAGAATAGTTCTCCATTCTATATATGCACAAAAATTGACGCTTCTGTAATAATAAAAACAATAATTATTGTTTTGCATACACACATTTCAAAGAGTTTCACAATAAAATTAGATGTTGTTTTATAATGCCAGGCGTTTGACAATAAAGTCATTTGACCTCTTGCACTCCAATATTTTTAAAAGATATTATCACGGTCAGCCAATGAAGCACGGATTTTGAATAAAATTAGATGTATGATGCAACACAGACGTAAGATCATTCTTCAATGACACTGACACTATATTAAATACGATTATCTAATAGTTCTTATGTATACAAATTCAGTTGTCATTAATTATAATGGGTCTGCTCTTAATGTAACATTAAATTCACTAGATTTTTCTTTTACATTTTGATCCTAGTGTTACAATAAAGATGTCAGCAGCGACAGGGGCGGCAGCAGCAGTCTTTATTTGAAGATGCTTTCATCTGCAGAGGTATTTCGCACGTTGAAATACAAAATGGCTGGCAATTGTGCCTGGAGCCCTGTCAGGGACAGGGTTCTTTTTACATATCATAAATCTACAACACAGGACTCATAGCTTTATGTCTCTCCCAGACAAAGCCATGTTAAGGATTTTATACTTCTCGACTGGGTTTGAACACAGATCCAACAGCATAATAATCACTAGAGCATCGAGAACCACTGAGAGAGGTGGAGAACCAATCATGAAGTCTAGCATGTAGTGATATACAGTAAAGCTTGCTTTATTCTACAGTCAGACTGATAGTAGAGCATTACTACACTGTAGACTTCAAATTTCAAACAATTCAAATGAATAACTCGAGGAAGTGGTTGACATTCACTTATGTCACTTCTGTGCAAAAATGGTAGATGAGAAAACAATATTCGTTCCCAGTTACTGCATGTGGTCAAGTACAAGAATGGCATATGTAAATACCAGTGGAATCATTGAGGTTAGATAAAATGTTATCATGAAAGCATTCAATGTAAATAGTTAGCTCAGGTTAAATTAGATTGGAGCCTACCATTTTCTTTAAACTTTTACACACTGATATTGCTACAAATATCCAGAGTTACATGTAAGAATGACCCAAGACTAACTCAAAAAAATTGTCATTATTATAGAAAGCCTTCTTCATCGGTTCTTTAACGATACTGTAACAATGAAAAGTTATCTAGTCTTAGTGAAATTGGTGAGATGAGTCCGAGAGAAAGCTGTTTAGAGAACTTATATGTTGTACATAGCTTACGTATTTTTTGCATGTACATCATCAATATGGGGATATTTTCATAACATCTAAACATACTCATATACCTCCCAAACTGTATGTAGGGGCTGTATCATAATAAATAGGTCATATTAATACACAAATTTAACCAGCAGCAGTGATTATACAATGAATATAAGTAAATTTTGTGGTTAAATTAGTTACAATTTTTATTTTGAGGTTATTATTTGTCTTTTGATTAATTTTTATCACGACTTCATTTAAATTTGAGACTACAATATCTTTGATTTTAAACTAGGATTAGATATCCTAGGCTACTATTTTAGATATAAATTATTTTTAACCTAGGTAGTATTATTTGATGAGGCTGGTGAAACAATTAGTGCATTAATGGCAATTTTAAATAAAGAATGAAAAACATTTTATTTATATTAGTTTAATATTTAATTTATTAAATACTGAACCAAAATGAAATATTCAATTTCATAAAAATAATAAAATTATACCAATTAGAATAATTTTTATTACATTCCTTGCATTCTACCTAAGCACTATTTTGAATATGTATCGCATTCCTTTACTACAGTGGTTCCCAAAAGTTGGGGGTCGTGTAAGAAGATGAGGGGGGAGGGGGGTCGCGAGATGATTTACAAAGTAATACAAAAATGTTTCATTAACATACATTTATTTTGTGTTTAGAAACAAACATAAATAATGTTGAACAAATATGTCTTTTTCAGAAAGAAGCTTCTCAAATATGGAGTTCATATTTCATACACACAATGACATAATTAATGACTTAATGACTTAATTTTCAAATTCAAGGAAATTTCTTGCTTTTGTTTTAATGATCGGCAAGAAATTTATATTGCATAAATACGAGGTTTCAAATATATATATATATATATATATATATATATATAATTAAGAACTTTACTGTGTACTTTGCAAACTCGAGGTTCTTTTCATCCAAAAAAATGAAAATACTCAAAAAGCTGTTGTTTAAAATTGTGGAAACGTCATTGCTTGTCGGCAAAAACAAACTCAGTGTTTATCATACATAGCTAAATTTTCCATAAGTTCCTTAAATACACTGGAATGAATCAAATTTCCTTTTGTCAAGTGATACTGACCAGAAATCAAGTTTCTTTATAAATCCACTGATTTTATCCCTGGCTGTTGTTATATTAACATCTTGGTCTTGCGAACTATTATTCAAAGTGTTTAAGTATTCGAAAATATGAGCAAGGAAGACCAATATAAGAAACCAAAGAGAACTGGGAAATAGGTTTGCATATTCCGATTTCTCGTCTTGCAAGTACCGGTACAATGAATGTTCTGCTCTCAACTGTAAACTCTTTTCAACACATTACTCATAAATTTTGCTGAAAATACGAGTTTGTGACGTTCTTCCTTTGATGAGATTTACTGAACTATTACCGCAGCATCATGATGATAATAGTTTGAAGTACACTGGTAAAAAAAAGTTAAGCATATTTCCAATTTATCCAATAATACCTGATATTTATGTTTCTTTTGGTTTTATGTGGCACGTATTATGTTTACCAATTCAAACTTTTTCATTTGTTTTATTCTGCATCACTAGGTAACGTCCAAATAACAGCTAGTAAACAAAGCCTGTAATTCGAGCAAAGTTCAATCAGTGTCGTTTTGCTTCATAGTGCTTCATAGTGCAGTACAATGGCTCGGAACACCCTTACAATGGCAGACCGCATCAAAATCATCACTTTGATAGAACAAAACATGAGACAAGTTGATGTTGCTAACATCCTTCATGTGAATCAGAGTATTGTCTCCAGACTGTGGAGAAAGTTCCAGGAAATCCAGTCAATAGCAGATCGACCTCGCGAGGGCCGTCCACGCAAAACAACACCAGGTCAGGACCGGTATGTAAGGTTATCTGCACGTAGGAACCCTATAGCCTCAGCTACAACTCTGCGCCATGACCTGCGCGAAGCCACTGGTGTTGTTGAAAGTAGCAAAACTGTGCGCAATAGACTTCATGACATAGGGTTGTATGCTCGAAGACCACTCAAGACTCCAGCACTCCGTCCACATCACAGGGGTGCTCGTGCAAGATGGGCTAGAGCACATGAGAATTGGACACGAGACCAATGGACCAGAACTTTATTCTCAGACGAAGTGAGAATGGGCCTACACCCTGACAACAACTCTATTCGCGTATGGAGACGAACAGGGGAACGAAATCATCCCTCAATGACCGTGGAACGTCACCAACAGTTTGGTGGTTCAATCTTGTTTTGGGCATTTGTCATGTTTGGCCGCCGCACACCACTGGTTTCAATAGAGGGAAACATGACTGCTGCCGTGTATGAGAACAACATCCTTCAACCCATAGTAAGTGGTTTTGAAGAGACTGTAGGAGAAGGGTTTACTCTACAGGACGATAATGCTCGGCCTCATCGTGCTCATAGTGTGCAGCGGTATCTGGTAGAACATGGGATCCGAAGAATGGATTGGCCAGCATGCTCACTGGATATGAACTGCATAGAGCATGCATGGAGCTTTCTCAGGAGAGCCATTTCCAATCGTCCACATCACCCATTAACGATTCAAGAACTGAGGAATGCTGCCTTGGAAGAATGGGACAATTTGCCTCAGGAGAGCTTAGATGCGTTGGTACTGAGTATGCCCCGTCGCATACAAGAGTGCCTTAGGGTTCGTGGAGGACCAACACGTTATTAAACAGGGTACTGAAAGCACCATTTCCTTTTCTTTGATGATGTACGAATTTGAACTTCCCTTATCTTTTCCGTTGTTTCCAAACAATGCAACTTTTTCATTTCATATTGAGTCCATTGTTAACAAGTAGTGTATTTCTACTTTTAAGTTTATTCTGTGGAACCAAGAAACCCAATTATAATTTATCTATTTTATTTTAATTAATAAAAATCGTTATATGCCTAATTATGCTTAACTTTTTTTGACCAGTGTATTAGAAAAGATGTTTACTTAATATTTCGTGTCATTGTTACACTATAGAGTACTTCTATTTTTGTTATTCTTTGGATATTATCCAATGGTTTTGAGTAAAATTATCGTTATTTTCGATTTTACAAGGATTTGTATTTTTCCGATGGGGTTAATTACCAGTCCAGTATTGCGGGGGGGAGGTGTGGAGGTCGCAAGAGGATGTCTCACTCAAAAATGGGTCACGTCTTTCAAAAAGTTTGGGAACCACTTCTTTAATGTGTCTGTACATACTAAAGAATGAAACGGCCTTTATGAACTTGAAATTTATAAGTTAGTCTTAAAAGGAAAATTTCATGAATAATTTGGTCTCAACACATTCAAATACTGGCCAGATTTCAGATTTTTTTTTGTGCCACTCACATCTTCATCGTCTGAACCAAAAAGGTCGACATCATCGTCATCGTTTGCTGCTGGTGCTGTGCCATTCGCAGCTCCCCCAAATGCTGCAGGCGCCTTCTTTTCTCCGGGCAGCTTCTTACGTTCATCTCCAAATGATTTTATGTGGTTGTACCACCGCAGAAGGTGAGGTGTTGTGGCAGTGGGAGGCTTCGCTAGTGACTCGAATACACTAACATCTGCCTGGCTAGCCTGGAATCTTAAGTACAACCACTGTGTCACACTTGTCTTCCAAGTTATATTAAACTTTTTTCTCAGATACTTAACGACGCTATATCAACTACTAGATTATTTATCGATGGAAATAGTGAAAGCAAGATAGTATTTAACAAGATGAAGCCGTGGATTAGCTATGGATTTACCTGACATTCGTCTTACAGTTGGGGCAAACCTCGGAAAAACCAACCAATTAGTTCAAGCGGAACAAGTGCACAATACTGGAACCGCCTGATTTTCACATATGCCACTTATGCATTAACTCAAGTGTCTTGCGGGAATCGAACCCACAACCGAGCGCAATTCCAAATCAGTAGACAAACGTGCTACCGTCTGAGCAACACCAGTGACTGAAGTTCTATATAAATATTACACTACTTGATACTGTATTTTGGAAACACAATATCCAAATAACTCAAGTTTACTGCTAAATGCACGTCTTGTATAATTCTCCACATATTGTTTACACTATCGCTGCAATGTCAGACAACAGAAATCCACTTCATCTTTCAAGTGTAAGAAGTATAGATTTTCATTATCCCAATGCATTCGACAAACATAGACAAATTAGTTGCTTTTAGTATTTTACGATAAACTGTTGAGGTAATGTATACAGAAATTTTCCCTTAAATTCTCAGTTTGTGCCAATCTTCGGTAAGTATCTCCCCACACCATACTGTACATAAGACTGACGTCTAACATGTGTTTTGTTGTGGATTAGATAAGTTAAATAAGGGGATAGCTAAGTGACAAAAGAGGCCGAGGTGTGTGGCAAGGTTAGTGGGTTAGTTGAGGGGATATAGAAGTGACTTGAGACCGAGGAATGTTAAAAGTTTTCCATGGTTTAAGTACGTTTTCTCTCCCTATATAGTGTAGGGAGATATCGAAGTTTCATCTTAGTTTGTAGAGTTAAAACATAAAGTAAAACTATATTAGTAACTAATTAAATATAACATAACACTAAACTTCTTTATTGCTTCCCAAGTCAGTACTAACCTATGAAAACAACTACACGTGTTGACAAATATATTTGACTGCATTTACGCGATTACTTACCCTTCCACGTAACTTCGATCTGCAAGAAATGCATCGAGAGATTTAATACCTTGTTCAGTCTTTAAATCACCAATTGCCATTTTGATACGGATAGAAATATAAAATAAATCCTAACAAAATTACTCAACACGACTATTTCTGCTCAATGCAGCTGCAGAAGAGACCAAAAACAAGTGACCAACGATTCTCTTACTGTCGCCATTGATTCGTTACTTTCTAGGCGGATATGACAGAGATATCCACGGTTATGGTTCAGATCAGAGCCACCTACAGTACGTATGCCAGGTGCCAGTTCAACGGTTCATCAAGAGGGCTTGCCCTGGGCCCGGTTAAACTATAAAACGTCTTTGCTGGGCCCTGGTTCGGGTGCGGCTTCAGTCTGTTCCCCGTTTGATCTTTGTAATAGGAAGAAAAGCGCACAATGTGCAACATTTATCGTGACAAGACAGCTTGTAGAGAAATTTCTTTCATCATGCAAACTGACAGTTGACTTTGTAAAAAAAAAAAAAAAAAAAAAAACTGTTGTCCGTAAATATTTAATTATGGCGTCAAATAGTGTAAGCACTGGTGAAAGATTACTTGCTTTGATTGATGATATAGAATTAATTTCGAAGTAAGTATTAAAATCGCACTACATTTGTTTCTATATAATTAGTACCGGTGTTTCAAAATAATCAGACGAATGACATTAGGCCTTCCTATTACATTAATGAATGTGTAATTTGACATAATATGCTATAGGTCAAAGAAACAATGTAGGTGTACTTCGGTTATTTTTTAGCGTGTTGTTGCTGGAAAATTATTCTGTTTTGGTGGCAGTATACAAATGACATGCATTTCAGACCTCAATCTACGTCTAACCGTCTCCAGAGGAAAATTTAAATTGATTACTAATTCAGAAGGATTGGAATATTTGAAATAGAAACATGAGAATTTGTTTATGTCCCTTCTTATAAAATCATTACTGATAAGTACATGGTTATAAAATGATACATCAATGTGCTATTAAACGAAATTCAGTTATGTATTGTTCATATCCAAGAATATCTCGTGTCACAAATGACTGGCACTCTACTTGTTTTTGCGCTTAGGTAGTTCCCGTCGTACTCTGCTTATATAGCTTACCTTGCATATGACAGGTCAGGTTTGGTTAGTTTAAGCTTTTGTCATGCTTTGTGTATACGATCAACTGCATCTCCACAAAAAAAAAAATCCCTTATAAATTAAACAGATTTTCATCTGAACTACCTCAGCGCTAGTTTCCTGAAGGTACTCAGTTTGGACAGACCTCCATATACGAACAGCGGCAAATTGGCAGACCTGTTATTCCATCAATGTATTATTATCGCTAAACTTAAGTTTGCTGTTTTCTTCCTCTCTTCACCCTTGTGGACACAAAATAAATTGTTGTCAGTGGAAAGTTTCTTTTCGTAAACGTGATGATGTGCTTTCGGTAAACACTAACTAATGTGCTCCTTTAATTTTTTTAAGATAAATTGTTGACATTGAGGAAACCGTACACTAAAGTTGAATTAAAAACCGTAAGAAATGCTGAAGAGATCATTTTTCAGGGAGTTAATTGAGAACACAATCGCCCAGAAGCACCAGAAGTTGTCGAGTTCGGAGCATTTACTGATTACGGAATTGCTGGTGGCCAAAGACAATGAACTGAAAGAGGTACTTAAACTAGCTACCGAGCAAGCCAAGATAAACCACAAGATGGAAGCACTGAAGGGTGAGGTAGAACGTCAGGACCAGTACATTCAGCAGCTACAGCGTCAGCTCAAGGAAGCTGAGCAAATCTTGGTGAGTATCGGCACTACGAGTGGGGTTTCTGTAGGATTATGTTCTGAGGACAGCTCTGTAACAGCTTAATGTCCTCTTTTGGACAGTCGTCCTTGGCAGTCTAGCTAGATGTTGAATCTGAGTTTCACGACCGAGAACGACGGATTTTAAAGGACTATAAAATGCTATAAGATTGCATTGGTATATGATGTTCGAATAGAGAAAACAAGTGTTCTTTTGTACTTAAATCAACGTGGACATAAAGGTTCTGAAGGCTCCTACGAGGTAGTTAAAACTTTCGAAATATATGGAGCTTAGTCAATAGTATTAGGTATCCAGTGATGTACAAAACCTAAGAGCCTGACGTAGATATAGGCTTACATTAGTCTAAAACTAAATTAAGTTGCTTTGTTGCAGGCAACTGCCATCTACCAAGCCAAACAGAAGCTGCAGTCTATTGCACGTGCCAACAAACGCCCAGTGCCTTCAGAAGATCTGATCAAGTTCGCACACAGGATCAGTGCATCAAATGCAGTGTGTGCACCACTCACTTGGCAGCAGGGTGATCCCCGCCGACCCTATCCAACAGATATTGAGATGCGTCTGGGATATCTGGGCCGACAAAGTGACCTACCAATCAACGGGCATCTCCTGCAGCATCCAAACAATCTGTCAGACCTCCATCGGACAGGCCACCCACCAGGTTCAGGTATTTCAAGCAACTTTGGTTCATCTTTACTATCAGTTCTTACACAGTTCTTCAGATTCGGGATGGAGAGCAAAATAGGTGTATTTATACTGAGTGAATGAATTACGGCACTTCTTCACCACAGAGCAGCTATTTGACTTTCAGAAGCAATGATTCCTTGCATTGGTTACAAATACATATGTTATTGGTAAGTAAACATTTCTATCTTTGCATCTCAGCTTACCTTAATCTTCGTTGAAACAAATTCTTGATTAGGTGTTATACGCATATATTCATGTTAGTAATTTATATAGCTTAAAATATCACACAGGTATATAGTATTGAACAGTGGGTATTTATTTATGGTGATTTTAACATCATAGCCATCAATAAGACAATGATATTAGATTCAACCATCTGCTTTGAGAGAAACTTCTCACAAGCAGACGAGGTCAACAAAAAAAAAGAAGAAATATATGAACCATGCCTACCTTTCCTCTCTTCTAAATATAACATACCTGTTAATCAGTGGGTCGTCAGAGGTATGTTATTTGGAGCGAGAGGTTCCCTTCTATAGTCTACCTAGCAACTATTAGTGAAATTAAAATTCCAAGTCTTTCAAATACAAAACACCTTATTACAAATTCTTAGGGACTCTTTTCATATCATTCAATATAATTTATATTTTCAAGAAAGGTAATTTTGTCAATATGACATTTTGGCATCAAGCGAGTCCCATATCCAAAATTTAGTATTCTTTAAATTAATCAACTTAAAAAACATAACTGTTCTGTATTCTGGATCCTTGTGGTCACCCTCACTGGAGGGCTGATGATTTAATCAAATCTTTCTCTCTAAGTATGGGTTGTGAAGTTCGAAAAAATTCCTTCACATTGACCTTATGAATAAATTCTGAGGAACAGGAAGTTTTTTTATAAATGCAGAAGAAGGCATATGTCTTCACCAAGGAAAATTTGGATGACATTGAACATAATTTGGCAAATGTCCTTAAAATATTTTACTTTCGTAGGAAATAAATCTGTCATACAAACCTGTGTGAAATGCTACAAAGCCATTTAAGTTAAAGCCTTACATATTCACAGTGATGCAAAAACTAATATCTGGTGATCCTATAATCAGGTTTCGATTCTGTGAGTGATTTTAAATGGCGTGCATGAGTATCATCTCCATGAGTATGTAAGTACACAAATGTTTGGAATAAGAAGGCAGACAGTTTCAGCCTCTTCTTTCTTAATTTGAGTGGGTATATGACGTTTTAATTGTTTATAATAAATAAAGTTTTACATTAATAGTTTGAGAATTGTCAGACCATTGATAACAAGCACTCTCCATAACCTGCTTGTTGGAGCATTGCTTTGAAGAGTTGAAACAGCTTTGTTGAATCTCCCTGTGTATATGCATGGAAGGGTCACTTTTGTTCACTAACAATACTACATGAATATATATACTTTGATATTACAAATGTATTTTTGAATTGAAATTTGTGTTGCAGAGCTTCCATCACAAAACCAATTCACCTGGCACCCGGCAGGAGAGATCCATATGGCAGTAAGTGGTCAGGGCAGTGTCTCCATGGACACACGAAATCACAACAAGGACAATGACGACGTTGAAGTGATGTCCACAGACTCTAGCAGCAGTTCGTCGAGTGACTCCCAGTGATGGCCCTGCTACATTTGAAGACTGACTGTTTCATCTCATCCCTGGAGGAAAATGGCAGATAAGGGCCCCTTCAGACAAGGCTACTTAGCAGTGCCACTAGTGATTCGTTAGTGATGCTGCGAATGCACATTTGAAGCACTGCTTAATGCAGTAAAATATAATTATAACAGACGCCAGTATTATGAAATTATTTTCTGTCCCTGCCTTCTTCTCATATAATTTAATGTTAAAATAATTCAATTTAACGGATTTCGTTTTTACGAAAAAATCAGTATAAGGAAATAAAAATGTCACTCCCTTGCCAAAAAAAAAATATCTACTTTTTTAACGAAAAATATTTTAAATATGGAGTATAATTTGTTAGCAAGTAGGAACATATTTCATATTATAATAATACTGCAATTGCATAGTGACCACGTGTCGTGGTCATTAAATATCTAGCTACTATATAGTGTTTACTATGTGCAGAAGCCTCTGAATTTTATGTTAATTTTTTCATCCAGTTGTTCCTTTGTTCTCCCAATTTAGTTTCCTCCTACAAATTAATCTCGCAACATGGTGCATCCAATCACAGCTCACTAACCTCACAACATGGCCTCCCAAACATCCTGGCACCTCCAACAGAATGCTTCATAAAACTTGAATTTTGTTCTTTTCTTTAAACGCATTTCGATATAAGGAAATTTTACTATAACGAAGTAATTTCAGAGGTCCCTATGTTTTCGTTATACTGGTATTTTACTGTATACTGCATTTTTGTAGAGAATTTTTCAGTCTTCCAGTGAACATTGTCATAGAGGGAGATATACTTTTGGAAACTTTGCTCATGCGGCGAAAGAATAGAAGAATAATTTGAGTCCATCGTTTGATTTCGTAAAGACAGAATTGAGGACTATTTCATACTTCGATGATTTATATCAGGACGATATAAATTTTTTGTTTGTTTGTTTTTTGCACGTATAAGAAATAATTTCAAGAGCTTCTAGTAGGAATTACCAATGAAATTCGAAAAAAAGAACGTGGCACAATAGGCTGTATACTGTCATGGTAGTGTAAGGAATTGGTGATCCAATAGTGGACTGGCCTTGGTTCTGCTTGAAACCTACAATTTAATTCCATGTATTGCAACAGAAGGCATCACTTTTAGTGGCTGCCACCAACCGCAAGACCAACCACTCAGAGTATCTGCAGCACCACTATTCTGTGGCTGTGTCTGAAGGCCTTAATTTATATCCATTATTCACAAGTGGCAGCACTTCTAAAAGTGGCCTCATCTGAAGGGGCTCTAAACCTGACAAAAAAATTGTTTTTACCACAGACTTACGTAGGTTAAGTATTGATGATATGGTCACTTCTCTGTCTTCCTCCTACAATTAATTGTGCATACTATATCCCATATTGAAAGCAGCTGTTACGATGCAATGTTGTGTGCAGAAGAAATGGAAATTGAAAAGTGGGACTTTCTAATTAATTTTTTGTGTTTGGAACACAAGCATAAATTTCGCAGTGATTGTACAAGGAAAATGAAGTTTCTTCTATACATTTTGTGTTCCTGTGTTACAATAAAATTATATTGCATTAAGAGTACAGTAGATATTTTACATATACTATAGCAACTGTTTGTTATGATCTGCATATGTAGTCTACGAAATAATATAAGACGTGGAATATGGATCTTGAATGAATGGATTACAGGTGAAAAGTGGATTAACATGCACATTTAGGTCACCCATAGTATGATCTCCAAAACTGAATTTTGACATGGTCGGTAAATTTTATTTCGAGCCCTCTCATTAAGAAACGGAATTTTCTTACGTCTCATACCAAAATCTATGATCCAGGCCTCCCATCTTTCACTTAGGAAGGAGGCTAAGAATTTTTATTGTGCTTAGAAATCCATCACCCTTGGCCAGTTGAACCAGTGAACCTCAGAACCAAGTAGCAAGCATGGTAAATACTACGTCATCAAGGAATGATGTTTGTCACTTTTATTTATTTATTTTTTAAAATTTTATTTGGTTATATAACGACACTGTATCAACTACTAGGTTATTTAGCATCGAGATTGGTGTTAGCGAGATGGTATTTGGCGAGATGAGGCCGAGAATTCGCCATAGACTACCTGGCATTCACCTTACGGTTGGGGGAAACCTCGGAAAAAACCCAACCCGGTAATCAGTCCAAGCGGGGATCGAACCAGCCCCCGAGCACAACTTCAGACTGGCAGGCAAGCACCTTAACCGACTGAGCTTAACTTGTACAGACTTGGAAACAAAATTTGGGCCACCTAAATTACTGAGCATGCGCAGTATATTATAACTGGAACTTGGAAAATTCAGGTGGCCCAAATTTTGTTGCTGGATCTATACTTATCCTGCGACATCATTAATGGTCCTGTGTTGTGCTGATTACGTACATGGTCAGGCAAGCCCACAATATGAGATAATCTAGTGTTAGTCCAAAGTTATATCCTGCCCTACAACCGTATTGGCTTGTAAATCTGTACAAAAGGCAGAAAAATATGACAAAAGAACAAAAGAAATTAGAGGAAACACTATAAAACATATCATCATTCATACATCTAGTTTCATCATGATTTTATAGTGTCACAAACTGCTGAGACTTCCAACTCTCTTATTTCATCTGCAACATGTGTATCTTTGAAGAGACTTCTTCATATACAGTATATTATTTCATTCTTCATTCTCGTTTATAAGATTTGTCAGATATGAAGCTGCCCACTTCAAAGCATATAATAACGCGATCTCGTGAATCAATCAGCCTTTTTGAGTTGTGAAATGTTGAAAAATCCCAGTTTTTTCCTGCAATATGAATGTATCGAATGTGGTATTCATCACAGATGACCCAGAGAAATGGCATATATGTGGTATTCATCACAGATGACCCAGAGAAATGGCATATAATGTTTATGGACGCAGAATATAACTAGTGTAATAAATTCATTTGGTGTTCGATAACTGACTAAAGTGAATTGGCTCTCTAGTTCACATTATTGATACACAGAAGCATTCTAAATAGTATCGGATTTGTATCTCATATCATTATTCTTGGAAAAAGAACTAGTGAAGTGCTTTGTGTGGAGTGTAGCATTGTATGGAGGCAGAAACATGGACATTATGTACAACGAAGTGAAGAGAAGCACTTGAAAAACGTGTGAAATGGACAGACAATAAGAAACGAAGCTATGTTGGAAAGAGTGGGTGAAGCTGATAAGGAAGGTAAAAAGGAATTGGCTGGGTCACTGGCTACTGACTACTGAAAGATGCACTGGAAGAAATTGTGAATGGAAGAAGAGTTCGGGCCAGAAGAAGATATCATATAATAGAAGAAATTAAGATATTATGGATCATATGCGGAGACTAAAAGGAAGGCAGGAAATAGGAAAGACTGGAGAATGCTGGGTTTGCAGTGAAAGACCTGCCCTTGGGCAGAACACTATGAATGAATGATTATTCTGCAGGCCTCTAAAGGTGCATCTACATGGTTCAATTTTACGCATTCAAGCAATTCACACAAGAGTGAATGAAACACATTCAATTTTCTACTAAAAATGAGAGCGCATACAACAGCTGGAAGCTACCCACCGGCTGGTGGGTATCTTGTGTATTATATCATTCAGCAGTAGCATATAGTGAGCAGCTAATTGTCCTAAGTGGTCATGAATGAATTGAAAATTCTTTTGTTTGGTGATGGTGGACTTTTTAAGCTGAAAATGGTGGCAAGTACTATTAACTTTGTTTAGTCAACTGTCCGAAGACAGGTCTGAACCTCACAAATGATACCAACATGACACCACTTATGAGGAAACTAGGATTAGCTTTATTGGAGATTATTGCAAATACGAGTGCCTATGGAGTGTTCAAATTTGAAGTCACTTGCGACGAACTTTTAAGAGCAATAATGATGAGTAGCTGGCATAGACAAATGGTAGTTGGACAGCTTAAAATATTGTAAAATATTATGAAGTTTATAGGAGTGAAGAGGCATTATGCTTAAAAATTCAAGAATCTCTTTCTTTTTGTGATAGGATGACTTATTGATCCACTCAGACCATTAAAAATTTCACCATTATCAAGCTATTTTTGAACTTATGGCTTTAAGTTATTTAACTGTTCAGTCTATTAATTACATTAGGGAACAACTGTTTTGCGGTAAAAAAGAAAGTTGGTTATTAGTATGAAAACTGATGCCCTGAGTTCGAAAATAATTTCGTTTTTTTATGTATCACGTCTAGTTTTGTCGCAGTTTCATTTTTTCGTTATGTATCGCCACACAGTATTCACTATATGTTAAGCCGAGGTGCCCCCTCTAAATATCCACAATTAATATTTTTGTTCTAATTATCTCAGAATGATGTTTCATCATCCCATGCCCTATCACCCCATCCCCTTTCTCACTTTACCAGGAAGTTGTTCTTTACAGAAAATCCTAATATACAGTTCTTAAATCTTGTCAGTTAAGCAGTTGGCTTTCTTTTGTGAACACATGTGAATTTTTTTACAGTGGTGTCCCTAGAATCATAGTGCAAAAGCGTGATTTTAAAAACTGAATATGGCAAGTACATCAGAATTGCATAGGAGACAATGTACAAAATCTTCAGAAGTTTTGCTATATTTGTGGATGTTATATGTTCGATGGAAAAGTACGTAAAATAGATTCGTTTGTAAAGAAGGTATATTTTGCGTACTTCAAAGTAAAAGTTGGTGATATGGATAAATCATTTGCACTTCATAGTGCGTGTAACAGTTATGTAGAAGGATTGCGTTACTGGTATGCAGGAAAACGGAAAGCAATGCCATTTGCTATATCAATGGTGTGGAGTGAGCAGAGGAATCACTATAATGACTGTTATTTTTGTATGTGTAATGTTACTGGTTACAACAAGAAAAACAAAAAATCGATTAAGTATCCAAATCTTCAATCAGCTTTGAGGCCTGTTCCTCATGTGCCCAAGTTACCTGTACCACACCGCGAGCAAACTTGGGTGACAGTGACTCTGAAATCAGTTCCCCGAATGCAGATACCGGTACTGAGATGTTTTCTGATCCAGACGAATTTGACAATTCACAGAAAAAATTTACTCAACCCGAGCTGAATGATTTGGTAAGGGAAATAGGACTCACCAAAAAGTAAAGTGAATTACTAGGCTCTAGGCTGCATGAAAAAAACATGCTGGCACCTGTAGTTACATTTTCGTAGTACAGGAATCGTGAAAAACTTTTCCAGAAATACTACTCACATATTGTACAGATGTGAGAAATCTACTAAAACAGTTGGGAGAGGAGGTATATGGGATGGGCCCAAAAGTTAGAGGCTTTTTATAATTCTTCGAAAAGAAGCCTTAAGGCAGTATTGCTTCATAACGGCAATAAATTAGCGTCCATCACTTGCACATTCTGCAGTCCTATTGGAAGCATAAGAAACATTAAGGTTGGTTCTTGAAAAAATTAAATATCATGAATATGAGTGCCAAATATGCAGTGACCTGAAGGTTGTTGGTTTACTATTGAGACAACAGGGAGCATACACTAAATTTCCATGCTTCCTGTGCGAGTGGAACAGCAGGGCCAGGGACAAACATTGGAATATTGTATACTGGCCTGAAAGAAAGCAACTAATGCTAGGAGACAAAAATATTAACAATTTAAGTCTTGTTGCTCGTAAGAAAATTATACTCCATCCATTACATACAAAACTGGGAGTTACGAAGCAATTTGTTAAGGCACTAGACAAATATCTTCCTTGCTTCTAATACTTATGTACGAAGTTTTCTTCATTGTCGCACGCTAAAATCAGGGAGGGAATATTTGATGGCCCACAAATCCGAAAGCTGGTGATGGACCACAATTTCACCAGTACAATGTATGTATTTATTCACACTGCAAATGGTTATATACCCGGTGGAAATGTACCGGTAACTAATTACACTCAATAATGACAATTAATAATATTAATAATAATAATAACAATAACAGGGAGCATCCTAAGTTAAATGAAGAATGATCACTTAAAATAACATTTAAAGTATATCTAATTTGTATCTTAACCCTAAGTTCGAACTAAAATCCACGAGTATGATATGTTCATACCTGTACAAGTACCTTTCAGCACCACACTCATTTTGCTGACAAATCACTCATTTCACTGGAACTACGACACATTTCACTGATTTTATCCTGATCTCACTAACACTTCAAATACTGCCATTGCCACTATAAACTATAAAGCTTCACTGACAAACACTTCACTTATACCACACGCTTCACTGACACAACACACTTCACACTTCATTGACATAACACACTTCTTCACTGATACAACACTTCAGTAACAAAATATCAATTACATCTTTTAAATAGTGTGTATAATATACTACCGTCTATTAGTAAAGTCCTTAAGCCTATTTTTAAATACATTTTTCGTTATTGGTAAAGCCTTTAGTTTTTTTTTTTTTTTTTTTTTAATCCAATGCCACCAGGTTGTCTTTCGACATTTCTGGTCTTCTCTCCTGGCCGTGGCTTAGTTGTAACCCACTTCTGAGGTTGGGGCGCCTGGAAGGTGGAGTTACATTACCCCGATGATGTGATAGGATGATTATGATAATGTGGTGCCAGGAGAGGTCTTAAATCTAAACTTAACCTAAATTCCAGACCATCCCCTTTAAGGAAAAATTCCTGTACTCTAACCGGGAATCGAACCCGGGACCTCATGAACTATAGCCAGAAGCTCTGACCACTAGACCATGAGGCTGGTCGCTTGTATAATATACATAATATAATACAAATCCTACTGTGAAATTTTCAAATATGTATGTATTTATGTACGTACACATATGTACGTATCTAATGCCTACCCACTTCACTTAACGTGATTCGAGTTCCGCATATTGCAGGTAAACTTGACTCTCAGTTTGAAAGGAACAGACATTAAGAATGTTCGAGAATAAATTGCTTAGGAAAATATTTGGGGCTAAGAGGGATGAAGTTACAGGAGAATGGAAAAAGATACACAATGCAGAATTGCACACATTGTATTTTTCGCCTAATATAATTAGGAACATTAAATCCAGACATTTGAGATGGGCAGGGCATTTAGCTTGTATAGGTGAATCCAGAAATGTGTATAGAGTGTTAGTTGGGAGAACTGAGGTAAAAAGATCTTTAGGGAGGTCGAGAGACGTAGATGGGAGGATAATATTAAAATGGATTTGAGGGAGATGGGATATGATGGTAGGGACTGGATTAATCTTGTTCAGGATTGGAACCAATGGCAGACTTATGTGAGGACGACCTCAGGGTGCTCTAAAAGCCATTTGCAAGTAAGTAGGACTCAGTATTATACATATGATTTCCACGTCAAAATGCAATACTTTCCAGTTATATAGTACGAAGTTGATTTGGACATTTGTTCATTTTCCATACAGATTTTTTTTAAAAGAAAACATGTAGAAGAACTGCATTTTGAAAGTCTACTTCTCAGCTGCACACTTACTAAGGATTCAAAGAGCTTTAAGTAAACAAGCCTTTAGTAAGTCTGCAGGTAAGGCATTCCAGTCCCTGATAGTACGATTGACAAAAGAAAACTTTCCAGTGTCCGTCCTCTGTCTTCTTTCCCTCAATTTATGTGAGTGGTCGTTCCTTAAAGAGTAATTTGGCGGCTGCAACCTATTTTTTATTTCTCTCCAGGCAGGCTCATCTCTGTATGTTTTGAACATTGCGCATAATCGAATTTGCGGTCTCCTGTCCGTGAGTGTGTTCCATTTTAATGATGAATTATTACGACAACACTTGAGAGCCCGTTTTTGAATCTTTTCCAGTGTCTTAATATGTTCTAATCTGTAAGGATCCCAACATGCAGCACCATATTCCATTACTGGACGAACTAGTGATTTATATTGTATCTTTTATTTAACAACAATAATGTGGTTTTTATTCCTAGCTTTGAACCACACACCCGTCAACAATGCATATTCCACTCAACACAGCAACACAGTACTTCTAATTTCAACTACTGTTAACAAAGCACTATTTACAAAACGAAACTGTCAGTTCTCAGTTCGTTTGCCTTGGCTAGTTCTTCTAGCTCACTCAGTCAAGTTCACAGTACATCGAACCCCAGGCCTTCCAGGTACAGTTCACTGCACTTCGAACCCGAGACTTCCAGAGACAGTTCACTGCACTTCGAACCCAAGACTTCCGGACGCGTTGCCTTCGTCTGGACGCTGCCACAGTTACTCAAGTTTGCTGCACTTCGAACTCAGATCCACTGGTACGTCTCCGCTAACTAGCTCCCTCGCAGCTGACTGGCTGACAAACTAAACTAAACTGACACTTCTTCGCGGCTCACTCGCCCTTTTTATTTATTAGATCACACGTTCTCGAATGTACTGCGTCGCGTAGTATCTACAACAATCTGTTTGCGTGGCTTGCGAACTTTCTGGGCCTCCCAAACAATCGGACTCCAGATGTTTCCCTTACGTCCGTCCCCTCCACTCTGCGCCGGGCCGTAGCTTCTTTCCCCTCGCCGCGCCCAGCGTCCACCAGAGCTCGCGTCTCCTCTCCCTGCGCACCTTTCTCCCCAGACGTGCGCGAACTCTCCGACACGGCCAGAATGTTCCGGCCTGCTGCTACAATATACAATCTCTTTTGATTTATCAGAACCTTTTCTTATACCCTCATCACGAAGTGTAACGCTCTCCATGCTTTTTCCGCTGTGTCAGTAACGTGTTCTCCCCAACCGAGATCGCTGCTAAATGTTATTCCTAGGTATTTACATTTGTTAACTTCCGGAATGGTTTCATCCCCAAACGTATACGATGCGATTATTTCATTTTGTTGGCTATTGCCCAATCATTTATTCTATTGAGGTCATTCTGAAGAAGAGTAGTATCTTCATAACTTTTTATTTCCCTGTATACGACACAATCATCTGCGAATAAGCGAACCCTGGACAATATGTTAACTGGCAGATCATTTACAAAAGCCAGGAATAGAAGAGGACCCAATAAACGAAATAGAAGAAATTGCATTGAACGCATTCAAAGAAGTTGTTAAGAAATTTCTTGGTATGGTAACGTGAAGGATCCACGGTACAAAGAAATTGTAGGAAACATGTTGAACAAGTTCAAAGTGCTCTGTTGTAACGTGAACCTAAAGCTTCACTTTCTAATGGTTCATATAGATTACTCTCCTGTGAATTTAGGGAGCCCTCAGCGAAGAGCAAGGTAAAAGGTTCCACCAGGATCTAAAAGAGGTAAGCGATGCTACCAGGTGGGATGTAAATATGATGGCCGATTACTGTTGGAGTATTGCACGTGATGACTATTCCAGAGAATACTCGAGGACTTCACACACACACACACTAAGATTCCTTGGAAAGAGAAAAATGGAAAAGAGAACGTCTAACATACATTCTGAAGGTAAGCTTTCTGCTCTTATAATTTAGTTTAGTAATATATACTGATTATTAACACAGACGTAATAATTAATAATATAGAAATTATAATTCACAAAAATATTTATAATAAACAAACCGAAATAATAAATTCTTTAATAAAATTGTATAACCAACCAACAAATTTAATTACAATTATACTAGCTTCTTATTTATTTCTTTTATATAGGCCTAATGTTTCTGTGAATTCTCAACTGTTTCTTTTATTGTTATACAACTTAGAAAAAAATAGATGGACGTGTTAATAAATCAGATACATAAAATAATTATATGATTTCGATGAGCATGCAGTAACTTATTTTATTTTGTGGCAAAATAACGTTTTGCTAAATTGCCAAGAAACCTGACGTGGTATGGCAAAACAAAATGCATTTTTGAGTTCAGCGCACCAAAATTAGTAAAAGTGGCACGTTTATATTTATACCGCAGAAAAAAAGTTTTTATTTGTTCCCTAGTGAATTATTAACGTAAGCATCAGCATAAATTTTACTGGTTCTTATTCTTAATGTAGTGCAACCAGAATTACAAAGTGTTATTCCTACACCCATACATCATTAGATCCTCCTAAACAACAAAAGAAACTCACACATAACTTATTGAAATAATTTTTAAATACTTTAGAATGAAACTTGGTACATTTTTACTGACAAACTTCACAGCCCCAACATAGAAGAAGGCATTAATCCATGGTTTCCAGTAAACACCATAAGAAAACTACCTACTTCTTGCACGAAAACAAATGAATTTTGCAGAAAATGCTATAAAGTACCAAGAGGGTATAGAGTTGTTCCACATGCAATATAGATAATCATAGCAACATGGATTCTACAAGTAATACAATAGCTAAGGTTCTGAAGTTCCATTGAAGAATGCAAATAATGATACGTTTTTGCAATGGAAGTTCTTGATTGACACCTGGCAACAAATTATCCTTTTTAGACTCGAAGCTACAATAAGTAGCTACTTACTGTGCTAAAATTTCAGTTACTTTCAATTTTAAATATTTGCTCTTCTCTCAGTAGTCTACTGCTTGCCATGCTTTCAGTTAGATCCAATCAACTTGCCCAAAGACAATGCTTTTTTAAAAACTATCATTCTTAGCATGGCCACATGTGAAAGGGAAGTAAAGCTGGAAAGCCCTTGAAATAACGATGTTCCTGGTGACAGTGCTTCAGGTAAAATTTACCAGTAATTTCTCGTCCATGTAAAATATGGAGGTAGCAATATCCCATTCAGCAATCATCATTCACTGGGATCTTTTCGCTACATATTACCTAAAATTACAAATGAGTTGCACTTGCAAAACTCAGAACCATCCAGCACATGCAATAAATTGAATAGGAACCTTTGGATTTACCTACTTACAAAATCCACTGCTCTCGTTGAATTGGAGCCCGTGAACCGAGGGTTCAGAGACGACTTGTGATTACTGGGATCAGTTCTCCCTTAAAATATTTTGTCTCTCTTAAGTTACAAGGGATAACCGCAATGACTGATGCTGGTAAGCTCCGCCCAGCACTCTATGGGACAGATGGGGAATAGTGGGTGTAGGGTGGGGACATGTAGCAGGCAAAAATGAAAGCTGGTAACGAAAAATAGAACTTTAACCTACGTGTCTCTTCCCTCTCTCTCTTTTGCTCCCTTATTACTTCTGCCAAGGATGAGCTTCGATCTGACGAACCTGCCTACCTAACACACTATCGGTAAACGAGCTGTGCACTAAGCATCTGAGCTAATGAAACGAAATGAGGGAAAATTATAATAGTTAAGTTCATTGTGGAATGACGAGAAATGGCAGGGGTGTCTTCCATTATCTGTTGGTTTGTAAGGATGGAGGTGAAAAGGGAAAGGAAATGCATGCTACATGTCACATTCCAGTTTCTCATTGTGTGACCAACGTGGTTCAGTAATTCCAAACTAACGATTACTACTATTTTACAAAGTATTATTTTAGTAGGTGTCCAATAAAATCCCTACTATTTGTGTCATTTTACTGTGGATGTGTCGAATGCACATTTTCAGTTGTGCCTTAATTGTACATGTACGTTTATGTTACGAAGTATGGATGTGTCGAATACACATTACTAGTCTTTATTTTATTTAATTATGTTCTCGAGAGGGTGGCTGGTTGCTGGGCATGAGCAAGGAACCAGTAGTAACAGTGGCGAGAGTGGGGATAAGGCGTGGTATGGGAAATGGCACCAACAACAGGCTGTAGCATACATACCTTAAAACAAATTTGATAACACAATCTCAAGGGAAAAAATGGTACTCTCTGCATCATAATCCACAGTTAATTCCCGATTTACCACGAAAATCGTCTGTAGCTGCATTCAGATTGGCAACAGGCCATGATTGTCTGGCCAAACACCTGCATAGAATTGGAATATATCAGTCCCCTAACTGCCCATTGTGCAACTCAAACCAAGAAATGGATTCGGAACATCTCAAAATCTGTGCTTCAGTGGCTGGCTATGATATCTTTGAAAAATATTGGGGAAAATTTTAGAACTCTGATTGCACCTACCAAATTATGTCTTAAAATACTAAAAAGAGGAGATTTGTCTGCGTTTGCCGAATGCGCATCATTATATTTACGAAAAGGCACTTCTCAGTGCCAGTAATTTATTTTGTGTGCACAAGGTTGGAATTTTGAAGTAAGAGGGAAAGGGTGCAATCCATGTTCTGGAGTTTATCCTAATTTAAATGTGCATATAGAGACATGTTCATATTCTGCTAATCATAATCATATATATATTATTTAATGTACCGAAGTACATATGATATTTCCATGCAGATATTCTGCGTCATCATACGAGTTGGAACTTAAACTGAGACGATTCTGTCCCGACGCCAGGGTGGGTATCCGGTGTGGCTTGGTGGATAAAGCATCAGCACGTAGAGCTGAAAACCCGGGTTCAAATCCCGGCGCCGGAGAGAATTTTTCTCCGTTCCATTACTCTTTCATCGTAATCATAATCAGCTCCTAGTTCTGCAGGAATGGTGTACAGGAGAAGGAATGCTTTGTAATGACATTTGTTCACAGGATATACAAATTTATTTCCATGATTCAAACAACAAATAAATGACTAAAAGCAATGTCCTTTTCTACACGTCTACATCTAGTTCACTTCTTCAAGAGCTGGTGTCGTAGCACCATGAATGGTGCGCCAAGTCCACTGCCGAAGAAAACTATAAACAATGCTGTGAGCTTGTAGCGGTTTGTGATGTCAAATGGAATGTTCTGAAACAGAATATTGCATTGTATATTCAATAATATCAAATATCGCAAAGAAATTCTTCAGGTCTTAATTAAAAACATTATCAAAATATTAGCAGGCTATATTTAAACAATTTTAAATAGGTAGTATGCAATGATATTATTTCTGCTGAATATATCGTTCTGGAGTGAAATTGGAAAGGTAAATATATGAATATATCCAATACTTTTATAGAAATGTGGGGGAGTACTGTAACATTAATTTTACTTTTATGTTTCTTGCATATGCATTAAAGTGCCAATAATTTTGCTTGAAATATTGCAACCACAAGCTTGCTTCCAAAGCAAAATTTATAGTAACTTATCAGACTAAAACGGCATTTTTTTCAGGCTCTCATTTCTACTATCATCAATACTAAATTTTTCATAACTGTCCAATTCCGGAATAGACATGAACAAGTAAGATAATTCAAATATTCGGCTAAGATACCAATGAAAAATAGAACTGTTCGTTTCTTTTAGAATGGTGACCTTCCCACTTTCATCACCAATAACGTACGTAATGATTTCTTGCTTTTTCCCTTTGAAGATAATTTAACATAAGCCATTCTTACCCCTCCGGGAATTCCTCCGTGATCATGGCCTCCTTGTCGGACAGCAGAAGTGACAAAATTCCTTGTAATTTGAGAAAGACGTGTCCGCAACATTTCTTACTAGCAAATTTATCAGCTGTACCACGAACGGAAGTGCAGTGGAGCTAATCAAACAAGAGTCATATATTGTAACGGAAGTTAACATCATTTTGACTCAAATCCTGCATCAGGTTTGCCAACAGTAGCTGCAAGCTGCAGACAATTTTGGTTAAATCTTCTTTTTATCCTCTCAGGTTAAATCCATAATTCCAGTGAAAACATATTGGTTATATTGCTTGTGACCTAGATTCTCAAACCCAAACGACTGCACACTGCACGTGCTATCGTGCTGGGCAAGATGTTGTTAAGTAATAAGTTACTGCTAAACACTAGAATTGTGTTAAGAAATTTATTTAAACGCAATTTTTACACGAAGGATTCACCTGTCATTGGTTCAACTCCAGACAGAAGCGTGCCAGAATATCAGGTGAGACAATCACATGCATAACAATCATTCATTGTAAAGATCTCCACATTATGTATCTAACTAACAGAAACGGAGCCCAGAAAGATGTTGCCCAGTATACAGTGAAGACGGTGAAGAGAAGGTACTTGCTCTTGAACTTGAATGGGAGGTTCTGGAAATAAATTTAAGTTAAAACCTTAAATGTTGTTCTTCTTTAGTTGTCCTGTCAAATAGAAACAAGTTACATTACCAAAGGGAATAATGTAATTAAAACCAGCATTGCATCTTAAACTTATTGTTACTGATTTCATTCGTAATTTGTACCATTAAAGTAGCCAAATTCTGCTAGTACATTCATATAAAATTCATTTCGTAATGACGGTGGACAAATCAACGTTTAGAAGACAACTCAAAAGTAGGTAACGTGATTGCATTAGGCCTACGTAATTGTATCGTTAGATGATTTCTCGTCAAACAGATCGGGATATAATTTCGGGCATAAGTTATCCTGTGAGATTTATTGTAAAAATAAATACCGTTGTTTTGCAGGATTTCTTAGGGTTTCTATAAGGAGTCTGGTTAACTGAGTCGTAACGAGTGGCTTTGAACTCAAAGGACGCGAATTCGTTACTTGACAGAGGGTAAGAATTTTTTTTTCTACAATAACACCTTAAATGGCCCAGAAGCTTAGTCAGCCTTCTTTTAAATGAGTGTCATGGATCTTTTACAGAAATAGAGCATAATGAAAATCATTTCCTTCTTATGTTACGGATACGTGGGAACTGTATGCCCTTGCTTTATGAATAAGGATAGTTCTTAACTAACTTTATATCACTTCCTTGTCATTCCAATTCTACCATTGCTCTATTACTATTGTCAAACCATTATTCTGAGAGTACGTAATATCTGAATTTTAAAAATACTTTCCCTTCCCTTACATTACGATGGCAATCTTGTTATAACAACGAAGAGGATGGAAGCAGTTGTGGAATATGAAAGTCCACATTTATTAGGCAAAAAAAAAATTATCTAATATTTACAATATATACTCCAATTCCACTAATTGCTATTATTATGCATCAATGAGTAAACAGATTTTCATTTATACAATCGTAACTTTAACACTTAAGTGGACAGAACACCGTTTTCAAAATTATTCTAGAGAACACAACGTATCAGACAACAAATTATCTTCAGACTGTGACTTAAATATAAATTCTTGTAAAATGCATAAAATGGTAGGCTGCTACTACTAATAATAGATTTAAGAAGTAAACTTTACCTCATATGGAATGCCACCTTGTTTCCATGGAGGATCCTTTGTTACAGACTTCCTCAGAGTTGAGGCAGAAAAGTTTCTTGCAAATTTAATATAATATGGAAACATTCTTTTCTATTAGGTCTACAAGTTTGAAATAGTTTCTTTATATTTGGTTACTAGGACGTGAAAGAGTTTCAGTTGTTTTTGTATGACAATATTCTGCTACAAAAATTAAGCTATAAAATATGAAAATATTATAGTGAAGCTTTTTTCCCCACTAGTGATGTTCATTTATTCGCGATTGTCATAATATAAATTAGAAGCTATTATTTATTTTGAATAAATGTTATTTATTCAGCTTCCTCCAAGTGGAGGTTGTTTAAAAGACAAAGCTTACCATAAAACCACAGTCTAGTATATACAGTCACGAAACTTGAGTTGAGAGGGTGCTAGGAACAATAGACTGTGCCGGTACTATTTCACATTGCCTGTAATGAGGCGATCGTAGCGATCCTAGTGGTTAGCAACTAACTTATTTACTGGCTTTTAAGGAACCCAGAGGTTCATTGCCACCATCGGTCCCTATCCTGAGCAAGATTAATCCAATCTCTATCATCATATCCCACCTTCCTCAAATCCATTTTAATATTATCTTCCCATCTACGTCTCGGCCTCCCCAAAGGTCTTTTTCCCTCCGGCCTCCCAACTAACACTCTGTATGCATTTCTGGATTCGCCCATACGTGCTACATGCCCTGGTCCTCTCAATCGTCTGGATTTAATGTTCCTAATTATGTCAGGTGAAGAATACAATGCGTGCAGTTCTGTGTTGTGTAACTTTCTCCATTCTCCTGTAACTTCATCCCTCTTAGCCCCAAATATTTTCCTAAGCACCTTATTCTCAAACACCCTTAACTTATGTTCCTCTCTCAAAGTGAGAGTCCAAGTTTCACAACCATAAAGAACAATCGGTAATATAACAGTTTTATAATTCTAACTTTCAGATTTTTTGACAGCAGACTGGATGATAAAAGCTTGTTAACCAAATAATAACACGCATTTCCCATACTTATTCTGTGTTTAATTTCCTCCCGAGTATCATTTATATTTGTTACTGTTGCTCCCGGGTATTTGAATTTTTCCACCTCTTCAAAGGATAAATTTCCAATTTTTATATTTCCATTTCATACAATATTCTCGTCACGAGACATAATCATATACTTTATCTTTTCGGGATTTACTTCCAAACCTATCTCTTTACTTGCTGCAAGTAAAATTCCCGTATTTTCCCTAATCATTTGTGGATTTTCTCCTAACATATTCATGTCATCCGCATAGAGAAGCAGCTGATGTAACCCGTTCAATTCCAAACCCTCTCTGTTATCCTGAACTTTCCTAATGGCATACTCTAGAGCAAAGTTAAAAAATAAAGGTGATAGTGCATCTCCTAATGCAACTATCTATGGATGCATACTTACTACGTATTGAGCTTCGTGACTGTATATACTAGACTGTTGTAAAAGTATGAAAAAAAAAGATAAAGGTAAAGAAATATATGGAAAACAAAAAACATTGGAGAAGGAAAAAAAATATAATTACATATAACACTGAAAACGATTTTATTGATACCAGTAGAAACATTAATTCTTCCTAGTATCTATCATATTGTCAGGTGATCGCAGTCGTCTATTCAGCACTAGTTGCAGGACCCAACAAGAGTGAGCAGGTAGCCATAGGAAAGAGATCAGTCTATCCAAGAGTAGAGATGGTTTCTTAGGATTTTTATAGATCCCTTCATAGCAGAAAGAGGTACTGCAAAAATGTGCGAATCTTTTTGTGATGGTCCCTCTAGCCCCAGTGAGTAATCCAATAACTTCGATCGACGTTAGATGATATTTTTCCGTATAGTATGGTGGGGTTGATATATCGTATTTTTCCTGATGTACCCCAGCAGGTTGATTTTCGTATGTTTCCATCCTTACGGTTGGGTCAATTATGAATACATTTGTTATTCTTGTCAGGATAGTGATGATGTCAATAAGCCCTGTAGATCCATTTGTGAATAAACCATGGACTTCCGTTTTGTACTTGGTAGTTTTTTCTTGTAGGGCCGATGCTAGGAGGGATCTAATTTTGTAGTGACGATAATAATTGTTCAGTAGTTCTCCATGAAGGCAGGCTCCCAAAATGTGAAATATGTGTTTATTGAATAAATATAGAAAATAAAACTGGCGTCAACATTTGATACAGATATCAATTACTTCTTTAACTTAAATGTAACTTATTACATATCTTTATAATTAAAGACTTAATATGACCTTCAAGATATTTAAGATAATTATCTTTATATTTATTGCAGATCCTTCACTCTCCTTCTCCTCCTTCTTCGAGATAGTCTACCTATGTACTGTAGCTGTTGCAGATCCTTATTTTTAAAGTTTATTTCCATGTCATCACCATAATGAAACACATTCATACAGTGGCGTACACAGAATTTTGTCAAGGGGGGAGGGCATCATTAAAATTGTTTACAATTTACATTATCGGTATTACCCGACTATTCTGTTTGTGGAACAGCAGTCACTTGTACTACACATGCTCGCTGCTGTTATATCAGCCTAGCAATACTATGGCTATACGATTTCACTCTCTTATTATAGTCATGGAGTATGACTTTCTCTCTCCCTCTCCCCCCCCCCCCTCTCTCTCACACACACACAGACACACACACACACACATCCCCTCCACTGTTTATGTTGCACCTACAAAATGGTCACCTAGTATTTTAAATTTTGTGTATTATTACTATTATTATTATTATTATTATTATTATTATTATTATTATTATTATTATTATTATTATTATCATTATTATTATTATTATTATTATTATTATTATTATTATTACAGTATTATTATGTTACGGTATATTTATTAATATTCTACTACGTCCTAATAGAACATATTCATGAATATCCTTATAAAATCTTTGAAACGTAATTTTTTGACAGCCATCCAATTTTTAAGAAACAAGTTAAATTTCATATTATATCAACTTCACTTTATTACAAGGTCGGTACTAGATAGTAGGTCTCTCTATAATAGAGATAGCACCAAGCACATGGATAACATTGAAGAAAGGGTTGGAGGACTATGCCTTATATCGATGTAGATTTTGTTACTCTGACAGTGAAAAATTGGAGAAAGAAAAACGATTATGGATAAAAAAAAACAATCAATTCTAAATATGTCATTTCTTTTAAAGTTCTGGGGGAGGGGGTAGCCCCCCCTCCCCACCCGTGCATATGCCCCTGTATTCCTACCAGTAACTAAAAGTTTAAAAGCTAACCCAGCCACTAGCATAGCTGCAACAGTGGACACATTTGCCTGCTTATTTGGAGTTGCACTCTGGGGTGTGTTCGAGTTCCGTTTGGACATATTACCTGGTTGGGTTTTCCCAACTACCTGTAAGACAAATGTTAAGTAATTCTATGGCGAATCCTCGGCCCATCTCGCCAAATACCATCTCGTTATCACCAACTGTATCGACACCAAATTACCCAGTAGTTGATAAAACACAACCGACTAAAAAACTAAAGCTAGCGCGAAATTCCTTGTTTTTCAATATAAATTACAGAGAGGCAGACAAGACAAGAAACGTAATACATCACAAGGAATTAGATTTTTTGGATATTTACATAACTTGCGTTCCAGAAATTCTTACTCTCCCTTCCACACATTAAATATACAAAAATATACAAAAGTCATTCTGTAGTAATTCACCTGTGGTGAGTGAGTGTGGTGTGTGACAGTGTTGGACAGGAATACGTTTCGCCTATATGTATAACATTTCAGACGTATATGTGTGAGAGAATGGGCAGAAAAAGAACACATGATGAAGAAGAAGAAGAATGTATGAGAGAGCGAAAAAGAGCACGCGCATATACGAGCTACCAAAGACTATAATAGGTTGATCAGACATCCTCTTTTTCGCGGATGTTTCCTCACTTTTACATCTCAGTCCTTTGCCCGTGAACAAATTTCTAATTTTGTGAAATGTCCTTTCATTCCTGAACATATCATAATTAATCATTGAAGTGTGCGTATATTGTGTATTGACGCCTTTGCAGTTTGTAATGACACCATAACAATAGTTACATACAATTTTAAGGAATACACGCATCAAGAATTTTGTATTTAGAGAAACTTAAACTTTTGCAAGGAATATCGTCTTTAGGGAAGTATCAATGAACTGGGTATTGATACCTTTCGTTTTTTAATATTTGCAAAAGTCTTCGAAGTGCTTAAATTCATTGCATTATTGTTGTCCATATATTTTGGAATTGCTAAATGATATTAGTTTGTTATATAAATTTCGTCATTACTGCCATTAGGCTGGTTCCTCATTTTTTTCTGCATTGTCCTCTTTTTTTGCAATCTTCTGTCGTCTTTTCCACATTGGCGGATTTGGTCATCCTGTCTAAGACAGAATCCCCAAACATTTCTGAAGTCAGAAGTTTCTTAAAAAATACATTCTCTACAAAGGAATAAAACTGGTTATTGTTAGCTAAAATAAAGCGAAACAGAAAAGTCAAGTCCAAGACAAAATACTAATACAGTCTTGTGAATGTAGAAAACAGACAGATACAAAAAAGGGAAGCATTACACTAATCTTCATCATTATTGAATATCCAACAGAATGAAAACATTAAAAGAAGCAGTTAAGCTTTACACCTTAGACTAGTGGTTGCCAAACGCCACAAAACTGTGATGTAATAGAAATGCAGTCCACACACCACTATCGTAGAGAGAGGGGTGGAGTGGGTACCACCTCAGGTAATGCAGTGAATGACAGTGCAGAGACGGACTGTGACCAAAAAACAAAATCAGTATAATATTCTTCTACTTATGCTAAAATTCATCCACGATTAACTTTTTCCCCCTCCTATTCATTATTATATTATTAATGAAAGAAAATATATTTTATTATTCACCATGAAAGAAAACACGTACAATACTTTACATCAGAAGACTTTTGAAATTAAAAAAAAACGTACCAGGCTGAACGTGAAGTTAGAAATTACACTACATAAGTTGAAAAACAGCTGAAGCATTTTACTGTAAGACATAGAAGCCAAAACTTTTTATTGTTTGTTTATTAGAAATATTGAGCTTACAGATAAGGGCATGGTAATCGTTATGACAAGAATAATAATGACATTGTACATTGTTCTTTTATACTCCATTTAATATTTTACAACAAATTAAGCATCTCATATTTTCGCCAGCAGCACGAAAGAAAAACTTTCTTTCATGCTTCTTAAAATTTACGTTTTCACGTATTTGTTTTCTGTTTTGAAAGATACATTTCGAAAAATAGTATCCTACGATATTGCAAGTCTATGTCCGTCCACTGCTGATATCTGCTTACTTCTAACGTGAAGGGGATAAGAAGACATATGATGCTATGATGATGACGACGACGACGACGACGACGATGATGATGATGATGATGATGGTGAAATTTTTAGACACTTTTTGAAATACTTCGTAAGAGTATTGGGACAACTTTTCTTTAGCATGCTACGTCTTGAATCTTGCATGGGACTGCTTATGCTTACTTACTGTATGCATAAATGACAAAGTACTGGAATGAAAGTATGGAAATATCCACATTTCTATAAAATAAACATAAAAATCTTTCGTATTATCAAGTGATCACTACAGCCTAACTAAAGGTCTGATCTAAGTTAACCCAACCAGCCCTAACATAATCTAGAAATATTAAAGAATGGCTTTGTCATATCACTTACATAATGTATCTACGATTAAAAATGTTTCATTCTTTGTAATACCGGATTTCGTATGTTGGCTTGTGACCAAGGAAAAACTGGCATAAAGACTTAACACGTGAAAGACAAGGTAGGAAAGAACATATAAAACCGTTGTGTTGTACGTGTTGCAGGAGAACTATGAATGTATGGAAGGTCTGGTTAGGAACCTACAATCCACTGTACAACGTGTGGTATATGGAGGAAGTGAGCAGGCCCGGGTAAGGCATGAAGCAAAGGGCAAGCTACTAGTGCGTGACCGGGTGTCACTTCTGCTGGACCCAGGCTCCCCCTTCCTAGAGTTGTCACAACTTGCAGCCCATGACATGTACGGAAAGGACCAAATCCCAGCTGCAGGCATCGTCACTGGCATTGGCAGAGTTGCAGGGTATGAGCTCAAACACATTAAAACCCATGCATAGCGTGATGCACATGATCTTAATGTGTCTTGGCTGTTGCAGGTCTGAGTGTATGATTGTAGCAAATGATGCCACTGTGAAGGGAGGGACGTATTACCCAATGACTGTGAAGAAACATCTTCGTGCACAGGAGATTGCAATGGAAAATCGATTGCCATGCATATATTTGGTGGATTCTGGTGGGGCTAATCTCCCCCATCAGGCAGAGGCATTTCCAGATCGCAATCACTTTGGACGCATCTTTTTCAATCAGGCAAACATGTCAGCACAGGGTATTCCACAGGTAGACACCCATACAAATGTGGAATCTAAAGCTATGGTTTGTTTGTAGCAATGACTGCTGGATGAACAATGTGGGTGACTGTTATCATAGTTTCTATCAGTTACAATTAACGAGACTATCTTATTTGCAATAGTTAGTTATTGTTATTCTCAAACACTTGGCAACAAAGTCGTTCGTCTTCATACTTCGCAATAAAGTTCACCTATCGATTCCAAATTAAAGTCTTTCATTACAGAGCATTGTTTCACACGATCCCAGTTGATGTTTACATCTTAACATTAAACTGACAACCGATGAAGATCATGACAAGTCGGACTCGAAATTTTGCTACTGCTTTTTTTCTTGATGAGTTAAATCACTAGCTTTGGCATTCATCACAATTTCACAACAATTAGTATCTTAGTTATAGAATGTTGTGATCGAAGAAGGCTACAAAATATGGCCACGTTTAAGTACTTTAGAATTGATGGCTGTAAATTATAGCCTCAATAAGGCAGCAAAACAAAGGTATTTTTTATTTTTTCAAAAGCGGAAGTAAATGCTGATTGAATTAAGTAATTGAATTACAGTGCTCTTTACATTGCTTAGATACTATCAAATTTAAAATACAATACTTTATGAAACATTTAAATTAACTTTACATTTTTCCATATTTGAACACCGTAAAAATACCTAGTTTTTTTTAATTGGGGAAATTTTTGCACAATTCTTAACAAAAGTAATGTCAAAATGTATTTTTATTTTTCATTTCATTTTTAGAATGGCGTTAAAACCGTTACCTAAAAAAAAATCAATGGACAGTGATTTCAAGAAAAAAGAAACTTGTGCTGTTTGTGCAAGAGCAGATCATCCCACTCAAACGGGTTTGCTTGTGAATGCATACACTGTTGGTCACCAGTAGTGTAGATAATTCACCATGTTAATGTTCATCCAGCACTCAGCACTATAAACTAAAACCTGGGAATGTGATGGGAGCACTGCATGCTTATGTATGTATTGTCTTTGTGTCTCTTGTTGGGTCAAGTGTTGCCAGAAGTTTGGGTGTTCAAACCCACCTAAAAGAGAAGAATTTTCTAGAATAATATAATAAATATTCTTTTCATGACTTTCTTAAAAAAAGTGTTAATATTATGGCACATAAAATATTCTGTTTGAACCGGTGATTGTCAGTAATCATCGTCCACCATTTAGTCAGGGTAATTAATTCTTTGTAGGGGTGAAATTCAATTTTGCCGAACAGTAGGGATGATCAAATTTCTCATTTTCTACGTATGTCAAGTTTGCATCGATTATGCAACCTACTAACATTTGTAAGGCCATACTTTGATTAATTATTACTATGTTCTTTTTTTTAGATCTCACAAGGGATCATTGGAAGTTAGCTGACAAAGCCATATACACCTGAAATTTCTAGTGATGAAACAGTTTTAAAATATTTTCCAAAAATTTATCGATCATATGTTGTGAGATTTTTTTTATATGTTGTGAACTTCGAATGACATAGTTTTTATTGTGTTGACTGCAATTGCAGAGTGGGAGAAAACTGCATGCACTCTAGCCACTCATATCGATCCAAATTGCTACATGGGAGAGAAATGGCCAATAAATTGTTCTTGGAGCGCTGTTATGGGGCAGGGGTCTTTTACGTGCCACATATCTACGACACTCCCCTTCCGAAAGAAACCATGTTAAGGATTTTTACTGCTCTTAAAAATCCATCACATTTGGTTGGGTTTGAATCTCTGAACGTCAGATTGAATGGTAAGCATGGTAATCTTTAGACTGAAGATGTGTTGCCTCTCAACTTTAACTAAAATAAATATAAAAACAAACTACAAATTTTCATATGAATCTGTAAAACAGATTATAAATAGGAGAATTAACTCTAATCATCGCAACATTATTAACCTCTCTGCTCTGTAAGATTTTTTTTACCAGAAAAAAGAAAGCAAGGAAACTCAGCCTTTAACATCCCCATAGCTGGCCTAGTTGTCTCCATTTCCTGGCTTTCACTTTTCTTTCTAATTTGTTTTTATATTTATTTTACGAACTTCATGAAAATTAAAAAACAAATTTTAAATTAAAAACCAACCCAGCAAAAGTTGAATGGCTGCCAGGAATAAATTATAAGTAACTTTTTCAGGAAAGTGTTAAAATTTGTTACAAAACAAGTGATACTATGAGTATGTCATTCCAAAAGTTTTGACTCCGATTTTAGGAGTAGTCATTACTGAAGAGATTAGAAATAGGATAATTGGAAAATATACAGTACACTGCTTAGCCATAAGGGTATTATTTCTCAAACTTCAACAATGAAAACTTTAAATAAATGTAAAAATATTTGTAACTGAAGAGTGCATTCATACAGTCAAAGTGACCATGTAATGTCAAAGTAACTTGTAATGCACACCTGAAAAAAATGCTACTATAACCTGAGTTACGGCAGATTAGTGCATATAATTTTCCCTCTCTCCAGTTTCATCATCTGGGAAATTTCTATGACTTTTCAAGAATTAGAACGATATCCACGACTTTCTATTGCCAAATTTAACTTCCTTGATTTTTCAGAATGTGAACACTCAGTTTAAAATTATCTGATCTACCTCGAAAATCCTTGTGGCCATGTTCAGATTGCTACTGGACACGATTGGTTTATTGACTTCCCTCAAAATGCTTGTTATGCACAAAGTAAGAGATAGGGACATGGAACCTTTAGCAAATTGCGAACCTCTTGAGACTTTTTTTGGATGATCTGTCCAAATATTAAAAAGGAGGATGAAAAAACACACACACAACCCCCCCTCCCCTCTTTTTTTCCCCTTTACCTTTTACCACCTCCTCCCTGCCCTATTAATTTGATTTAAAGATTGCTAACTTATTTTGGTTCTGTTACAGAGTTTTGAACCATATTGCATATTCTGCGAGCTAATCTTTCACAGGGTCCACACCTGTGGAGTAATGGTTAGCGCGTCTGGCTACGAAACCAGGTGGCCCAGGTTCGATTCCCGGTCGCGACAAGTTACCTGTTTGAGGTTTTTTTCGGGGTTTTCCCTCAACCCAATATGAGCAAATGCTGGGTAACTTTCGGTGTTGGACCCCGGACTCATTTCACCGGCATTATCACCTTCATCTCATTCAGAATCTAAATAACCTGAGATGCTGATGAAGCGTCGTAAAGTAACCTACTAAAAAAAATATTACTTTCATCTAATTCCTGTTAAGGATTAAGAGTTCTTCAGTTGTCTTTTTACACGGCTCTTTGATGAATAGTTTTCCATATTTGCTTCCAATATTTTTCAATATTCTCTCTCTTGTTCATTAATTTATTTTATGCTCGACCATGTCGAAATGTAGTAATTATACACCTGGTAGTAGCCCTTTAATGCACCTCATTAAAGTATACCTATTCATTATAATTCAGTTGTTCAGCCAATGAGAAATCACCATTGTACCATCATAAAACCGCAAGTATTGATTATTCTCAGATATGCAATCGAAAGACAATTAGCGAAAAGTCACGGATGCTGGAAATCCAATACTGTCGCAGAAGGTTATGTTCTGTTACTATAATAATTAGCGTTAATTGTAAATAATATTCAAATAAATTCAATTTGTCATCTCTTTTTCAATTCTAAATCCATTTCCAGGTTATATATCAAGACTAATCTTCACGTTATTCTCTAGATTATATCAAGGTCAATGACATTTGTGCCTCGGAAAAAATCAATACTTTCACGTCTGCGCACATCTCATAATTCAGGTCAGTTCCGCTCCTCACTTACATAACCATAACATGAATACTTATGAATAATTTCAAGTTAGAAATATGGTCGAGCGTAAAAAGTCGTATGAAACTTGCCTATAATGGTAATTAAGACGCTTGTATGAAAAGTATGAAACTCGCTTGTGCTCGTTTCATAAACAAACATACTCGCGTCTTAATTACTACCATTATAGGCTCGTTGCATAATGTACTATTCTAATTCCTGTTCTTGCAGAATCTGTAAGCATCCCAAAAGCAAACTATGAACCAATGATAAAGGTTTCAAGATTGTTAGAGCTCTCGTATTCAGATCAGTTTCAATAAATTCTGATCTGTCAATCCAACAAATGAATTCTCAGTATTTGGCAGATGACACTGGAAACCAACCAATCTGTTCAGTGTATATTACTGCATTACAGATTGCTGTCGTCATGGGTAGCTGTACTGCAGGTGGAGCATATGTTCCTGCCATGGCTGATGAGTGCGTTATTGTACGCAGGCAGGGCACCATATTCCTAGCTGGACCTCCTCTTGTCAAGGCAGCTACAGGGGAGGAAGTGAGTGCAGAGGAACTAGGTGGAGCTGACCTGCACTGCAGGTGGGTTGCTATTCTAATAAAATAGGCCACACTTATCTTAATGCTTATTTATCATTTTCGTGACAGCAACATAAACATAGGTACTTTGCAAGATAAGAAAATCAAGACATGTTAATATTTTTTTCGTACATAACATATTATTAATTATTTTTAGAACTAATACAGTACTGTTTCGTTCAGGAAAATAAAAGAAGATATTGAAGTAAACATGAAACACGTAATTAGAATGCTATTCATTGGTAGTCTTGACTTCGTTTCTTATTTCACAAATTCAAGTCCAAGTGTATTTTTCTTTTTAGTATTCTTATTGGTGGATCTGGAGAGAAACTTACAGGAATTTGTCAAGCAGAGGATTTACAATGGTAAAAACATTGTACGATCTTGAATAGCTCATGTAGGGGGCCATGTTAACCTGTGGAAAGCATATATCTGCATGTGTGATGGTATTTCGCACATACTGAGGTGCGCGTATTATTAGTTGAATTTCGAAGTTGGCTGATATGCTTATGCTTATATGTAATTTGTTTTGAGTTAAGAGACAGTAAGCTCTGTACCAACGACTAATGCTTATATTGCAGCACATCAGGTGTGACAGATCACTACGCCTTAGATGATGTGCATGCACTAAATCTTGCGAGGCAAATAGTGCATAACCTCAACAGGCACAAATGCCCCGAAACAACGACTGCACCTCCAGAGCCTCCAGTCCATGCTCTTGACGATCTATATGGCATTGTGGGAGGAAACATCAAGCAGAGCTTCGACATTAGAGAGGTGGGTGTAGCCTGAATGCAACAACAAACATACATCTTGAGTACTGGCATGTGGCGTGATGTTGGCCACATAACCATAATGTCGGCTTTCATTCTAGAGACTGTTCAAATCCCAGCAAGTTCGAGTGGACAAAAGATGGCTTTTATGGAAAATTTTCACAAGATAATTTTATTTTCAACGATTGAAACAATTTCACGATGTTTTCTTTACACATCTTGATTACACAACTTTTAACACTATATCACTTCAGAATATGTATTATATGTCCTTCTCGTGTTAAATTTTACCGTACCTACAGACACACAAAAACACATCCAAATGAAATTCTCAACACACAACTCAATTTCAGAATACACACACTCTTTGACTCCAAATTACACTACACAAACACACCCCCACAGGAAACAAAACAAAAGGCGCCAAGACCAGCAACAACCAGTTCTGAAGAAGGCCAATAACAGGCCGAAACATGTTAACCAGGTACGGTAAAATTTAACATGAGAAGGACATATAATACATATTCCGAAGTTTTCTTTATGTTTCTGTTGTCCAGAGTTTTGTGTTCATTGAGATTCCAGTGAAACCAGTTTCTTCCATTGAGTTAATCCACTTTTTAGTTTGTTTCTTAGAAAACTGTGCACTCACTCTAATAGGATATGTTAGAGAATTTCAGTTCGAAAAACTTTGCAAAGTGGATTGCTATATAAAATGTGTGAAAGAGGATTATTTTACTGTGAATTCATTCATTTTTGGCATTTAAAATATTGCTATTATTTGAAGATTTTTTGTATTATGCTCTGAAAGCTGAATTTTGTCTGTATTGTATCCACATATGAATATAATTATCTACTTCAATTTCCGTCTCTTTAAAACAATGGAAACTTATATACCTGCCATTAGTAAAAAAAAATAATAAACACTTTCTTTTAAGGCTGACTTGCACTAACTAATAAAGAATTATTCAACATAATATTCTGGAAGTCGGCCTTGGTAGCGCAGTTGGTATAGCGTTGGCCTTCTGTGCTCGAGGTTGGGGTTCGATCCTGGCCTAGTTGATGGCATTTAAATGTGCTTAAATACGACAGGCTCATGTCAGTAGATTTACTGGCATGTAAAAGTACTCCTGCAGGACAAAATTCCGGCACACCGGTGATGTTGATATAACCTCGGCAGTCGTGAGCGTCGTTAAATAAACCATAATTTAATTTTTAATATTCTCAATAAATAAAATTAGGCTTCATTATTTTATTGTAATTAATTATATAAATGTTATCAGACAATTTAAACGGACATATTAAGAAATGTCATAATATAGCTATTCAGTTTTTGCTGTGAGCTGGGTCAGGTGAAAACAATGACATTTTTCTAGTTGCTTAGGGAAAAAATCTTAACCCTTTATGTTACTGCAGTCTCTTACTGTTTAATTGCCTTATCCTGTTAATGCAACTACTTGCTGGTATTTCTGCAGTATTCCTACAATATTCATTCATTCATTCATTCATAGTGTTCTGCCCAAGGACAGGTCTTTCACTGAAAACCCAGCTTTCCCAATCTTTCCTATTTTCGGCCTTTCTCTTAGCCTCTGCATTTCATATATCTTAATGTTGTCTATTTTTATTTATTTATTTTATTGGGTTAGTTTAATGTTGCTGTATCAACATCTAGGTTATATAGCGTCTGAATGAAATGAAGGTGATAATGCAGTCCGGCGTCCAACACCGAAAGTTACCCAGCATTGGTCGTAGTGGGTTGAGGGAAAACCCCGGAAAAAACCTCAACCAGGTAACTTGCCCCGACCGGGATTCGAACCCGGGCCACCTGGTTTCGCGGCCAGATGCGCTGACCGTTTAATGTTGTCTATCATCTGATTTCTTCTGCCCCAAATTTTTCCCCTGTTCACCATTCCTTCCAGTACATTCTTTAGTGGGCAGTTTTTTTCTCGACCAGTGATACAGCCATTTCCTTTTTTTCTTCCTGATCAGTTTCACCATCATTCTTTCTTCATCCACTCTTCCCAACACAGCTTCGTTTCTTATTCTATCTATCCATTTTACACGCTCCATTCTTTTCCATATCCACATTTCAAATGTTGTAGTCGTTTCTCTTTACTTCGTCGTAATGTCCATGTTTTTGTCTCCACATTTCACACAAAGCACTTCACTAGTCTCTTTCTTAGTTCTTTTTCCAGGGACCCGTACAAGATGCTTCTTTTTCTATTAAAAGCTTCCTTTGCCATAGCTATAGATGATTTTGAAATAAAGTTTGCTTATAGATTTTCATCGCCAATTATTCCTATGTAAATGAATTGTAACACATACAGAAGGATATACTTGCCAGATTAGGAAATCAGTATTTGCTTTACTCAGTACATAGTTTTTGCAAAATATGATTTTGAAAGAAACTAAATGCGCAAAAAATATGATAATATATGCACTTAAAAATATGAAATGTTGTAATTATCCTTCACTTAATTCTCATTATCATTGTAGTGCAGTATATGATGACAGAGTGATTTACAGTTTCAGCATGTTACTCCTACACAACAATGCTTGGTCTAGAATGAGATGATCATTAAATAAATGTCTTGTTCAGGTCATTGCCCGCTTGGTGGATGGGTCCCGCTTTCAAGAGTTCAAGTCACGTTATGGAGACACGCTGGTCACTGGGTTTGCCCGCCTTTATGGCTATCCTGTGGGCATTGTAGGAAACAATGGAGTCCTTTTCTCGGAATCAGCTCTGAAGGGTGCACACTTCGTGGAGTTGTGTTCACAGCGGGGTGTGCCCCTGCTCTTCCTGCAGAACATAACAGGCTTCATGGTTGGGCGTGATGCAGAAGCTGGTGGCATTGCAAAGAATGGAGCCAAGATGGTGACAGCCGTGTCCTGTGCACAGGTGCCCAAGCTCACACTCATCGTGGGAGGTTCTTTTGGAGCAGGGAACTATGGCATGTGTGGCAAAGCATATGGACCTCGCTTCCTCTACATGTGGCCCAATGCCCGTATCTCTGTGATGGGTGGAGAGCAAGCAGGCAGTGTGTTGGCACAGGTGTCACGACAAATACGAGAGCGTGAAGGCAAACAGGTAAGTGTGTGATGATTTCAGACTCTTTTTCCTGGTGAAGGGGGTTGGAAATGACAGGATAGAGTTAATAAAACATAGTACTGTAGTATGTTTTTATACTGTAAGGTAATGGTTTGCACTTCAATTTAGCTATTATTATTATTATTATTATTATTATTATTATTATTTACTATTGAATATTTTGAATTAGAGAACTAATCTATTGACTTAAAACTGGAATGTAGAGTAACTTTTGGTAATAGATCAACTAGATATGTTCCCCTTTTTCTGTCCTCCCTGATGATAGAGCCAGTACTTAGCTCCGAAATGTGTAATGTTTCTGCATCTGTGACGTGGTGCAAAAAACTTAAAATCTCGTACCATGTTGAACACCGTGAAAATCTCAAATCATACTTTCAGGGATGTTTATCTGTGGAGGAAATAATGTTTACATTGTCTATATGTGACTAAACACAAGGAATGTAAAATAAAATACTTTAAATGCACCTGAATTCCTCAGTGGTTGGGGGTGGGGGGAGGAACTTTAGTTCTGGGGTGAAATAATTTTCTTCACAAAGAAAGCACATTCCCTGCTTACTTGAAAGGCATCAACCAGAATACCATTAGATTGAATACAAAGAACACGTGTTAAGGTTTGTGACTCTGCTAGTTGCTGCGAATGTTTTCATGTCTTGTGGTTCATCTGATAAAGGATTTGTTATTTATGGTGACAGTCTCACTTAGAAAATGACAGGGAAATTACTGGTGTTCATTCAGTAAATTTTATAAAAAATTACTATGGCGTGTCATCTGAGTCCAGATATGTATAAAAAAACTAATATTGAAGTATTAAAAGATATAATAACATGTGCAAGAGAGGTATGAAGTTGTAATTAATATAATTATAACGGGATAGACATGATGCCAATGAATTTACCTATTCTCTGCTGCTGCAATATATTGCAATGAAAGTCATTCTGAGATTTTCCTCAATAAAAATTTGTCATTGAAGAATGTTTTATACAATGAAAATTTTCTATTTCAGACGACATTATCAATATCAACGCTCTTAGAAGAATAAAAGAGTACTGTTACCAAATTATATTGCATTAACTATAAAAAATATTAATATTCCTAGCTCCTTATTTTCATTACTGTGCTTCAAAATGCTAATCTTTAAAGGACAATATCAGGAAAACTTTGATGCAAAATAGTCGAAGAAAGCATAACTGCCAAAGGAATGAGCATATATCTGTATTTGTATGTGTACATGCGCATGTTGTTTTTATCATTTAGTTAACAAATTAAAAACAAAAGAGAAATTTTCTTTTTCAGTAACTGTCTCATTATGCTTTTGGAAAAATTAGAGAACATAGATATTTTGGAATTATCTTATGTTTTTCATAATAACAGTACCATAATCGATCAAGAATAATTTGAGCACTGACTGACTAATGTAACTAATGTATATTTTAATGAAAACAATCAGGAACAAGTGACAATAAAACCTGCAAAGGAAATAATATTGTGATATAGTGCTAGTCACGGGTCATATAGTGGATTAGCAGACGAAGAAGTAGAAGAAAGCTATGACAAGATAGAAGCGATAGTTGAGAAGGAGAAGGGAGCATGCGTAATTCTAATGGGTGACTGGAACGCAGTAGTAGGAGGACAAGATGGGAGAACAGTTGGAAAATATGGGTTGGGAAAAAGAAATGGCAGAGGAGGAACTATGGTGAATTTATTTAAAAGAGCAAGAATTTAATTTTCATTCTGGTAAGCTCATCAGAATTAGTTAGAAACGCTAACAGATATAAATCTGCTTTTGTTGTATTTGACGCCAATGAGTACTGATTGTCTGCAACCTTCTTTGTGTGCGCACACAGTGGGTGAAGCAGATAATAAGTGGATGTGAGGGCGAATTCTTATTGTGGTTGATGCTGTTGCAGTGGACAGACGAAGAGGACAAGGCCGTGAAGGATCCCATCATTAAGCAGTTCGATGAAGAGGGAAATCCGTACTATTCCAGTGCCAGATTGTGGGATGATGGTGTCATTGATCCAGTGGATTCGCGAGCTGTATTGGGACTGAGCCTTAGTGCTGCTCTGAATGCACCAGTATCCGAAACAAAATTTGGTGTCTTCAGAATGTGAAGCACATATTTAAGAAACAACAGTGTTGGTAATAACTGATGAACTTAACTGGGATCTACATCAGTGGCGGTTCTAGTGAATGGGCAGATAGACCTGTGACTACCGGTACCAAAAGTTTTTATGTATTTTTTTTATTATGATGTTAAGAATAGATTTATTTGAAATGAATGAAAGAAAACAGAAATCACGCTCGAATTAATTTTATTACTTAATTATTGATGATACTCGTATTCTGATTATTACAGAATAAGTAGTTGAAAGTGCAAGACTATTTTAAGTTTGATCTTGGTCCATTCAAAATATATTTCCTGTCATGTCCGCACAAATTTTTATGTAAAACAGTCACCGGTCTTGCTATGAGTGAAAGTCAGAGTTTATATTTTAAGCAGAGTGTAAGGAAACATGAGTGTTACAGAGGTGAATCATGAAGAAGAAGGGAACAGTTTTATTAAATAATTAAAAATATGGTTTATTATATTTTTTATAAGGAATTAAATTTGTTAATTTATATAATATAAATATTGTTACATCAATTACTTTCCTTATTTCCTTCTGTGAATATCCACAATTCCTCATTCTGATTTTACACTCTGTTAAAATTTAATGTGTCATCTTTAATTGTAAATAGTTAGGATGCTTGTTATTGGAAACGAGGTTCGTTGATTCAAACTTGGCTAGGGCAATAAAAATCATTACCATAGCTTTCTTCGATAAGAAATAAAGTCTAGAGTACCATGTCGTAGTTATGTAGCACATAAAAGGAAACTTATCCCAGAAAGAGGAAACTCCAAGTAAAATTACGGACCATTTCCTCATCAGATTTCCTGTTTCGTGAAGAGATGTCTTCAAATCCTGTAAGATTACAGCCATCTCTGATACTCTCATTAGGAAAGCAGAATTGATTCATAACATGGTCCAATGTATAGGGTATTTCAAAAGTCAGTTCAAACATTCAACCACTATAAATATTATAATATTTGAGATAGGGAAAAAACAAAAAACATCACAGTGTTGGGCAAACAATGGGGTTTACAAAACATTGGGAAGATGTCTGCCATTCTCTTGTTCAAAGTACAGCATTCTGTCTGCGACACCATGCACAGAATTTTGCAGATAATGTCTTGGAATATTGTCAATTTCTTGCGGGATGACATCTTTCAGTTGCAGTAGGGTTGTTGGTTGTGTCAGGAAAACTCGTTCTTGAAGTAACCCCACAACCAAAAGTCAGCCGGATTGAAATCTTGAGATCGCGGAGGCCACATTGTTGAAAAGTGCCTAATGATGACACGATCGTCAAACATCTGCATAATTAATTGTTTTACAGGGATAAAGATGTGGCTTGGAGCGCCATCTTGTATGAAGATTATGTTTTCCATATCGTGATTCCTCAGTCTAGGGATGACAAAGTTCTGTAACATGCTGTAGTAGCACTTCCCATTTACTGTAACAGTCTGTCTTATTCCATTATTGTCCACACCTATGGAGTAACGGTTAGCACGTCTGGCTGGGAAACCAGGTGGCCCGAGTTCGATTCCCAGTCAAGGCAAGTTACCTGGTTGGAGTTTTTTCTGGGGTTTTCCCTCAACCCAATATGAGCAAATGCTGGGTAACTTTCGGTGCTAGACCCCGGATTCATTTCACCGGCATTATCACCATCTCATTCAGATGCTAAATAACCTAAGATGTTAATAAAGCGTCGTAAAATAACCTACTAAAAATTAATGGTGGGGTTAACACGCGTAATTGAGGTTCGTTTTCCGACCAGAGTCATCAGTAGGCACTTTCCAACAATGTGGCCTCCGCGATCTCCAGATTTCAATCCGGCCGACTTTTGGTTGTGGGGTTACCTTGAAGAACGAGTTTTCCTGACACATCCAACAACCCTATTGCAACTGAAAGATGCCATCTCGCAAGAAATTGCCAATATTCCAAGCCATTATCTGCAAAATGCTGTACGTGGTGCCGCAGACAATGCTGTACATTGAACATTGACATCTTCCCAATGTTTTGTAAACCCCGTTGTTTATCCAACACTGATGTTTTTATTTTTTCCCTATTTCAAGTATTATAATATTTATAGCAGTTTAATGTTTGAACTGACTTTTGAAATACCCTATACTTTTCATTATTTTTGCACTGTGTGACATATGTAGAAACATGCAATGTTTTGGAGCTACGTATTGACTCCATAATTCCCTAAAGCAAGGAGTAAAACTTGTATGTTGTGTGTAGCACTTTGCTCTGAAACATTGGATGTTTATGACACAGTGCAAATACTTGGAAACCTTTCACCATGTTGAACATTATCTTTGTGAAGGTTCTGATAACTTTAATGAAGTCACTGCATGAAGAATCTAGCTAGATACACTAACCTTAGAGCGACTTGAATAATAATAAAGTTGCAACTAAGTAATCTATACCTATTATTGGAGAAAAATTTGTTCCGGCACAGGGAATCGAACCCAAGTCCTCTCAACTCTGCACACTGAGCACTCTTTCCATCTGAGCTATACTGGGACCTGATACACGATGCAGGCTGGAACACTCCTCCTTTTGTATCATCAATGGCCTATTACCTGCATTTAAGACATACAAACCATGTATGCAGGAGAGCATATTTAAATGACTTTGTGGCCATTTTCGTCAACAGTTTATGAGTTACTGTTCACATATGGCGAGGTCTCGTATATGAATATAAGGATATAAGTGACCTATATTTTATACATCTAAATAGGCCTATCCCTGAAGAAGTAATCAATCAGTAAGGAGGTCTCGAAATATTGAAGGCAGTTTCTTTCACTACACGATTTCAATAACCATCTTTTGAGGGGAGGAAACACATATCTCAAATTGTATATACTTTCAGAAAAAAAAATTACAATTATTTTTAGGTTCAACCACTGGCGTGGCTCAGACTGCTAAGGCGCTTGCCTGCTGATCCAGAGTTGTGCTCGGATGCAGGTTTGATTCCCGTTTGGGCTGATTACCTGGTTGGGTTTTTTCCGAAGTTTTCCCCAACCGTAAGACGAATGTTAAGTAATCTATGGCAAATCATTGGCCCCATCTCGCTATCACAAATCCCATCGACACTAAATTACGTAATAGTTGTTACAGTATCGATAAATAACCAACTAAAAATAATAATAAAGAAAAAATCTTTAGTTTCCTACAGTTCGTCAAACAGTACAGCTGTCACAAAAAGTTTACGATTGTAAGCGAACTTAAATTTCATCTTCCCATGTATCTCCAGCTATTCCATCTCCTTTGGAAAAGTGTGTGTCCAGTATCTTCTGGAATGAACATACTGAAACACAGACAAACGAGCAAACAACTCACTCTCACTCATGTTCTAATAGCTTAGATGGTGGAGTAGACTATTTGTAACTGTACGTACACACTTGCATTGCATAATAGCTTAGATGGTGGAGTAGACTATTTGTAACTGTACGTACACACTTGCATTGATTCGAAACTCTGAAAAGTTAATTTTATTTTCTTTATTCCTAATTTGTAATGAAATTCAGAGTTAATAATATAATGAAAATGAAGAATTACATAATCCATAAAATAACTGTCTTAGTCAGCACAATTTAATGTATTCAGCTACCTCTTGCATCTGTTGTCAATCTCATTTGTCACGGAAAAAATCAGATAAGTGCATCAATTAACCTGGTCCTACCAAGATCTCTTCCTCTGCTCTCTGAACGACTTTTCAGAGTTCTTTGGTGTAGTGCCATAGGAAATGAATTTGGCCAGTCAACTGAATACTGTGAAGTTGCAAAAATAGATTTCGATATTTTCACAGAAATACAAGTTTTCAGTATCCTTGATAACGAAAAAGTGTTTGGTTATCCTTCTGCCTGGATAATATTCAATATCTAGAAGTAAATTTATCTGGGAATAATGCACATGATTGGTTAGTGAGTCTGACCGCGAAACCAGGTGGCCCGGGTTCGAATCCCAGTTGGGGCAGTTATCTGGTTGAGGTTTTTCCCAGGGTTTTCCCTCAACCCAATACGAGCAAATGCTGGGTAACTTTCGGCGCAGGACCCCGGACTCATTTCACCGGCATTATCACCTTCATTTCATTCAGACGCTAAATAACCTGAGATGTTGATACAGCATTGTAAAATAACAAAAAAGAATGCACATTAAATGTAATAATTTTTAGTAAAAAATTAACAGGCTTTCAGTTGAGGTCAATAAAACGCCATTGCGAGAAAAATGCCATTTTCTTCTTATTCTTTTGTATTATGTAAAATAAATTGACAAATAAAACTGCTGAGTTTGTATAAAAAAAATAATTTCATATATTATATAAGAGGTATAGAATCATTTGTACTTTTCGTTGCACATGCAGTCTTAAATTTTTTTCCTCTCTAGCCAAACGACTGCACAAGTAGACCGAAATTAAAAAAAAATTGAAGTTTTGATCTCCTTAAAGAATTACTGGTCACTAGTTGTAAATCTCACTTGCTTTTATGGAAATTCATACTCTCGTAACAAGGTCTTCTTCTTTTACTTTGTCCAATGGCCTTTCAATTGAAAACATCTAGTTCATTTGGAATCTAGTGTCCCAGTACAATAATTTAGCTAAAACAGCTGCCTGTAGTGATGTTGAGTTTCTTACATACGGGAAAGTGATCGATGTTGATTTTTGATCCTGACTGTGTACATAGTATGCATTCTTCTGATGTGAAGATATTTATTTTATAGGGGTGGTCGGCTAAACATTCATGGCTTGTTTCCAGTCTAAATGCTGCTGCCGTCGCCTCCATGGTTTATGATTGTTAAGAATCCACTTTTCTTGTATCTTGGCACATTGTTTCTGGTTATGTGTTTGTAACAAGATCTTACAGAAGTTCAAATAAAAAGAAAGAGTATTCTTAATCTCATTATAAACCAATAATATATTTAACATTTGAATCGGTTATTGTTGAAAGGAACTAAGTCCACTTTTCAGAGTTTTGAGATAATCGAAAAAAAAAAAACTATTTTGTGGATAATCTATCGAAGATTAAACCAAAATATACTGTACACATATATTTCATGTGTACAATATATTTTGGTTTAATCTTCGATAGATTATTCACAAATCAGTTTTTTTCGATTTTCTCAAAACTTTAAAAAGTGGACTTAGTTCCTTTCAACAATAACCGATTCATTTATATAATTTTTAAATGCAAGTTTTCATAAATTAGATATGATTACAATATGCGACTAACTTCTACTGTATGTGAATCTGTGCAGAAGTAGTGACACACATCAGTACTTACGCTGTGTAATTTTTAAATGAAATCAAATGCGTTACTCTTGGGAATATAAGAGCTGTCTTTTATGTGCAGTCCAGTAGATGACAGTTCGTCTTATTTGTGTGCACAGTAAATTACATACTAGTATATCTTTTGACTAGTAGTAAAAAATAAATAAATAGGTGAATAGATACATGGAAGGATGGACAAATGGACGGGTGGATGGATAGACGGTCTGACTGATGGGATGGACAGACAGATAGTAATATCATTGTAACACGTTAAAAGAAATGAAGTGTTAGAAACCACATAAAATGGATAATGGAAAAGTATGTGTCATTTTCGTAACACAAAAACTAATTAAGAACTATAATTATGAAGAAAAAATGTCATACTCAAAGCACAGCATAATATAACTACATCGATTTATGGCTACAATTTTGTAGCACATTAATATTTAATGCAACAGAGGATCTAGAGGTACGAGGAAGGAAAGTAGCACCAGGTTCAGAGAGCAGAGTGGTAAGTAATTTCCCATTTATTGTGTAAATCGATAAAATATATATTCGTAACAGAAAGTAAATATCTAGTATTTAAATAAAACCACCAGTGTGGTAGTACCTAAGCACATTAGGAACAGCCACCATGTGAATACTTAACAATGTTAATCCAGCTCGTTTCAGTCCATCTCAAGACCTACAAAGACATTTGTCAATGAAGCAGGAAATTTTGAGTAATGAAATTACACGCAACTTTGCCTAGATTTCTCTCTTTTACGTGTTATAAATGTAGAACATGGAAGCCTCAATTTTATTTCCTTTCCAAAAGAAACTGTGCTATTTTTATCATCCATAGGTTTGGATCTGCAACCCTCTGATACCATAGCACAAGATCACTGATTGATTACAAATTGTAAACATAATGGGAGCAATTTCTCAATATAACAAGATTTCTATATTGGAAATGTTTAGGCAGTTTTGAATTTCATTTGACCTAGGCTGTTGTTTAAATTGCTTCGAAAATAGATACTGTACTACAATAATGCAGTAGGAATGGATCATAGAGAGGAAGCTGGTTAGGATTATGGTTAATCAAGAAACTAATTTTCTTTCCTTTCTATTGATGTATTATTTAACAGCTATTGTTAGGGTATAAATATTGCAGACATTAGAAGCTAATTACCAATAGTAAATAAATGAAGTTGTTACTTTTTTTTCACCTGAGAGGAGCTGTAAAAATTGCTGAGGCCCCCTGAGCACGAGTATGTACTTTTTCTGAGGATGCTAGAGTGATTTTTATATATAAGAAAACAATACGTATATTTATTCTAGTAATAAAAAATATTATTATTATTATTATTATTATTATTATTATTATTATTATTATTATTATTATTATTATTACTGAGAATGCCATGAACCAAGACAATTGGGAAATTTCTGACAACTGGGAAGTCTGATAACTCTGTAACTATGCATTTCCGGACCCATGTTGCAATATACTTTTTTTCTTCTCTCTACAGTATATGAGGAATGCATTCCTGAAATTTTGCCGTCGAGTTTTGACACACTCTGTATAACTTAATGTAGCCTACACATTATACGAGTTTTAATTGCTGAAAGTTATTGATACTTGAGTTAAACACAGTAGTCCAAGTAACATATTGTAGAAAAGACTTAGATAAACAAAATTAAAGAAATTTCAATTGAATACATTTGGTAATAAATTCTATATGTTATACACAATTTGATATTTTTAATGTGTCGATTTTCGAAACATTAGTAAGATTGACAATCAAACCATCAATTCACCTTTGATTATTGAGTTTTCAACACAACACATAAAATGCAATACTTTGTATTATTATTGGTAGTTTCTGAATATTCTTTTACCAATATTTTATGAGTTACAACCAAAAATGGCGTATGTATATAAAAAAGTAATATTAATATTAATGTTATTGCTGCTGCTATTACCACTAATACTACAACAGCCAGTCACCACTATTGCTATTGCCACTGCCAACTCCACTGCCACCACTACCATCACTATCACTACAACCACCACCACCATCACTACCACTGCTATAAGTCAGAGAGACTGCTATTCTCTTCCATATTCTAAGAATCAATATACCAGTACTATTAGTTACAAAATGTAAAAACCAGACATTTAGTTGTGGTCCTGACTGGCAAAAACTCTCCACATAATTTTCAACTTCCATTAACTTTTTATTGTTATTCTTGAGTAACATACTCCGCATATTTGATACATGTAGTTGTTTAACATGTTCCATAGTTTATAATAATTTTATTTAATAGTTTTCGTACTAATACATGAAGTTTTTTGAATAGTCTTTTTCATTTTCTCACAAATAAGTAAATTATGGATGTATAAATCTTCCTATGAACAATAATAGATTATGATGCCTTTCCCAGATGAGGAACACAAATGGATGATTTGCCACGAATTCATGAAGTGGTCGTCTAAGTGAGGTTTTTTCAAACACCAGAGCTAAAGATTTAAAAATAAAAATAATTATAAATTGCACATTTATTATGATGATATATGACAATATTAAATTCATTAAATTCTTCACTCTTCTTATAATGAGAAAGTAACTGTAAATAATGGTACAGTAATATATTTACTGTGGAGGAGTGGAATTGACTTTTGTTAGTAAAGTTACAGACAACAAATTGAAAGAGTCAAGGTGTAGTCCTGCTTAGAGCGATATTTTCCACCTCATCTTATCTTTTGGAATGGATCTTAAATCTACTCTTTTATAAAATAAAGGATAGAAGACGATCAGAGCATGGCGCTGACAACATCACCTCATTCTAATACCGAGGTCAAGAAATCTATCTCCCTGCTTGCTATACACCTCATTGTTGTTGTTTTGTCAACTGTCCGAAGACAGGTCTGAAACTCAAGTGATGCCAACAAGGCACCAATTATGAGGCAACTGGGCCAGGATATAAATGGGGTGAGTGTACGCCTCACTGGTGTATATAATATCTGATTTGGTTTTTTATTTTTTGTTTCATGGTTGTTTTTTTTTTTTTTTTTTTTTTTTTAATTTCCTGTTAATTCTATGTGCGAAAGTATCCATTGAAATGTGATGTTCTTATGAGGGTTTTGATGGTTTTCCTGATTTCTAGTATAGTTGATGACTGGGTCTGGTGTCTGAGGTTATGACTTGTACGACTTCTTGGAAGTCTACTACTAGGAATACTGCTTTCTGGAAGGCATTCTGTCGATAAACCAGTAGTAGCAGGCATAGAACAAAATGTATTGCTTCTATTTTTGCCATGAAATTATTTACTTGGAATGTAGTGTGAGAATAATGAGCAGTGTATACCTGCTTCTGTTTCTTCTTGGCTTATCATTAAACCATCTGTGTATATGTGGAGCCATTTGTCTTTCTGCTATTGTTTCATTTGTTGTCTATTTTAATAGTTCTGAAATGGTTTCTTACTTTTTCACAACTTCTTTCAAAGTCAGGTGCATGTTTATGTGTTGGTAGCCTAGTGGGCTTTCTGAGTTAATTTTTTCCACTTCATTATGAATTCCTAGTTCTTTCAGATGTTACGTGATTTTCCTAATTGGAGTGCTTTGTGTTTTTAGTGTTTTGTTGATTTAACCATGTTTGGTTCTGTAATGTTTTTATGCTGATGTATATTATTGCAGATTGTTGTTTTATCTTTTCTGTTATTGGTTTGTTGTTAATGTATAATTGTAATGCTGTAATTGGGATGGATTTAACCGCTACACATATTAGTCTTAATGTCTTATTTTGGAACTTTTCTCATTTTTCTAGGTTGGTTGTATTGGTTGTTATTAATGATTCACTTCTGTATCTACTTCATTAGAGGTTTGATGTACTGTCAGTGTTAAAGGTTTGCTTGAGTACTCCTTGAGAGTTTCCCCACGTGCTTCCATTTAACTGTTTCAGGAGGTTCAACTGATTGTTTTAAATTTTCTTTTGGGTTGTGTCAATGTGGTGTTTCAAGTTTATTATCTAAGTGAATTCCTACGTATTTTGTGTTTTCGCACTTTGTTAGTTGTTGAGGGTTTGAAATAGTAATCTAAAGTATAAGAAAGTAAAATTAGATTTTATCTGCGAGTATCCGAACCGAAGCAGAGAATGGTAATTTTCACGAATACATAAAATATAATTTTATTTTCTTATACTATAAATTACTATTATGATTCCTATTGTTTTTATTAATTTTGGAATTCTTGGTGACGTGTTCTTCATTAAATTTATAAATAACAAATTACATCCTACATAATTTAAGGTCTTTATGCCTACTATTTTTAATATTATGCTATTTATTTATTTACTTCATAATAGAGAACTAGAGAAAGAGTCGTACAGAAAACAGCTTGAGAAAACTACAAATTCGACTGGGACTTTGAAAGCTAATGCAATAACTAAAACTTAGCAAATTATGCCCAAATATTAAAAGTGTTTACATTACGTTACATTTTCAACAACAAAAACTCACCTGTAGCTGTTCCTACTTCAGTACCAAACTCATTTACCTCAATAACACTTTTCTGCACCACATGTTTTACATGAAGACTCTTGTCACCCGTTATTTCTGAGAAATCAGCTGCTTTCTCATCAAACATATCTGTTACGCCAAGCTGAAACATCATAAACGGCTTGTGGCAATAATCCAAGCAAAGATGTCCACAAACTAAACTGTGAAACTTATTCGACCTCTTTCTTTTTTTTTTTCTTCACTATATCTGAATATTCATTTTGTTGCAAAGATGTTCACAAACTAAATTGTGAAACTTATTCGACCTGTTTCTTTTTCTCTGTACTATGTCTGAATATTAGTTCTGTTGCAAAGTCTTTCATCTATTTAATACAAATTTCTTTACTCAGTTCTGTGTCCCTGGCCCAACTATAACGTCACTTACTGCTGAGAAGAGGGAGAAGAGTGGGGGTAACTGACTTCTTGCAGGTACTATTAATATAGTATATATATATATATATATATATATATATATATATGTATACTTTCCAGGTAGGCATTAGTTTATTAATACAGGAATTGTCAGATGGAACTACTAGGCAATAGTTGAGGATAATGCTGACATAATTAAAGATTACTGGTACCTGATGAATGAGTAGCTGAGCAGGACAGTTTGTATGGATATCTCCTCTAGAGACACCTAAATTGGACAAAATATTGTCAATGTGGTAATGAACAATATGAACTTCATATTATTATTACTACCGGTACTACAAGCGCGTAATTTATTGGTTACATATTCGCCATATACCCGGTATTAAACAGTTACCATACTTAGAGAACCAGAATGTGTCCGTGAGCATGTTCATATGTTGCAAGGCTTCTTGTACGATTAGCTACATCTTCACTTTTTGTTTCTCTGAACCAAGAGAGAAAGAAGAAAAGCTAATCTTGTATTGAAACAGTTGAAATATTGTTGTGAAACATTGTACCACAACAACTATATTGCAACAGCTTATAGACCGTAATGATACGAAGCCTCTAAACATTATTTGTAAGTGCGCACTAAACTCTAAACAACAGTGGCGTAGCGTCAATGTAAGCTAAAAAGCTTAGCTTCCCCAGTTAATAATAATTTCATAATAAACCTGCAGTTTATGGAGAAAATTATTTATTAATTTTAATAGAATTTATATTTACGCGTTAAATATTGTGATGCGGCAGCTCAGGATGATTTGTGATGCAGCAGTAAACAAGAAGCCTGCACACACCAGCTTCCAAGCAGACCGGTTTCTTCTGTGTAATCCACCCCGCAGATTTTTCATCCCTTTCTAACTAAGCCACCCTAGTCGAAAGGCTCGCAAAGAAGCTAGCTTTAACATTTGAAATAAGTAGTTTCCGCGTTATCCCTTTTCGTCAGTTGTTTTCAGTTGAAGTGTTAGTGTGCACTGTGGTGATATAATAAATAATGAGCGAAATAACAGTTCCTGACACTAATTTACTTGAGTTTTTTTAGGACAATTGTATTATCAAAACTGACTTACGAACAAAAGTGTGATTTAAAAAACAAATGACCGACTCCCTTGCTGTCAATGAAGGACACAACCAAAAGTCAGACGCATACTTACGTAATGATACTAATATTGTGATTTCTCTAAGTATGACAGGGAGTGAGCTAATGTTATACGTATACGTGTCTATTTGTTAAGAGATATGTGTAAACTGTGAAATCATATTTTATTACGTATCATTTGAGGTCATGCCTTATTGGTGTTACTTACGATGTTCCAACCAATCTTCGACTGCTGACTTGAAATTGACTACTATTTATTTTAAGACTGTATTTTTGTAATACCTTTTCTCATATTGCATGAACGACAACTTGAGTTAGCTTCCCCTGCTCAAAATTTCATGCTACACCACTGCTAAACAATAAGTTTTAAAACATTTCGGCGTAATGGTAACCTGTAGCCTACTAAAATCACCTTATGATCTTTGTATACCTACCTTTTCAAGAGGCCTCTTTAAGTCTATTCCTTTATATAACTTAAATTTTGGCACTGAAATTTTCACCTCGAGAGAAGGATATTTCTTCAAATAAAGAGATAAATTTGATGATGAAAGTTTATGTTCCATATGTGCAATGCCGTCAATTGTGTTTGGTAAAAAGATGAACATACTGACACCATCACCCTGTAAAATATAGCACATAGGTACTCGTACAATGGTTTCATTACAACAAAATAATATTGCTCATATCTATAACATAACCTGTCTGAGACGTACTTTATATGACATTTCTAACACTTTGGCATCTAATTCGTCCAACTCGCTGTAGCCAAAATGTGCTGTGTTGTGCATCATTGGAATATCTATCTGGTGTAGACTATTGATGTAGAATTTTTCAGAATTTGTTTTAAAGGTGCTAAATTCTTTTTTCCATAACCCCTTAAAGTAAACAGCATTAACAAGCACAAGTTTTGTTTCTGCTGTGAGGAAGCCTGTAATAAAAATAATATTCAATATGAAAAGAAACATATTCATAGAAACTTTTCGGCACGACAATAAAAATAAATAACAGGCCTAAAGTAAAAAAAAAAAAAGATCATAACATAAATCACACCTAAGGAAACTGCCCTTTTAAAAAAATACAAACATACCTTTAGGAATTATATTTCTAATTTTCTTCCTTGTTTTCCGTATAACCCATTTGTTTATTGTATTTTTTGCAGTTGTAGAGCTGTTTGAGAAGTCCACAATATCAGCTTTCGCCATGAATGTTTTTCTCGCTGTTGTAAGATATCTTTCTCTGATGGAAAAACCAGCTTGACAGAAAATTCCATTTGCAACTTTCAAACTCACAATACTGGGATTCTGAAATATTGCAAACAATTACACAGAAAAGTCTGTATAATATCCCGTATCTGGATTATACATTTTTGTGGGTATTGGTACTTTCAGTGAAAACTATTTTCTAGACGACTGAATGGTTTCCTAATAATTCATACTCACAACTAGACCCAAGATTAACGAATTCAAACCTTTACCAAGGATCTCAGAATTTTAATAGTGATGAAAATACTTAATATAACTTCCTTCATAAGGAAAGTAAAACTGTGTCATGTGTCCTAGATGTACAGCATGTAAAAGAACTCTAGTTTTAGGCATAGATAAATGTCTCTGCAGGTCATAAGAAACTGCAGCAATCACTCACTGATGCTCAAATCAGAAAAATATAAAAATCGGTTTGGAACATTGTTGCGAAGATTCTCAAGAATATTTCCAGAGCATCAGATTTGGAGAAAGTGATGAAACTTGACTAATAATTGTATTAGAATTCAGTGGCGTATACTGGTTAAAGGGTTTGGGCTACCGCTGACCCTATTATTACACAAAATATATCTAACAATTACTTTAATTTTAATTACTATGGTAAAACTAATAATACAAAATTATTACATTATGTTATATTATAAACTTTTTCTTTTGTAATTTCCTTGGGCTACTGCCGGTAGCCCCGGTAGCCCGCAAAATACGCCCCTGTTAGAATTTCGCTTTTAAAATGGTAGATACTACAGGTCCTATGGGACTGAAATGTTCGGAACTAACATAACCTGTATCATTGCAGCTACCTATCATCCATTCTACCCCTTACTCTTATTTTTTACTGTCTTAATTAAACTCTAATACATAGTACCAGTAGTGCATATACGAAAAATACCTTTAGCAGTGCGAGAAGTTTGTGGAAACCAGGCTTCATGTACCTGGGCTGCACGTTAAGAGCCTCAGAAATTTGCTCAGCAGTATGACCCTTAGCTCCAGCATGTGCCAGTCCCATTACCGTAGTCATACTCAGTGGGGACATGATTATGTTTCCATGGGGTAGCATCTAACAATGATAATAAAAATAAAAGATAAAACCAAACATGAGAATACCTGCAAAATTCTACAATTTACTTAAGTAGTTCTTGATGATATTTCATCACAACAAATAAAGATGTTAAAAAAATTATTTCAAAATATAGAATGATATATCAATTAATCACACAAAATGTAAGTATGGCAAAGGACGACTTAATACATCCCAAAATAGTTATTGAGGAACAAATAATATAACATACTGACCAGTGGCATCACGTAAATATAAGTTATAATTTTCAAGAGAGCTTATTGCTACTTCACTTCATTTGTTAAAGTAAATTGTACATGTATGTATAGTGATAAATAGGCACCAGTACCATCGACAGTCTAATTTTGTGAATTTTTTCTTTCCGAAATGCAGCCGAGAAAATGTTAATTAAAATACCTAGGTGACTAATCCCAGCCATAGATTTAGCACCCATGCACACACACAGATTATTCATAAGGAAATTTAAACCCTAAAAATTTAAACAAAGAGAAATCATTGCTGGCCAAGTGAGAAGAATGTGAAGAATGCACTACATTTTCAGACCACGAGCTGACTCTGCCAACTAGTCTTAGCATAACAAACAAATACTGGATGGGCCGTGGGAAATAGTATAAAAGAAAAAAAGGACTAGTTTCAGAACAGGTGTATGAATACACAAATTTTATTTCTGGTTGTTGGATGTACACAAATTGCCATTATAGGTACACCCTATTTCATGCAAATGGCCTTCATCAGCATTGATGCATTGCTGCAAATACTCGCGAAGTTCCTCATGTCAAGTTGAATCATTTCATTCGGAATAGTCTGAATTTCTTCTTGGACTGCCGTTTTCAAGTCACCACTAGTGGATAGTCATCGGCAGAAACTTTCTCTTTGAGATAGTTCCAAAGAAATAAGTCTGGAGCTGTCATATCTGGAGACCTGAGTGGTCATGGGATATCTCCAAATCTTGATATCAATAGGTTTGGGAAGAACTGGCGCAGCTTACAAGTAGTTCTTGTGGTATGGGCTGTAACCCCATCTTGGTGAAAAAATGTCGTGTTCAGGTGACCAGTTCTTAACAGTTCTGGAACGAAGTTTTCAATGGCATTACTATACCAATTAGTACTAACAGTCAAAGGATGTTTTGTCTTCAGAGAAATATGGTCCCAGATGCCAATGGAAGCTCCAAAGCACAACAGACGGCGATTTTTTGGCTAGGCAGAGGATTTTCATAAAGAAGTTGTGGGTGCCTGTCTGCATAGTAACGAAGGTTTTGCTTATTAACGAACCAATTAAGGTGGGAGTTTGCTTCATCCGACATTGTCAGAGCAGAAAGGATTCTCTCTTCCTGTTGCAAAATTCGAAAGTATGTTGTGCACAAGTGTACCTTACTCTATATATATATTGGCCTTAACTCTTGAGACATTTGCAACTTATATGGGTGGAACTTTAAATCCATCTTCACAATCCTACACAAAAAAGTACCAGTATGAGACATACACAGTGTACTTTCATGGCTACGAACTGATCACAGCGGACTCACTGGATAAATTCAGGTATATGAACTGTTTTCTGGGGGCCTTCATGCTTTTTATTGACGACCAAACCTGTTCTTCTTCACAGATTCACCCACCTGGACATCATTCTCCTGTCTGGAACACGACGATCTCTCACTGAACGACAGTAATACTATTATTATGAATAAAGGCTTCCACAGCTTGAATTATCTCCATCAACCAACAATTCATGGCAAAGTAAATGGCAATAATGTGTTTCGTTTGGAAAAGAAAAATGACGTCAGCCTGCATTCATAACTGCATTGCTGGAAATATTAAAATTATACTACTGGGTGTTCATTTCAAAATGTGTCATGACGTCACTGTTGTGAGTCAGCGATTTGAAGCGAGTTTCAGCTTTTATGTCCGAGAAGTTGCCTATTAATCAAGGCGTTCAATCTGAACTTGAGAATGTGTATGGTATAACTTGAACGTCGTAGCGACAGATAGCGGTCTGTAAAGTCTGTGTGCTACCATAACCTCTTTCGAACTGTGTTTTGCGCGGGCAAGTCGTACGCAGGGTATTTGTTATCATCCGTTGCATACCGCAACATTCTACAACCCAAATCAAATGCTCTGTGTCCATGTTGACCGTCGAAGTTAATGTCAACAAATACGTAAGTAATTGTCTTAACCCTCTCGCCATATCCCGACAGTGAGGAAAAACTCACCTCAGTACATGTTTCCAAACAGTTCACATTCCTGTCACTACCGGCATTACTGCATGTATCGGTACGTACTTCCAGAGTCTGTGGGTATCCACGGACTCTGCATACTTCAGAATGAACGCCGTACTTGCTAGGCAACTTCTCTCGCATTTAGGTAATACGCCTCTGCGGGAGTGTAGGAAGATTGAATTCTCTAGGTTCACTGGCTAGCCACATGACGATATACAGCGAGCCATGACACACTTTGAACTGAACACGCAGTATTTCTTACGGCTTACCTAGTATTCGCAAGTGTTAAGAATTCAACTTAATACATTTTGTTCGTATTTTCTCTCTTTCATCTTCATCCTGTCACTTTACCAACAATGAATCACCGTAATTAAATAATAAAATATAAATATGTCACTGTCTCACCTTATATATGTTACTGGAAAACTTAACATTGCTTTGTATTACTTCTAATAAAGCTGTAGTTGCATTCCTTTTTCTAGTGTCGCCATCTGTTAGAAGAAACAGGTAATATAATAAAATTATAATTTATTTGAGTAATATAAAATAACATGTAGTCAGCAGTCCGAAGACTGGTTGGAACCCCATAAATGACACCAATAAAGCAACACTCATGAGGCAACTAAGCGAGGAGATAATGGATTAAGGCAGTGGTTCCCAACCAGTGATCCATGGACAGCTGGGAGTATGTGAGTGATTTGAAAGGGGTCCGGAGAACCAAGGTGTGCTTTCAAACTGTATTTTAATTAAGCTTAACTTGATCATGTTCTCTGATTTTTCTAAGATTTTTGGAAAATGTTTTGTTTATCTCAGATTTTTCAGGTGCAGAGTTTAACAGAAATGAGATCGCCTGAAGGACTTTTCTTGACTTGCAAGTTTTTCCTACCTAATATCTGATATTTTAAGTTTTTTAAATTCTCTAATTCTAGTCCTTCGGATCGAACAACTGTGCTCACCGAAAAGAATAAGATTGAAATAAAGTTGTGTTCTCGGTGAGTTATCAATAGAGTACCGGTATTCAGTATTCCATTAATTTCATACTCTCAGTGACTCTCTTATAACAAATGATGATCTCTCGTCAGATATCTTTGGAAATATATAGAAAAATGATCTTAATTCATTAACATTAAAATTAAGAGAATTCTTCCTTTCTGTAATGGGAAAAAATAATTGGACATAAAACTCAGTCTTGCTGACAAAAATGGTTTGACTGTAAAAGAAGAAGAGGAACAGTTAGGATAAGATTTTCTGATACTTGCTTAAAATCGTGTTTCCAATAAAGACCCTGTTGCAATCTTGGTTGCATGCACGACCCACAAATCCCGAAGTGTAATAAAAGACTTTATGCCATTTACATTAACATATTTGTGCGAGAGTACATTTCCTGGTTTGATTTTCTTGAAAAAACAAATATAAAAGTAAACTTAATATGGAGTTAGACTTGTGACTTAGAGTATACCGGTATACAATTTGAGCCATACTTCGCAAAACTGACAGCTGCAAGGCAACATCAACCACCCTACTAATAACCTTATGGGAAGTGAAAAACTGCTTTTATTTTTCATAGCACAAATATGATATAACGTAAAATTACTTTGCATTTATGTATTTTATGATTATATTTAAAATTGAAACTAAAATTTAATATCACTGTCAAATTATTAAGGATTCTTAATTCACTATTTTATCCAAATATTTAATGAATATATCATGTCATGGGCCTAAATTATGCAAACAATTTTGGGGTCCGTAAAAATGTAGCACGAGCTTCAAGGAGTCCATGACACTCAAAAAGTTGGGAACCCCTGGGGTAGGGAATGATAAAAGAACTAAAAATTAAATCAGTTCTGGAATACATCCACCAGTACCAAACAAATTGGAAATGCTATTTAAAAAAAAAAATGAGTTCAAGTAAGATTCTCAGTCATTTACAGCTATACACTAAGAGACAAAAATCTTTAGGCTGAGACTGTCAACTCCTTCAAGTATTTAGGGATCACCCTACAACCAACAATGTCATTCATATACAGACAGAGCTGCAGCCGCAACAAAAGCTATGTTCGAAATAAAGAACATCACTATGCTTTTATTGGGCACTGCCAAGGTACTTTTCTACTGAAAAATTGTCCCTATATTCAGCAGGCAGCGCATTTTCGTTCCAAAACAAGTTAGAAAAGTTATCGGTTAGTATATACTGGAGTTTCAGGGTTCAAACTCTAACCCTAAATGCTTATGTCAGGATGCTACGAAAGGTAAAACCTAGTTCGATATAATAATAATAATAATAATAATAATAATAATAATAATAATAATAATAATAATAATAATAATGGAGCATGACACTGTAAGTGGAATTGCTACTAAATTGAAATGGTCTGTCGAGCTACTTTTTAACCATATAGGCCTAAACGCACTAACACTGCGAAACTAGCGCTCTACAAAATATTAGTGCCACATACGACAGGAAATATAATTAGATTGATGATAATACTGAACTAGTATATAATAGAACATAATAGTAAACATTATACACATTAACTGTATATACTCTATAAATACATACCGGTACATTCATTTAACAAAATCAGATCCGTTATGGTAAACAAAAATATATATTCTGAGATTATGAAATTCATATCTTTTACCATAACTGTTAGTAAAAATTTGTTTAAGCTAAGAAAATGTTGAATAATTTCGAGGGAAAAATTGTTCTGGGTCCGAGTATCGAACCCGGGACCTTTGGTTAAACGTACCAATGCTCTCCCAACTGAGCTACCCGGGAACTCTACCAGACACCGATCCAATTTTTCCCTCTACATCCACAGACCTCAAAGTGGGCTGACAACCGTCAAGCAACCAACATTGAGTGCACACTAACTCTGTGTGACTTAAGAAAATGTTCTTCCTACGTCACAAGACGTTATAGGGACACAATTATAATAACAAAAATCAATATACAAATTAACAATCTTTAGGTTCATAACCAAAGTGTATTAAAATTTTATGCAAGACTGTATCACAAGCCTTGTGGCCTAATACTTGCAAGGAAGAAGAGGGGGTAGTGATGATGAAATATTCATATACGTGTACTGGTACTGAAGCACAAGCTTTCCATGCTGGAGACATGTGTTGTGCTGTAGGAAATGTATGTGAAATGTTTGTGCCAGTTACCCATTGCCCAATAGACAATGGCTTCTTCATGAATATGACATTCCTGTTGTAGGCCTACCGGTATCATTTTTAGAGTTCTGGTTATGATTTTGCCAAAAATTTAGGACAAAACTTGATATTTTCATGTTGTTAAAATACTGACATGATAGAAAACCACCACCATTGTAACACACTTTATATACCGGTAAGCTAATGTTGTTCTTACACAGCCACATGCGCAAATTAATTATTTTACTTTAATGATTGGAATATAGATGTCACTATTTGTACGTACAATGAATGCATTTTGGGATACAATGCACAATATCAACTCTTGTTTCTCCGTTACCTACTATATATAGCCTATATCAGCGGTCATCAGCATACTGGACTCTCTGGCTAGCATCTCTTACCTGCAGTCTCTTACAGAACCAGCGTGCACCCATGGCTGCTGGCGGGATGCTGTCTCACTATCCCTTCTGCATGACGGAGCATATTTTGTTGCACTCCGTGCACTCTACTCATTTCAGCGAGTGCTGATGGCCACTGGCCTATATATTCTCAGACACACTATTGCAGTTATCCAAGTTATCCATTAGTGTACTAAGGGTGGGTGTTAAGTTATTAGTTTTATATTATTTTATTGATCTGAACATTTAAGTTAACTTTATTTTAAGCTTCTACTTTATTATCGAGACTACAAGCTTTGGGTTTAGACACTAAGAGTCTACAGTAATAATTGGCTCTTTAAATATAATCTTCATTGTTTCCTACCGCGCATATCTTAAGGAAGGAACAAAATTTAAGACAAAAACTGTTAAAGCCGATTTTCACTAGAGTGCAAAAAAAATACTGCCTACTTCTATTTTTAATAAAAAATTCTGACATTTCATGAGAACGCTTCCCTGATGTGTTAGTAAATATCAACAAAAACCAACTGACATGCAAAACGCATTTCCTTTAGAATCATATAATAGGATAATGATGGTGATGATGATGATGATGATAATAATAATAATATAAAATAGCTTCTAAAGTAGGGGAGCTGTTTGATTTCGTATTTAAATCAATATGTATCAAAGTAAATATACTTGGAAGTAAATCATTTGAACTTGTCGGAAATAAAATGTCAAAATACTACACGTTATCAAATATTATTTATCTCAGTTGATAACATTGACAATGTCAACAAGGAAAGCAACTACCGGTACTCTGACTAAAGTCTAAGTTCACAATGACTTTTCTTTTACAATAGTACAATTCCTTATATGAAAAACTACGAGTTCATGACAGTATGTTGCTTCCGTCATCAAAGACCAAATTACAATATTATACATAATTCTACTACATAATATATATAACAGTAAATAATTATGTAACGAAGGTACAAACAGCTGAAGTGTCTATATTACATACTTGTACAGTACTGTACTGAAAATCTGCGTTCACAGGCAGTTCAAATAAAATTTCAGATAGGCAAATTATTATTATTATTATTATTATTATTATTATTATTATTATTATTATTATTATTATGAAAATACTTCTGGCTACAAATTCAGCGGACCTGGGTTCAATTTTATTCTAACATTGCAGTGGAGAATTCTTTTCTCTTCTCTAGGGATTGATGCTTGTCATTCGTCTTAAGAGGTTCACAACTTACTATCAAAGAAGACAATGAATCAAAAGCTCAGAAATTTGAAATCAGATGATGATGATCACCATCAGTGCAAGTGTTTGCTCAGGCAGATACAATTCTTTCTCATCTTTGTTGTGGTTTTTTGAAGATATAAATGGTCACATCAACAAGTTGACACGGTACACTTCTATTGCTAATCCATGTTGAAATTACGATATAATGTTGCATATAATCGTATTGATAGAACAACAGACTACTACTGCAGTTGCATGTAGCTGTTTGAAGAAGTACAGTACGATTATTTAGTCCTGACAGTAGCCAGAGATGTGCGCCTGGGTCAGGTGAGTCCATTTAGTTACGCCAAGGGATGTTTGGGTTAGTCACTTATTTGCCTTTGGAGCAATCGGATGTCATGCATGTGGTAGAGTGGTATGTTTTAGTACAATTAGGCTGTACTGCATTCCTTTGCCGACCGCTCGCCCTTATCTCTACTCAGGAGCTCTCCCCACTACTTCTATTACTTCCCCTCTTTCGCTTCGCTGAGCTGTCAGGACTAAATAATCGGTCTGTACAAGCCTCTCTGTAACATTTTCAGATAACTGGATTATAATATACGTAGGTAATTTGTTTTAGGTCCATTTCTTTTTATTTCATCTGCCACGTTTCCACATTTGGTGAATTATTTTGATTCATGTCATTTGAAGACTGTGTCTGATGTGGCAACATGAATTACGTAAGTGAGTTTGTTTTATTCATCCACGAATATTCTGTCTGCTCTGTGTGGCATGACACTTTTGAGATCTTCCCGAACTGTGAAGCCTGCATCTTGTCAAATACCATCTATCACCAATTCCATCGATGCTAAAATCAATATAATTGATACAATGTCGTTAAATAGCTTACTAAAAGAATTATACTTTTGTTCTGTTAGATTTTTTTCTAAAATGTTATCAAGCTTGTATAAGTAAGATAGTGAAAAAAGTACAAGTTTCTAATATAGTACCTACCCTGGCCAATTATTATGTATTTCAAGGTATGTACTCCTCTGAGGCAAGATTCTTGCAGATCGAAGTTAAATACTGGATAGTTTGAGATGCTTCACACCTTCTGCATTGGTGTTCTACTTCAAGGTTTTCGAAATATATTTCCGATCATTTTCGGTGGCTACTATCTAGTTCTGAAGAGGGATGGCGCCAGCAGGAGAGCTTTGGTGGGCTAGAGCTCAACTTTAAGCCCCTCTAACATGAAAATGAATGTTGTATGATTAATTTTTATGTATTATTCATTAATTTCACGAGAAAGTAACTGTTTAAAATAGTGCGTAGATAATAATGACTGTGTAATGTACTTTCCAAGAGTAGGTCTCTCTATTAAGGATTTCTTTGATTTTCACTCTATTACGCCAAACAAATGTGTCAAATCAGGTACAGCAGGCAGGTTGATAGCTCTTACACGTGTGCTTTACATTAAGTTTATCGAGCGAGGTGACTCATGCGTTCCACACGGGACTTGCATTCAGGAGGTCCGTGGTTCAAATCTCCGGATCGACCAACCTGACTGTGGTTTTTCAACAGTTACTTAGGCAAATGCCAGGTTGAAATTTTCATTGCCACGGTCCATTTCCCTTCTTCTTTCCTGTAGAAAATGAATTTAGATTTCATATCGTATCAATTCATCTTCATCATCTCATTCCATAGGCACATTATATTCAGGTCATGACGCATGTATTCATCTGCTTACAGGAGGGGCGTCCTATCCGAAACCGTCTATGGGTTCCAAGCCTTCCGCAATATCTCTGCCAGGATTCATTCCTTAAGAGCACTTCGACACCTTGGAAGGGTCATTGGAATGGATCCTTATCTTAACGGTATGAACTTAGGATGGGGGATGTAGGGGGGCCCATTGGGTGAGCAGGTGAGGAATCTCATATAGCTGCTGAGCTGGTATATCTCATCCTCATTCATCCCATAATTCGGGTGGACAATGGGCCTCAGTTTGGCCGACGTGCTGAAGGGTCGACATTGACCCATCCCTAGCCACCGTTTCCTAATTCCTAATCACGGTATTAAGTTTGAACTACAAGATACTTCCAGTTCTTTTGAGATGGAACTTAATGTTTTTTTTTTCTGTCTGGATTGAATGATACCGATATATTCATACATATTATTATTACTACTACTAATACTTCTGCTACTAGGCCTATTAATTCGTAAATCAATTCAATTCTAATGTTGCTACTATAACTTGCAGTCTTTGGCAAACACATTTATGATTACTCTAAAGCAGTGGTTCGCAAACTTTTTGAAGGTGCGACCCACTTTTGGGCGAGACTTTTATTGCGACTCCCCCCACCCCTGACTGTTGTCGTACTGTACCATACCAGTACTTAACCCCATTCAAAAATGCAAATCCCTGTAAATCGAAAAAAAAAATACTGTACTCAAAACCAATGGATATTCCCAAAAAACTAACAAAACAGAAATTTATTATGATGCAACAACAACATGAAATTTTAGGTAAACATAATTTATACCCGGAAAAAACCCCAACTAGGTAACTTATCCCAACCAGGATTTTTTTTCAGTTAGACATGCTAACCGTTACTCCACAGTGGTGGACCAAAAAAAAAAAAAAAAGTTCAATACAAATCGAAAATGATGCTTGGATTGTTTCCAACGAACTCATAAAGGAACTTGATTTCTAGTCCATATCACTTGACAAAAAGAAGTTTGATTCATTTCACTCTAATAAGTAAATTATAGAAAATTTAACATATTGTGATGGCCACGTGAGATTCGATCTCACGACTGACAGAGGAAGGGCTAAGTCGGTCGTGTTTTGGGCGGGTTGCGCGCGCATCTGCTTCCTGGGGCATGTGCTATGGCGGAGAGAAGAGAGGGGAGAGAGCGACAGCGGCAGAGAGGGGAGATATCCAGATTATTCGAGAATGCCATCCTACATCCGTGGAAATCTTCTATGCATCTGTCGACTGACCGCGAACTTTCTCGTAACTATGGTTTGGTTATATAAGAAGAGACGCAAGTCAGTAAGTCAGTGTTGTATAGTCGGTGAACAGCAAGCCAGCCAGTCTTGTGTAGCAGTGAAGCCAGCTTCGAAACCAGAGTCCGACTTGAGTGTGTCCGCAGCTGTGCGAGCGTCCGAAGTCCTGAGTTCGAGTGCAGCGGACCGCAGTTGGGGGACCTGAGTTCGAGGTTAGTGGACTGTCTCTGAAGGTCTGTGGTTCAAGATACTGTGAACCTAAGTGACTGAGCTAGAAGAACTAGCCAAGGCAAACGAACTGTGAACTGAGAACTGACAGTTCTGATTTGTAAATAGTGCTTTGTGAACATTAGTTAAAATAAACAGTTCATTGTTGTTCTCAAAAATCCAAGTAAATTGTCATTGTCGTCTGTGGAGTGCAATAACGAATACTGTGTTGCTGTGTGGAGAGCAAGTCCCATTGTTGACGGAAGTAGAATTAAATTGTAGAGAGTGATAATTATTGTTGCTTTGAATAAAAGTTACATTGTTGAGTTGGAAAAAAATTTACAATATATACATCTTGATTACACAACTTTTAACACTATATCACTTCGGAAAACGTATTATGTGTCTTTGTCGTGTTAAATTTCACATTACCTCGTTAACAGCTGATAACAGGCTGAAACATGTAACGAGGTAATGTGAAATTTAACATGAGAAAGACATATAATACATTTTCCGGAGGATAATTACTACATATTATACAACAAATACCGAGATTATTTTTGCAGACATGCACAATTTTAAACAACAATTTTCTGAGTAGGGTACTCAAACAAACAATTACAGTAGTCATAGATGAATATCGAATCAGTTTTTAGGCAGTTGCGTTCAACTGGGTGAAATTCCAAAAGAATATTAAAAAAAAAACTCACTGAAATATACACTCACTGATGAAATGTTGAAATTTTGGTTCAAAAGAATGCAAGAAAACCTCGACAATTGCAACCTTGCATTTATGCATAACAACTTTCTCATTTATGATTGCAAACAAAAGCAAGAAGTCTCCTTGGACTTGAAAATGATATCATGATTGTGTGTATATCGAATGAAGAGTCCGATTTGAGGGGCTTAGAACAAAAAGCAGGTAAGTGACATTATTAAAAAAATGAGGTAAGTGCGTGTTGTGATAGCCCAAAAGGATGTTTCTTTGGGATAAAATCAGGTAAGTGATCACACTGTGAAGTGCTGCTATATGGGCATCATTTCCCTAAACTAGTGTATAATATTTCATTGCATGTAGAACTTTAACTGTAATTTCCTCAAAACTAGGTTTCTGTCACTTACCTGCTTTTTGTTCTAAGCCCCTCATTTGAGAATCTATATTATGAAAAACAGTCACATTTGTCACGTTAACTATTTCATAATCACTTAAACATTATTTTGATTTTCATGTTTAACTTTATGTTTTTACATACAAAGTAAATGAATGTTAACAAGGCATTTGTCCACACCTGTGGAGTAATGGTTAGTGCGTCTGGCCAGGAAACCAGGTGGCCCGGATTCGAATCCTGGTCGGGGCAAGTTACCTGGTTGAGGTTTTTCCGGGATTTTCCCTCAACCCAATTTGAGCAAGTGCTGGGTAACTTTCGGTGCTGGACCGCAGATTCATTTCACCGGCATTATCACCTTCATCTCATTCAGACGCTAAATAACCTAAGATGTTGATAAAGCATCGTAAAATAACCTACTTAAATAATAAAAAAAAGGGCATTTTTGTTTTATTTTGTAAATCATTTCGCGATCCCCCTCTCAACTCTTCACATGACCCCTCACAGTTTGGGAACCACTGCTCTAAATATAATTTGAAAGAATTAAATGTTACTGGTAGTACAAAATAGGTTTGGAGATAGTAAATTCAATGCATTATGAACTGGTGTCATGGAATAGATTTAAAAATGTTAAGATTTAAACAATATTCGGATTATTAGAAATTTTTAGTATTAATGCAACCGATTTGGCTATATTCACAAAATGGTAGAATATCACCCAGGAGCTCCAATCCTAGATGTGGAGACAGGATTTTGTATCTCGCCATAACTTCCAAAATGGCTCTGGGGTCTATTCACCCTCTTATAAAATGTAGTACCGTGTCTTTCCCTGAGGTAAAAGATGTACAAAGCGTGGTAGGCCCACTGATTACCTTATCTCATCCTAATGTCGTGCTCCAGAAAGTATCCTCTCTGTCTCCTGTATGACTCAGTCGCTTTTTATCTACATATTATTGTCACCAGAAAGTATGGGATTTCTACCTCTATCGCCTGTATGACTCAATGGAGTGTGTACAGACACTTCTCTTTTTATCTATATTATTGATACAACATGTACACCGTATGAGAGAATCCAATGCACAGCATTTCTTACAATTAATAGATTTGTCATGTTAGAAATTACGGGAAATACTCACGGTGAAAAGCTGATAACAGAACTGCCAGAGCTGTGAAAACAACCACTATCACTCGCATGGTGCTGAGCTACTCAAACCTGTAAATGCACAACTCTAGCCTTTAAGGATTTGTTATACAAACAAAGATATCACATGGATTACTGGTATCACTGTGTACACAATATGAAAACGTAATAACTGACACCTCAACTTAGAACCAAAATCAGTGATTTTACTCGAGTTAGGGACCTATGCAGATCGATAATAATTTTCAAATGTCTCGCAGAACTTACTATAAATCCATTTGGGTCTTTTACATTCTGACAGCAGGAAAAGTTATATGTTTTATATCATTATGCAAGATCATTTCTCAGTAGTCTTGAGCCATGTTAGCTAGGTCAGCCTTTTGGTGTGTGGTTAACGACGCTGTCTCCTCCCCAAAAGGTTTCGGGTTCGGTTCCTGACTCACTGTCAGCCAAAGGATTGCTCCTTTGCAGTAGTGTAACTTAGAAAGTCGCACATGCCCAAAGTTGTTGTATGGCTATGTTAACCAATGTATCTTTCGCAACTACACATGCCATATTATTTCAGTGGTGAATTTGAACTTACAAAATAATAATAACAACAGACTTGTCTCACAATTTTCCAAAGCGCCATTGTTTCATCGACAGGAACTCTCTGGTGACTTTCTAAACGTCAATACTCCTGCTTTCTTCACTTTCAATGGCCAGTACCAGTACTGATAAAGAACTGAGTCTCAACTGCGACATTGTACTATGCAGGTAAGTCTTTATTAGTTTTAGCTTATTGAAAGATCACTTGGCAGTTGCTGTAATGACTGGTAAAATGAGGAAAAGTTGTAGAACTGTACACAGATCAGGCTGACAAAGCAGAATTTTCTACAATTAATAATTCGACCAGTTTCTTTACTGTTGAAAATTTACGAATCTCTTCAATCATTATGGATCGAAAAGTAATCAGTTGTTGAGGAAACGTAGGCGATAAAACGGTAGCATAACATTTGCAAAGTATGTTAGATGTTAGCTTTTTCGATTATTTCCTTTTCAGTTAAGGTACCCGGTACTGAGTTTTGATGGGAGGAGCAGCGAGAATTTAGCTGTGATGCCGTTCCTGCTTTCAAAGCGTACTTTAAGCTGCTGAATAATTATGAAATCCAGACAACCATTAAAACAAATACACGGAATCTTTCTTCTGCATTCTGTAATCGTTCATAAACTGCCAATTCATTAAAGAACTTCCTAACATGGCGTTGCCGTGTTGATTTGAAAACAGGGTCTATTTTCCAGGAATATAAGAATTCCTTTGTTTTCTTTAAAACAAAACTCGAAAATTGCCGCCTCAACTTTATCATATTATTTCGGGCTTGTTTTAACCGTGACGTGGCAGTCAATAAATCAATGGACTTTTCACGTACACATTTTGAAACAATATTGGTGTACTGTATTATTTTACACTGGAACACGAACATAACAACAAAGTCAAAGGAACTGAGTTTCTTTTTCATTACAATAACTGTTATTTTTCCCGGAAGATTTGTTCGAGAACAGAATTATATTCTCAAGGCATATCACCATCTGCAAAAAAATCCACTTTTCAACGTGAGTAAGCTATCAAATCGCGAAGACCATTTCGTAGGACAGAGCTTTTTTAGTGTGCGTTTGGTTCTCTCATTATCCAAGGCACTATTTAATTTCTGTCATCATGGTAAACTTTCACTAAAAACATAACTTGCTCTACAGTGGTGTAAAAGTGCCTTATTTCTGGAATGTCACTAACGGAATCATTCAGAACTAAATTTAAATTACGGTATGATCTGTGTAGTGTTCGTGCGAGAAGAAGACAGAAAGAATTGAACACATGTTGGGGAAGCAGGGTGGAGATTAACGTTGTGACATCGGAAAGAAAAAAATTATTGTTATTTGAGATGAGTGATATTGAAAGAAACACAACTATTGTAAGAATGCTGTAAATAGTATACTTCTGAAATGCGTGAATAAAATACGAATGTTATTCAAAGTCTAAATAATGTCTTAGATATAGGCATATTATAGAACGGTTTTCTGGCCCCCCCTGCATTGCGGGCCCGTTAGTTACGCCCCTGCTCCTTTGTATGTATGCTAGTTTTGTTCTTAGGCTTAAGTTGGATTAAGATAGAGAGCACTGGCGCACCTTACCAAAAATCAGCTGTGAATATTCCCTTAAGAGATCACTAGGGTTCTCGTGACCTGATGGACTTCCTTTACCTTCACCATGCTAACTATGCTTGTGAATGCTTACTGTTGGTACAAATTTATGACGAAAATATAATCCATATCACAACAAAAACTGGGGTACTCCTTTGCAATATACATATATATTTACTAATGCGGTACTTGATTTACGTCATTCACTCATATGAATGCCAGTTATGTAGACCAATTTACCGACACAGTCGTAGCCCAGGATGCGCCATAGGAGGCTAGTCTACACTACACCCGCGATGAAATGATGATGGAGATTTGTTGGGATGCCACAGGGGAACTGGAGTGCCCAGAGAAAATCCCTGTGTTACCAACTACGGGCTTTCCCAACACAAGTTATAAATCGGAGGTACGCCCACAGGATTATAAGTTCAGCGCTCTAGCCACTAGACCACCATGGGAATAATGACACACAAAAGCACACACGTGCATGCAAACACGATATAATGTCATGTTGTTTACAACAATCAGCAATAATAAAAAAAATAGTTGCTACTTCGTAAGACGGGCAGGAAATTATTTTTGGCGCAGTCTGGCACACTTCTCACTAATTAATTGCTAACCACTTTGTGTCATAGGTCATGCTCATAACGTCATAAGTATATTTTACTTTCTTCAGTTATTGTTGCATTTACTTAGTTCGAAGTCAGCTAGAGGACGATTTACGCTTTGTAGTGGTGTTAGTGATTCTTTTGATTCTTTGAGAGGATGGGCATGGCATTGTGAATGTTTGTAATTAGGATAGTATAACAAAACGAAACACTTGGAAATACGACTAAAAGTGCAAGTGTTGACCAAACTAAGTGTGAAATAGTAAGAATGTGCACAGTCTAAAAATCATGTGCAAGTAATAAAAGATCAATTGTATAGAAATAATCCAAATACCATGCAAGAACTAAAAAATTGCATCTGGGAAAGCACTGTCTTCATTTCTTATAGGAAATTAGATCCAGTGATGTATCATTTCTTAAGCAGGGCCACAAATGTATGGAACAAGAAGACAGTTCTAGGATCTTTTTTTTCTTAGTTTGTGTGAGTAAGGTCGTTTTAACTTCTTATATTTAGTAATATTCTATATTAACAATAATTTTTGTTTTGTCAATTCACTAATAACATGCTCTCTCCATAACCAACGTCTACAAGTGTGTCAGCCCGACAGCCATGTAGCTGCTTTCGTGATTGGGAGATTAATTCCTATATGTTAAGTGTTTGCTAGAAATGATTAGCGACGTCTGGAAGCTCTATTGTAATGCCACACAAACTCCGCAAATAGTAGCAAGAATGCAGCTGCAATGCCAGTTGCAAGTATACCCAAAGCTGACATGACATGTCCAATTCCGGCACTGGAATATCCTGGTCCATTGCCACAAGGTGTTGGAGTAACCATACTTTGTTGTAGACTCAGTTGGAGAAGTCCAGTTTCCTGCAGCCTTAATAACCTATAGGCAAATGTTCAATATTATAAATTTTCTCTTTACATAATAAAAACGGATGTCATGTAGATAATACATACTTTCACATACAGTATGTTCTACGTATTTCGTAAAAATCAGTTCTTTATCGTATTATGAGTAATATTCTCCTGTTTGCAATTTTATTTTCTCGAACTGTCATTCAAAAGATATAAACAAACTAAAATGTATATTGTTCACTCCTATTAAACAAACTTTCATTTCCGTACTGCACACAAAAGACATTTTACATAATCTTAAAAAGCAAAATATTTTACTTAATTTAAAAATTCAGCACAGAGAGAGGGAGAGAGAGCAAGAGCGGAAGTGGGGATGTAGTGTGTGTGTGTGTGTAGTGTTGACGTGAATATGTTACAAACTTCTAGTGATGGTAGACGAAGCCAGAAGATACAATTTTTCATAATACATATAATGAAACTGTGTCCGGAAACGTACCGGTACACTTGAACCACTAATGAAGCAATTAAGGTGAATTATGCGTCTGTATTATCCTCCTGCACAAGTATAACCTTTTGGCATGTCTGTTGGTTGGGTTGCCTACTGTTGAGGCTTTTGTGACTAACGAGCTGGCATTCGTGTTATATACACAGGAATGTTGGTAAGAAGAAAACATACAGGAACTCCCTCTCCTACTAGTTTCTGTATAATATGTTGTTAACTAATGCTCAGTTCTTGGCAATAAAGTCATTAACTCAATTACTCTCCAATATTTCTCACACACAGTATAAATATTTGTCTACTTAGAATCTGATTATAATCTCTTAATACTTTTTTAATATTTATAGCAATTTTCATAAACAGGAAAGAATATTAGAAGTGTGTGTTACAGTTATATGAAGAGCTATTTTAGTGACTATCAAAATTAATTGTTTCATCTTCTTTCTCAAAGATTAATCGGCACAATTAAATTAGATATCTCCCTCTTTATGATTGTACTAAATTTTTTTTTTTTTTTTTTTTTTTGCATGTAGTCCAGAAAACGAAATTGTATCTTCTTACCAAGTGCATAGTAAACTATTTAATTTATATACCTACATACGTTTCTTCAAAGGCAGTTTAGGAAAACAGACGCTAAATGGAAATATCATTTACAAGCTGATAAAATATCTTAATTGCTAAATGTGTAAAACATGTACGAAAGCATGTGCCAGCTTTATGATGGGTATTATGACGTAGATTTCTAATGTCTATTTTTAAAAAAGTTGCTCAATCAAGCTCACAACTTTCACTAGAAATACAGATATAATACTATAGCGTCGATGGGATTGGTGATAGCGAGATGGTATTTGGCGAGATGAGGCCGAGGATTCGCCATATATTACCTGACATTCGCCAACCAGGTAATCAGCCCAAGCTGGAATCGAACCCACGCCTGAGCGCAATTTCGGATCGACAGTTGTATTTTATCGTCTACTGGAAACTCATAATAAGATAAATTACTAGCTCAAAAGCAATCTTACCAGTAATTGAAGATATCTGCATATGGTGAGTTTTTGCGGACAGCCCATGCTTTCAGATGCTTAGTTCCAGAAACTGGTGATAGTGTTAACTGACAAGATTCATCTGCAGAAAGTCTTGTGGCCATAAAATGTTTCAGAGGATGTTCACTGGCCATGCCAACTTTGTTGTCATCTCTCAGTTGCATGAACATCTGTTCCAGGGAATGTATCTTATTTCGTTCTTTCTTTAATTGGATTGAGTATAACACATGTGCTGCAGGATCTGGCGAGTTCTGTCAGTCAACATACGCAGATAATTAGCGGATAACAAGCGAATTATATACATTATAATTACATCATAGGATATCAGGCTTTCAGTTTGATTTATTTGCATTGAATGTTTTTGTTTTCGAATCTATGTGCCATTGTTAAATTCAGGAGCTGATTTAGGGAAGAAATTTCTCCAGAAATTTAAAATCCCCTTCTCACCGAAGATTTAAAGTGCATCTAAATATTTTAGTTTAATTTTAAGCTATTTATGACAAATTTCACCTTATAAAAACAGACGTAAAAAAGTAGCGAATTCCTGGTTCTCAGTTATATAGTCCATCTTAAACAATAGCAGCTCTTCCATATCTCAGAATCTCTTTGCATTAACCTAAATTATTAAATTATAAATTTATACAACAACTTCATACAATCTAGCTATTAATCACGTTTTAGAGGAATTAAACGAAGACAGTATCTCACAGGACTACGGAATATTCTTCACTCGAGAAGCACCTCTGCTCACTGTTATGAGTGTCATCATAGGAAACTCTGAGGAGTCAGCGATCGAGCTTACTCTTCTAGCCTTTCGAAGATTTCATGAAATCGGACTAAGTGTCAACTCTGCTAAATGCAGTGGAATGTCCATAGTCAAAGGAAGGCTTAATCCGACATTGCTAACCATAGAAGATGAATGTAAGATAACCATCATTACAGAAGGAGAACAAATCAGCTACCGTACTTGGGCATCACGTATCAAGATTCCTTAATATTTGACTCAACTATGATTATGAAAAAACTTCATACACAACTAAGTACACTGACCTCTTCCTCTCTATTAAAAGGGGATAAAAAATCACAGTTCTAAATAATAAAATTCCATCTGTCTTTCTTTCATATATATCCGTTTATTACTTCTGAATTTAACAAAATACTAACTAAATTCTTACATGATGCTGACCAAATGATAAAAACTTTCCTTAAGGAAATATTACAGATGTACCGGATTCGGATAACATGATATATTCCGAGAAAAAATAAGCCTTAAACAGTAACTTTTGGTACTGGACCAGAATGATGTCTATGTACCGGTATCCATGTTATGGTATTTTGATTTATCACTGTCTACTAAGAATCAAAAACTTCCTGCAACAGCATATCAAGTCTAAATGATGAAAAATGTTCTGAAGATAACTAAATGAATAGCTGATGATGTTTCACTTCATTACAGTGAATTTTTTTCTGAATAATTGAATTGGTTAATGAAAGAATTTATGAATCCTATAGATTCAAAATCCCCTATATTCACTTCACAAATTAAAGGATTCTGACAGTAACTGGTGGCAATCCGAGGGAATTTTCAACCAAACTATATAAATCAGAATTCATTCTTAGCAAGCAGCATGTGGGCATATTTCAGTTCTGAACAAGCCACCAGCGTAGCTCAATCGGCTAAGGCAATTTCCTGCCGATCTGGAGCTGCACTTGGGTGCAGGTTCGATCCCTGCTTGAGCTGATTACCTGGTTGGATTTTTTCCGAGGTTTTCTCCAACCGTAAGGCAAATGTCAGGCAATCTATGACGAATCCTCGGCCATCACCAATCTCACCGACGCTAAATAACCTCGTAGTTGATACAGCGTCGTTAAATAACCAAGCAAAAAAAAGTTCTGCAAAAATGATCTTTAGGGGGTTTTGAATCTAGAGGATTCTTATTACCTGCACGTAAATAATTCTTGTAATTCGTAATCTGTGGTGTGATAGCTCATGGATGACCAATCAGGATAATTTTCCCTCAACTTCATCCAAAAACAGATTGTGGTTGTGTCGCAACCTGTATTCTTTTACCAATATTATATTCGAACTCCCGCACCTACCTGTTTTTCATACAGCACACTATTCAACATCATCCCAGCACATGCAATTGCTCAAACATGACTATTGTCTATTCTTGTTCGAGATATATTTTAGAGAAATTATGCTTGTGAGTATAAATAATCTCATTGAAAAGTAACAAATCTATCATCCGACATAAAAAGCAAAATTACAAGCTATATAGTTCTGCAGATAGAAATATAAAAATTTGCTTTTATAGGGGCCCAGTTCTAAATATATTTGAGTAAACATCTGACAGACCTTTTAATTTGTGACAACACGAATCTGTCACATACACTGTTTTGTATATAGCCTATTGGCACTCATGATCGATTTTCTTGGGGGTTCAAATAATTCGGAAAAATTAATTGTATTTTTTTTGCATTATTAAACTTATCTTAAATACACTGCACAATTGCAGTTTTGGAATGCGGAATGTATAGGACATAGGTAGGGGTATGATTTTTTTGAATTAACGAAAAATGCGAAAGGTTTGAAAACATTCGTAAATCTCATGAAGGTAATCAAGAAAATAAACAGCATTTTAACCGCGAAATGTAATGATTTCAACGAAATAGCCCCATAGTTAATAAATTACCAGTAGTAACTTACTTGAAAACATTTTTTTTTTCACGAAATACTCTCGGAAAACAAACTGATAATCCTTTAAAAAAATGAAATAAAAAATTGAATTTGGCTGTCTTCTGAAGTTTTACGTCAGCTGTAAACAACAATCCTACTCAGTCTTTACAGAGACCAAAGAATTTGCATATAGGCACGAGTCCTAATTTACAAGCTCTTTGGATCAAACAAGGGTTCAATGATGTCTTATTACTCCACGGAGTAATAGACATCATTGCGAAGATTACAACAGTTTTGCTTCAGTATGTCTTTGAGTGCTGTGGTTTTCTGTCTTAAATATCGATAGTAAGAGAGGATTTTCGACATACTAAGATATTTTATCTGATTGTCGAGTTTGTTTATCATGTTCAAATGCTGAAACTATTCTCAGCTAACTCATATTTTCACGAAATATTAATCCAAACCATATTTCCATGCAATATTAACCGAAATCATAATCAAATAAGCACAGAAATAGATGTAAAATAATCCTTACAAAATCATATCCCTAGCTACAAAGATGAAAACGAGAGAGAGGGACTGAATAGAAGTTCGTTGTAGTGATTTCACTGTTTATAACCACCGTATAACCGCCATATACACCCCCTCACTCCCTCCCTGAAACCACTCGTTAGAGTGTTCAATCCCACTTTTAGCAATTCCTACTTGGCAAGTAACTTGCACATCGATATGAGCAGAATTGATATGCAGATTACTAAATATATATTCTCGGTTTTACGAGGAAAGTGAATAAGATTTTTTAAAAAGAAAATTATAGGGGTAACTGATTAAATTGCGATCTTACTCGTGTTAATTATGTAAGCATGTGTGGCTTACAGCTGTTTCGGTGCTACACATCTAGCACACATCACTCACCCTACAGAACTAGAAGAAATCATAACACGTACCAACGAAATAAAATCCAACATCAGCCACAAAATAAAGAAACGACACAATACCAAGATAGCAAAACTAAAAACACAACCGAAACAGCTGTAAGCCGCACATGCTTACATAATTAACACGAGTAAGATCGCAATTTAATCAATTATTTATATTCAAGTGTTAAAAGTAGTGTACGAAAGATTCAACATGAATTATAGGGGGTTTCAATGAACCACTGAACACATAGCACCTGATGTAACCTATCTATGGTTAGATGTTGAGAGTATTCTGTAACAGGGACTCACCCGCAAATAGAACTGCACGTGTAAAGGTAGCTGTAAAATGACTAAAATACGGTAAAAATGGCCTACTCATAGTTGAAGAATGTTATAAAGGATCGTTTATTTGCCCAGTCTTCTTTAACTATTAAGAAGTAAAATCTTACGATGAAGAAGTCTGGCAGAAGACCATCCCAGGAAGCTGAAAATTCAGTGCCCAGTTTAGCAACATCAGAAAGTTGGAGATGGGTATCCTGTCCTTGAACTGCTAGAAGAGATGTTACTCCAGCAGCAAACCAAGTGTATAGAAGGTATGATGCTAGATACCCAATAATAAAGACAGCCTTGCAACTTAGTCCTTGTGGCTCCTTGCTGAAACCTGCGAAGAAATCATTATATATACAGTGTATAAGACAAAATGCTATCAAAGGTTAAAGTTGATATGGGATAGAGATATGAAGGGGTGAGACTGAGATAGTTCAAAGCCACACTTTTACCAAAAAGTTTTTTGTGCGAGTTCATTTCTTATACATATGGGGAAGCTACTAGTAAAATATTATAAAATTTACTCAACAAATAACAGAAATACGCACTGAAGAAATTATGATATTGCACCTAATAGCATTGGATTCTAAACTTTCAATACACTCTCCTGTAAAGTCTGTCTTTGTGGCTTAGGATTGTATCATTCTTAACCTTCATATAATTATTTTTCCATTAAGCAATACATGTCTGATCATAAGTAATTTGCATGTTGCGTCTTTCAACCTTGGCAGTTATGAAGGTCAATAGAGTACATAGAGGATGTCACTTTAGAAGTTTTAGTGCCATATATTTTCCTATGATGAAATTTATAGTATACTATGTGAAGTGAAGATGACCTCTACTGCACATGTAATTTCAGTACAATGGCTCTCTTGCCTACTCTGGCATCATTACAAAGAATGTTCTCAACACAATGTTGGAAACAAACGCACTCCACACAACAGTTCCGTCCCATGGCTGTCATGCACACTTGATTAAAGTCTGTTGGATTTTTTTCTGAGATAATTTAAAGACTTTGGTATACAGATTGCCAGTCGAAAGACTAGAAGATCTTATGCAGCAATTCATTGCAAGCATTTTTAAAAGAGCCCAACTGTTTCCACGTAAGTGTTGCATGTTATGTGCCGACATTAAAGGTCTCCAATTTAAACAGTTTCCTTAAATAAAATTTCATTCCTGTTATAATTATTGTTATCTTCTTCTCACATAATAATAATAATAATAATAATAATAATAATAATAATAATAATAATAATAATAATAATAACAACAATCAGCTGTCATGTAAACAAACAACACTGACCATCCATGGAATTACATACCTTGCTGACAAGTTGCAGCTACTGCCCAGAGTGTGATCTCCACCCACGTCCATGCTTTGGTCTGACTTTTCTGAAACTTCGATGTCTGTAGTGAAGCTATGCGGAAGCTAGCAGCCAGCAGTACAAGTGCTATCACGAGACACACCAGCCACAGGGAACCAGTGAACGTCAGAACGAATACATCTTGCGTGAGGGGCAAACCTGCTGCTCTGTACACGAGCATACGCCTGAACAATGATGATTAAATTGAACAAAAATGTACAGTGTGGACGGGAAGTAACTAGGTATTATTAAATGGCTATAGCATTTTTAATATCAATAGGACATCTATACTCCGTGCTTCAATCTGATTGCTTTCCTTACTTACTAAACTCCCTCTCATAAGTTAGGGCCCAACTATCCAGGACGTGATTAATGTTAGATTCTCTCTCTATCCTGTGATGGATTATTGACTCCTGTGCACTTCCAAGATATGCTATAGGGGAAGTTGCCCTATTATCGGTCAGACCATAATACCGGTCACCAGGTAGTTACACATTTATAAGCAATATAGGAAAAGCAATCCGTTATGAAGTGGTAGCCGGTGACAAAGGAACTTGGTTCCTCGCATAGGGTTCAGTGTTTGCCTCGCCAGTCTGGAGGAAACCTTTGTGAAGTAAGCACCACGTGGTTTTTGTATTACACTGTTAACGTTTGGACCATTACTGATTGTGTTTAGGTGAGTTGTTCTTATCTATTATATTTTATTATATACTTAACATACCTAAGCAATGATTTAATGTGTTTACATTACGAAAAATTTTGTTATATATAATTCATTTGTCATTATCTTTATAACCCTTTTCTTGCCCTAGTGCCTGTCACTATGTCTGTTCCTAATACCTGCCATGCAGAAAGTCTCGTAACAACTGTAGTAAACTTATTGTACATTTCAGGGATTATTGTCAAGATGGCAGCAACCAGGAAAGGAAAATGGGATGAAAAAACATGAAAATGGTGTTGATGGTATGATGGCGGGAAAATTGACTTTGAGGGAAGCAGCAGGTCGCTTCTCTGTCCCTAGAAGCACTTTGAGTAACCGTGTATGTCCCCTTAAAAAGGGGAAATGCATTCAAATTGCACCCTCAATGGGAAGGTTTAAACAAACCTTTGATGATGAACTAGAGGGCGAAGTTGTTTCGTATCTCAAATATCTTGATAGCTGTTTCTTGCCTGTAAATAAAACTGAATTCCTAAAGCTAGCCTATGCTCTGGCTGAGTATTTCAAATTGCCCAACCGATTCAATAAAATAAAGAAAACTGCAGGGAACAAGTTTTATCGAGGATTTATAAAGCAGCATCCCGAATTTTCTTTGCGTTGTGCCCAGTCAACAAGCCTGCAGAGAGTTCAAGGCTTTAACAAGGAACAAGTAGATGCTTTTTTTGACAAATTAGAAGAACTTATGGATAAGTACTCATTCCCTCCAAACAAGATATTCAATTGCGACGAGACGAGTGTCAGTGTTGTACATTCAAATTCTCAGAAAATGTTGTCCATTAAGGGTAAAAAAACAAGTAAGCAAGCTAACATCAGGTGAACGGGCCAGGAATATCACAGTGATGCTTTGCATCAATGCTGCTGGTGACCAATTCATCCAGCCTTTATTTGTATTTCCGAGAATTCGAATGAATCCACAGCTGATGAAAGATGCACCAGATGATAGCATTTTTGAAGCTCAAGAAAGCGGCTGGATTTCGGTTTCAGGATTTATTAAATGGCTGAAGGCTTTCATTGAGAGAGTAAATCCTACAGAGCAAACTCCAGTTCTGCTCATCTTAGATGGCCATAGTACACACAAAGATCTTCAAGCTATTCTTCTCGCCAAAAGCATCACGTCCATATGTTGAGCCTTCCCCCACATACAACACACAAACTCCAGCCTCTGGATCATGAAGTCATGAGGCCTTTCAAATCTGCATACAATGCAGCTTGTGAAGAGTGGATGAGCAAGTATGGAAAACTGGGATTGAAAATCACTGACAAAGACATCTGCGGATTGGTAGGAACTGCGTTCACCAAAATATGCAGGATGGAATTGGCAAAGTCAGGATTCCAATGTACAGGGATATATCCCTCAACAGGAATATTTTTTGAGAATTGGATTTCCTACAAGCGTCAAACACAAGAAAAGTGGCAGAGGGAGGTGAACATGGCAAACCCTCAGCTGAGTCTTCAGATTTCAATGTCGACTCTTTGCCAGAGTCATCACAGACACTTCCGAAAAATCCAGTGGTTGACATGGCTGTTCCTTCGACGTCTAGATCTACAGACTTCCAGAAGGCCATAACTAAGGTCTCTCCTGTATCTGATGACCAAATAGCGTTGTGTGGAAAAAATGACCCTAAGAAGAAGGCAATTTCAGGCGGTAGGCCTACCAAACGTAAACTTCAGCTTGGGAATGAAAATGAAGTCAACAAAAAAGACAAAAATGGTACCGAGGAAACTGAATGCATTATTTGTGGCGAATCTTTTGAGGAGGATTGGGTGCAGTGTTGCAAGTGTTGTCGTTGGGCTCTTGTAGGTTGTGCAGACAGTGACCAAATAGGCTATTTTGTATGTGAGAATTGCAAGAAATGACTAAGAGTGATACATATCAAGAGAATAGACATAATTGTATTATTTTCATTTAAATTTTGTGTAACTCTTCAGTCATACCTTTGTTTTTCCATGTAAACCAACGTGACCGGTACTGGGAACAGTTTTTTGAAAGTCATTATCTCAACAGTTTAGGAAACACTAAATCATGGGTAATTAAACGTAAGTTATTTGATACAATTCTTGTACTGACTTATTTTTCATGTTATCCCGTATCTTAGATTTCAATTTTGTTTAAATTCATTAACAGATTTACCTCAAATAATTATAAAGGCTTAAGTGACCGTTACTAGGGCAACCTCCCCTATAGCCTCCTTTAGTAACTAGGCTATGGCTGATAAATTGGTGTCCAGTACCTACTGTGAAGAGTGGGATGAAGGAAATATGCTGCAGCACTTCTCTCAGCAGTTACTGTAGGATGACAAAGCACGAGATCAACTTCATTTTCTGCCAGCAGTCCGAACAATCCAACCCAGACTCCCTCATCATCTTGTGCTCCCCAGGTGTCACTTCCTACAAACTCAACTCTGGAAAAAAATTAAGATACCAGTACCGTACTAATACTGGTATCACAATTCTCCAGCCTTATCAATATAAATAATACCGTAATTTACGAATAAAATTGTAGTACTCAGAAATCTGAATTACAGTAGATCTATTGTCAGGGTGTAACGTGCAAGAAGTACTGGTATGGAATATACTCATTTTTTCATAGACACTTTTTGGGAAAAGATAATTGTAATAGATCTCATTCCATAAGAATTGCGCAGAGTACATATATAACCATAGACGAACAGAATTAAACCTAATAAAATTACATCTCATAGGCAGAATTATGGGGGGGGCACTGCCCCCCCCCCCCAAACTTATCTTAATTTTTTTTCTACTAACGTTAGAAAATATTGAATTCAAAAGATCCTTTTTTGCTTTTGTTTATGATTAAGTTTCTGTTCTTAAATTGATTAATTAATGTCTTCAGATCATGTGTCTGGACTATATTTATTTTAAATTTCTGAATGTATAAGAATTTCTATACCTTATTTGAGGATTGGAAGCACTGTAATGTTTCTTTTGTAACAGCCTGTACAAGCCTGCAGGTTTTCAGGTCACCACTTGGAGAAATATGAAAAACATAATGCACAACAATGCAGAAAAAAGAAAAGTGATCCCGGTATTATGTGTAAACGTAAAGACGAGATTAAATAAAATAATTCGAGTTTGCAATTCATAATTATGATATCTTCAGGAAGGTAAACTTTATATTCAAAAGTTTCTGTTAGCACTGTTACGAAGTTTTATTGATGTATGCATGTGTTTCTGTACGAGAGAGAAAAAGAGGGAGATTGTTTTAAGTTATGCTCTACCCATATTATAATTTGTAGTAAACTTACAGTTCAAGCCTTATACAACTCGGCCCGAAACATCGCGGAAGTGGATGTAACACTGTAAGAAACATGCCCTCGAAAATACCTTTATTAAATAATCATATTCCGATATACTGCACCATGGTCAAGCTATAACGGGGGGAAGGAGGTACGGTAAATGATGTTCCCCATAAACTCGTTATATGGGGATTCTATGGTTTTGCTTTGCCCCCCAAGGAAACGGTTCTTTCTCCGCCTATGTTCCATCTGAAATATCAAATTTCGGCATATAAGACACATTGTTTTTAGGTGTATTTTTTTTTAAGAAAATACAGTGAATTATGGTAAAATACACATAGTTGCAATAGGACAAGTACTCTGTTAAGATGGCTTTGAATTTCCAGTACACACTCGTAAAAATTTGTACAATCAAACGTGTTTCCCCAAAACCATGGTTCAAATGAGGATGGCAATGTTACTTCTTTATTTAGCTTTCAATATAATTACAATTGATAAGAATGTTATACAATTAACTCTTAACTATTCAATAATACGTATTCGCAGTATTACCAGATCTAAAATAAAAATTAATTCATCTTTTATAACACCAAATGAATTACATTTTATGTACTGTACCGTTACTCTGTCACTATAAGCAATAATTGTAACTAGACTACACTAATACAAGACAGTTTAATGAAATACCGTACTCGTAAATATGCGATTCAAAGTTGTAATACTTAAATACAGCCTATAATGCTGCTTTATAAGATTTTTTTAAGAGGATACCAGTATTGAAATATCACAATATAGTTAGCTAGAGTATAAATTATTTTTAATTTATCTACTGTAAATATTGTGATTGAATCCGATAAAAAATTATTCATTCTTTTCTCGTTGACTAGAGAAAAATTCGCCAACCAGCGCACAGTTAGGAAACACTGTTCTAGAGAAGTTAATGATGATACAGCAGTAGCGGAATGTATACAGCAAAAGAAATCGAAGTTTTCGGAAGAAACCTAGCTTGTAGGTGATTTGTCAACTTAAAATCCCGTAAGGTCTGTCCAGAGACAGATTCATGGGTGAAAAGGAGAGAAAATTCCTCTCTTCAGAGAAAAGTAGGCTAAATTCGCCCCTGTAAATTATTATGATGAAATACCATTAAGTATTAAATTTTTCCTATAATCAGAAAATACGGTATATTATTTTTATGGGCAATAATCACTAGGTATATAATTCATATAATAATTATCAATTTTAACATAATAGTTCAATTCAATGATTTATATATTTGTCCTGCATTTTAGGAACTATCTGTCCCGAACTATTTAGTGTACAGAAGAAGGTCATATAAAAATTACAGTTCTAAGATAAATAAAGATATAAATCTTCTAGACTTAACTCCCATTAGTTTAATGCTTCTTTATATTTTATTCTTTGCAATTTAATGTAGTGCTAATTTTATATGTATTTAATTTTTTATCAGAAAATATTAGATCTATATTTTTAAATATCTATTTCATAATGAAATTTGCTGAAGCTATGAAGAATTTCAGTAGCATATGAACAAGACTGAACATACTGGTAAATGTAATTTAGAGTGCAGAGAACAGAATTTTTGTGAATTGAACATAGTTCTTTCTATTTCATGACCTATTTTTTAAATTCTCTCTGTGACTCTATATTTCCACACAACCTTTTGGGAGAAAACGTACAAACTCAACACTAAACCTACCTTTTGGTAAGAAGTCGTTGGCTAATTCACTACGCCTATAACTATAGCCTACCGAAACTTATGCTAACAAAAAAAATAAGCCCCATGTTTTAAAATGAATTAGCTACAGTCAGAAAAAAATAAACTTCGCTGTATGAGTGATATTATGTAATGAATAATAATGGTTACTTAAATTGCAGCAAGTCCATAAGCACATGCAGGATGTGTGCACTGTAACCCTGCACTGCAACAATACGACCCTTCTTGTCCTGTTCCACTCTACAATCATATCCATAGTCTGACTTTCCCTGAAAAAGAAATAGATAATAAATTCGTGGTATGTTTATTACACTAACATATAATAATCCATGACACAACAGCACTTAAAGGACCAAGGCCGACCAGCTGACTGCTGACATTTACATGTTTCAGCAGAGGTGAAAGATCATTCAACCAGTACGGGGATAACGTGTGATCAGTACGATGATGGGGAGGCCGTTATAGGTGGTTTTCGCCACCTAGCATAGCTCCCAAATTCATCATGATGCTAGGTAGACATCAGTCCCATACACTTGCCGAAATTTCTTGACAGTTATTTTCTCTGTGGTCACTTGGTAAGCTTGTACAGTGAAGTATAAGAAATTCGGCGATTAAAAGAAGATGTAATTACAGTTATAGTTTTACAAAAGAATGTGTGTCGTCATACCTAAAGATTTTGTCATGATAACACATATTCTTTTGGAAACAACGGATTGACAAAAAAAGTAAAGATTTTAGGTTTAATTTTATGCATATTAATAATTAATATTTTTTAAAAGGCCTTTAAGTTTATTTTAAACTAGTATCCTTCGATGCTATGAGAAAAGATACTGTGGCGGGAGGCCGGAATATGCTGGCCGCGTCGGGGAATGGTGCACAGGAAGGTGCAGGGGGAAGCGAAGCTCGAGCTTCGGTGGACGCTTGGCATGACGCGGAGTGAGGGGGAAAAAAAAAGACTACAACGCTGAGCGGCGAAAGCAGGGGAAACATATGGAAACAGATTGTTATGGAGGCCAAGAAGTTTCGCGACGCAGAACATTCTAGACAATCGTGATAAATAAATATAACACATGAGAGATAGTCAGTCTACACTTGAGTCTTCGAGCGAGTAAGGAAGCCAGCCTTCGAGACTGGGGTTCGACGTGAGGAGGACCGCAACTGTGGCAGCGACCAGGCGAGGATCTGAGTTCGACGTGCAGTGAACTTGAGTGGGTCCGTAACTGTGGCAGTATCCAGGCGAGTGCGACATATCCGGAGGCTTGGGTTCGAAATGCAGGGAACAGCATCCGGAAGGCGTGGGTTCGATGTGTAGTGAACTGTATCTGGAAGTCTTGGGTTCGACGTACAGTGAACTTGAGTGAATAAGCTGGAAGATCTAGCCAAGGCGAACGAACTGTGAACTGAGAACTGACAGTTTTGTTTTGTACATAGTACTTTGTGAAATTAGGAGTACATTGTTGTTTTTCTCAATAATACATGTGAATTGTCATTGTCGTTCTGTGCAGTGCAATACTGTGTTGCTGTGTTGAGTGGAATACCCATTGTTGACGGGTGTGTAGTTAAAGTTACCACTAAAAGTCACAGTATTGTTGTAATAAAAGTTACAATACAATGGGTTGTATAAGCTCATAGTTGTGTGTTATAGTCTTCTGTTGCACTATATCCACACTTTAAACATCTGGAACCATGTACGCTGTATAGAAAGAAAAGCCCTACAATTTAAAATTAAATTTAGATCCCAGTAATGGATAAAATACTATATAACACAGAGAGTAAACATATTTTATGCACTTGTGGAAATTACCAAACCCTCGGGTGCTAAACTTTCCAGTTGTGGATAAAATCTAATTTTACTCTCTTACACTGTAAGGTACGATAGCCTACTATTAGAATCATCAATGTTTGCTGACCTTCAGTATCGAATATTAGAAGCTTAATTATATTGCTTACTCACCACAAGCACCCCAACTCTCAGAGTGATGCCAGAAAGATTATGTGATCGGAAGAGTAATCTGTCCATGTAAGAGGGAAAATGTGAAGACATTTCCCAACTACTTGTCTTTGATGAGATATAATGCCATTGAACATTATTCTTCAAACATAAAGGAGCATCTTCCCCTAATTTATAAACATCCCATATGACACCTCTCACTTCAGTCCCCTCTTCAGTAAGTGTACACAAGAAGTCAACTGCATTTACATCACTGTCAACACCAACCTGGAAAAAAAAAAATAATAATAATGTACTAAACATATAATTAAAAAGTTCGCATTTGTATAATTTATTTATGGACAGCATCAAGCATCACGAATACATAAATAATTTTGTCTTTATTTCTAAAAAGCGAAAAGAAAATCTGGATTCAAGCAGTATTTCAATAAAATCCAGGACGGAAGTAGGCGAAAAGAAATGGAGATTTCAAGTAGAAACTGTGATGGAAAAGACGATCATAGTGCGTTGTATATGGAAGGATGAGGAAAATTTCTCGCCAATACAAAAAGCATACTCCTAACTGCTCATGCATTGCTAATCCCAGTCAGGAACGATAATTTCTCTCCTACTGCAATTTTTAGAAACAAACTTAAGAATATGTATACTCTTAGCATGCAGGCTTTCACGGCCGGTGTCTAGTTGAAACAGAGCTTTCGGGCTAAGATGCCATGGTCTACTGGTGCAGATGTTACCATACCAGACGTTTCGTCTACTACTGCGGCAGACATCTTCAGTGGGTAGGTATCCTCGGTCGAAGTCTTCTGCTAGGGATCTTCAACCGAGGATATCTAACCACTGAAGATGTTTGCCGCAGTAGTAGACGAAACGTCTCGTAACATCTGCACCAGTAGACCACGGCATCTTAGCCCGAAAGCTCCGTTTCAATATGTATACTTTCAGATATACAGTATAGTAATGGTAATAGTAGTTATCATCTCATCATTAGTTTAATGGATTTATGTTCCAACATAAATGCAGCTGAAAATTTCGAATTTTAAAAGAAGATATCTTGGGATGCTCTTTTAAACTAAATAAAATTATTAGAGTTTTTACTTGATAATGGTACATGTACGATATTATGACATTGTTTAAAATTCTGCCTGCAAGTCACACTTTCCCGGTCACTTTGGGGAAGTGTAACCTATGGCATACATAGAAACATTCACACTCTTTTCCAGATCCTGACTTCGAGAAGGGATGTCTTCTCATGAAGGATGCGTTGGTCGAAATTGACTCCATACTGTTAAATGAAATGTGATTTGTCTTGTAAAGTGTTACATCTGTTCTTGTGGTTGTTATTTGTTACTGTTAAAATGATTTATAATCAATGTTGAAATTTTGTATATTGTATTTTAGTTAATGTACTATGTTATATTTTAATTATGTTGTATCTTAGTAATTATGTATTACTTTTGACATGTCCCATATCATGTATGTGATTAGTTGGACGCAATAAATGAATATGAATATGAATATGAACACAGTACTAATCTGCTTGTGGAAACAAATGCACGGTGACTAATCCAGTCAGTCTATTTGTTTCTTTTATTTTCTTTTTCAGAATTTAATTACCGCAGTCATTTTGAAGACAGATTTTTTCCTCCCATGGGAAATCCTAAATTCTTAAAAAGCCCGCCATCGGCCCTATCCTGAGAAAAATTAATCCAGTCTCTACCATCATATCCCATCTCCCTCAAATCCATTTTAATATTGTCCTCCCACCTATGTATCGGCCTCCCCAAAGGTCTTTTTCCCTCCAGCCTTCCAAATAACACTTTATATGCATTTCTGGATTCGCTCATATGTGCTACATGCCCTACCCATCTCAAACATCTGGATTTAATGTTCCTACTTATGTCAGGTGAAGAATACAATGCATGCAGTTCTGCGTTGTGTAACTTTCTCCATTTTCCTGTAACTTCATCCCTCTTAGCCCCAAATATTTTCCTAAGCACCTTATTCTCAAACACCCTTAATCTCTGTTCCTCTCTCAAAGTGAGATTTCAAGTTTCACAACCATACAGAACAACCGGTAATATAACTGTTTTATAAATTCTAACTTTAAGCTTTTTTGAGAGCAGACTGGATGACAAAAGCTTTTCAACCGAATAATAACAGGTATTTCCCATATTTATTTTGCGTTTAATTTCCTCCCGAGTGTCATTTATGTTTGTTACTGTTGCTTCAAGATATTTGAATTTTTCCACCTTAGACAGACACTAATAATGAATATTAAGTAAAACAGAGTTCTAATATGGAAATAACATAGCTATTATTTATGTCTTGAAAAACACTTTCATACAGTTACGGTAGATAAAAAAGGCTGAAAAAATACTTAAGACTTCAGAAATAGTACGTGTAAGAAAGATGTATATGAATCTGAACAGTGATCGTAATTTCAATGTACTCACAATATGTACAAAAAAAAAAGGAAGTGAAAAATATGAACAAAAATTAAAACTGTAACAATTATTTAATAAAGAATTCAAAGAATGAAAAATGTATGTTACATGGATATTTAAACTAACGACATATACATAGATTACACTTATCTCAGGTGCTCAGATTACACTTTCTCCAAACACAATATAAAATTTAAGTATAACTCATATTTGGAAACAAGATAACAGTAGGCCTACAACATTATATTTCCTATTTAAGGTATCTTTTTTGACCAAAAATATAAAATACTATTTTCTGTAACTTTTTTAGTGTCCACAGAATTCCAAAAATTACGTGATAAACTTGATACCGCTACTCTGTTTAAAATGTAACATTTCAACAATGCACAGAATTTATTGTTTTAGAATAGCTTTTCAATCTAACGGAAGTTGTAACTTTGTAAATGAAACTATGCACTATAATATCAACAACATAGCACTGATTAAAATTTTCTATCTCAGTTTGAAGTACCGGTACGATAACATTTTGCATTTGGCATCACATTAACCCCTATATTTCGCTTACTGCCCTTGACTCACATCTTATTTCAAAACCATAATTTTTTAAAATCACATAGTACCGGTATTTAAAAACTTGTTTTTATTTCTGCATTATAGAGACATCAGCAATAAAATTAATAACAAAGGATGTTAATTTTGAACGACGTTTTAAATTAAAATTCATATAACTTATGTATATTCTAAGAAGTATTTTATGCACAGTACCGGTATCTGTGTTTTAGAATTCAACAATAAAGTTACAATTTTTATTCTAACAATTAAATATTTAGGAATTTTTAACAAAATATAGCTACAAGTTGCCATATCCAACAGAAAAGAGAGAAAGGGAAAGACATCTCCCATTTGGAAAATAAGAAACCACACAGTGAAGACAGTGCTGGGACAGGTTTTCTCGGGATATTTCTGTTTCCCTTACCATCGTTTCACTATTTCGCCATAATTCGAAATAATCCTCATCAGTGGTGCAGAACGCAATGGAAAACTACCACAACGTATCACCTTTTCGAAAGACAAACACCTCAGAAAGTATTTTGCAAACGTTCCATGGAGAAAATAGAAGCATATTGCACTCACATCCTAGTCTACAGTGTGTAACACATTGGGAGATACAAAAAAAATAAGCTATGAGTTTAAGAACTTGGTGCTCAGCACTCACCTGCAGACCAGTAAGCTTCTTAGCAGTCAGATTTCTTGCTTGTTCAATTTCATGTCCATTTGCCAACACAAGTAGCCACCATGAAAACATTTTAGTTAATAATCCACTATGATTAGCCTAGAAGAAAAAGTTAACCAAACCTTTCTTAGTTATTTTCTCGACCACATAAAAATAGGAATATATACCTATATGAAGAAAGTAGGAAGCAGTGGCGAAGGTAAGGTTTAAATACTGAGTAGAGTGAAAATCTGCTTAACCCATATTTTTTTTAAACAGAAGATGTTTCTCAGCTTTTCTATCAACATTTTTTGTGACACAGATCCCATAAGAAGATGATGGCCACTTATTTTCACTCCCAAACAGAATACAGGTATAACAATATAACTTAATTGTCTCAGAGCACCCTGTTAGCCAAGGATATTTCTTATACCATGAAAATTGAAATTTTCCATTTTGTCTTTCGTCATCCGCTATTTTAATATGTAAATGTAGTGTCGATTTCCAATATTCGTAAGTTCATTTTGTTCCATATGCCCAACTTGAAAATGGTTTCCCTTTTAATTCTGCAAATAATTAACTCAATGTTCTCTCAGCATGAACCATTTTATATAAAATTAGTGTGTAACATACAGACGCATGCACTTTTGCACTCAACAATGCAGCACATTCATAGAACACGATATACCCCTCATTTCTCATGAAAAACAAAAACTGAATAGACTACAGTGGACTATAGTCAACTTTATGTTGTCAGCAAACAGCTGGATACATTAAGAATATTGATTGATTGGTTGATAGAACACGATACAGCATGGCATATTATATCGCGGTTGAGGCTAGCCCCATGTCCTGCTACTAAGTCGTAGCGAATCAATACCCCCTCCTCCCAGGCATTCCCTCAAGCTTGCGAGTGCCGTTGCCTGTGAGAGAGGCCATTATGTGTCGCTATGAGGCTTTTTCCACAAGTCACTCGCAGTGGAATGACTGACTTCTACAGTCAGTTGTTCTTTATTATTGTCTGGTGTATTCAACATCGACTTTCACGAGGCCCTGGAAAAAATAATAACATTACTGATACATCATGAAGGCCAAAATCTAGACAGTTCATGCAATAAGTATCTTTACACAGTCCAGGACCATGAGTTTCTCGATACAGTTGTAGATAGTGAGCAGACTGTGTTTTATCAAACTGAATTCTTGAATTCTTTGAAATGTATGTATTTATTCACACTGCAGTGGGTATATACCCGGTGGCAGTGGTAACTAATTACACTCAATAATGACAATAATAAACTTATTAATTAAAATACAATTAATAATTAATACTAACAATAATTAATAATAATAATAATAGTAATAATAATAATAATAATAATAATAATAATAATAATAATAATAACAACAACAACAACAGGGAATATATTAAATTAAATGAAACGATCACTTAAAATAACATTTGAAATAAATCTAATTTGTATCTTAAAACTAAGATCGAACTAAAACCCACGAGTATGATATGAGGCGTTCAGAAGTCAACATGATTAACTCCTTTTCCAAAGATTTTGAGATATTCAAGGCCTAAAGTTAAACACACACTATTAATTCTGTGCTGTAGTCGAGAAGAATACTGCAGTCTGTGGGCTTTGTACTGAACTATGGAGCAGATCACATTGACCACTGAAAATATGGTAAATTTAGTACATTGCCAACTTATAAACTCTGAAATAACCAAAAGTGGAGTTAATCATGTTGACTTCTGAACGCCTCATATGTTCATATCTGCACAAGTACCTTTCAAATTACACTCATTTCGCTGTCAACTCACTCACTGCACTGGAACTACGACACATTTCACTGATTCTATCCTGATTTCACTAACACTTCAAAAACATTTCACTGTTCAAATACTATGCACTGCCACTATAAACTATAAAGCTTCACTGACAGGAACACGTTTCACTTACACAGCACACTTCACTGACACGACATACTTCTTCACTGATACAACACACTTCACTGACACAACATAATTCTTCACTGATACAACACTTCAATAACAACATATCATTTACACCCTTTAAATACTGTGTATAATTACCGTCTATTAGTAAGGTCCTTAAGCCTATTTTTAAATACATTTTTAGTTGTTGGTAAAGCCTTTAGTAAGTCTGCAGGTAAAGCATTCCAGTCCCTGATAGTACGATTGAGAAAAGAAAACTTTCCAGTGTCCGTCCTCTGCCTTCTTTCCCTCAATTTATATGAGTGGTCGTTCCTTGAAGAGTAATTTGGCGGCTGCAACCTATTTTTTATTTCTCTCCAGGCAGGCTCACCTCTGTATGTTTTGAACAGTGCGCATAATCGAATTCGCGTTCTCCTGTCCGTGAGTGTGTCCCATTTTAATGGTGAATTTTTCCGACAACACTTAACAGCCCTTTTTGAATCTTTTCCAGTGTCTTAATATGTTCTAATCTGTAAGGATCCCAACATGCAGCACCATATTCCATTACTGGACATACTAGTGATTTATATGCAATCTCTTTGGATTTATCAGAACCTTTTCTTAGTACCCTCATCACAAAGTGTAACGCTCTCCATGCTTTTCCTGCTGTGTCTGTAACGTGTTCCCCCCAGCCGAGATCGCTGCTAAATGTTATTCCGAGGTATTTACATTTGTTAACTTCCGGAATGGTTTCACCCCCTAACGTATACGATGCGACTATTTTATTTCTTTTCCTTGTAAAACTGATGGCTTTGCTCTTTAGAGAATTTATTTTCATTTTGTTGGCTATTGCCCAATCACAAGGATTACCACCACATAATTTAATACTTAATATTGAATCATCAGTAGTACTATTGCGAAATACTGACCCACCAAAATTATGCAATGGAACAAGAATTGGTGTGAAAAAACTCATGCTAAATGTAATAGGAGTGACAATATTAAATGGCAAAACGAAAGGAGAAGATGTTTTTATCCCGCATATTCCATTGTCAATTATGTAACTTGGTTTCGAGTAAGCACACCTAAACATTTATTTATACAAATTTATATATATTTATACAACAGAGGAGAAAACAAAGAATTGTACGCATATCAAAAAGCAATTCAATGATACTTTTGTCATGTTTCTACTGTAGTATATGAATGTATGTAAGTTCACTGAAAATAACATTGTATTAATTCTAAAATATATATCTCTCAAAATATTATTTTTCATGTCTAAAAATGCGTTATTGCGAAATTATATTTGTGTAATCATGTTGCCAATGTAGTAAGCTAAGTGTTGTAGAAAGAAGAATTTCTTAATTTCTAAAATATATATCTTTCAGAACATTATTCTTTATGTTAAACAGTGATTTCTTGCGAAATTATACTGTATCTGTATTCTATATTAAAAAAATAATATAATTAACATGTTCTGAATTTGTGAGCTATAATTTCTCAAGTCATATTTAAAAAACCTGGGTACTGGTGTGATATAATTGGGAGTACATCGGTCAAGGGGTAAAATATCTTCCAATATAAATTAAATTATATGTAATCTTCATCTTACGATGTTTGGTGATGTATACACGTCCGTTGATGTGACATATTAATGAATTTTAAATACTATTATAGTCACAATCATGCCATGGTATGAAAGAAAAATTTCACAACCTCAAGCAGGAATCGAACTTGCGACTTCCTGTTCTCCGGTCAGGCGCTCTACCACTGAGGTATGAAAGGATAATTCCAAGCCTTTGGCGTGAGACGAACTCTATGGCTCAGTGATAGAGCGCCTGACAGGAGAACAGGAAGTTGCAGGTACGATTCCCGCTCGAGGTGAAATTTTTCTTTCATACCATGGCATGATTGTGACTATAATAGTATTTAAAATTCATAAATTATATACGTATATATTGATTCTTTGGTACGACTGATAGAGAGATCCATTTCGGCTCACGATGACACCTCAATGGGTTCAGACTTGGGACAAGGGAATTCCCTATTTATCATCAGCGGTCTCTGAATTTCAGGTGAAAGTACATATAGATATGAAATTACATGAAATGCATGTCAGCACAGCTTCAGATCAATGTAAAAATCTTATAATTATTTTATCTCTGCCTCTATGCAACGTCACATTTGCAGTGAGGAGGAGAGACGACAGAAAGATTGTAATGCTTTTCAATATGCTGACGCCCACTACTAAGATAAGCCACTTGAAATTTAACAGTCACTGACCAGCAGAGATAAAATTTAAGATCTGTAAAACACTGAGTCAACGCTAAGTGGGCATATAGGAATAGGGCTGTGTTTCTGTTTTGTTGAACTTCAAGACAATGCTAACTCATTTAAAGTTTGTGTGACTGTAGCCTGTATATATTTTCGTTTGGTTTTAATTTATTTATAGTTTCATTTTTCCATGAATGACAATGTAATGCTTGAGTGTTCTACTGTCACTAACTATTTCATCGGCTGCCCATTTCAACCCATTTTTACCATAAAATTATTTTAGGTATATACTGTCTTCATCTGATGAACTTCTCCAAGTATAGGCATCACTATCGTGAGGTTCGGATAATTCTGAATTTGTGTGATGTTCACATGATGAAATAGGATCATTACAATTTTCATCAACATTCACATCACTGAGATCTTCATTATCATACCTGTTGTTTCACTCTACCAACAAAGTTTGAATTATTTGACGCCATCGCTGACAATGTTCCAGGTCTACTCGCCATTTCACTTAATAATGCAGTCAATCAGACTGCAATGAGATATTATTTAGCTACTGAACTGTACACAAACAAAGATACAGTGATACTAACGCTGCACATGACTCATTACTAATAGGAAAGAAGGTAGGTGTGGGCATCAACATTACAAAACAACAATAAGTTATTGCGCAGTCTGAGAGACCTCACCGCTTCAGTTAAGGGTTAATTCTCTCATACTTCATGGTTGCTCAGATGATCAGTTATCTGGGATTCCTGTCAGTAAAAGAAAAGAGAAATTTTCATTAAGTGTTCCAAAGGTTTCGGAATCACTTTTTTGTTGACAAGCCTGCAGCATTACAGACAACTGGTTAGCTTGTAATGCAACAAAAACTGAAATTTGCTGTGGCAATAACCTACATAAATGAACAGATGCAACAAACAGACCTGAACTATTACATCCGAATTCAGTGAGCATGATGGTAGAACAACTACTGGTGTCGAGAATGCTTCTTTGTGTGCTGGAATGGGAAGTTCTCCAGAGATAAGCTGCACATATGCCAATTCAGACAACTTGCTGTTCCAGTGTAGAAATTCGTGGTCTCCTGCACACATGAGTAATTAAATAAGTTATAGTATACAGTATTACATGGGAGGAGTGATAGTAGAAGGAAGAAGAATAACATGCATAAGATTTGCTGACGATATAGTGTTGTTAGCAGAAGAGGAGATGATACTAAAAGATATGCTACTGGAGCTAAATAACAGCTGTGAGCAGTAAGGGGTGAAAATAAATGCATATAAGACGAAGACCATTGTCATAGGAAGAAGAATAAAGGTAAACTTGCGAATTCTAAATGAGGCAGAAGAGCAAGTGGGCAGCTTCAAATACTAGGGTGTACTATAAGCAGTAACATGAGCTGCTGTCAGGAAGTCAAAAAGAGGATAGTAATGGCCAAGGAAGCTTTTAATAGAAAAAGGGCCATCTTCTGCGGACCTCTGGAAAAATAACTAAGGAAGAGACCAGTGAAGTGTTTTGTATGAAGTGTGGCATTGTATAGGGCAGAAACATGGACATTACGACGAAGTGAAGAGAAGTGAATAGAAGATTTGAAATGTGGATACAGAGAAGAATGGAATGTGTGAACTGGACAGACAGAATAAGAAATGAAGGAAGCTGTGTGGGAAAGAGTGGGTGAAGAAAGAATGGTGCTGAAACTGATCAGGAACAGGAAAAGGAATTGGTTGGGTCACTGGCTGAGAAGAAACTGCCTACTGAAGGATGCACTGGAAGGAATGTTGAGTGGGAAAAGAGTTCGTAGCAGAAGAATATATCAAATGATAGACGACATTAAGATATATGGATCATATGAGGAAGGTAGAAAATAGGAAAGATTGGAGAAAGCTGGGTTTGCAGTGAAAGACCTGCCCTTGGTCAGAACACTGAATGAAATGAAATAGTAGACAGTATTCTAACTTATCAATTAGCCAGTTGTTTCACCTTCTGCATCGTTTGAAAAGTGTATCACGGACACAAATTAGTAGCTATACTTAGCAGCCATTTGTACAAAAATTACTGTCCCTAATTATCTTTAGTCGAGGGAATGGTACCAGTATGTGAATATTTACACCATAAGCAGAATCGAGACTTTGCAAATAAAAATTTGAATTTTTGAAGATGTATACCTGGTAGTAAATGGCAGAATGAATACATTCCAATTCTGAATATGAGCATTTAGTAATATAAACTTGATCTAGCCATGAAGAAGCTATTTATGGAAGTACCGTATCATTCAGCAATTAAATATCATGCAACAGGCATTTCAGAAGTAGATACTTGTCATCTTCTGACGAAGACACTGTCTGTCCGAAATCCATATTGTAATTGGAGAAATTGGATTACTTCTCTCGAGTTCTCTGTACAAAGTAATGAGTACCGTATTATTTGAAAGATATCACATGTGCCTCTGACCTGAAACATGTACATAGTGACATACATTTCTGGAGTTCTGCTGCAGTTTTCTTCAATTTTCGCAATTCTGAAAATTCTTCCCCTTTCAACAACTTAGGCCTGTCTATGCAAAGGTGAACTTTTATGGTATTTTGTCAATAAACTCTGAATATTGTTGCCAACTGAATAACGTATCCGGTATGAGAATCCAATTGTTTCTCGATGTTAGAAAACTTCGCAAGACGAAGAAACGATATTTTTCTTCAGAATAAGATGTTATGAATGTAGATTAAATACAGGGTAATTATCTCAAATAGTAATATTCAATTACTCATATCTGTGTTCTAAAATAAAGTAGACTTCTGTCGAAACGGATTTCATCGTGTCATTCTGAAACCAATACAGAACATTCAGGTGATATGTAAACTAAATTTAAAAGTAACCTATACGTCGAAAAACATTCTTTGCAATAGTATCCAGTGTGCACTAAGTAGTAGTAAACAAATGGCGTTATCAATATAATGCGTATTTCCCTGATGTAATTTGACTCAGTAGGCTTCAGAATCGAGTTACATCAGGAAAATAAGAACAGTATTGATAATTCCTCGTAGGCATTAAACAGTTACACTTACGACATAGGAAGAAAAATACTAGATTACCGGTAATTATATAAATATACACACATATTGTAATGAACATGTTAGCGATATACAAATTACAAATTGAACATTTATTATTTCTAATATACACTGGTATTCAGGTCCGTATTTATGCATGGACTACATAGGTCTGGACCCAGGACAGAAAATTCGTAGAGATGGCAAAATTTTCAAAAAAGATGCCTGCTTTAGACAATAGTACCGTTAAATTGTTGTTACATGTTACTTTCTTTACAATTTGACTGCTAAATGTCAATATTTGCATATGTTACTTGATGAAGGGCGCAAAATTTTTTTGGGGCCATGGGAGTAGCACTATATAAATAAGGAGCTGCTGATATTATGGTATTAATAGTATCAGAGAACTTATACTTAATGGTAGAATCGTTTTACTTGTACATTATTTATTACTCCATGCAGGTCCAAATATCTGATGCTATGCTAAGTAACACTTCTGATTGAGGTTCTGGCTGATATGTACTCTTATTATGTCGTAGCCATGCCTTTAGAGGCTTCTGCCGTAAGCCTTGCACTGAACTCTCCATACTGGAATGACTGCCAATAGCGACCTTAATATATGGAAGAATCGGAGTGCAACCAAGTATTATGATACATCGTTATTACGAACTTATAGGTCTACTGTTACTAGGTATAACTCACATTTTTTGGGTAGTAGGCTAAGCTTCAATTGCCTCTTAAGAACTTCGCCAGTGGTGAATTTAAGAAAGGTTTGCTGCTCTGAGAAAACAGACTCTTCAAAAGTGATATGCGAGCAACATTAATACAGATAGGCCTGTCCACGAGAGTAATTGAAATGGTGAAACTAAAAGGCTAAAACTTCTGTGTTGGAACCTCCTCCGCAACCCCCCCCCCCCGCCCAAAGAAAACATTTTAGCTACATATACGTTGTCCACAATAATATCGTACTCTCCTAACAATCGTTGGTCAGTCACGCTGATTTAGCTGTTTGTAAAACGAACCCAACGAGTGGAATAGCCTTCTCCATTCACCTAGAGACGAAGATAAGAGTTAATCTTGGAAATGTCATTAACTCATTACTAGCAACGGAAAAAGTCCAATCTCTTCTAAACGACCTATCATTTCTACATCTAGAATTCAGATTAAATGTAATAACTATGATTTTGCACCATGTAGCGTTTTTTTTTTAAACTAACCTGGACAGTGTACAAGAACTAGATGATGCCATTGTTGTAAACGTACTAAATCTTTCACAAATGCAGTAACGGCATTTTGAATTTGAAAAGTTGATGCACCACTAACTGAGGCAACTGTGATCACGATACGCGACAAATACAGAGGGAGCTTCATGGTTGAAAAAATCGCTAGGAACTGACATGTCTGTGCTGACTAGCATTCTCAGTGAGCCACTTTCAATATTTGAACAATACGAAGTGTGCTTAGAGTCGCAATGAATAATAAATGAGGCATGTCTGCTCTAAGTGATGAAGTCCATTTTCAAAAGAACTCTTAATGTGAGGGTAGACTGTGATGCTTGTCATTTCACATACGGAAACCTGTCAAGAGGTTTAATGGATTTCATACATTAAAAGAGTAATCTTTCACTACTATAAATTATGATCTGAACTAATATTTCTACGTGGTTTACTTTATGATTATTACTTTCAAATTCGTCGTATTTCTCTATTAATATTAATTCATCAACATATGATTGGCTTTCAGCGCCTCTATAGGGTGGACCTTCCTGAATAACCATCAGAGGTCTTCTTCCCCAGAGATACATGTCTTTTTTTTAAGTTTCAATTTATGTACGGTCTCTTCTGGTTTGTCATTTGTCATTTCTGGTCTTTCCTGGCAATGGTTTATTTGTAACCCACTTCTGACGTTAAGGTGCCTGGAAGGCAGAGTTATGCTGCCACGATGATATTTTGATAGAATGATTATGAAGTGTCAGGAGAGATCTTAAACCTAAGCCTAACCTAATTTCCAAACCATGAACAAACGCAAGAACATTTGCATTTAAGGAAAAATTCCTGTGTTCTAATCGGAAATCGAACCCGGGATCTCGTGAACTATAGTCAGAAGCTCTGACAATTAGCCCATGAGTGCATACATTTTATTTTTCCACGCTCGCAGCTCGCATGTGTGCTGTACACTGCAGCTTCCGCTCTACATCCTGGAGCATGGAAAATGAAAATATATATAGCCTACTATACACACACACACATATCAGTAACTGGTACTCAAACTTAACGTTCAATTATGTTGATAGCAATATCTTAAACCTACGATAATTTTCAAGGTCCGAAAGGAGACTAGCAATGAAGTATGTCCTCAGCTACTTATTTTATATAGGTAGTACATACATTTTATTTTTCCATGCTCACAGAGATAGAGTGGAAGCAACAGTGCACAGCATAGTTGTCCACATCAGAGCGTGGAAAGATAAAATATATTCAATGTATATTTTAATGTTTGAAAGAAAAACTTCACAACCTCGAGCGGGATTCGAACCTGCGACTTCCTGTACTCAGGTCAGGCGCTCTACCAACTGAGCTATCGAGTTCGTTTCACGTCAAAGGCTTGAAATTCTCCTCTCATACTGGCGACTCTGTTATAGAGTACTGTCCATAGCGTCTGATCTAGTCAGCACTGCTTATGGGTGGGAAGAAACATTGTAAATGTAAACTTCATCTTACGATGTTGGATGACGTATATACGTCCGTTGATGTGACATATTAATGAATATTTAAATACTTATATAGTCACAATCATGCCATGGTATGAAAGAAAAACTTCACAACCTCGAGCGGGATTCGAACCTGCGACTTCCTGTACTCCGGTCAGGCGCTCTACCAACTGAAATTTCAGGTATAACTCAACTTTACAGCAGAAAACCACAATTTAAGTCACACGGAGTTAGTGTGCACTCGAAGTTGGTTGCTTGACGGTTGTCAGCCCACTTTGAGGTCTGTGGATATATGAGGGAAAAATTGGATCGGTGTCGGGTAGAGTTCCCGGGTAGCTCAGTTGGGAGAGCGTTGGTACGTTAAACCAAAGGTCCCGGGTTCGATGCCCGGCCCCGGAACAATTTTTCCCTCGAAATTATTCAAATCAACTTTACAGGGAGTTATACCTGAAATCTTGATTTGCATAATACACGTCACTGTTCGTGAACAGTAAACCACAATTTAAGTCACACAGAGTTAGTGTGCACTCGAAGTTGGTTGCTTGACGGTTGTCAGCCCACTTTGAGGTCTGTGGATATATGAGGGAAAAATTGGATCAGTGTCGGGTAGAGTTCCCGGGTAGCTCAGATGGGAGAGCATTGGTACGTTAAACCAAAGGTCCCAGGTTCAATGCCTGGCCCCGGAACAATTTTTCCCTCGAAATTATTCAAATCAACTTTACAGGGAGTTATACCTGAAATCTTGATTTGCATGTAAAAAAGTTATTTTTATACATCTTGATTACACAACTTTTAACACTGTATCACTTCGGAATATGTATGGTAAGACTTTCCTGTGTTAAATTTCAACGTTATTTTTCAAAGTTATTTTTATTTTTATTTATAGGGAGACAATGCTTTTGTTTTGAACTAAATTAGTTGATTTTAGATTCCAACATAGCTCTATGCCTAAGCTTCAATTTTGTGTTTGAATGAAATCGATAGCTCAATTCTAAGCCTACTTTTCACTCGCTCAAAGACTGAAATAGGGTAAAAATGAAGTCAAAGTTTAAGTTCAAGCTAGATAACAAAGAACTTACTTTTATGCTCCTAAAACCCTCCTGCAACATAGGTGAAGCTCTCCTCTTGCGTCATGAGGTCAATTTTTTGCAGCCCTTCAGTACCGTCTTCGCTGCTGTTGCTCAGGAGTGCACTGTATGTTGGCCTTTAGGGTTCGAGTCTCGTCTGGAGCATTCACACAGCCATTGTGTATTTTCCTGGGGTTATGCTCATTTTCCGGAATATGTCCAATTCAACTCCGTTACCACAATTGAAGTGGCATATAGCATCCATGACCCCAAGTTTCAGGGTTGTACAATCTACATACGTTTCTTTGAAGCAACGTCTCCAAATCAAACCATTGAAAGACTTGTTTGCATTGAGTCTTGTCATGCAAACACCTGTTCAGCATGCTGGGGTCTGTAAGCCTTTCGTAAATTAATAGATTTAACCCACTTCTTGGCGCAAGCAGCTGTGCATGGAATATGAAAAAATTAAATTTCGTCCATCAATTTTGTTTTAGTTGGTTATTTAACGACGCTGTATCAACTACTAGATTATTTAGCGTCGATGAGATAGGTGATAGCGAGATGGTATTTGGCGAGATGAGGCAGAGGATTCACCATAGATTACCCAGCATTCACCTTACGGTTGGGGAAAACCTCGGAAAAAATCCAACCAGGTAATCAGCCCAAGTGGGAATCGAGCCCGCGCCCAAGCGCAACTTCAGACCGACAGGCAAACGCCTTAACCGACTGAGCCACGCTGGTGGCTTTCGTTCATCAGTAGTGGGAAAATCTGACCATGTTATATTTGTGTAAAGACTAGAAGAATCAAGCTATAATATGAGACAAATATATATATATATATATATATATATATATATATATATATTTGTCTCATATTATATATATATATATATATATATATATATTTTTTTTTTTTTAAGAAAAATTGTCATTCTAGGGGTCGATGCATACCTTAACTGATGAAACACTGATACTTTGTAAGAATGAAAGTGTAGCATTTTCAGTCCCTATAACGCCGATCTTTGTGAGATATCACACTTCTGCGCCAATCGGCGTGAAGATTTCCTCGGGCTGGTTTCAATTCTTGTTTGAATATCTGCAAGCTTCTTCTATGTTAATACCCTCTTCTGTAGTTCTCTCCTTTTGTTTAAAACAGACTCAGTTTTTCGCCATTTTCTGAATACCGGTAACTTGGTTATGTAGCCTACAGTAGGTATTGTCTCGAAGGCATTGCAGCGACACAAAACCGACGTAGAAACTTGCGAACAGTACTGTCATACGATTTCTTCTTAATGTCTCCACTAGAAATATGTGTTGTGCAATATTATACCACCATACGGACAGCGAACATAAATAATGTTCAATAACAAGTGTAGTAATACAACACTACAGTACGTAGGCCTAATAAGTAATAACGTGCGCATAACAAACACTCCACTCGTCAACTAAACACTCCGTACGCTTCCCACTGTCCGTGCACTCCATCCTCGGGAATTTTAGCCTACTGTAATGAAACAGAATGCCCACTCGCGCTGCTACAGCTTACAGGTGAGTCGAGCAATGGATTGCGGGCAATCTGTTCCTCAACGTCCCCTGCATAGTGCGGTAACTTTTCGCTGCCTCATTCTGTAGAACAGACTCGTGTAATTTTAGAAGTGTTGACAAAAAGAGGCACAACATTTTTGATATTGGGTGTCAAGTTATTCGCAGAGGGAACATCATTAAAGAAACAAAATTAAATGATGTTAATAACCTTCTAACAAAATATTTCGGCGATAGATGGAAAAATCAGGCTGGATTATCTTTCTACATGAACCTCCTGATGATGCCCAGAATGTTGAATCAGATGTTGACTGTTGTGGTGAACCAGACTCTGGATCAGTTCAGTGTGCTTAAGAACATTTGAAAACTTTTGCATTATGAGAGTATTTTGAATTTTTGTAGTAAGTTGTCAGTTTTATTTATTTATCATTGACCTCAAACTACTTCATTAACAATTTATAGGCCTAACTTTTGATTTGAAGTCTTGTAATATGTACCGGTACTTATGGCTTTTAAGGAACCTGGAGGTTCATTGCCGCCCTCACATAGGCCTGCCATCGGTCCCTATCCTGAGAAAGATTAATCCAGTCTCTACAATCATATATAGTAGCCACGTTCAATTATTAGACTAGCGGTGTCAAAGCGGACGGAAGCGTTGTAGTTTCAATAATTTTAATTATTGTCGCGCTGTCCATTGTCGTTGTCAAGTCTTTTGAAGGCCGCTCCAATACTCCACGCGGAGTGTATAAACCGGAGTTGCAAATTTTAGCAGTGTGTCTTGTTCTAGTTCACAGTGAAAATTAATTATATTACAGTTCAGTGTATAATAAAAATGTGGAGGCCGTGGGAAGCGAGTGAAGTGTCGGAACCGATACCCATGAACGGCAATAATGACGATGGTAATAATAATAATAATAATAATAATAATAATAATAATAATAATATATCAGAGTTAAATAACAATTCAAATTCAAAAGCTAGACCAAAATTATGTAAGCAGTGTCAAACGTTTGTGTGCAATGCTCACACGTATGTTCTGAAAAACAATTTAGGTCAAGGAAAAATTTCGGAGACATCTAAAATTCTTAAATTAAATAGAAATACTGTAAGTAAAATTATAAAAAAGGGACCTAAGACACCTAAAAAGCGTGGACACAAAGTCACAAAATTTAATAAAGTAGATGGTTTTATGTGTGATTACATTTGCCGTGAAATATATAGTTCTTACAATAAGGGCCAATCCTTAACAGTAAAAGAATTATTACAAAAAGTCAAACTTTCCGGTTTTCCTTATGGAGAAACAACCTTAAGAGAATTGGTTAAAAAACTTGGGTTTCGTTTTCGTATCCTGAAAAGGAAACAAGCTATTATGGAATCCGCAAGAATTGTGGCATGGCGTTATAATTATTTGCAACGCCTAAATGAACTGCGGTCTGAAGGATCCCAAATTGTATTTCTTGATGAAACATGGTACGATACGCACGATGTTGTTCGGAAAGGATGGGATGATGGCACATGCAATTGTATTTTGAAATCTCCATCTTCAAGAGAGAAGCATATCATGGTGCTTCATTCTGGGGGAAGAGAGGGATGGCTTCCCAATTGTCTTTATTTATCTGCAAGAAACATACAAGATTCTAAAGCGGATAGTCACGATGAAATGACAGGTGAAGTTTTCGAAAATTGGTTCAAAACTAGATTACTCCAAAATTTACCAAGAGACAAAAAATGTGTTATTGTTATGGATAATGCGAGTTATCACTCCAGGCAAGCTATCAAATTTCCCACTCTTAGATAATCTGTAAAAGACATCATAAATTTTATGCAATATCACAAAATTCCAGTGCCTCATCCCATTCCTAAGCAGCCATGATGCAAACAATTAGGAAAGCCAATATTAATAAAACATACATAGTGGACGAATTAGCTACCTCTTATGGACATGAAGTTCTTCATCTCCCCCCTTATCATTGTGTTCTTAACCCGATAGAGCTAGTATGGGCTCGCCAAAGTCCCATGTGAGGAAAAACAATACAACCCCAACCCTCAGTGCTAGTGTGTGTGAGCATTTAAGAGGAGTTGAAAACATAAATTCTAACCTCTGGTCCTGTGTTGACCACACAATCAAGGTCGGAGAACGGTACTGGATACAAGACACAACAGGAGATGGGGAACATTTCATTGTGGATTTAAGAGACAGTGACATGGATGATGAATAGATATTAAAAAGTAAGTACGCCTATTTTAATTAATTATTTACATTTAAAATAAAATTACATAATTTTTACTTATATTACTTTATTTTATTATTCATTTATTCTATTTAATTATTTCTTTAAATAATTAATTTAAAATAAATCTAAATAATATAATCTTCAAATTAACTCATGCTTTGAGCAATTAAGCCTAGCCCATATCCATGTTATATTAATATATAGCAGCAACAAACAAGACGTGACGACGTCGCATTTTTATTTTATTTTCGGTGCATGCAATAAAGACCTACAAATCTTAAAAGGAATGCCGCTGCCTAATAATTAAACGAGGCAACTATACCACCTCCCTCAAATCCATTTTAATGTTGTCCTCAAATCTACGTCTCGGCCTCCCCAAAGGTATTTTTCCTTCCGGCCTCCCAACTATAAGTATACGAGAAATAGCTTGAGACAAGATTTTAGACAGAGATGTAACATGTAGGCCAACACTGTGGGCCAACTTACCTCTCTCTCTCGCACAGGGGCTGGTTACGGGGTCGACGGGATTGGTGTAATCCCTTCCATGTCCAGGAGAGAATCAGCATGGAACTGTTCACATCCTTCATTTTCGTTATCCGTTTCTTGTAGGTCGATAACAAATTGATCCATCACTTCGTCCAAATCGTCTTTTTTCCAATAAAACTGTACCTCCTGTTTTACATGTTCACACGCCATTTTTCAATTTTTCTGGAGTCACTTTCGATAAAGAGTTTTAAAACAAACGTTTTACGTCACTGTACTTGAATGTTAAATTGTGTTTTGCGACATCGTTCTTTACTTGTGCCCAAATTAATTCAATCGCGTTGAAATTGCAGTGGAAGACGGCGGTATGTCCTTCTAAATCCGCGATTATATCGATTTCATATTTCTAAAACCATCTTTTTTTAATTTTATAATGTCATATAGCACTATTTTCGTGGCTCGTGGGTCATATTCAATATTCTTTTCCCGTTCGGCAGCCGTGGCGAAAATGTAATTGTGCGCCGAGCCACTTGTAACCTGCAACGTGCATAGCACCTATGGAGGGATGCGGACACCCGAAGGGGAAGTGAAGCAACTGTCTGACTTATTAACGGATTTCCATTTTCCTTACGTCAAGCACTTAAATATAATTTTATACCGTACAAGGCTACAAACTAATGTTTAGTACGTGTAACGAAGAAAGAAATGAACAATAAATGAAAAATATCACAACCTAAAATTAATTGTCTTCAGAATGTCTCTGCGACAAAGTTTCAAAATCAGAAATTATGTCACTTACTGCCAGTCGTAGTTGATCACGAAGGTATTTGTCTGTCAGTTGTGATCTAAATTTGTTTTTTACTATTTTCATTGTTGAAAATAATTTTTCACAAACGTAAGTTGTAGCGAACATGGCTTCAACAGAGCAAGCGAAAGAACGAAGCTTAGGATATTTATTTTTTGGCAAAGATGTGAAAGTTCAACATTTGTCAAGTCCTTACATCCAGCTTTCATTTGACATCACATAGTAAATCAGTGAGTTCAAATTGAAGAGCTAACCGCATTATTCGTACATCTGCTGAAAAAGGGTCGACGTACAGAGATGATGATGATGATGATGATGATGATGATGATGATGATAATAATAATAATAATAATAATAACACAAACATTTAATGTTTCATGAGTAACATGTAGTATAATGCCGTTTTGTGTTATACAACCGTTTTCCTCGTAATACTGTACTTGTGAACAAATCATACATTTAATATTCTCAGCATATTGACAGCAAAAAAAAAAAAAAAAATGCGAACTCCCATTCTACTTGAAACTTTCGTTTTTGTAGAGGTACATGGTTTCAAGAGAGACATATGCCACTCGCAGGTCAGAGACAAATACAAATGGAACGAAGTTTGACTCCAGTGAGTGAGAGGGTGGGGGTTGGGGAGGTTAGAAGCAAGAGAAATGCATAGCTATCATTGCGAGCCACAATGTCTTGCCAGTCACATTCTCACCACGGCTGCCGTACGGTAACCATTTCTGCATGTCTCCTTTTAGAGTCGACGATATAGAAGCCTTATTTAGTTCCACCGAATGTTAGGACGCGTTGTCCATTACAATTACGCGATGTTGGGGAATATTTGGTAGAAGCTTGTTTACAAACCCACCTTTAAAAACATAAGCGTCCATCTCCTCACGGTAGTCCTTCGTTGATTTTGATTGGAAACACAGGAGGGCGTCTGGAATAAATCCCTCAGAATAGCCTGCATGTACGATGATAAATCTTTGTCCTTTACCTGCGGGCACATTCATAGGTGGATCAACTTCGCCGTCGGATTTCTCTTGTGGCCATACCTTTGCTGTAGTATTTCACGTTCAGCCAAGTTTCGTCTATATAAACGATTGGTCGGCCACTTTCCCTCAATTCCCGCATTTTCCGTAAGAAATAAAATCTCTTGACAACAAAATCTGGTTTTCCCATTAAATTTCTTCCCTGAATGTTTTTGGCGTAACGAAAATTTAGAGTTTTCAATACCTGTCGTACCACCCATATGCTGCCCTCAAGTAATTTAGCCTCCCGCAGAGCTTTGTGTATGTCGGGTAAACTGGGAACCAGTGGCGGCTCTACAATAAGAACTGCAGAGCTGCAGAACCGCCATTTAAATGGACCTGTAAAATTAAAAATGTAAAACGTGCTTTTATGTTACTTACTTACTTACAAATGGCTTTTAAGGAACCCGAAGGTTCATTGCCGCCCTCACATAAGCCCGCCATCGGTTCCTATCCTGTGCAAGATTAATCCAGTCTCTATCATCACACCCCACCTCCCTCAAATCCATTTTAATATTATCCTCCCATCTACGTCTCGGCCTCCCTAAAGGTCTTTTTCCCTCCGGTCTCCCAACAAACACTCTATATGCATTTCTGGATTCGCTTTTATGTAATCTAGTTTATTGTCTCATTTATTTTTCCAATTCATTCTTCTTCGATTCGAGATTTTACTGTCTGTAGCAGCCTTGAACTGCTGGAGAATTTTAACTGTAGTGTACTTTTCGGATCTGTGATCGGCAGTTCCTGGAGCTCAACGCAGGGTAGTCGGCAGCAGGAAACAGGTTTTGTTCACTGCCCCATAAGACTGCATTGGAGCTGCAACCGAAGCAGATCTGTTCGAATATACAAAAAAAAAAAACCGTCAACACCCTCATCTCTTTATGACCTGCGTTAGAACACAGGCTTCTAGACTACTGTATATCATTACGGTTCCAGTGTGTTATAGTACTGTGGGTGGTGTGATGTGATTAGTCAGTGTGTCTGAGGAAATATTTTATATTAAAAATGAATGAAATGAAAATCTAATCGACCAACCCTTTTCGAAATTAAAAGAGAAATTCCACGTTAACTTAAGAAATTAGGACATCCTACACCAAATTTAAATATTGAAATTTCTGGAAAAAGTCGAGGAAATCATGTAGCCTACTAGTCATTTTAATACCGAAATGTGTAATGGAAACGATTGGTTTTTTGCCGCGCTCATGAAAACGCTTTCTCCCCCACCCGTGTCTTCTGTTTAGAGGAGAAAATACATGGACAAAGACCGGAGTGAAAGATTTAATTAATTTGACTTAAAAACTGTAAGAGCATGAAAATTCGAAAACTCATTTCAAGTCAAACAGATTTGTCACTGCTAGCGATATTAAAATATCCTAACACAGCTTGATTCTGCGTATTTGATTAACATTCAGAAACAAGAAGAAAATGTTTCTAAACAGAGATATGGTCTATCAAAAATAATTAACTGTGTGAAATTCTGTGCCGCATTTGAATTAGCGATGCGAGGACTTGCTGAATCCGAAGATTCAACAAACCGCGGTATATTTCGGGGTTTGACTGATTTTACTCCACATTTAGATTAAACTTTCAAAGATCATTTAGCCTATAGGGGTCGTCACAATTCAAAGAAACTACGAAAACAATTCAAAATTAATTGCTGGATAACAATAAAATTATTGGAAATTTCTCTTCATTGCCACCAAAACATGACGCTGAAAGTTTGATGCAAACTATCTTAATGGAATATAGGTTTGACGGAAATTCAGTCATAATTGAACAACATGAATTAATTGTGCTGGTTTATGGCGGGGCTAACGTAATGAGTGGGAAACACGGAGAATTTGTATTGTGTCCCACAGCTCATTTCTTGCCAAAGAATTAAATTGAATAATGCAACAAACATGTTCACAAACTGGTCAAGTTACGATACTTTATTGCAAATCTGTAGGAACTTCCAGCTCTGTTTTATAATTCCGTCTGCCGGTACGGGTAAAGGCTAGAAAAGTTGACGTAAAGAAATTCGGTAGGAGTTAAAAGCGTTCGAACGATAGAAAGTTCCTTATGGTTGTTCATTCAGGTATCAATGTGTGGGGCACATCTCCAAAACGTAATTGGTTGTGCCATGTGGGAGAGGTGTAGCGCACGGGATGGGTAGGATGCGCGAATTGTTGGAGTACAATTTCGGGTGCACAGTCAACTTCGAGAAGGAGCTGTAATTACACGCGTTATCCGATTTAGATGCAATAAACAGCATGCCTTTGCTAAATACACTATTTTTCATGCAGAACTGCCAACCTTTATAACCGCGGACCGCTACTGCTGGGAACGAAACTTGTTTTATATAGCCTAAAGAATAAATTGTTCTTTTTAATGGCAGCTGCTGCAAACGAATCTATTTTGGTTTTTCTTGGTGTAGTGTTAGGCCTTTTTTGCCAGGAGTTCTAATTTTGGTTCCTGTGCGTTCTGTATTTTTCTTTTCATTTAAAATTCTGTGTACACTTGCGCGGGATATTCCAGTCGCAGTTGTAGTTCTCTTCATGACGTCAGCAACTGATATTGTAGGTTTTCAATTTTTTAAGCATCAAACTCGTCGGTGCAAAACTTGTGAATATTTATTATAATTTCTCTACCGTCCGACTGCAAAGCTTTCCCTTTTGTTCCAACACCCGTTTGGAGAATAATGACAACCAAAACAAATATTAATAAATGGGCCTATGGCAATAGGTTAAATATGTCTATGTTCTGAAACATTTCTAAATGACGATTTTTAACACTGAAAACGAAACAGGAAAATCACACTAGCACAACACAGTACTATAATAATAATTACCTGAACGTGGAAAACGCAAAGAAAACTCAATTATTACAATTCGCAATACTGGACCGACACTGATATACTCGCACCTACCCCTCTGAAAACTCGACTGCTGTTGCTGAAGAGGATCTGAGCCTCAAGTAAATTCCTCAATCACCGTCCGACATTGATGCTATAAAAAAAGCTACAAACCACTGCTGTGGAATGCACTTGACGCGAGAGTCTGTTATTCAAAGGACAACCTCCACCCCCACCTCCACTACTACCCTACCTTCAAACGAAGCAGGTATAATATAACCACAGTCTAGTATATACAGTCGCGAAGCTCAATACGTAGTAAATATGCAAACATTAGATAGTTGCTCACCACTAGGATCGCTAATATCGCCTCATTACAGGCAATGCAAAATAGAACCGTCAAAGTCTATTGTTTCTAGCACCCTCAAAACTCAAGCTTCGTGACTGTATATAGTAGACTGTGATATAACAGTCTCAAGTAAATGCTCATGGACTTTAACATTCTATATGCATTTCTGGATTCGCCCATATGTGCTACATGCCCTGCCCATCTCAAACGTCTGGATTTAATGTTCCTAATTATGTCAGGAGAAGAATACAATGCGTGCAGTTCTGCATTATGTAACTTTCTCCATTCTCTTATAACTTCATCCCTCTTAGCCTCAAATGTTTTCCTAAGCACCTTTTCTCAAACACCCTTAACCTCTGTTCATCTCTCAAAGTGAGATGAAGTCTTGTAACTTAATACAAAATTTAATTTACATTGTGAAAATTTTTGTGTTTTTCCAAACCATGCCTTATTCAACTATGTTGTTTCCAAAACTTGCCTTCTCCTAAGTATAGTTTTAAAACTTGCCTTCTCCAATTTTAAAATTTAAATGAAAACCTTACAGAACAAAGTAACCTACTGAGCTTCTATTCCTGATCAATATAGGTACTATAACATATTTATTTTAAAGGGTACCGGTAATAAAATTCTCATTTTATCATAAAAATGGGGAAAATGTTTTTCTTGATTTGTGAAAAAAAAAAAATATATATATATATAAAGTGGATAAGACGTTCTGGAACTATAGGACTCATTACTAGTATTTTTTAAGGCCAGGGCCCTATTTCATAAAGGTAATAATTTAATACCATTACTAAAATGGTAATAGCATTAAGTAATATTATTACTGTTCTGTTTCATAAAAGTAATAGTTAATAATATTATTTATTACTGTAAACGCTCATAATATTACTAAAATTACTAAAATAAATAATAAAATTACTAAAGTGTTTCATAAAGCAGCAAAGATAATTAAATTTATTAATAATATGAACGTTAGTTCCATGACTGTATTTTAAGTAATAGTTTAATAATTTGTAAAAAGTAAATGCCAATGTAGGGTTAGATTTTGAAGATAAAACCGTGAAAACATTTGAAATGGATAATTCTGACACGAATAGTGATGAAGAGGGAGTGTTTGTCAGACGTCCAAGAAATTTTAGACAACGAATATCCTACAACCATGCAAGAAAGTTACGAATATAATGAAAGGTTTCGCTTAAATTTTGAAACATTTGAATATGTCCTTCAAAGCATTGATAACTTGTTACAACATCCCACAGAAAGGAATAAATCGTTAACTTTTCAGCAACAGCTACAAATTGCTCTGCATTGGTTGGGTAGTGGTGGACAATATCATTGTGTATCAGACATGCATGGAATTAAATTAAAACAGACTAAAATACAATTGTAGACAAAGAAAAATATTACGTACTTAACACAGTTCTGGTTCTCATGTTTGACCATGTTGCGTTACGTACATAAATATAATCTTTATCACTCGTTACCAAGCCAATTGATACAGAAAAATCCCGCAATTCCATCCAAGCTTCTTTCTTAGAGTTTTTTTGTTACTGTTGGTGAAAACCCTCAAATAGTTGACCTTTCAATTCGTGAACTTTTCACAAAAAAAAAAAAAAAAAAAAAAAAAACTCTGTTTCTTCAAGTTATTTTCACGTCTTTTCCCCATTTTAAAAAGCATCAGAGACAAAATGAATGACTAACCAAGTCCCTCTCCATACTTACAAATTGTCATAGACGCCAATGTAGATGGACCATGCTGAAATTGAAAGCTATCTTATCTAATTGAAAAAGGGGAACAATTGGAAAGGGTTAAACCTAAATTAAATTAAATTACAGTATAGAACTGTTAGAAAGTAATTACTGTATATTTTTCATTTTTTTTTAATGTTATTTGAATGTTTGAACTTAACGTTTTTTCCCCTCCTTTCTTGTCATTTTTAAAATTATAACAATTGTTCAGAAATATATGCCTATGGGACATTTATATCACAAAATACAGTAATATTAACTTTTGCTGTACCTATTGAAATGTTTTTTCAATGTATACTTGTGACAACCTGAATCTATATAGGTACTCTTGACTAATTAACATTGTGAAGATCTTGGTGAGCCAAGATCTTGTGCAGACATATTATATCAACAAGTGGGTGTATTACAAAACATATGGACTACTTTAACCACCCCTATTGATAAACTAAAATTAACTTACGAGATTTATAGGTACCGTATCTACAATTCCACATCACAGGTAGTCAGGTAACTTCTTGAAGATACTACTTACAACATAATCAGCAATAAAAACCCATTAAGACAATTTCAATATTTTTATTAATTTCGTCATAACATTAATCTTCTACAACATCCACACATTCAAACTCAAATACGATATTTTCTAGGAACGACTTCACCGCGTAAGTACTTATGTCGTTATTGCATTTATATTTATTTACTCTTGCACCAATAATTTTTTAAGCTTTTTTATGTAAGTAGGCCTACTTGCGCAGTATTCCGAAGTATAACGGAACTTGAAATATCTTGCATAAGACGCTTTATAGGGTCCATTAACCCTGTCGTTAACACTGTCCGTAAGGCTGCTACAATATTATCATCAAAAGTTTTCACTGCTTAACATTTTCATACGGTACTTCTTTAGATAACGAGGTGCAAGTTTTACACACACACACACACACACACACACTTCTGTCACTGATACACTGTTTTTGGAGTTGCAAACTTTACAACAGCAGAGACGTGAACAATTAGCAATGATAAATATCTGTTCACAATATTTTAGATTTATCAAATTGTTTCTTTTACTCGTAAATCAACTGAATCAAATAACAAACAATAACTTCGAGTTGCAATGATTTACAATCTTATCTGAAATAAATGTCTCCCAAACCTTTACACATACTACGATTTACTCTATTGTTGCTATTAAACATAGTACTTCAAAACTTATTTCATTCAACAACTGTTAACAGAGAGGATAATATAAATAGCTGTAGAGTGCAGATCAACTATATAGGTTATGTTTGTCAGCCTTAACCTCAAATAATCTGCTGCAAACGATACAAACACACTATAACCACTGTTTACCATGCATGACCATTCGCAACCGAAGTCTGATAGAATGCGCTCATTAAGAAATTAATAATATTACTGTACGTATTTTATGACTCGTGCAAAACGTTTATGAAACAGAATTTAGTCGGTTAATAAAATTATTTTCATGATTGTAATGCTATTACTTAATATTATTACTGTGTTTATGAAACAGGACCCAGGTGAAGACTAATAATAATCAATAGCCCATACGATTTGGGTAGTGATTATTACATTTTTTGTTAAATAAGCTGAAACGTGGGTCCCAGGACTTTGTAAAACTCCCTTTTAATGTTCCCGTATTCAGTGAATGAAAAAAAAAAACCTCATGGCATAGGGGGCAAACCGTGCTCTTCCGCAGGACACGGCAAATAGCCCAGTCGCAAGGTATGCCCAGTCGTTTGAGCTATTGAGATGAGACGGAAGGCCATCCTTCTGCGCGGTGTCCAATTACTTTTTTCTGATACTGTTATAATGTTCACTTCAGTGGAATTTATGAATTGGAAATTATTATAAGCAAATGCTTAAGAATTTCCTTACGATAGGTGTTGACTATGAATTCTGCCCGGGAAACTTTTTATTTCGCGGGAGGTTTCCTAAGTTTCATTGTAAATTGTAACTCCCAGCATCTATTATAAACAACTCCAAATATTATAAATATTAAATTTAAAGGCGTTCTTTACCTATGTACAAGACACGGTCAATTCATGTTTTCCTAGATCATATATGTAGTATATATGATCTAGGATGTTTTCCACAATTTCATTTGAAAGCAAAATCTAGCATCACAAATATTACACTAACTGTTTCCCACTTTCTTCTGATATACATTCACGACACAGACAAAGAAATTCGCACTGAAATTAGCGTTTCACAATAATCATCAGTTGTTTTTCAAGATGACCGAATGAAAATTGAAAACGAAGACCCGCCGAAACATTGCAGCGTGCACGGGCGCAGCAGTGAATTGATTGTAGCACCGCCGTCGATTGTAGCTGAGAAGATCAAAAGAGATTGTAGGCATCTCAGTTCTGCCGGTTCTGCCACCGAAGCTTGAGTTATGAGGGTGCTAGGAACAATAGACTGTGCCGGTACTATTTCGCATTGTCTGTAATGAGGCGATATTAGCGATCCTGGTGGTTAGCAACTATCTATGGATGCATATTTACTACGTATTGACCTTTGTGACTATCTATACTCGGTTCTGCTTCCAGTTTGCAAGTGTATGATTTTGCATTTGAAACAATAGAATACGATGAAGCGTATCTTATGATTTCAATTCAAATCGTGGTTTACGTTTCGAATTCTGGAGGAAAGGAAATAAGGATTGGAATATAATTATTTATTGTAATATTCCTCCCTGCTTGAAATCTGAAACTCTGAAGCTTGCAAGCAGGCGAATGAGGCATAAGTTGAGGTGTGTGATATTTATTTGTAAACGTAATCCGGTAATCAGCTATTATTATAAATAGTAAATTCAGACCCAGACAAATAGATGGGTAATGTGCCTGAACTTCACTTGTACCTACCATCCTTAAACTATTTTTTGTATAGAAACATTTAGTTTCCTTCTTTAACCCTTCTTCGACCTCCTCATCTTACTGACAAGTAATTCTATTGTCAGTGGCAAGATTAGGTAGGATTTGGGTAAGAAGTACGAGGGAGGGTTAAAGGAGGAATTCAAAAGAACGACAAACGTGGTTGTCAGGCCCATTATGCGTCTGTTCGCCTAATGTTTAGAAGAATCAGATCAAATACATATTTAGGCTAAACTAGCGCTGAGATAGTTCCCTTCGTACTCCGCTTATACATCTTGCATATACGAATCTGTGACAAGTTAGGTTTGGTTAGTTTAGACTTTTATTATGCCTTGCATATACGATCAATTGCGTTTCCACAAAAATTCCAGGTAATTCGCTATTTTGATGGATATTAATGACATCATCAAGGATCAGTGATAGGTTAGGTTTGATTTGTTGAGGTTTTTGGTATGCTTGCATATAGCTTCGTTTTTGGTAGGCATACCAAAGCTTGAACAAACCAAACCTAACCTATCACTGATCCTCGATGATGTCCGCCATATTGACCAACAGTTTCTACCGAATTACCATAAATCCCCTATAAATTCAACGATTTTCACTTCCAAAATCACTGGAACTACCTCAGCGCTAGTTTCGCTCATATTTATTTCGGATTAGATTAGATTTTATACCTTCTTTGATGTTCACAAAAAAAAATTGCCCACCTCTGCAGCGCTGGAATCCAGAATTATGTAAAGTAATGGTTTAAAAACAAAAAGTGTTGCAAATGTACACTCCAAGATTCATCGAGACAAGTGTGCATCTTCTGTGGGGCTACAGGGTGTATTCTTTAAATCAAGCTTGTTTTACAATTAAAATGTAAAGCAAAACAATTTCTTTACTTCTTCTATATTATAAAAAAAATCATTAAATGACAGTCAGAGAGAGAGAAAAAGAGGGGAGTAAAGTATATTTCAGGGGAGAAAACAAGAGGTGAGGCGTATGGCCAAGAGAAAAATTATCATGACAGCACTGGTTAGGCCTACCATATAATTAAGTTACATATTCAACGTTTTTATATGATTGATACGTATACTTATTGTCAGCCTCTTTACATTCTAATGAGAAAGTATGTGCCCTGGACTTCTTTTTTTTAATTGAGTATTTTACGACGCTTTATCAACGTTGTGGTTATTTAGCGTCTGAATGAGATGAAGGTGATAATGCCAACGAAATGAGTCCAGAGTCCAGTACCAAAAGTTACCCAGCATCTGCTCTTAATGGGTTGAGGGGAAACCCCAGAAAAACCTCAACCAGGATTTGAATTAGTGTGCGCATGATAACCATTACTCCACAGTACAGTTGTCGGTAGGCTGGATTTCTATTATGGGAAGATGGCGACCTTGCAGATACTTACCACATTTTGGTTTCAGAAATAAGATCTATCAATTGAAACCTGTTGTTCATATGGAAAAATTTCTGTCATTTCATGTTCTAGTTTGTTTATCATTGTCTTTAAAAGATCAGGTTTTCTTTTGCAGTAGTTAGCACTACATTGTCCCTTCTTTGCACCTGGAGATTCCTCAGTAGATTAGATTTATTTAAATATTCTATAGTAAAATACTGTAGGCTATGTTTCTTTGAACTAGGTATAGGCCTATCTGTTGAAATGTGTGTCTCACCTTCTCTTGTGGGAAGTTTTGTGGCTGACATCTCTATTAAAGGGATCATCTCCCTTTCCTGCAGGCAGAACTGTTAGTAAAAGTTGGATAATTACACTCTGTATGACATTATTATGTATTGGTACTACAATATTATAGTGATAAATTATGTGAGTGATTTGGCAAAATCCTTACCTATTTATGAATATATCTGTATTATCCTTACAGTAGTGGTATACAAATCAATTTAAGTAATAATGGTGTGAGTAAGAAGTTGATAAATGTCTAATTGAAAGTGAAATAAGCGTACCGTGAAGCTTGCCTATAGCGATTTTCACCAAGTCAGTTTCCTCTTCAGTGCTCAGAACACATCTAATCTGCCATTTATCATCGTAACAACAAGCAATAAACTCTGAAATATCTTCAAACTTTATCATTTCGCTTAGCAGTGCTATGTTTTCTTCCTTAAAATCATCAGAATTTAAATACCTGTAATTTTTTGTTACTAGTTTATGTGAACTGGCTCAAATGAAGATATGTAATCTCTAAGTTCTGCCAGTATCCGTGCATTGTTGAACAGTTCTTGCAGAATAAGTTCTTGATGCTGATGAGCTGTAAGCTATTCAAAATTACAAGTTTTTATATTCTCTACGCATCAATTGTGAACCTGAAGAGAAGTCATAATTTGGTAACCGTGACTGACATGTACAGAGTGCTAATCACTTAACATTTCCTGCCAGACGATCACCTGGACCCTCTTCAAGGGATGTTGCACTTGTAGGATACTTTAAATAATTTTGTATGCCATTGTTATGTATTTTTATATAGCCATATACGTTGCAGTCAGTGTTTGAGACAGACGTATGTGGAAAGCTCCATTAGTAAAAAGGCAGTATAATGAGGACATAGACTGGAATGAAGCAAAATTCGAACATAATAATGGAGAATACAATGAAAGAGTTGAAATAGAAGATCGAGGAACTCAGCAGGAAGATGGAAGAAATGCAACCGGAAAACAAGCAAATGAAGAGAGAATTAAATTCTGAGAAGATAAGTAGAGGAAAAAAAACTTAGTATTTTTCGACATAGAGGAAATGGAGCAGAAGAAGAGTGACAACGTACGAGACTGTATTCATGATATGTTGAGAGGTGTTCTACATGGACGTGAGTGAAGAACAAATTGAAGAAGCCTACAGGGTCGGAAGGGGGTTGAATTGGCTTCTCTTGGTTAAAATGAAAAGTATGTTAATGAAGAAAAAAATTTTGAGTAAAAGAAAGTATTTTAAAAATTCAAGTATTCGGCTTGAGATGGATTATGACTACGAAACGAGATACAGAAGGAGATTGTTTTATGTGAGCAGCTAGAAAGAATGGACATTTCGCAAGGTTATATTGTTGGAATAAATTGAATATCAATAATGAGATTTTTTATCCAGAATTTTGTCTAGAAAACTTAAATTACAAGGAGATGGAGACAGAGTATACGGAAATAAATAGGAAGGACTTAAAAATGGAAATGAGGAAGATAATAAATAGGCAAATGGGTGGAGGAAGGATGGATGGAACCGTAAGAAGAGAGATTAGCAGCCAAGAAAGTGAATCAAAGGATATAAGATGGGAATCAATGAGTTTAGAACAATCGGAAGTGAGGGCATTAACCATATGAGAAATGTCTGACATAGCAGGTTTGGAAATGGTGAAAGTAGACACGAATGACGTCATGGAAAGAGAGATACCTGGATGCGAATAATGCCAATGTCACTGTGTAAGCAACAAGGACTGAGGACTGCTGACAATAGTGAAAGTGATAGGATGACGCGACAGCTGATCAACACAAGGGAAACAGCAGGAAGAAGAGGTCAAGGACTGAAGGACAAGAAGAAGAGGAAGGAGAAACAAAGAGGACGTCCTGAGTCGACAAGGAGGGGAAGTAAAGAAGAATTAGATAGGCCAAATACTTGTGAGGGGAAGAAAGGAAAAAATAAAGGATTGCAAAACTACAGTTGGTGCTTAAGAGGGGGAAGTGATAAAAGAGTGGCAAAAGACATAGAAACATTAAGTGTACAATCTGTAATAGTGACTAACAAAGAGTAATCTGAGAATAAAGTGAATAAATGAAGAAGTGAATTAGTGACTAGAGAAGGAATAGATGATAAGGGAGGTGACCAGGGGAATTGGAAGTGTTTTTAAATAGGAGGTGGAAGTGAAAGGTTACTAATATAAAAAGTGCTCGCAAAGGTTAGTGTACAATAGGGAAATTTTAAATGATAGGAGGAAGGAAGTATTTCAATGTAAGTAGACAAAAGAAGTGTTGAGTCGACCATAGACAAACAATAATAGTGACTAAACGAAAAGTAATCGGAGGAGGAAGTGAATAAATGAATAAGTGATTTAGTGACGAGTGAAATAATAGATTATAAGGAAGGTGACAGGAGGAATTGAAAGTGATTGTAAATTGGAGATGGAAGTGAAAGGTTACGATAATAGTTAGTGTTTGTAAAGGATAGTGTACAATTCAGGAAAATTTTAAACGATAGAAGGGGAGGAAGTACTTCAATATAAATAAACAAAAGAAGTGTTGAGGCGATCATTGGAAAGATGGGAAAGTTTTCATGATAGGAGGGTAGATAGTCAATAGAGGGTATATATTGTAATAGTACGAGTACAAAGGTAAAATAAGCAGACAGCACACGTCGATGAAAGTTGTATTTGAAATTGTAATTAGAAGGTTATCGGGAGCCTGAATATAGAGATGTGGTGGCGACCCATTACTAAATAATAGTTGTAGAAATAAATATCAATATCAATATAGCCATATACAGCAGACCATAGCTTTTACAAATTACATTTCAGCTGCGTCCAGTGTTTTAAAATCTTCTTAAGAGAATAAATGTTTCACAGTAACTTATACATAAACATCAGAATTTTCATTATCTTATAGAATTTCTGGATTGTTTCTTATATATTTTTAAGTAGATCTTAATGTATTACAGAATTTTATTATTATTGTTTAGGCCTACATAAAAAATAAATATTGGAACTTGTGCTATTTAACACTAAGAAATAACTACTGTTATCTTTCAGTAGAAACCTGCGATGCCACCCAAAGCCAGAAAGTCGATCTCCCCATGGAACCTGTGTGAAGCATGTAAAGTGATTGTGTCACAGAAGGATCTGGTGTCTCATGCAGAGAGCTCGTGCCCACCAGCTACAGATGCATGGAGTCATGGTTACATCAAGGATGGGGTCTTGCATGGGCTTCTGGAGGAAGTTAGATCACATGGTAACCAGTAGCAATAAACCCTATTTTGTAAACGTTTGTCATACTACAGAACTCTTCTTCCTTAAGAGGAGCACATTTTGGGACACCAGCATCCCCATCACAGGACTGATCCTTTGTGGAGAAAATCTTCTGTAAATCTAAAGAGCAACATAGAAAATATTCATAGCAGTCTCTTTATTCCCCCATTCTACTAGTTTTGTCTCCTCTTCCTCCCCATTCTCTTTCTTCCTTACTTACTAACAAATGGCTTTTACAGAAGCCAGAGGTTCATTACTGCCCTCACATAAGCTCGCCATCAGTCCCTATCCTGAACAAGATTAATTCAGTCCCCAGCGTCATATCCCACCTCCCTTAAATTCATTTTAATATTTTGCTCCCATGTACATCTCAGCCTCTCCAAAAGTCTTTTTCCCTCAGGCCTCCCAACTAATACTCTATACACATTTTTGGATTCACCCATATGTGCTACTTGGCCTACCCATCTCAAACGTCTGAATTTAATGTTCCTAATTGTGATAAGTGAAGAATGTAATGCGTATAGTTCTGCATTGTGTAACTTCATTCCTCTTAGCCCCAAATATTTTCCTAAGCACCTTACTCTTGAACACCCTTAACCTCTGTTCCTCTCTCAAAGTGAGAGTCCAAGTTTCACAACCATACAGAACAACCGGTAATATAACTGTTTTATAAATTCTGACAGTTTTTTTGAAAGCAGACTGGATGACAGAAGCTTCTCAACCAATAATAACCGGCATTTACCATATTTATTCTACGTTTAATTTCTTCCCGAGTGTCATTTATATTTGTTACTGTTGCTCCAAGATATTTGAATTTTTCCACTTCTTCAAAGGATAAATTTCCAATTTTTATATTTCCATTTCGTACTACCTTCTAGTCGCGAGACATAATAATATAGTTTGTCTTTTTGGGATTTACTTCTAAATCCCTCATAGAATCTATCCTTTATATGGTCATTTTTCTCTTCTGTAGGGGTGTGAGCATTAGAACTATTACATCGCACAATCTACCCTTAAGTACGAAATACAGTAACCTGTCATTGATAAATTCGACCTTTTTTACTGCTGATTTTATTCTTTTATGAATAAAGAATCCTGTTCCTAATTGGTGATTATTGTTTCTTTTCCCATAGAACAACAAGTAATCTCCTATTTGTGATAAGCCATTCCCATCTACTCTAACCTCCTGTACTTCCACAAAGTTTATTCTGTATCTAGCTAATTTTTTGCTACTAATGTTACCCCTCCTGCTCTATAAAGACTCGTGACATTACAAGTACCAAATCTCATATTCTTATTCCTTTGCTGTGGTCACTCCGAGGTTTATGGGGTTTCGTAACAAGCTCTTTTTTACGGTAATGGATTGTTAGCCCTTTGCTCAACTGCCAAACTGGAGGACCACCTCTTATAGGCTGTCCTCAACAGCTTATTCAATATATTCACAGCTACCCTCCATATCTGGAGGCTGTCTCCTCTATCCACAAGCTGAGGACTCACCATACCATGGTGATAGAGGCCTCATTCTCTTCCTACTTCTGCATATTTTTTTCATTCTCATATTCCTTCTTTTCCACATTTTCTTCTCTCCTCATTCGCTTCATTGTGGCCATTGGCATAGCTCATGGGATAGTGAGATGGGCTCGTGTTCCGAGACTGTGCTTGGGCATGGGTTCGAATCCTGCTTGGGTTAATTACTTTACTTGGTTGGAATTTTTTCGAGGGTTTTCTCAACTGTAAAACGAATGTCAGGTAACCCCATGAGATCTTACTAACACCAGTTCCACCGAGATAATTGCAAAGTGTTACAGCACTGCTAAATAATTGGTTAAATAGAAAACAATAACAATGATCCTGCTCTGCTTCTCCTTTTCCATTTCTCTTTTCTTCCTCTTTCTCTTCTTTTTATACACTTTCTTTTCTTTTTCCTCCTGTTTCAATTAATATTCCTCTTCATCAACTTTTTATTCTCCTTTTTAGTTTTTTTAATACATTGACCTATTAAAGTGGCCCTTGTAGGCCTCTGGAATATTATAATTTTGTTTAACATGATAAATTCTTAGAACATGCGACTTTTTATATGCAGATGGCATGAAGAATGTGCCAAAGGCAGAATGCGAGGACTTAGTGCTTCTTGCTCAGTCAGCCCTCCAATTGTGTGACATTTGCATTGGTGATCCAGTCATAGTGGAGGTGCAAGGAATGTCTGTTGTGAAGACAGCTTGGCCTACAATTGAGAAGAGTCTAGTGTCTGTCCTCATGACCAAACCAGGTAACACAGATTTTAGTAAAATATGCAATGAGAAACTAATGTAATCTTATAATTTTACACCACACACGCTTTATTTTCATGCAAAATTAACATAGTGATATTCTATTACATTTTTTAAGAGTCCTGTATCCACTTACCTACCTGTCACTCAACTGTTACAGCTGTTGAATTGCACTGGGGCAGAGGCTGTGGCAGCCACGTGATAGTGAGGAAGCTTCTGAATCAACCTGCTCCAGCCGGAACTATTTATGTTGAGATGACGGAGAAACTGGATGGCGCACTTGACGACCTTCCTGGCCTGCTACAGTGGAAGTATCAACACAGAGTCTTGCAGAGGGGGAATAGGCTCTGTCTGCAGCACTATGGCAGGGATATATATCTCACAGTGAAGCAGATCAGAGGTGCGAACATGGTGTGTTGAGGTGACTGTCTCTGTAAGAAGATGATTTAATATCACTGTGCAGATGTGTGGGCTCTGAAAGGAAGTAAATAGTGGAGGTCTCATATATTTACTTTTAACGAAGGTATTGCCATGATGTATATAAATGACACTCGAGAAGAAATTAAACACAGAATAAATATGGGAAATGCGTGTTATTATTCCATTGAGAAGCTTTTGTCATCTAGTCTGCTGTTAAAAAAATCTTAAAGTTAGAATTTATAAAACAGTTATATTACCGGTTGTTCTGTATGGTTGTGAAACTTGGACTCTCACTTTGAGAGAGGAACAGAGATTAAGGGTGTTTGAGAATAAGGTTCTTAGGAAAATATTTGGCACTAAGAGGGATGAAGTTACAGAAAAATGGAGAAAGTTACACAACGCAGAACTCCACGCATTGTATTCTTCATCTGACATAATTGGGAACATTAAATCCAGATGTTTGAGATGGGGAGGGCAGGTAGCACATATGGGCAAATCCAGAAATGCATATAGAGTGTTAGTTGGGAGACCGAGACGTAGATGGGAGGATAATATTAAAATAGATTTGAGGAAGGTGGGATGTGATGATGGAGACTGGATTGATCTTGCATTGAATAGAGACCGATGGCGGTCTTATGTGAGGGCGGGAATGAATATACGGGTTGCTTAAAAGCCATAAGTAAGTAAGTATAATTGCCATCATGTACTGAGTTGGTGGATTTTAGCTGGGAAAGTGTGATGGGTTTTAAGAATGGTAAGATTTTTAGTTTAACTGTCTTGGGAATGGGAATAACCTGATGGTCTCATTTCATAGATTACAGCATTTCAAAGAATTATACCCAAAAATAATAAGAGGGCTCCAGGCAACATTTCCTCATCCATGTCAAAACTGATTGACAGACTGGTGGACTGATTGATCTAATTGACTTCTTGACTACACAGTTGGCTGACCACCTGACTCTCAGAGTGACTGACCTACTAACTGACAAAGTTACTGACGTACTAATCAATTTATTGATATATTGACCAACCAGCAGGTCAAAAATCTGTCAGACTGACCTATTGACTATGCAACAGACTCTAAGAGTGTCTGGTGTACTGACTTCCTGCGTTTTGTGTTGTATGGCATAGATGATTTGTTTCAGATGTGATATCACCAGACACTATCTCTGAGCTTTCAGAAGAGGTGAGGAAGTTGACAATCTCACCTGATGTAGCTAGTGAATTCTGTAGAATTGTAGACAGCACAAAGTGGATTATCGAATCTCCGAAGTCATGTGACAAGAGAGAGGATGAACAAAGCATAAGTGCTTGTGCCCTGTCTTCAATTGGTGGTCTGCAGTGTGTGATTGAAGAGCTTCGTGATATCATACAACTGGCTTTAAGGAGTGCTTCTCTTGTGCAAGGTTTGTGTTGTGTTGCTCTGTTTCATGCTTTATTTCAATGATTGTGTGTGATTATAGGCAGACATTATAGTCTAACCATTTCAAAACATTTTTCATTAATCTTCAGTCTTCATTTTTTCCTTTCTTCACATTTTCTCTTCAGCTTTTTATTTCTTGTTGCCTTTGTTTCTTTCTTCTTCTTCTTCTTCTTCTTCTTCTTCTTCTTCTTCTTCTTCTTCTTCTTCTTCTTCTTCTTCTTCTTCGTCCTCCTCCTCCTCCTCCTCCTCCTCCTCCTCCTCCTCCTCCTCCTCACTTAAGTAGATGTGTGCGACCAGAGGCAAAAATAACGATGTAACTATTTATAAACTTTGTGAAGTCAAATATTAATTTTCAACTTCCTTTTTTTTATATCTGGATTTTCTCGTTAGGTTTTTGTTCTTTTCCCGTATGTTTCTTTGAGTGTTTCTTTCTTCCTTTCCATTATTTCCTCTTTTCTTCTTTCCTTTCAATCTCTTATTCTTCCCTTCCATTTGATATTTTCTTCCTTTGTATCACTCTTTCTTCTTTCCCATATTTTTGCTTTCCTTCTCTCTTCTTTCCTTCAGTATTTCTTTTTTCCACTCTTCCTTCATCTTTCTCTATTTCCTCTCATTCTTCCTTTTTCCTTCTGTTTGTTTTTCTCTTTCTTTGTTTCTTCTTTCCTTTCAATGTTCGTCTACCGCAAACCCCCAAATATGTGTCTGAATTCAGACCATTATAACTCGTAAGTTTGTATTGACATTGCTTATCAACTTTAAAATTCATGATAGTTATGATTTTATATTTGTTGCAAATGGTAATCAGAGATGTTCACTTACAGGTCTGCCTCTTGTGCGGGGTGTGCTGCTGTTTGGAGTGTCTGGCACAGGCAAGACCATGCTGGCAGAAGCTGCAGCTTCTGATAGTGGGGCATCCGTCATTACAGTCAGTGGTGCTGAAATCTACAGTAAATTCTTGGGTGAGACAGAGGCCAGGCTGCGTCAAGTGTTCAGATCAGCTAGCCAGCGGGCACCCAGCATTATTTTGCTAGACGAGGTATAGAAATAATAGGTTTCATGAAGATGACACATACATTCTCATATTCTTATGTGTTTCGCAACAATTAATTTCCAGGTTGGGGGATGAGGCAATGGACCAGCTCCCTATCACTCGCTAAAACAAACTATATTTTACTCAGCTACTGTAATCTAACATTTCAAGTCCTAATTTTTTTTCTTTCATTCTTTACAGAAGTTCCAAAGAGGAAAATGATGCTCTCAGACTGTAGATTTTTAATTAATTATTCAAATTACCTAATTAATTAAATTAATTCGTTAATTTCGTTCTTGTTTTCTACTTTTCTAATTGTTAAAAATTAAGTATGTATGCCTACTAATTCAATAATCGTTACTCTATAGCTTTTGTACAGTAGTTTAATATAAACAATTATGTATGTATCTAATGCTCTTGATTTAACAATGAAGTCATTCTCCTTCGTGCTTCTCAATATAAACAATTATTAATTAAAATAAAAATTCCATTTTCATTAAATTTTAGAGTCATTTTTGAAGAATTTTTAGGTCATCAAAATCTGGGCCCTGATAATTATCATTCTCAAATCGTGCTTATTTAGTCTATACTATGTAGCAACATTGCTGTATTCACTGCTAGTTGTTAATGATAGATTAATTTAGTGGCACAAATTGAGATAATACAGAATAAAAAGAATACTTTTTGTTTGTACTTCGGAGTTATAATATTGCACAATTTTGTTTTTGCCGTGTTTGGTAACTTTTCTTGTAAATTACTGAAGCATATATTAGTAAGTTGTGAGTTCTGTTTTTGTTCCAGGTTGATGCACTTTGTCCAAAACGAGGAAGTGATGGCAGTGGAGGTTCTGAGCAAGACAAGCGTGTGGTGGCTACATTGCTCACTCTACTGGACGCCCTGCATCAGAGCAGCACTGCAGTGCTGGTGATAGCGACCACAAGCAAGCCTGATGCTATAGATCCTGCCTTGCGGCGACCAGGCAGGTACAGTAATATTAGTAGCTTTGTGTGTTTAGGTTGGGAGAATTAGGCGAACATTACTAAAAAAGAAGCAGAAATAGGGAATGAAGAAAAAAGAAACAGAAGAATAAGTCAAAAAGGAAAAGAAATGGTGATATATAGAAGTAGAAGAAAAAAAAAGTGAGAAGAAGAAGAAGATTAAAAAGTGAAGTGGAAATAGGAAATAAGAGGAAGAGAAGAACATGAGTGGAAGAAAAATAACTAAGAGACGAATAAGAGCAATGAAGATGTGAAGTTGTGAGTATTATGAGCCAACATTAGAGTGGTAATAATTGGACTCCCTGCTCGTGTGGTCAACATATCTTGACTACTATGTAAGGCAACACAAGATGAAAAACACACGTCCAGTCACTATTGAGGGAGATAAATCTCAATTTTCGTATCAGGAATTGTCCTGGATTCACTATCTTTGGAAGCAGAACAATTTCATTTGAGCCACATTATAGGACTAGGAGAAGATGATGATGATGATGATGATGATGATGATAGTGATGGTGGTGATGATGATGAGAAGAAAAAGAGGAAGTAGACGAACAGTAGGAGCAATAGCAGCTTAGTAACAATGTAATAAAGGTGTGAAAAATGCCCATGTTCTTACTGGCTGGTAATTATTCACCTTCTAGATCTCTTAAGGTACGGTCACACGTCGCTACTTTTGCAGCGATGCAGTACAAAAAACTGCGCAACTCTTGTACTGCGACGTGTGAACAATGGTGCAACCTGAAAAGTAGTGGCTGCCGAACCTGCTGCTCGCTACTTTTCCATGCTGTGCACAGCTTAAAAGTAGCGATGTGTGAACAGGGTTCTCAGGGTTGCAGCCGCAGCATTTTTGATATCGGTTTTGTTGAAACTTTTGCTGCTGTTGCGATCATTGTTGCCACCCAAATGTGCCAATGATACTTTTATTGTTTGGATGTATTTTAATGTTAGATGTGATGAAAATAAATTATTTGTAACAGTTATTAAATGCATAACACAGTCTGAGCATATTTGCTGACGATATAAATCACTTTTTTAATTTTCTGTAGCGTAGTTTCAAACAGGAGGGTTGCCAACATTGATTACGTGAATATGCTGTTCGTTATCATTGAAGTATATAGGCGTTTTTAAAAGCTTTACAGTAAAAATAATGCCAATTTCTGAATACTAGTTAGGACAGAAAAGCAAATAATAGATAAGTAAGCTTTTGCATGAGTTTATTAATAATGCGAACATAACCACAAAATGTATATTGAGAAGTCAACATGGAGATGGAAACCTGCAGCATGACTGCGGGTGCAAAAGTAGCGCCTTGTGTGTGAACAGACTTGCAACTTCCAGTTGCAACTTTTAGTGCACTCGGGTTGCGCAGCATGAAAAGTAGCGTGCAGCGCACTACTTTTGGCTTACGTGTGAACACGACACGCAACTTTTGCAGCTGCAGTACAAAAGTTGCGCAGCAAAAGTAGCGACGTGTGACCGTACCTTTAGGCAGACCACATTGAGAAATTAAGATTTTAAATATACTTCATTATTATTACGCAGGTGTGTGTGCGTTTGAGAAAGAGAGATAAAAAGGGAATGCGTGTGTGTGTGTGTGTGTGTGCGTGTGTGCGTGGGTTTTTTTTTTTTTTTTTTCCTGCAGTTCTGGGACTATGTTGCAATTTGTTGTCAGGTTGGATCGAGAGATTGAGATCAGTGTTCCAAGTCCAGAGGGTCGTTTGGATATTCTTCACAAGCTTCTGGCTGCTGTACCCCATGCAGTAACAGATGAAGAGCTACAAAAGGTGGCTTATGCAGCACATGGATTTGTGGGGGCAGACCTGGCAGCACTGTGCTCACGAGCAGCTATGCATGCAGTCAGATGCACATGCGTGACTGTTGGTATAGAGAACCTGGCTTGGGCCATGGGCCAGGTGAAGCCCAGTGCCATGAGGGAGGTGCTTGTCGAGGTGCCAGATGTACGTGAGTAGAAGCTTTGTTCGTAATGAAATATACCATATATACATGAGTACTCCGCGCATTTTTTTTCCGGAATTTAGTGAAGAAAAACTGGGGTGTGCATATTATTTGAAATAAGGTTGGTACCGCTTCATCTCAAACACTGGATCTCATTATACTATAGCATTGTCCAGCCTCGCATCTCGGTCTGTGTGATGTAGAGTTGGGCAACACAATTTTTTTTCATAAGTCGATTCAGCAATTCGATCATACATTATAAATTGATTCTAATGATTCTTCCCAGTATGAGATTCCAACTATTCTATTGAATCATCAACGAACAACTCACAGGACTCTTTCCTTTGGAAATCGTGGACAGAACAAAAACGTTCATCTCTCCTGTAGATGGCATGAGAGGTGAGACATTGGATGGTTTCTTCCTGATTGGCTGTGAAGATTATGACGTGTTTCTTAAAGCAAATTGATCTTTTATTTAGTTTTGACTACATGATTATGTAGGATTAATTTCTTGTAAATAAAACACTAATTACAGCCAATTTTTTTTTTCTTTTAAATTATCTCTCCTAAAATTAAGGTGCGCGGATTATTCGATGGCGTGGAGTATTCGTGTATAAACGGTATATTTATTTATATTAATGGTTTACAATGAGATTGTAAGTATGGTACTTTCTTGTCAAATAAGTGGTAATACTAGGAAAGCAAATGTTGAAGGAGAAGTTACGAAGTTGTATGCTATTATGAATATTCACCCACATATTGCAAGGGGCTATTAGAATTAGTGGTGGCTAGTCTTTTAAGAATGAGCATTCTGAATGATTCTGCTGTCCTGGCAGAAAGAAAGTATACAGAAAGAAGTAATTTCTAAGACTATAGAGAAGCAAAATTTTCGCAGAACAATACAGAATTTTTAGATTACACAGTCTTCATAAACTTGAAAATGGGTCACAGTCCTGCCATCTATCCGCAATATGCGGAACCCGAATCACGCAAGTGACGTGGGTAAGCATTAGATACACACACAGTCTTCATAATGGCTAAGATTATATTATATTTAAGAAGTAATTCATATATATATTCATTCATTTAGTGTTCTGCCCAAGGGCAGGTCTTCCACTGCAAACCCAGCATTCTCCAATCTTTCCTATTTTCTGCCTTCCTCATTGTCTCTCATATGATCCATATATCTTAATGTCATCATCTGATATCTTCTTCTGCCCCAAACTTTTCTTCCATTCACCATTCCTTCCAGTACGTCCTTCAGTAGACAGTTTCTTCTCAGCTAGTGACCCAACCAATTCCTTTTTCTCTTCCTGATCAGTTTCAACATCATTCTTTCTTCACTCACTCTTTCCAACACAGGTTTATTTCTTATTTTGTCTGTCCACTTCCTATATTCCATTCTTCTCCATATCCGCATTTCAAATGCTTCTAGTCACTTCTCTTCACTTCGTCATAATGTCCACGTTTGTGCTCCATACAAAGCACTTCACTAGTCCCTTCTTTAGTTCTTTCTCCAGAGGTCCGCAAAAGATGCTCCTTTTTCTATTAAAAGCTTCCTTGGCCATTGCTGTCCTCCTTTTGACTTCCTGGCAGCAGCTCATGTTACTGCTTATAGTACACCCCAAGTATTTGAAGCTGTCCACTTGCTCTACTGCCTCATTTAGAATTCGCAAGTTTACCTTCTTTTTTTTTTTCTTGCCATGACAATGGTCTTTGTCTTATTTGGATTTATCTTCATCCCATACTGTTCACAGCTGTCATTTAGCTCCTGTAGCATATCCCTTAGTAGGCCTATCATCTCTTCTTCTGCTAGCAAAGCCATATCATCAGCAAATCTTATGCACTTTATTCTTCTTCCTCCTACTATCACTCCTGCCATGTTCTGAAAACAGTTCTTCACTAAATCTTCCAAGTAGATGTTGAACAGAGTAGGTGATAAAGGGCATCCATGGCGTACTCCTCTCCCTATTTCACTTCCTTCAGACATTTCTTCTCCTATCCTGACTTTGATTCGTTGTTTCATATAGATTACTGAATAGCCTTCTCTCTTTCCAATCCACTCCAATTTTCTTTAGGATCCCCATCAGTTTATTCCAATCTACTCTGTCAAACATCTTTTCTAGGTCCACAAATACTATATACACTTCTTTATTCTTCTCTAGGTATCTTTCGCCGATTGTTTGTAGCAGTCCAATCGCATCTCTCGTACCTTTTCCCTTCCTGAAGCCAAATTGCTGTTCTTCCAACTGTTCTTCCATCTTAGAATATAAACGTCTATTCAGTATTCTCAAGAGAATCTTCGCCGAGTGCAGTATCAGGCTAATAGTCCTGAACTCCTTACATTTCTTGGCATTATTTGTCTTCAATATTGGAATCAACACTGTTTCTGTAAAATTTTTAGGCCATTCGCCTTTTTTCATATATATCGTAGCATAGTGATAGAATTTCCTTCTTGTCTCCACCCAAGCATTCACCAATTCAATGGGGATTCCATCAACTCCTGTTGCTTTCCCAGATGATTTTATTATAGTTCTGTTTAATGTTTTTTGTAAAAGTTCCTATATTAACTAATTACTAGCCATTAGATAAATAAATAAATATTAATTAATTACATACATCTATTTAAACAGTACAGTTTATAGTTTAAGCTAAATATCTTACTTTTTGAGATTATAAAAATGTATGTTGTTGTATTGCAGATCTTATTGTTTGAATGCACAGTAAAGATTTTATTTGTATATCTTTTAATGGTAATTCAAAATACCATTGGTGACATACTAAAACAACTGAATTATTACACATTGCATAAATAAGAAAGTACGTGATATCGCCATGAAACCTGTATTTTTAATGCACATCTAACTGTGGTCTCTTTTCACATTCCTTAAAACCTACAATCCTTGGAAGCTGGGAGAAATCAGTAAGGAGGTCGAAAGGTGGAGAGTGATATTGTCTGAATTATGATTATTTTATTCACTTATATTTAAGACAAGGGACCTCTAGTTTCTCTTCTCTTCTGAAGGAAATATTTCTGAGGAATTTTATTGCTCCTCAGTAGTTTGAATCCACGAACGTCTACTGACTCAGTGAAAGACATATCACTAGAGCACCAAGAACGATTTGCTCTTGTGTATCAAAAATAAAACGAAGAAGTTTTCTTAAATCGACAGTTTTCCTTTCTCTAAATGTTATAATTCTTTATATATCTGTTAACTATATGAACAAATTTCCCAACTTGCTATATTCCGTTTGAAATTTCGTATAGTTGATAAAGTGTGCTAATTGGCAGGTTCGGTGGAGTGACATAGGAGGGCAACACGAACTCAAACTGAAACTACGTCAGGCAGTGGAATGGCCTCTGAAGCATCCTGAAGCTTTTGCTCGTCTTGGCATATCTCCTCCACGGGGAGTGCTCATGTTTGGACCACCGGGATGCTCGAAAACAATGATTGCAAAGGCTCTTGCGACTGAGAGCAAACTGAACTTCCTCTCTATAAAGGTAATACGCACAAAGCAGCTAGATATTAAGAAATTATGTTTGCAACTAGAGTAAAATTTGTAGTTGAAATGAGGGAGATATGTTGTTCATTGTGGTTGAGTAGTTACATGTTTACCATTCAACCTGGCATTTGTGGATTCAAACCTGGCCAAGGGTGGTGGAATTTATTGAAAGTTCATGTCCTTAGCATAATATACATATTTATTTTCATAGATACCAGAATGTGTAATTTCATTGTATCAAGATTGGGAATGAAATTGCTGGCTAGCTTTGCCAAGAAAGGACGCAACCACCAATCTAGTCTGAGGTTAGCGAGTAGGATTCATGGTCCGTGGCTGCATTTGGGCATGAGTTCGAATCCTACTTGGACTGATTACCCAATTGGAATTTTCCCGAACTTCCCTCAAATGTAAGGCGAATATGAGGTAATCCCCTGGCAAATCCTCGAATTTCTCATACTATCACTGATACCATTGACTCTAGAAAACTGCGCAGTTGTTACATTGTTGCTGAATAGCCAATAAAAGAAAATGAGGTACAATGAGACAAAAACAAAACAATTCACATAACTAAATTCATCACAGCAGAATACTGAAATTCAAAAGTTGGCAACGGCTACAGAACAACAGTTAAGCCTACAGGAAAGGCACAAAACGTTACAATCCAAAGTTCATCTTCCTCTAGGAGGGAAGCTAATCTGGGATTAATATGCTACAGTAATTCTGTGGCGTATAAAATAACCTTATTGCACTGAACTAATGACTTTTGTATTGTTCACTGCTGTTGCAACTGAAACCTCGAATGTGAGCAATAGTATTATTAAAGTTGGAACTATGCGAAAATTGCCTCTGATACTGCGATATTATAATTAACAATACCCAGAAAGATCTTACGTGACCATATCCGGAGGCATTAATGAACGACAGCATCTGGGAAGATTATGGTGGGCATTTAACAACAATAGATTTTATAGTGTTTGTATCGATGTAAACAAAATTAATAACAGTAGATTTCATAATCTCTATAAAGCCACCTGCATGGCTCAGTTGGTTAAGGCGCTTGCCTGCCGGTCTGAAGTTGCTCTCAGGCGCGGGTTCGATGCCTGCTTGGGTCGATTACCTGGTTGGGTTTTTTCCGAGGTTTTTCCCAACCGTAAGGTGAATGCCAGGTAATCTATGGCGAATCCCCGGCCTCATCTCGCCAAATACCATCTTGCTATCACCAATCTCATCGACGCTAAATAACCTCGTAGTTGATACAGCGTCGTTAAATAACCAATTAAAAAAATAGTCTCTATATACAGTTTTTGTTTGTTCATTACAGAATAACAAGAAATGGTTCAGTCATAGTGTAATTAGGTGTTAGCTCCTTATGAAACATAGTGGAATTGTACTGTTTCTGACATCTGCAGCAATGAAAAGTCATAATTACTCCTTTCTTTAAATACTTCATTGCAATCTGCAGATACGAGTAATATATCGCGAAGTTTTATAATATTATATAAATTAATTTGATTAGTATCCAAACAGACTTACTATTTGGGACTTTTTATTAGCCATATAGGTACTACGGCAGTCCAGTGACTAGAGCAATTATTATGACCTGTGTTGAGCAAGCCCAGGTAACAGAGGTTTTCTCCGGTTCTCCCGTGGCATCCCTACAAATCTTCATCATTTCATCTAATAGCGGGTGTAGCATAGACAGCCTCTTATGGCACACCCTGGGCAACGAGTCTGTTGATAAATTGGTCTACACGACTGGCTTCATATAGGTGAATGACGAACAGTCAAGTACTCGCCATTAGACCAAAAAAATTATTAGCCATGTTCTCTGGTTGTCTAGCATTATAGTATTTACAAATTTAAAAGATGGATTAATAATTTCCTCCTACACTATGATAATGACTTGCTGAGATGAATTTCGACATGGGCAAGAAACAGCCTTTCAGCCTTTAAATTCTTTGGATTCTTCTTCTTTTTATATGTTGTAAATCCATTACAAGATATCTTGTTTTTACTTCCCCTCTGTAAGAAGCCTCACCAACAATTTTTATTCTCCCTTAACAATTCATCATACTGTTGAGTTTCAACCTGTGAGCGTGGGATCCAGTGGCAAGCATGGTAACTTGTAGAAATTTATTAAGGACAATTTTCAGGCATGCTTGTCACATGGTCACTACATTGCACTGGTGGTTGGATCTGTCTTCTTCTTCTTCTTCTTCTTCTTCTTCTTCTTCTTCTTCTTCAGGTTAAGGAAGTTGTTCTCTTTCAGGGTCCTGAGTTGTTCAGTAAGTGGGTTGGTGAATCAGAGCGGGCAGTGAGAGAGTTGTTCCGAAGAGCTAGGCAAGTGGCACCAGCGATTGTGTTCTTTGATGAGCTAGATGCTCTAGGAGGTGAGCGGAGTGGAGCAGCAGGATCAGGGGCCAGTAATGTGCAAGAGCGTGTTCTGGCACAGCTGCTAACTGAACTAGATGGAGTGGAGCCATTGGGAAATGTCACCGTTGTTGGTGCTACAAACAGACCAGATCGGATTGACAAGGTATTATTATTATTATTATTATTATTATATTATTATTATTATTATTATTATTATTATTATTATTATTATTATTATTATTATTATTATTATTATTATTATTGTCGTCATCGTGGCCTTGATTACACTTCTTAATATGTTTAACTAAGTATGACAGACAAGTTTCCAGTATAGCTGTTTTCTCTGTTCTGAGGTTAATTTAAATAATTTTTTAATGCCTGTATTGAGAGATATTATCTGCTTATATTTTTGTAACCTTTGTGTGTGATAATATTGAAACATTTACTGTTAATGCACACCTCTTTGTTGTCTCTTCTTATTATTATGTGATATGTATGGAGTGACAATGTTCTATCCATTTCTGTTGGTGTATTATTATTATTATTATTATTATTATTATTATTATCCCCTTATTATCGTTGTTTCTTAACTTTCTGTCTCCATTTAATGTCATTGCAGGCTTTATTGCGGCCAGGCAGGCTGGACCGTGTAGTATATGTGCCTCTCCCAGATAATGACACTCGCTGTGAGATTTTAGAACTGCAGCTGCGCAAAATGCCTGTGACTCCAGATGTTCAAGTGGACGAGTTGGTGAGGAGAACAGAGGGTTATTCAGGGGCAGAGGTCAGTTGCATTTGAAGTAGTTTTTAATAGTCGTTTATTGTAAACTGTTGTTGGCTTTGGCATTAACATTTTCATGTTTGTCTTTTTTTAATAATAATAATAATAATGGCTTTATTTAACCTGGCAGAGTTAAGATCGTAAGGCCTTCTCTTACGCTCAACCAGGATTAAAACTTGCTTACATAGTTGAACATACAACTGACATAGTTGAACATATAACTGCATACATAATGCAGTCCTCTTAGATCTTTTTTTTTCTTTAAAACTCTCTGTATTGAAGAAGATTGTCTGTTCATAAAACCAAGTTTGACATTAAAAATTGTGTGCAATTATTCTTTTCGCTGTTTTTTAGAAGCCACTTTAACCTTTATATTATTCGTGATCCCTGTTTTTGTATCGAAACTTCTGTCTTGGAGTTTTTTAATTCTTAAAGTTGATATGAATGTAGCATTTTAGCTTTTATCTTGATGTTTCAGGTGCTGGCCGTGTGCCATGAGGCAGCACTCAAGGCTTTGGAAGAGGACATTACAGCAACGAATGTGATGCATAGGCATTTTATGTCAGCCCTTCAGTTGGTCACGCCTCGCACACCTCTTTCACTGCTCCAATTGTATGAGACGTACCTGAAGAGGAGTTGAGTTATCACAGTTATCCAAAAAATGGGCTCTTGCTGTCAAAGATTTTGAGCAGCTTGATGGAAGCAAACATTGACCTCATCTTTGTGAGAAGTAGGCTTGTTTTCTTTTCTTGGAACTACTAAGGCCTAAAATGTTCATCTTAGAGACGAACAACAAAGAATACTATGTTTGCATGAAGTGCATATGGATTTTCTATATAACCTGGCTGTATGTTTGTAAATATTTATGTGATAGCTGTGAACAGTGATATGTTACAGTAAGTATATATTATGTATAAATGATTACTGTATGTACATATGTTTGGATTTTCTTCATTTTTATAATTGATGTTATGTACATGACATTAAATGAAATTTTTAAAGAGACTTCTCCTTTAATGTCTCTAATGCTGTGGCTTTGAAAAGCCTGTTGCGTCCAACTGTTATTAACAGATTCACCAGGCCTCTGCAAATTTATGTTCTTCAGTGGAATTTAAATTACTATGAAAAATTTCTAGTTCGTATCCTGGAAGGTCTAGAATCTGCATTCTTCTGTGTCCTACAGAGATGTGCTCCTTCGGTTGCTGGTCTCAAGTGACCCAATGATTTCCACCTACAGAGAACCGATGGTCAAAGAACATAAGAAAAAGAAGTTACCTCTATCAGTGCTTAGCCTCCTGAAAGGGTAGAGAAGCCTCAAATGTTAGATGATTCCGAATGAATATATTCATTCAGTTAGTCTTCTGCCCAAGGGCAGGTCTTTCACTGCAAACCCAGCTTTCTCCAGTCTTTCCTATTTTCTGCCTTCCTCTTTGTTTCCTCATATGATCCATATATCTTAATGAATGTATATGAAATGTCCTATAGAGGTATGCTCCTTCGGCTGCTGGTCTCAAGCGACCCAATATGAAGTGTAAATATATTTAAGGGGGTAGATACACCTTTGCAGCTTAAAATATTTGATTTTTTTAAATAATTTTTAATGAGTCTCAACTCTTCAGTTACATTTTGTTAAACATTATTTGCATATCTACATTACTTTCAAAGTTACGATTTTTTTTTTGCATGATGCTGCGCTGTTTTTAAAAATTGTGAAGGAGAGATTTTACTCTGTTTTCCTGCCAACTGCAATTTTCAAATCCGTTGTTAATTATATCTCTGAAACTATTTAAGCGAGGGTTCTGAATTTTTTGTCTGTATTAAAATAAACACTACCTACAATCTGTACCAAAATCATGCTCTTACGTTGTATACATTGTCTATAAAAAAACTTTTATTACGTAACAAAAATACCTTTAAAATCGGTTGCTTAATTTTAAATGTAGATTAAAATTATTCTACATTTATCTAGAATCCTGAATGGTAATTAGATTCGTAGATTTATCTTTTGGTTTAAAAATGATGAAAACAGAACATGGAAAAGTTGAAAATTAGTTGAGTTAGGATTAAAAGGCCAAACCTTGGAACAGAAAGCAGTCGCCATTTTGAAAAATTAAAACTTGTATTAATAGGCCAGTTGAAAAATGGATAATAGTCTTAAAATAAAGTAGTATGGTGTGACTTTCAGATGCTTATTTTGTAACCTTTCTTGTAAATCATATATACTGAGTTTACTGTTTCCATATTTTGTTTCTGTTTATTGGATAGTTAAATGAAGAATAGCTGCCAAATGGTTTTATTTAACAGGATAATGCTGTGGCTCATACATGTCATGTGTCAATGAATTTGTTAAGACATTTTCGGAGAGGGAATAATTTCGCAAGGACTATGGCCTCCGAGATCCACTAATCTTACTCCTCCCGATTATTTCTTTTGGGATGCTGATATGTTAGCAATAGACCTATATCAAGACAATCAGTCCACACCTGTGGAGTAACGGTTAGCACGTCGGTCGGGGCAAGTTCCCTGGTTGAGGTTTTTTCTGGGGTTTTTCCCTCAACCCAATATGAGCAAAAGCTGGGTAACTTTCGGTGCTGGACCCCAGACTCATTTCACCGGCATTATCACCATCTCATTCAGACGCTAAATAACCGAAGATGTTGATAAAGCGTCATAAAATAACCTACTAAAATAAAATTAAAATCAAGACAACCCTAATACTAATGACAGACTATACTCGCTAATCGCGATTATAGTTCTGGAAACAGGATTAAGCTCCTGATCGTGATCAGGACGTGAACATAATACGTCTGTCAGACTGTCAGGTCACTAGTAAAGAATTGATAAACTAAAATTGGCAATAAAAAATTACACAAATTCAGTGGCAAAATAAACTTTAATAAAGTGTTCCATAATAAAATAAAACGTGTGGATCTATGCCTTAGGCAGAATTGGGGATATTTTCAGCATCTTTTTAAAAGGGCAAGTAGTAGTAGTAGTAGTATTATTATTATTATTATTATTATTATTATTATTACTTATTCTCTCTCTCTCTCTCTCTTTTTTTTTTTTTTTTTTTTTTTTTTATATAGAGTTCTCTGAGTTCGCTTCAACCAGTCCGCCACTATCCCAACACCAAAAAGGATGTGTAATCATTCGTGGTGGTTTAGGATGCGAATTGCGATCCAACGGGCAGTGCGCCAAACACTGGATCAGGGTTACCACTACATTCCTCATCTAGCTGGCTCTCTCTTATTCCGGTACTGTGGAACGACGAAGATCAGACTAATCCTCGATCATAGTATTATAATATGATCTAGGCCGTCGATATCTTAATTGTAATATAAAAAGCAATATTTAGAAGAGAGGATGACAGAATTCTATATACCATTTCCAAAAATGCATTCGAACAACCCGCAGTCAGGCCATATCGTAGCGAGATATTTTATTTTGAAATGAAGTGGAAGTGAAGAATGTTAGGTTGGATGTACTGGTAAACAAATTCCGCAAAATCTGAAGGGATGGCGGTGAGTAATTGTGTAATTATTGCATTAGTTTGATTTAATTCACTTTTGGCGTTATTTATTGCGTAGCAATAGTTTTGATGCGTAACACACTATTCATTTTCACTATTCAGTACAAGAGGCACAGTGAATGAATGAAATTTGAGTGACTCGTTATTCACCCATGTGTTCTGACATTGACTAATTAGTTGCTAATGAAATAATTTAATCACTTTTGTGTCGGCAATAATGTCAAGATAGGAAAAGTTTTTATTATGAATACCTTTGTGTTGAATCTACAATTGTAAAAGAGAGAATAAAGATGTATTTGTTTTGTATAGATTTGTGTAAATACTTGGGTTAGCTTGGCATATTATGATTACCGGTATTAGGTTTAGCACCTATATAACGAATTACAATTAAAAACTGGAAGTTAGACCTCTAGATCACGGAGACTAACTAAATAACCTAAATATCTGCAAAAATAGGGCTTATGAGATATTATAATATGCACCACAGGCTGTGGCAGCAGCAAAGGTGCAGGAGGTGAGGGAGATCACGAGGATCGAGCGAATAGGCGCTCATTCTCATATCCGAGGTTTGGGACTCGATGACAGTTTGGAACCACGACATGTGAGTATATATATAATAACAGGTCGTAATGAAATGTATACAAAAGTGTATTCTATAATATGTGTGGAATTAAAGCTTGCATAAATTATAAGTTATTGCATGATTTGGTAATTAGCCTTTTGATTGGAGCTAGAGTAAAAGAAACATTAGCAACTTTTGAAAATTTCTCATTCTTTTCTTGAAATGGCTGCTGTAGGCTACATTCCTCTACATTATATGTCACACTAGAAGATAATAGAATAGGAAAATTCGGGAGCCAAATTCGACTTTTAGCCACCGGCGTGGCTCAGTCGGTTAAGGCGCTTGCCTGCTGGTTTGAAGTTGCGCTCGGGCGCGGGTTCGATCCCCGCTTGGGCTGATTACCTTGTTGGGTTTTTTCCGAGGTTTTCCCCAACCATAAGGTGAATACCAGGTAATCTATGGCGAATCCTCGGCCTCACCTCGCCAAATACCATCTCGCTATCACCACTCTTATCGACGCTAAATAACCTAGTAGTTGATACAGCGTTGTTAAATAACCAACTAAAAAAAATCTACTTTTCTATAGCACGCGACATTGTAACTTCCAACTTGCATTTTTCGGTAATTGTGGAGATTCACTCCACTACCCATTTTCGAGTTTTTTTTTTCTGAAAACTCCCAATTTTTACCTCCTTTTCAAAAGAACTTAGAAAAAAAAGTATTTGTAATTATTATGTTGCATACATTTCTTGGGAACATGCAAGAAACGCTGAAGTGTGTTACAGAGGAATTTTGGAATTGTTTCCCCCATCATTATGCCACAAATGCTTAACCATACAAGACATCAATGTAAAATCCTCTGGCACATTGTAGACGATTTATATCAACATTTTGAACTGAAACTTGTAAGATTAGAAAAATAGTAAATCAGTTTTGTTGAGAAGACAGATAGTTATTCTTTTCTGTAGTAGAATATTTAATTTATTATTGGCATGATTAGGCCTATCTGTTATTTATTAATGATCAAAGTCTCTTTTTTTGTGTGTTAGTGTATATATCTATATCCCGGTATATCTATGCGAAAGTGGGCATAGGCATGTTTGCATGTGTAAGAATGTATTGCGTGTTAGACTTGAGTATATGACGGAAGTTTAGGATGGAATTTGCTTCTGTGTATTTGTGACTATTGTTCTCATTGTGCAGGTTTCTCAAGGAATGGTAGGACAGTTGTCGGCACGCCGAGCTGCAGGGATTGTGCTGGAAATGATCAAGGAGGGCAAGATTGCTGGAAGGGCTGTCTTGTTGGCTGGGCAGCCAGGAACTGGTTAGGAAAACATTCATATTGTATTACATAACACGTGAGATAGGGATTACCATGAAATATGTTAAATTATTTTCTGGCAATACATATGGTTCAACAATTAAGTGATGGTTTCTTATCAAAGAGACTTGTAGTGAACAAAAATTAGATTTTCTTAAGTACTTTCGTTTTATATATTTTTATTCCGTTATTGCGTCATTATCACCATTAAATTATGTATTACAGTAGCTGTTTACACAGTTTGGTAATACGTAATTGCAATACTTGCAGGTAAGACTGCAATTGCCATGGGGATGGCCCAAGCTCTGGGAATAGATACACCCTTTACCAGCATGGGAGGCTCCGAGATATACAGCTTGGAGATGAGCAAGACAGAAGCTCTCACACAAGCAATCCGCAAGTCAATTGGTGTTCGAATCAAGTGAGTACATACGTGCAGAATGTGTGGAGTATTAAATTTAAATAACTTATTATGGTCTTTTTTTTTGCTCCTTAATAGTTTTCTGCTTTTGGAAACCTATTGCATTCTGTTCCTTATATTGTGGTTCTCTCTTAACTAGAAAGTGGAGATTTTACATTTTGAAATTCGTACTTGTTAATTTGGGAAAATGCAACATAATAACTACTACCCAGTGCATTCAAGAAGTTTCCGTTTAAAATGTTTTTCTCTCTTAAAATGTTGAAATTGTTTTGTCCCAAAAATAGCTCCATAAGAATGAAGGTTTAAATTACAATCAAACGATGTCATTTAGAATAAGGTATTGTATTGTCTTATAATATTGTAACTTTAATGCAAAACAATAATGTAATTTTATTCTCACAACAATAATCACTTTCTACAATTTAATTTAAACATTCCCGCCAACAATGGGATTTTCACTCCACACAGCAACACAGTATTCGTTATTGCACGCCGCAGACGACGACAATGACAATTTACTTGGATTATTGCGAACAACAATGTACTGCTAATCTTAACTAATGTTCACAAAGCACTATTTACAAAACAGAACTGTCAGTTCTCAGTTCACAGTTCGTTTGCCTTGGCTAGTTCTTCTAGCTCAGTCACTCAAGTTCACAGAAAATCGAACCCAGGACTTGTAGAGTCAATCCACTGAACTTCGAACTCAGGTCCCCCAACTGCGGTCCACTGCACTCGAACTCAGGACTTGCGGCGACAGTCCACTGGCCAGGACGCTCTCACAGTTACGGACACACTCAAGTCGAACTCCGGTCTCGAAGCTGGCTTCACTGCTACACAAGACTGACTGGCTTGCTGTCCAAAAACTAGCAATGGCTGCTCTCAGCTCACTTGCGTCTCCTATTTATCACTAGACCATAGTTTCGAGAAAGTACGATGCTCGAAATTTCTACAGATGCCGAGAAGATGGCGCCTCTCGACTTCTCTGGATTTCTCCCCTCAGTCGCAACTGCTTTACTTCCCCCCTTACGTCGTGCCACACCGCAGCGACCAGCGTTTCGTCTCCCTTCCGTGCCGCGCCCTAGCGCTCCACGGAGCTCGCTTCGTCTATCGGGCCTCATATCTTCTCACGCGCCCCCCTTGTGTGGGACATGTGATCAACTCTCGACGTGGCTGTCACAATATTTAAAATGTGTGTTGATGAGGGATGTATTACTCATTCATTCTTAGTGTTCTGTGCAAACACAGGTCTCTTACTGCAGGCTCAGTGTTCTCCAATAATTACTATTTTCTGCCTTTCTATTAGTCTCTGCATATGATCCATGTATTTTAGTGCTGTCTATCACCTGATTTCATCTGCCCCAAACTTTTCTTGCCTTTACCATTCCTTCCAGTGCATCCTTCAGTAGGCAGTTTCTTCTTAGCCAGTGGCCCAGCCAATTTTTTTTCTCTTCCTAATTAGTTTCAGCATTATTCTTTCTCGGCCCACGATTTCTAGCACAACTTCATTTCATATTCTGTCTGTCCATTTCACATGCTCCATTCTTCTCCATATCCACTTTTCAAATGCTTCTGGTCTTTTCTCTTCACTTTGTCTCGTAATGTCCATTTTTCTGCCCCATGTAGTGAGTGCCACACACTACGCAAGGATGTACTATTATAAATAAGCTTTTAATTGGTCGTGAGGACACTTGAATTTTAGGAAGAACAACTTTTGTAGGAGTGCAACATAATCCATTTGGCCCATTTTTTTGCATTGCATTTATTGCACATGTTATCCATTTTACCTTTGCTTTGTCCACAAATCTTCACTTGATACCTGCTCTTTATCAGGCAGTTTCACATAGGTTATTGTGATGATATCCCTTTGCATTCTTTTGAGATATCATGTAGAAACATCTGCAGTCTAAATTCAGTCTTGATCCACAGACATCAGTCCATAATGCAGAGAACTCAATGGGTCAGGAAGAGCAATTCTATCGTAGCTAGAATTCTTTTATGTATTGTAAATCTAAGATACAGAAAAATCATGGGTCAAACTGAAAAATAAAGAACATTTTATGAACTTTTTTTTTTCCAGTAAAGTGCGAAAATTTGGCATTTTCATTGCTCACAAGCAAATACATAATAAATAGAAGAAAAAAAAGAGAGAGGAAGAAGAAGAAGAGAGAAGATATAAAAGTTAAAATATATGCTACACAGCTTCCTATGCTGTTTATGCAGTGGAATATTTGTTGTAACTGAGAATTTGTGTAGATAGTCTGTATTCATTATACCATACTTATTACAGTTTTACTTTGTAAGAATTTCATTTGTTTGAGGTAGATGTGAAACATTCACGACTGATATACAATCTAATATTGGTAACAGATTACCCTGAAACTCCAAAATTTTTAATAAATATATGCCCAATAACGTTGTGACCTGCATTGAAGTATTAAGATGTGAAACAAATCAAGAGTTGTACAATTTTGGGGGGGGGGGGAGAGTGCGAGATAAGGATGTCATAGGTTACATGACATTTGGATTATGGTTGGAGAAAACGTCAGGAAAAATCCAGCCAAGTGATGCCTAAACAAGAATCAAAGTTATTTTTAATACTTTGTTTTCTACAATTATTTCGGCTTCTCTTTCTTTGCAATTATTGCATTACTTTTTTTCTTAAATTTTCTTTTCTTTGCCATTCTTTTTCCATCATTGCTCCATGTTCCAGGGAAGAGACAGAAATCATTGAGGGGGAAGTGGTGGAAATCCAAGTGGATAGACCAGCCACTGGTGTGGGCGCCAAGGTGGGGAAGCTGACTCTGAAAACCACTGAGATGGAGACAATTTATGATCTGGGTAATAAGATGATCGAATCTCTAATGAAAGAAAAGGCAAGTGTTTGTTACTGTCTGTGTTTCTTGAGCACAGTTTTGGTGGGTTAGTATTTCGCAATAGTACTATTGGTGATTCAATATTAAGTATTAAATTATGCGGTAGCAATCCTTGTGGTTTCAAAGAATTCAAGAATTCAGTTGGATAAAACACAGTCTGCTCACTATCTACAACTGCATCGAGAAATTCATAATACGATCCTGGACTGCATAAAGATAATTATTGCATGAATTATCTAGTTTTAGCCTTCATGACGTGTATCAACAATGTTATTTAATTTCGTGTTATAATTTCCTTGGCCTCGTGAAAGTCTATGTTGAAAACAACAGACAATCATAAAGAACAAGTTACTATAGAAGATTGCATTTTAGTATTATACATGAATGTTTGATCGTATTTAATTTTATTTTTTATTTTTTTAATTAATTTAACGTCCATTTGCAAACTTTGACACATATTGCTCAAAGCATGTGGATTTGTATAGAGAACATACACACATATATACATACCCACATTCACTTTTGTATATTATTATTATTATTATTATTATTATTATTATTATTATTATTATTATTATTATTATTATTATGTGTGTGTATCTAATGCTCTGGATTTAACAATGAAGTCATCATCCTTCTTGCTTCCCAATATTTTGATGGAAGGTCCACAAATGTCCTAAGAGTTTCACAATTAGCCAGGTGCTCCATCTCCATGTCCTCTTCTCTGGTGCACAGTAAGCATTTAGGTGAATTCAGTACTCCAATATGATGGAGGTGTTTACTGAGGCAATCATGACCAGTAATCAATCTAAACATGGCCATGGCAGATTTTCGAGGTAGATCAGGAATTAGTTTTGGATCTTTGAATGATTCTTTCCATTTTGAATTTTGATGTTTTGCCTATTCGCTGGAACTTATTCTTTTTATGACTCACTTTATTGATTCATATGGGAACTTGAAATTTGTTTTTAAGTTGATATAAGTTCCTTTCTTTGCTAACATATCTGCTTTCTCGTTACCGTTCAGTCCGCAGTGGGCCGGGATCCATTGGAAGACCACTTTTTTATTTAGCATTTGAATTTGTTTTACCATGCAAAGAATTTCTTTTACTTTTTTCCATTCTAGGGGATGTAGTTGAGCTGATGGACTGGATTGCAGCTTTGGAGTCAGACAGGATGACTATGTTTTTGCACTGGTTTAGCCAAACAAATATATTTTGAAGTGATGTATAAATGGCTTCAACTTCGCCATCAAAATTTGTTGTGTACTTGCCAACATTTTTATAAAGAGAAAAGTATTGGCAAGTAGCTCCTGCTCCAGCTCCTTCATTTTGATCCATGAGAGATCCATCAGTGTAAATGTACAACCAGTCCTTCTGTGGATATTTTCTATTAATTGTTTGTAGGGCAATGGCTTTTGCTATTTCTGGATTTATATCTTTTTTGTTGAAGACTTGATCAAGATCAAGGCAGCAATCTACTTTGAAGTTATTAAGTGGATTATATCGAGACAGCAAGTTTTCCTTTTCACTTGGTATTTCTAGATTTTGTTTGAGCTTTTCTATTATTATTATTATTATTATTATCATCATCATCATCATCATCATCATCATCATCATCATCATCACCACCACCACCACCACCACCACCACCATCATCATCATCATCATCATCATCATCATCATCATCATCATCATCATTATTATTATTATTATTGCATCAGGTATTTACACACTTGAAATATTTTGGTGACTGCATACTGTACTGTACTGTTTTGGCCAATAACTTTTATCCCCCCCCCCCCTCTCTCTCTTTCTCTGTTGTTTAGCTGTCTTGTTTCCTAACTCACTTTTCGATTTTCTGAGAAAAATCATTGAAGTCATGACCAGCATTGTTACCGGAAGGAATTTCATTAACAGTTTTCCTAATTGTTCTGTCAATACAATACAGGGGTAGATACTTTGTCTTGTTCTTTAATGTGGTGTGAAGCTACTTGTCTGAACAATGACTTGCTGACAGTTCTCAGAGCTAAGAGATAGGGTGTACAAAAATAGAGCACATCAGTTTCTAATTTTTTTTTTCCACATTATATAAATAGTTTTGATGAAGTCTTGAAATATTGCTTTTCAGTTCTGTATGGGCTGATTTCACAATATACAAAATAAATAACAGTATAATGCCTGTTGTATATGCTGGGACCAGAAAATTTGTTCGCATTGCATAAATTGAAACCTTATTCATGTTTCACCTTAAACAAGTTTTACTGTATTGTATCCATTTATTAAGTGATTACACAATATTCACAGAGATCTGTGGGATTATGCATTGTACTGACTATCCAATTCTTCTTGGGGAACAGGTCTCTCGGATTACTTACCAGTAGATGAAACACATTGCGTCCACTTGAGGCGTGAATACAATAGGACCCCTTAAAGGCTCACAACCCAACCTTCATTCTTCTTTCACAGCATTCACAAGACAAGATATTGCTAGGGAATTGAATTTTTAGTTATCTGAAGGCATCATCAGAGATTAGTTAGAACTGTAGGTATATGACACAAATGTGTGATATATATGTCTCCATCTTTATTTTTCTCCGAATTATGTATCTATCTTGGCTGGGTTTGGACCGGCAGTACCTGGGCTGGCAGTCAAACATGGAAATCATTAATTCATTGAGGACAACAGTGTCTGCAATTATGTGATAATTGTAAATATCTGAATTATAATCTGTCACATTTAGAAATGTGAAATGACCAAGTTGTTATATTTAATATTGATCCATTTGTTTCTATAGGTTCAGGCTGGAGATGTGGTGACAATAGATAAGGCAACAGGCAAGATCAGTCGATTGGGTCGCTCATTCACGAGGGCGAGGGATTATGATGCAACAGGTCCCCAGACTCGGTTCGTGCAGTGTCCAGAAGGCGAGCTGCAAAAGCGCAAAGAAGTGGTACATACAGTGACACTGCATGAGGTCGATGTCATCAACAGTCGCACACACGGCTTCCTGGCTCTGTTCTCAGGTGATATGATATACACATGTAACTTTAGAGCTTCTGGTCTCCAAATTTCTATATCCCTATTGTTAGTATAATGGGTAATAATAACAATGGACCTGTTATGTTGTCACTGTTTTAAAGACCTCTGATATTCAAATAGATTTGTATTTATTTGAAATCTTATGAGCCTAGGCCGTCTTCATTAATAACTGCTTCGTTTGTAACCAAGCATTGGAGCTGAAAGTAAAGAGAAATGTGGTGAAATGGAAGATGGAACATTTGAACGTCATGTCAACTGTGATTTCTGTCATCCTGATCTCCATATTGTACCCTCTAACGATTTCAATCAACAAACATTTCAAATGTCATATCCAGGAATTGTATACTAAATAGATATGCTCTGGGCCTCACAAATTTCAAACAGAAACATTGAAAGCCATCTACTGGACTAGTTCTTGAATTCTTTGAGTGTAGTGTTTGATTACAGAATCTTTTATTAAAAAATAATTAAAAGTGTCAGATTAACCAATGCTCTAGATCAGCGGTCAGCGGTCATCAGCACAGAGCACCCTCGGGCTAGCATCTCTCACCCGTGGAAAAGAGACTGCACTATGGTGCATCCGTGGCTGCTGGCGGGTATGCTCTATTCCTCTTTCTGCTGCATGATGGGGCATATTATGTTGCACCGTTTATCCTTTACCCATTTCAGTTAGTGCTGATGACCACTGCTCTAGATGGATCCAAAGATCATGTAGAAGATGCCTTGATGATAATTGCAGTGATTTATAGTAAACATATGAAAGTTGAAGCTCGCTGTTGTTTGCTTTTTTTTTTTTTTATGTGTGTGTTTAAAACGCTGTTTGTTATTTTCTTTTTCTACCATTTTGCTTGGAATTCACCAATTTTTTTCTCCTATTCAGTTTAGAGATTAAAAATTTTGGAGGAATAAAGTTTGAAATTACGCGAATTAATACAATGTTTTTTTTTCCAACACTCCCTTTTCACATGTTTGTTGTAAATAAATTTGTTTCATTTATTCCATAAATGAGAGTACAACAGCAATTAATTCCTCTTTTCTGTGAGGTTATTGCTTGAACTAGCAAGGAAGGTTTAAACATTTTTTTTATTGAACTGCTGTATTATGTTCAGTCTTGTTTGATAACACTGTTTAACTGCCACACTTGTTGGTGTCAGTTCCTTGCAAGCGGACAACCTGCTTCCTTTATGTGTGCACTCATAATTGAGAAATAATTCCAAGAGTCCAGATCTGGACTTCTTAATTGTGTACTAAAGTTTTAAGTGCATATTTTTTTTTTCTAATGGTGGGCACTTGACGCCCATAAAGTAACTGTTTATTTGTCCACTGCTGTGGAGTAACGGTTAGCACGTCTGACTGAAACGAGTGGGCTTGGGTTCAAATCCTGGTTGGAGGTTTTTCCGGAGTTTTCCCTCAACCAATCGAAGCAGAATTGCTGGGTAACTTTCGGCGTTGGACCTCAGATTCATTTCGCCATCATTAATTGACATATCATACTATAGCCCAGGTTAAGTTCATGGTGCGGCATGCTGTACTTGTACAAGAGCATGACCGTTCGGCTACCCAATCATTCACAGAATAGGAGTAGTAAATACAATAGGCCTCAGGCTGCAGTGTAAGCTTTCGGGTCCATCCTCCATACATGATAAAAAAAAACTGTTTATTTCCATACACGTATATAGCAATACAATAAACATTATATTTGAATAAAGTAGGTCCTAACAAGATTTCAGACTAGTGCAGTTCCACATGTCCTCTTTCCTTGTCAACACACTGTCCCATTGTCTTGTGGTTGTGCAAAACACACAGTGACAAGGGTCATCACAGGCATGCCTCTCTTATATACCACTTTAGCTCATTCAAGTTAAGCACCAAGGTTTTGCAAACTGTGCTCTTGATAAAGCCCCATGCGAAAAAGTCTAGGGGGGTCAGGTTGGCGGACTGGTGAGTCCACATGTGCTTCGAACCTCTTCTGATCTACTAGTCAGGAAAGATCTCATCCAGGTAGTTTCGCAAAATGTGTGCATAATGGGGTAGTGCCCCATCTTGTTGAAAGACAGCTGAGTCGAGGATATCAGCCTTTTGCAGCTGTGACTCTAGGAACAACTGCAGCATATTCAGGTAGATTCTTCCAGTAATTGTCCTTTTGGCAAACATGAAAATCCTGTCCTTCTGAGACCAAGCCAGATATTAATCTTAGGGTAGTGTCATTGCCAGTGAATTTATTAGGTTGTTCATCTGCCCAGATCCGGAGTTGTGTCAGTTGACATATGAAATGCCTCTGAACAGAACATGATCCATCAGGGCTTTCTCAGCTGCTGCACAACACTAATCATAAGACACAGCTTGTCATGCAGCATAGTCATCTTCCAATCTATGAGGCACCTGGATATGGAAGGCCTTCATAAGAGTGTTAGTGCAGTATTTTTCACACTTTGGACTTGGGAATGCTCAGTTCACAACTCAGCCTGCAAGTGGATGCCTTTGGACTTGTGGTGATGCTATTCCTTATCCTCTGTGTATACATTGTGGGCTGACCGGAGGATGTCCATGGTGCTGCTCATTGGCTACAGTGCCTGTACATCCACAAACTACAACATAAGTCTTGTAGGTGCTTGTTTGTGGTACTTCTCTGAAAGATCCTCCAGAGTTCAGCATAGCTTTTGCCACCTAAAGGCATTCACCACTGTGATTTGTTCAGCATGGATTAATATTTGAACGTGTCTTCACTGGATCTACAACATAATGAGCCACAGTCATGTTTTCCGTGAAATGTATGGTGGCTTTATGGGCACCCTTATATTACAGTTGCAGGGTTGTATAAATTAGTCTTTCTTAATACAGGTGACACAGGGGAAATCAAGACAGAAGTTAGAGAGCAGATCAATGCTAAAGTTGCTGAGTGGAGAGAGGAAGGCAAGGCTGAGATAGTACCAGGAGTGCTGTTCATTGACGAGGTATGACAGTTTATTTAAATCTTTAAATTGAGTTAGACATTCGCATCTTGTAAGTGACAAATGATGTGTCATCATTGGCTTGAAGAAAAAACTTATCTCATTTAGTTTTTTCACGAATAATGTTTGTTGTTAGTCTATAACGAGAATTAGTATTGTTCTAGGAAAGTCGTGATGCAAAAAATTTACATTCTTGAACTTCTGCATTGAAAGAGGAAGCAAAAATATATTTGACAAGAGCCAGTGTTAACTTAGCAGGGCTGCTGTAGATTTTCTTTGGGTAGATGGGTAGTTGCTTAATTTATATAATGATCCTTCCAATTTGAAAACATTATTTGAGTCAATGTGACGATGATATGGTGGTAGAGGACTAATCTCTCGCCTCATTTCAATTCAACTGAGAAAAGTTATACTTGAGAGAAATATTTTAACAGTGGTAATAATGCATCTATGAGTTGATATATTGATTCCAATGTATAGTACATTCCATTCTGTTTTCAATTATGGCGAAACAAATATTTTGAAAATGTTAGATTTATCTCTTTCCAAACATAATACAATGAACTTCATTCTCAGAATTAATTCAGTAACTATTTTTTAGTGATAAATCAGTTTCCACTGCCTCCCAACTATGGTACTGATCTAAGACATTCTGCTAGTTTGGAATTGATTTTCATATCTGAGAGGGAATATCAAAAAGTTGAATTCATTACCCCTGTGACTAGTAGAATTAAAATGCTGGGAAATAGCCAGTGAATTTTTTCTTCAGTTTTCTTAGTTAAGAACAAGGTTCATTTACGTGCCCTACATCTTAGGTGCCAAGTTTCCTGGTTTTACTTTATTTCAAAAGAATGATAAGAATGGTTTAACCTTGAGACTCCATGGTTTTAGACTCAGTGTGAATCTACCAGCAAAAATAACTAAATAGTAATCCAAATATCTAAAACTAGGCTAGATACTGTTGTTGTTTTCTAATGCCAGGCGTTTGACAAAGTCATTTGACCTCTTGCACTCCAATATTTTTCAAAGATATTATCATGACCAGCCAATGAAGCACAGATTTTGAGGTGTTCTGAATGCATTTCTTGGTTTGAGTTGCACAATGGGCAGTTAGGGGATTGATATATTCCAATTCTATGCAGGTGTTTAGCCAAACAATCATGGCCTGTTGCCAATCTAAATGCAGCTACAGACGATTTTCGTGGTAAATCGGGAATTAACTGTGGATTTTGTTGCTAGGCTAGATACTTTGACTATACATTTTATGATAATAGAAATAATGTGAAGAAAATTCTTTTTTATTAAAGCTCAATGTAATTCTTTTTTATTAAAGCTCAATGTCTCTAGTCTTAAAAATAAACTTAGAAGAAAATATTTTATGTGAATGTTATTTTAACACAATTCTCGATGATATAGAAGATATTGTGCTTGTTGACTCAAATAATATATCGTGAGTTCAAAACTGGACGAGACTGACGAAATTTTAGATGCAAAATATCGTAAATACAGTTTTCATAAGATGAGAAGTATAGCTACTGCCCTGTGTTCTAGAATAAAAATGAATAAAAGCAACATTTTATTTCCAGACCTACCATTACTTCATTGTCAGGTCTTGATAACAGATGTCACTATAACTGTGGTCACTTCTGTTAGAAAAGAGTGGGAACATGTCAATTCAAGATATCGTTGGTCCATATCTTTTTTTATTTCTGGCAATACACATCACCAACGTACATATACAGGTTCACGGTATTAAAAATTGACATCAAATAAACTAAGACCAGTCGAGAAAAGCCAGTGACTTCATTGCCAAATGTTTATTATTGGTAACCAATTAGCCATGTTGTTTTAACACAGATTTTCTAAAACATTTAAGTTATTTTTGTTCTTAGTAAGTGACTTTTTTTTTTTTTTTAATATTTATGGTTCCTGAACTGGATGTATATTGTTACAGGTTCATATGTTGGACATTGAATGTTTCTCATTTCTGAACCGTGCTCTTGAGAATGAGATGGCACCTGTGGTCATCATGGCTACCAATCGTGGCATTACACGGATTAGGGGCACCAACTATCGTTCTCCACATGGCATTCCAATTGATCTTCTGGACAGGATGATTATAGTTTCTACATCACCTTACCAGGAGAAGGATCTCAAAGAGATCCTGAAGATCAGGTAAATGAGTTTTGTGGGTGGTAAAAATTGTTGTCATTACTTCCCCATCTCGCAGGCAACACGCTGAAGCTCGTACTGTAGTTCTTTTAGCCACCATGAAGTCGTCGTCCTTTGTGCACCATAGGATGCGAATTACATAACACTGTATGATGAATGATTTATGCAGCAGTCGATAGGGGAAACACGAGTGCCCTGCAAAAACCTACGACCAAACACTAACTTTTTCCACCATAAATTCTTGTTAATTACTTCATAATTGCTTCTACATTTCATAAGGCCTAGTTTCAAAACAACAATGCCATTGAGAATCTAAACAATTCACACAGGAATGTGACATCAATGAGTTGTTTCAAAATGTCATTACAGAGAGTTGGATCCATTTGGAAATTAACAACACAGTTAAATATTTTAGAATTAGAATATATTAAGTTAATGAAATAATGTCTTTGTACTCCCTGTATTTATTAATCACTCCCATTTGTGTATGAATAATAATATATTAAAGTTAAGTTGAATATTTCGTTAAGCTTTTACATTTATTGTGCATATTCGCAGCCTGAGCAGAACAGCTTGGCTCTTATTGCTTGCATGATGCAGCGCACTTGGATATCATATTAACAGTAAGTGTGACTAGATTTCTCAAATGTCAGGCACATAAACATTTCACGTTGAAAGACACCTACAAGTCATAAGTATGACCAGTGACCCCATGCATAGGTAGTGTAAAAATGAAGACATTTTTTAACATATCCTGCACCATTAGCTGCTGTCAGGAAGTCAAAAGGAGGATAGCAAGGCAAAGAAAGCTTTTAATGTAAAAAGGAGCATCTTCTGCGGACCTCTAGGAAAAGAACTAAGGAGGAGACTAGTGAAGTGCTTTGTGTGGAGTGCATTGTATGGGGCAGAAATATGGACATTACAACGAAGTGAAGAGAAGCGACTAGAAGCATTTGAAATGTGGATATAGAGAAGAATGGAGTGTGTGAAATGGACGGACAGAATAAGAAACGAAGCTGTGTTGGAAAGAATGAGTGAAGAAAGAATAATGCTGAAACTGATCAGGAAGAGGAAAAGGAATTGTCTGGTTCACTGGCTGAGAAGAAACTGCCTACTGAAGGATGCACTGGAAGGAATGGTGAACAGGAGAAGAGTGGGGCAGAAGAAGATATCAAAATATAATAGACGACATTAAGATATATGGATCATATGCAGGACTAAGAGGTTGGCAGAAAATAAAAGACTGGAGAATGCTGGGTTTGCAGTGAAAGACCTGCTCTTGGGCAGAACACAATGAATGAATGAATCCTGCTCCATAGTCCTGAGCTGGGTGAAGTCAGGTGCAAATACCCATTGGCTCCTGAGGGCCTAAAGTGGATTAAATCAGTCATTGTATGCGAATTACACTTGACTGTGGGCTGCCTGTTTAATTCCTGTAGATGAGTTATACAGTGAGCCAATGTAATAGGAATAAGTGCATTAAAAATGAAGAAATTACCCTAGTCTATTACGCTACCATCGGGGATAATGCATTCCTTTTTACAGGTGCTCCAACTGAAAAATAAAATTCTTCACACCATCATAGTAACAAAGCATCTGGATGTAATTGCAAAAATTAAAGCGAGACAATTCAGATGGGTAGGTCATGTGACGAGAACTATCAGAAAGGAAAATGAAGAAAACCACTGGAAAGTCCGCCTATGAGATATTTAGGAAGAAATTTGCAAACTGTAGGCATAATTGATTGGAAAATTATTTGTTTGGATAGATTAGTTGAATGTGTCTGGTTCCAGGTGTGAGGAGGAGGACTGCGAGATGTCTGATGATGCTCTCACTGTGCTCACTCGTATTGCTTTGGAAACTTCACTTCGATATGCCATTCAGCTCATCACAACAGCCAGTCTAGTTTGTCGGAAAAGGAAGAGCACTGAGGTAATTATTTGTTATATAATATTTTTACTTTGTTTATCTTTAAATCACACTGTGGAACAGTTGCGTGTGTAAACATGTCAACAAATGTACACATCTTCTGTCTGCAACATCTCTTCTGGAGATCATTCGGCCTCCACTTGCTCTTGCTGATATACTGCCATGCCTTGTTAAATAATTCCATAGTGAATCTTGGATTCATCTCCCCATCCACACTAAATGCAGTAGTGTGAAATAATCAGTTTAAAAGGGTGAATTTGATGTGCTCTGTTCCTATTCTATCTGCATTCATTCTTACGTGTAATCCATGGTCTGTTCTTTTTAACAATGAAGTGAATTTTGTTTATGTGTAATATTCAGAAAGAAATTTACTTGATAAATTTGAGAATTAATAGTGAAAATTATTTTTATCATTTTTCAGCTTTATTTTAATAGCAGCAGATTCTAATTGAAAGCTAAGAGCATAAATAACACAAACTACCGACTTGCTCTACATTTACTAAATAATAAATCATTTCTCATTGTTTTGACTTGGTGTAAGGCGTGATTCTAAATAATAATGTAGGGATCGTAAGTTTCCTGGTTTGAAGTCTCATTGTAAATTAGTCTCTTGGCTTTTTATATGCTTTTGAATACCAAACAAAATTTTTAAGATTTTTTAGAAGTCAACAAGGACCTTTGTAATCTCATATGCCTTGCACTGTGGTATCACATCTCGTAAAGTCATCTATTCACTAAACTAGAAATGACTAGCCAGGTAAATAATCGGTGATGAACCACCGACGTTTTAGTATTTATTTCATAAATGACTAGTAATTTTGAAAACTCATCAATTCTACTAAATATATGTTATTTTGAAGGTAGACTGTTCTTCCAATGACTGCATGCTGACCTAAGCTATTAATTTTTAACTGCTAGATCTAGTCGTCTTTGCTTAGTGGATCTAATTTTCTATATTGGAGAAGGTCATCTCGATATATTGCTAATTCGAAAATATTCCCTTGCAAGAATTCTTGTATTCATGAAGTGTACCAGTTGAAGGGCTTGGTGGAAGAAGGGTTTATTCCACGTTTTTAAACTTCTGAAAAAAAAAAAAAAAGAAGACTCCTTCCACCAAGAAGGCAAGCAATGAGTTACGATTCTCTACAATAACAAAAATAACAAGGTTAGACATATCCGACAACCAAAAAATTGTGAACTCACACACATGCCTGCTATCCTATAAAAAAAAATAATTTTGAGGCGAGAGTGGGATAGGCCCTTCCTCTACCAGCTCTTCAATAGTTTATTAATCATACTGTGTGTTTACTAGTGTGTATTGTTACAGGTGAATATAGAGGATGTGAAAAGAGTTTACTCACTTTTCTTGGATGAAAGCAGATCTACGCAGTTCCTCAAAGAATACCAAGATGAGTTTATGTTCAACGAACTTGGTAAGACATAGGAGTTTTTTTATTACTCTTTCCACCAGCTTCCTTCTTTTTGCATGTATGAAATTTGTAATTGGAAAAGTTTGCATAATAGCAAGATACAACATGTGAAAGAAATTTAGTTTCTTTACCCTGTCATTTCAATGTAAAATAGTCTCTGTACTTGCACAATATAGGTTACTGCAATAGTGGAGCAAGAGACCATGGGGCCCTTACTTGTATGTAGTCTATTCGAAATTTCTCATAAGGCTTAAACGTGTTACCTGGGAGGGCTCTTTAAAAGCATACTTGCATTGTCCAGAGATAGTGGTCACTGTGGATGGAAACTCCGAACAAATGTAGCACGTTACATATGTACACAAATTCTCTAGCTTGGGAGCACAATTGTTTAGAGATGGTGCATGTCATGGAAACTCGTAATGAGGCTAGAAAGTTGCACATGTACATGAGACTGATAAGTTTTGAGCAAACTATAATAATCAAACTATTCTTTCTTGGGAGTATCAATAAAAGGAACTGAGTGATTAGCATTTCTGCTTTTATGATCAGGACTCACTTTTTAAGTTGCTACTGAGATGGATGAAACATAAAAGGGATAGAATAAAAAGTCTTGCCTCTGCTCCTTTGGTCTTCAGTCGATTTATCTAATGGTGTTGTGTAATGTTGATTTTAAAACATTAATTGATGACATTTCAAATTATTTCTTTTGCAGAGGAAGAAGCTATGGAAGTGGCGACCTGATTGTAATCATAATGTTGTGTTGTGCTTCACTGGTGACAAACATGCATTGACAAAATGTTACACATTTGTAGCCTTTTTGTTCAGAACATCGTTGCTTGTGTCATGTGAAAGTTCAATGCTTGCAATAAAATCATACTAAACAAAAACAGAGATAACCTTCCATCCACACAGAACATTTTTCTCCCTTTCTCCTCTTAGAGAAAATTTATTAACACAGTACATTTAAAACTTCTAACTTTATAAAGGCGTAAGTAAATTATGAATAAGTTGTATATCACCAGAAATAAATGCATGACTCTCGTATAATTGTGGATCCAGGTGCTGGTTCTTTAAATATCAACAAACTAAAGTTGCATGCTTAGCCCAGCTTTAAACCTTGTGGGTTTGTTCTGTCCTGCAGAATGCCTCCCAATTGAAAGGAATGTTTTATCATTTTTATGGACTTAGAGTCTCTGTTTAATAGGAATGCCTGTTTATTTAGTAGATAAAGTAGTGTAATACACATCTTGTTAATTGTGTAATAGTAGTAATATAACATTGTGTTATAATTTTCATATAAATTCTCTCGAATTAATTAAAGTCGTGGTTTATTCTGAAAACCTAATTTTTATTATCATAATAACAATGTTTTATTTTATAACATAATAATTAAATTATTGGTAATTAATAAATTGTTTAATTTATAAATTTCTTTTTGGCTGTGCTTATTGCCTTACAAACCAGTTACCTGCCAAATACTGCACAGTATAAGAACACTTATAATCATGATTATATTGTTTACAATAATATCAGAAAGAAAGAGAGACCGTACATTAGTGTAATCACATAATAAAATTATTTATTTAAATTTACCGTATATGCAATGAATACTAACATCAAGTCATGTATAATGATTGAAGTAGTTAATATTCATATTATTTCTTTTGACATTACTATGGTTAATTTGTTTTAACTGTTAATGCTCCCAACTACCTTGAAATCTGCAAATGATTTAGCTGTTTCAGAAATCCATAAACCAATTAAATAGTAACTAATGTGTGTTAAAGTTCTGTACTAATGGAAACGTATCAATTTCTGACTGCATCGTTTTTTTTATGCTTAATTCAGTTTAAGAAAGGTTGCTGATGTAAATTTTCTTGCTAGAAATTACCGATATGTTTATCATGCAAAAAATACCATTCAGAACAAAGATCTTAATGACTGGCCATTCCTTTGTACAACCCTGTCATATAGTCTGTTTCTCTTTTTTGACTAGCCTTTACAAATCCCTAAAATGTGTATTATCTACAATATTGTTACAACATAATATTTACAATGCATGTTACTTATGTTATTTTACAAAACTAGGTACAAATTTGTCAGATTTTGATGAATTGTTTGATAATAGGTTACAACAAAACTTAAGTGATGTTATAAATCCCTGAAAGTTGTTATTATTGCATTTCACTCCTTTCAAGGAGAGAGTATTTAGTCATCAAGTGCGTTTTTCATATTCATCCTTTGATATCTGCTTTATGTTAATATTCTCCTCCTCTTCTTCCTTAGACGAAGATTTCTTCTTAGTAGCTGAAAAAAAGATGAAATCTATTATCTGTAATAAACATTTTGAGAAATACCTTTTTTTTTTTTTTTATAATACCAAAACAATTTTGGCCAAACTGTCTGTTTACATAATATTATGATGCTGAAAAAATCGATTTTAAGATTTTCACTAAAATAAACTTTTTCAGCATCCTTGTTACAAAAAAAAAATGGCGTTGGTCATGCCATCTGTCTCTATGTACGAGAAGTTCTAAATTATGGAACAGTGTAAGTCGATTTATCCAGGAATTATGTACATGAAATGTTAATTACTTAAAAAAAAAATTAATGGGGTATTATTTGGAATAAACACACAATGGTAAATTGATCCCAGTGAATTCTGTAGTTTTTTTGTTATGTTTTTGTTTTGCTACACGTAATAAACTGATGAATGAGATGGTAAAATTAGTATCAAGGAAAAAAAGAGATAGATTATAAACAAAATTATTTATATTTTTCTTTGCGAATTTTCTGTGTTTAATCTACTACTGAAATGATTATGAATATTGAAATGGAAAGTGACTGTAGAATGATGGAGGGATGTGGGAGAACCCTGAGAAGAACTGTCTTTTTTTTTTTTACATGAGTACAAACTTTCAAGTGTGTTTAGACCTAATGTTGTGAGAGGTTTCCTTGACTCACAGATTCGGGTGTATCCAAAAATTTGATAAATGGTTGCAGAGAAAATACCTGTAATGAGTTTGGCTGCTTCTTCGGGCTTAGTGGGCTTCTTGCCAGCACTGCCAACCCCCACTCCAAATGCGATCTTATAAACAGGCAGAGGTATTACAGTGGAGGACACAGGCACCAACACTACAACAGGAGATAGGCTTTCTGAGAGTGTTTAAGAAGGCCGTGCACTGATCAGCCAGTTTCTCGGCTATTATATGCTTTTCCCAAATAAATCATACTTTTTTCAATAGAACTATTGCACATACTATAACTGAATTTATGTACATTTGAATGTTACCACTGCGTTTGCCTGACATCAGGTTTGTTCCAGCAAGCAATTCAGAATGTGTCACAAACTATAGTCCCGTCGCTCTAATTTCCGGCAGCCAATCGCGTTGCAGGTCAGCTACATTTAAACGTGTGTGTCTTGTGATTAGCTGATTCATTTCTTAAGGCTCGATAAATACTTAATATAATCGCCCGCCATTTTAGCTCTTTCGTTGGCGTTCACAGAAAGCATACGAAGACATTATTTGCCGCTCAATTATTTGCTGAATTACAGTGCGTTTGATTTATTATCATAGGAGCTACAACATGATAATGTTTAACGGTGTGGCAAATAGATTCCTCGTATGGTAGTTCGGCAAGGTAAGAACAAAAATGGCGAACGATACTACCTACCTAGACTTTATAGACCCTTCACTTTCTAAGATGTAAGCAAAGAGGTGGAGTCACGCCGGAAATAACAGTGTCGGGACTATAATACCAAACATCTTTCAACGCATGTGCTAGTTGACTTAGTTCGGGAGTTTACATGTTTGAAACCAATTTCACTCGTTCTGGACGAGTTCTAAAGCACGTTGGAACAGGAAACTGGAAGTTCAAAATCAGATCAAGTCTTGTTGGCACGCACATCAAGATATTGTGCATGAGAGGCAGTTCAGAATCGATTATGAAAACCTATCAGGTTTGTTTCTACAACAGTTTCCAACCGTCATGAGCATGCATACATTGACTTTACCGTTCATACAGCGATAAATTCAAACTCTGACTACTTGTTTATTGAAGCCAGGTGTTATTGCAGCAAATCCAACCATCATCAAACCAATTCCTGATAGTCGGAAAAATTTGGGATCAAGTGCAAACCAATCTCAAACCACAGTGACGCATGAGCATTAAGATAGTTATGCATTACTTTTATTCACGTGATTGGCACACACGTACTTTTTTCATTAATATTTTATGTTTTCATGCTTATCTGTATTTGGTGATTGAAATATACTGTGAAATTTAATAGGGAACATCATAAATATACGAGATTAGTAAATTATTTTACAGTATATAAGCGTTCGTACAGAGATGGTTTGAAATTAATTTCAAATTGATCATCGCTGATCATGCGCAATAGTCGAGGTTGAAAAGTTTCAAACCATCACAAACTCGCTGCAGAAACAAACCTATCATTATACAGTAGAACCTCGATGAATCGCTCCTGTTATCGTCGTTTTCCCGCCTTTTTCGTTGGCTTTTTTGGTCCCGGAAATAGTCCCATATAAATAACGCTATATTTTCTCGGTTTCATCGTTGAGAAATCACGGCCCCAACGCAATATTTTCCCGCATCATTTACTTTGAAAAGCGAACTTTCTGCTCTCCATTATTATCTTTAAAGCAAGAAGATTGCGATCTCGAGACTGTGTCAAACTTCGCGGAGATGTGCAAGATATATTACGCCGCCATGATACGTGATTCGCCGTCTTAGTGCAGCGCGCGAACTCTCCATGTGAATTTGGTATAGTCTATTAACACGGAAATTAACTACTACGTGTGTGATCTGTGCTACGAAGACAGACATTAGATTCTGGAAAAAAAAAAAAAACGCAATTTTAAAGGAACTTATTGATTAGTCCGATTTTTCCACAAAAGAACAATATGGAGGTAAGTTAAACACTTCATATTATTATCGAATATATTACGCAGTCGTCTTGCCTAACGAGATTTGTCGTCTTAATGCTACGACTTGTTGAGAGTCTGCTGCCCTACAACACAGACGCCGATCTCTACAGTGACTAGTGTTTCTGTTCATTGTTTATGTTTAAATGCTTAGACACGTACGTGAGAAGTATCTTTGTAGGGCCACTGAAGAACTAGACAAGTATCGGCATTATTTTCATGCAATATGGTATAGGCCTAATTTGTGACAGTATGGTTTAATGGAAACCAACCTACTTTAAACAGTAGTATTAATTTTATGAGAATGGATTTGTGGTAACACAACATAGCTGGATTCTAAACGTGTCATGAATCTAGGTTCATGATTTTAACATATTCTACTTAATTTCTATCAAAATTATCAGTAACGATCAACATTTCGTAAGGACGTAAGGAATTGCGCACTAATTTCTAGCGTGTACGTAATCCTCATCACACGTATGGCTTAGTATAATGGTGTGCTGGAGGGCTTAAGGGTGGGCTCCAACCCAGATCACATATATAACAGATTGATCATACCTATGTTAAAATCGGTAGCACTTTGAAGAGAACAACCGCCAGGATCGCCACCCGTCCGCCGTAAACGAACACGAGATGGCAGTACAGTCGCTAATGCAATTCAAATGGGAGTTATGACGTGACTCCTTATGTAACAACTAGATGACAGTATAGTAAACTTGACAAAAGTTGTTACCGTCAAAGACTACAAGCCCGAGCAATCTGGGTATATATGATCTAGGGCTATAGCCAGTGAGCTCTATCATAGATCATAGGTATAGTATGATCTAGGGCTCTATACTATACTGGAGGCATTACTCAATGCTTTAAAAGCGTGACGCGAATGCTGAGCGCCAGAGCGTATTACTATTAGAGTCGGGCAGACTGCCTCATATTATCGCCCGTTCTCGGTTGCGTAATCACCGCAGTCTCGCCCAGTGCGCGAGTACCTAACGTAGCCAAATGACTCATTGATAGAGAACACGAGATTCTCTTGGTCCCGAGATTACCGATACTAGGTCATTCCCGACAGTCTCGGATGTCTATGCGGGACTCTAGTAATGATAAGAAAGCAGTATCGCTCGGGCCATGCTTCTATAGGAAGCATTGGCTTATACACTTCCCGATTCTTTAAATATATATCATGTCGTAGCTCCTATAATACTTAATCAATCGCGCTGTAATTTTTTGGATTGATAGCTCAATGTCTAAGGAAAGCATAGAAAAACAAATCGAACTGAAAATCTTTTTTGGAAAGTGAAAAAAAAATATATATTAACTTCGATGGAGATTGATCTGTTCAGACTTCACCGCTGGTAAGCGGCAAACTTTTTTGTTTTTCACGTTAGATGGGGGGGTCAAAGCGAGAGAAATGTTGAGAAAGAATGGAAATTACTTTTAAAAGTGATGGCAACTCAAAATTTTTACTGGTTCTCGAATAACGGCGAGTTAACCTGTTAGCGCGGGACTCATGACTCAAACGTTTGTTCCTTAAAATTTGTACGGAACCCTTCAACGCTTGAAAACTCGTTATTGTACGGATGGTATTAAATGGTATTTTAATACAGGTAGTTGAAAATGAGGCTATACTCGTATAGTCCAAGATGGTTTACACTTTACAGTAATTAGGCTATCTTTTATAACAACTAAATAAAAAAATTGTTTGTAACACAATGATATGAAACATGAAAATATCAAAAGCTGGTTCACAATAAACCGAGAACGGAAACGGCAACGAGAACTAGAACGGAAATATTGTTAAAATAAATGTATTTAAAGGTAAGCACTCACAATTAACTATTCTGAATGCTCACATTTAAATACTGTACATTTATTTTAACATTATTTCCGTTCTCGTTTCCGTTCCCGGTTTATTGTGAACCAGCCTATACTATAGAAAACTACACTTTCTATTGGTGTGCACGTTATAAATTATTGTTACAGAACAATCATTATTGTATTCTAGCCATGTTACAATATAAAATTATATAGGCCTATATGGTTTATAATAATTATCCTATATGTTATAGGAACGAGAATAACAAATTAAGAATTAATCAGATTTCTAATACTTGTACCGGTACCTAATGATAACTTACAAGACAGCAATAAATAATAACCATCATAATAATCCTGATAATCATAATCTTAATCATCCTAATGATTACGATAATGATGATGATGATAACAGTACTAATAATAATAATAATAATGGTATTATAATAATAATAATAATAATAATAATAATAATAATCGCTGTAGAGTAACGGTTAGCACACCTGACTTTGAAACGATCGGCTTCCGGTTCGAATCTTGGTTGGGACAAGTTAAGTCTGGTTCACAATAAACCGAGAACGGAAACGACACGATAACGGAAATATTGTTAAAATAAATACATTTAAATGTGAGCATTCACAATTAACTTTCACGTTCCTGTTTCCGGGCTCCGGCAATCTTCTCGTTAATTGTGAATGTTCACATTTAAATATATTTATTTTAACATTATTTCTCGTTGTCGTTTCCGTTCCCGGTTTATTGTGAATCAGTCTTTACCTGGCTGAGGTTTCTCGCCTCAACCCATTGAGAGCAAATGCTGGGTAACTTTCGGCGTTGGATCCTGGACTCATTTCGCTGGCATTATCATCTCATTCAGACGCTAGATAGCTATAGCAGTTCATGAAGCGTCATAAAGGAACTAGGTAATTTAATAATAATAATAATAACAATAATAATAATAACCCTCTTTTATTCTCTGTTGTTATGATAAAGCGAATATAAATGACACTCAGGAAGAAACGCAGAATAAATATGGGGGGGGGGGAAATGCCTGTTATTATTCGGTTGAGAAGCTTTTGTCATCCAGCCTGCTCTCAAAAAACTTGAAAGTTAGAATTTATAAAACAGTTATATTACCGATTGTTCTGTATGGTTGTGAAATTTGGACTCTCACTTTGAGGAACAGAGGTTAAGGGTGTTCGAGAATAAGATTCTTAGGAAGATATTTGGGGCTAAGAGGGATGGAGAATGGAGGAAGTTGCACAACGTAGAACTGCACGCATTGTACTCTTCACCTGACATAATTAGGAATATTAAATTCAGAGGTTTGAAATGGGCAGAACATCTAGCATGCATGGGCGAATCCAGAAATGGATATAGAGTGTTAGTTGGATGGCCGGAGGGAAAGGACGTTTGGAGAGGCAGAGACGTAGATGAGAAGCTAATATAAAAATGGATATGATGGTAGAGACTGAATTAATCTTGCTCAGGATAGAGACCGATGGCGGGCTTATGTGTGAGCGGCAATGAACCTCCGGGTTCCTTAAAACGCATTTGTAAGTAATTATGATCAATTTGTGAAAGGATCTACTCTATTTCGTAAATCTGTCCTTCCCCTTGCAAAAGTGTTTCCATTTCACATTCAGCATTTTATCAGTTGGGAAACAAAAATATCTTTTGTCAGAGCCTCTGGTCCTTTATAATAATATAAATAAGTATTATTTTATTTCGTCCTTACACAGCGCAATAATTACCCATGCTGATGAAGATGCCCTTGCATTACAACGAAACATCCAGATGTGAACGCGCAATATAATAATAATACAGTCGTGTGATATCCATTACTATAGCGTATACAAAACACTATCGAATGATTAAATATGGAATGTCAACAAAATGCTGATAGCGAGAAAGTATATCATAGCTCCAACCATAACTTGTTATTGTTTTAGACTAGCTTAGGATTAGGTAACGGCTGAAAATGCTGCATTATTTTGCTTTTCCGGAAAGGCAATAAATAGTTCATTAAAATAGTGTGACTTCTGTAAGAATGTCGACAATCATAATGTGCTGTATTATTGCATACCACACTGCTGTGCCTTCTTAAATTACTTTATGAACATTAATATTTCAGAAAGAGTCACGAATTGCAGTGATGAGCGGCAATTAAGCCGGCAGTCAGTGTACGCATTTCATAACGATAAGTCGGCCGTGCGATAACAGGCCGGGACCCGGTATTCCTCGTTCCCGAGAGTGCCAATCTCGAGAATACGATTCTCGGAACTGGCGTTATCGGCCAGCTAGTCTCGCCTACGAGAACGAGCGGGAGTAAGAGGCTGTTTGCCCGACTCTAATTACTATCTCTTTTTAACATAGTGTTGTCCTTGTCTTTCTTGCAGTGAATGCTATCGTACACAATAACGGTATTTTATTGCTTACTGCACATGTGCAACATGAACCACACGAAAGACTCATTGAAACAAATTAGTTAGAAAGAAAGAACAATACTCTCTCCAACATGGCAGTTACAGTTACGCTTTCAGACAGGAAAGAGCATTGCGGTGGTGCCTCCAGTATAGTATAGAGCTCACTGGCTCCAGCCCTCCCCCCCCCCCAACACGAAAATGAATATTAGGTCTATATGAATGATTATTATATACTGTATTGTTCATCACGAAATAATAGTAATTGTTTAAATTAATGCAATAATGACTCCATAATGAACGTTTCAAGAGTAAGTCTCTGTTGTCCACCGATGTGGAGTAATGGGTAGCGCTTCTGGCCGTGAAACGAGCGGGCCCAGGTTCAAATCCTGGTTGGGTCTTTTTCTGTAGTTTTCCCTCAACCAATTGAAGCAGAATTTCTGAGTAACTTTCGGCGTTGGATCTCGGATTCATTTCGCCACCATTAATTCACATATCGTCATCATTCATACAATAGCCCAGGTTAAGTTCACAGTGCAGCATGCTGTACTTGTACAAGAGCACGGCCATTGGGCTACCCAGTCATTCACAGAATAGGAGTGGTAAGCACAATAAGCCTCAGGCTCGGGTCCCTCCTTCGTACAAGGCAAAAAAAAAAAAGGTCTCTATTAGTTTACTGCTGTGGAATAATGATTAAGCACGTCACCATGAAATGAGTGGACCCAGGTTCAAATCCTGGTTGGAGTTTTTTTCCGGGGTTTTTCCTCAACCAATTGAAGCAGAATTGCTGGGTAACTTTCGGTGTTGGACCTCGGACTGATTTCGCCATCATTAATCCATATATCATTATCATCCATACAATAACCCGAGTTAAGTTCACAGTGCATCGTGCTATACTTGTACAAGAGTGCAGCCGTTCGGCTACCCAATCATTCATAGAATAGGAATGGTAAGCACAGTAAGTCTTAGGCTGCAGTGCAAGCCTTTGGGTCCCTCCTCCGTATAAGAGAAAGAAAAACCTATTAGTCCACTGCTGTGGAGTAATGGTCAGCATGTCTGACCATGAAACGAGCGGGCCCAGATTCAAATTCTGGTTGGGATTTTATCTGGGTTTTCCCTCAACCAATTGAAGCAGAATAGCTGGGTAACTTTCGGTGTTAGACCTCAGACTCATTTCGCCATCATTAATCCACATATCATCATCATACATATAATAGCTCAGGTTAAGTTCATGGTGCAGCGTGCTGTACTTGTATGAGAGCACAGCCGTTCAACTACCCAATCATTCACAGACTAGGAGTGGTAAGCACAATAACCTTCAGGCTGCAGTGCAAGCCTTTGGGTCCCTCCTCCATACAAGAGAAAAAAGAAAAAAAAAAAGTCTCTCTTAAGGACTTCTTTGATTCAATCTAATGTGAAGAACATTATAATTAAGGCATTGCATCAGTATTTGTCTGTCTGCCCATTGAGCTAGCTGTTTATTATTGCAATCCTATACTTCAGCACCAGCGACAAATGCAATCTCTTAAATTGTTTAATTGAAATTATGAGTCGAGTTTGTTGTGAGTTTTATTTAGTGGCTATTAGCAGTCGGATTTTGGAGTCAGTCATACATTCTTACAGTTTATTGTCGAGCTTAGAACTGCGTGTTAACAGTACAGTAAACAGTACTTGTATGTATGTAGTATGTATGTTGTCTATAGAAATCTACACATTTTGACCGATATTTACCAAATTTTGCACACTTATAACCTTCACAGCCAAGGAAAAAACCGACTGCATTGGTTTGATCCCTCAATCACTGAAAAGCAGTAATATTTGGTTCGTGGATACAACTGATGGGTATTTTTTTTTTCTGTTTTGTGGAACAGGGAGGGGGACATTCTTTGATACGAAAAAAAAAAAGAAAAGAAATGTTTAGTTCACGAGGGAACCCCATAGGGTGAGTTATGTAGGAAGAATATCTGAAGTCCCCTAATCAAAGTACAATTTGATATCCTAGGATTTTTTGTGGTGTATAATATAATTATGAGATTGATTTGTCTGTTTTCTGTTTTATCCCTGTTTTTCCCTAAGTGGGCACATAGGGATAAAGAGGTGGAAAATAAAAAGGTCTATCAATGTAAATAGTACACCCCACCCCTGCGCCTCCCCCCCCCCCAATTTGAAAGTTCTGGTGCCACCACTGATGGTGTGAGAATTGTTAAAACTCTTATTTTTCTGTTTACCTCAGTATTGTTGTCTGAAATTCAACTCAGAATTCAGGCGTAAATGTGCACAAAACGAAAGCTAATCACAGAATATTTCCTCCAAGAAATAGTGTAGATAGCATTCTCATAAAGGCGCATTTAGTGGAATCAATAATCATTCAGTTGTTCATTTTATATCCTGTTTATGTAAACCATAGACTTCTTTATCGCAAGTTTACAAACTATAATAAAATATTACGAGATATGTCCATTATGATTTTACATTATTTAAGATAATTGTTAAAAATTAAATGCATCGATAGTGTGGTATTTCTCTCTTAAATTGTCTAGGGAACAGTGGGGTGCATCCGTAACTCTGTTGCGTCTATTATAGGCCTACGTCTAAATATGGTAATTTTTATGGTTTCCCGGTATCATTTTCCCGTATTTATCGCTTTTGTCTCTGTTCCCATAAAAATGATGGATCGAAGTTTCACTGTATGCGGTGGAAGAAAATGCCTCTCATTATAATTTTCAATTGTGAAACTTTAACTTGTAAGAGGTGAATATAACTGAGAAGGAAATGTCCCTTTCCTCATCTCAAAAAATTGTTTACAGATTATTAAACCTGACTGAGGGACTATAACATTTATACAAATGAAAGTGTAAGTAAGAGAATACTAGAAGTTAATAATATATTTAAGACTACCTGCATTTTTTCTTTTATCGTAGGTATCTAATGTAATCAAATTATCATAAACATCATTATCCTTTTGTGTGTTAGAGCCTGTGCCTAATAGTGTGGCCATTTTTGGAGTTTGTTCCGAAAGTGGAGTATTCTGCTTCCGATTCTGGCTGCGTGATTTTTCTAGTTTCTCCAGTTATTTTTTTATAAATTCTACAATTTTATTGGTTGCATAATTAGCTTTTCTGAATCATCTGATAGCTTTTAGTAACTAAAAGCGAATACTCAGCAAGGTTTTAGGAACTAAAAGAGAATAAATACTCAGCAGTTTTTCTTATGACGTCATTAATTCTGTTCCTATCAGTCTTTGATTAATTCATTTTATAGTCTTTCTGTCTTATACATATGCTAACAATGGCCGTGTTGATGTTTTGTAAATTCTTTGCCTCATATCTTTTTCACTAAAGAGGATTTAAGCATTTAATTGGTAACTTCATATTTTTAAGTCTTATTATTTTCATAGATGTCTTTTTCTTCACTGTGATATTTCACTGCATAAATAATTATAATGCTAGAGGCACGATTACAAAAAAAAAAAATTATTAATTTTTGCAAAGAATTCAATCTTGAATCCTCTTTGGCCAAGCTTGACAGATCTAAATATTCAATCTATCTTCTGAGAAATCACATAGAAAGTAAATTAATAACACAACAATAATAATTATATTTCTCACTAAAATTCTACGCATTTACTAATACTTGTATATTTGGCAATCTTTGTCCTTCAGGGCAACCCCTATTTTAGGGGAAGTTTGTTTAAATTTAATAATACTATTACTACTACTACTACTACTACTACTACTACTAATAATAATAATAATAATAATAATAATAATAATAATAAATGCTAGCATAAGACCATAACAGATCCGCTAGGACATGTGACAGACATGATGATGATGATGATGATGATGATGATGATGATGATGATGATGATGATGATGATAGAAAAGAATGTTATTGAAGTCATTGAACAAAAAAGATTAAAATGGTTTGGACACGTGAAGAGGATGAAAAATGGAAGAATACTGAAGATGATGCTGGAGTGGACTGTGGTGGGAACGAGAAGAACAAAACCAAGAGAACAATGGATGGATGGCGTCAGAAGGAGTATGACTAGGAGAGATCTTACTGAAGAAGATGCTGAGGATAGAGATTTGTGGAGGAGGAAAATTTCTTAGAGTGAAGGATAACTAATGTATTGTAGAAAAATCCTAATAATAATAATAATAATAATAATAATAATAATAATAATAATAATAATAATAATAATAATAATAATAATAATAATAATAATACCGGTAATAATGTACCTAGCAAGTTTTATACTAGTTAAATAACAAGGTGAGTATAGTGAAAAGTTACAGTAATTACTCTTATGACTTAAACTTTCTAAATTGGAGGGTGCTATATTATAGCTTTTTAATTTGTAGCTATGCTATTCCTACTATATTATGTAAATGAGAAAAATCGATAAAATAATCGCCCTGAGTGGCACAGTTGATATAGCACTGGCCTTCTGTGGTCGAGGTTGCGGGTTCGATCCCTGCCCAGGCCATTGGCATTTAAGTGTGCTCATGTCACTAGATTTAGTGGCATGTAAAAGAACTCCTGTGGGACAAAATTCCGGCACACCAGCGACACTGATATAACCTCGGCAGTTGCGAGCGTCGTTAAATAAACGATAATTTTTTTTTTTCGATAAAATACATTTCTTTAAATTCACGAGTAAGAATCTTTCTATTAGTGTCACATGTTATTGCTATCATCTGCATCATAATTACGAGTATTATTATTTGTCGTGAGACTTTTTGTTTTCTTGGGAAATAAATTAATAATTTTAATATTAAATTCAATGCAACAGAATTTAGTAAGTTACTTTTCATTTTTCGCTATTCCAACCTTCAGTACTTTCAACAGCATAGCACATTTGCTATCTATTCCCTTCCCCCCCCCTCCTCGATACATTCTGTTTTCTCTGACATGACATTAAGAATACACTTATGTCATTACTATAAGCCTACACAAACAGATTTCACTGTCTGAGATAAATTAGTTATGAAAAACTTACGCTTATTCACAAATATTTTTCTAATTTAATTCGTAAACAGTTGGAAGTTTTATTGAACTAATAGTATCCATAACATTGTGACAAATTTAATAACAGTCCACTGGTACATAAAATAATACAGAACTAAAAGCATTATAGTTCAAGGTAATTTTTTGTTCTTTCAGCTCCATTATGTGGAAATAAATATTCATTCATAATTTTCTGCCTTCCTTTTAGTGTCTGCATATGATCCATATATACCATATATTATGCTTAAAATTAGATTCAGGAAATGAAATTCTTGTTGCTGTTTTCCAGCTGCCAGATATATACTTATCCATAAATCCTCTTGTCTGCTAGTACAGTCAGCAAGATCTTGTTTTATTTGAAGATCATCTCCGTTCATTCATTTCCACTTTTCCACATTATATTCATGTCCCTGTTTACAACTTACGGTAGATTGCATAACACTTGTATTTATCTAATTTTCAAAACACTGCACTTTACATGTGGTCATCTGTAATATTCTATTCACTGTAATGTCATGAAATGTAAATATTAAAGAGTTTACAGCGCAAATACAATATAAGTTATGATCAACGACAATGAATCAGCAAACTAAATGTCTTAAAATAATTTTTTGTTTACCTGGTTCCAATTTATCATTTTCATTTTTCTTATAAATGGTTGGTTTCGAATATACAACTGTCAACAGGATATTGACACACAACAGCACCCAGATTGACGACTGTTTCATTTTGCACCCTTCACATAACACTGCCTTGCTCTAACTGAAATTACTAAAATGGGAACGAACCTAAGAGAAAGTTGTTCAGCCAACGTGAGGCTGTGACCTACCTACACCCATCCATAGTGACCGCCTACAACATGTACAGGTTTGATAAAGAGAAAGTGCAACATGAGAAATGTGGGAAGGGGGGAAATTCAAATTGGAGACCAATGTGTATCTATTCAGCTGCAAAAAGCAGGATAATAAAATAATAAAGATGTAGAAGGATACATTTAATATATTTAATTAAAGTAGATAGTTATTTTATTACCGAATGACATAAACAGTGCGCGAAATTCAAATACTAAGATAAGTGTTATGCACGTTCGTTGTTGAAATAATTTGCATTATAGAAATGCGTACTTAAGTAAATCACTGTAATGTCATCTTGTTCTGGCGGGAGAAGATCCTCTGTAGTGAGGAATATTCCAAATAATAATAATAATAATAATAATAATAATAATAATAATAATAATAATAATAATAATAATAATAATAATAATAATAATAATAATAATAATAATAATAATAACAAAATTTGTATTTAGGTAGGATTATCTGTAAAAGTGATTTTGGGAATAAGTACTCGTATATAAAGAAACCCAAAAGCTGTATGTGCTTGAAAGAATTTAATTACATAAATGTTGTAACGATTTATTTCTATTAATATTATTTAATATCAGCGAAAAATATGCAAGTTTCTTATGTTGCCATATCTCTCTTGATCACGTAGTATTACTCAAGCTAAGGACCTGGGAAGTACATTTCAGCTTATTTGATCAAGTTCAGTCGCAATACAAGACTTTTGTCCGTCCTCTTTGTAGACACAGTACAGACATAACTTCAGAATTTCTCCATAATGTAAGATAAAAGTATAAAACCAAAATAAGTGCTGTATTGTGTGCGTGCGCGCGCGCGCAAGCACGCACTCTCTCTCCCCCCCCTCCCCCCCTCTCTCTCTCTCTCTCTTCACAAAATTGAAAGGGATAGAATTAAAATTCGTTGGTAGGACTCTTTAAAAAGTATAAATTTCTTTTATGCAGCTAAAAAAAAGACTGTAGGAGAAAAGTGCTTTAGCTTCTAATAAAGCTCTTATGAAGAAGTTTCAATCATATTATCGTAAAATATTGGTGCATTTTTTATTGTAAATATTCCTCATTCATGAAATTTACTTAAGGAGTATACTTTATAGTTTCTTCTTGGCAATAGAATAACTAACTGTAAATGCAGTGATGTGACCTTTAAGAAGAAACAAGACAGAATTCTTGTCTATGAGGTCACCATTTGGACCAGCTGTTACAGCAGGAATATTTTATGAACACAGCTGTACATGTAAAATGCAAGGTGCGGAAACTTCAAGGCTAGTGACAAGAAACACGGGAAGAAAATAATGAAACAATAGTGAGATTTAGTTATGTACGCATTCCTACAATGCAAATCACTTCAACCATGAATGTGCCAACACTTGTCTTATTTAAATTTCGCGCACTGTTGACGTCATCATTTGGTAAGAAAATAACTATATACTTTAATTAGACATGATACTAAACTCTCATTAGCCACTGTCTTTTAAAACGGCTTATTATTTTCAAGTTAAAGATCGACGAAATATGTGGTGTTACATATATCAGTGTTCATTTTTTAATAAGAGAGAGTAATATTACCTACCATATTTAGAAATTAAAATGCTCTGAATAGGCCCTATAAATATGTTATACTGTAATTCAGCAATCAAAGGCACATACGGTATTTTAATTGTGGATTTCGTTATAAAATTTTGTTTCCTTTTACAGAAATCTTGTCATGTAGATGACTAACAGCATAGAACAGAAGTTTAGAGAATTTCGGCTGTCTTTAATGAAGGCTAATGTTCAATTTTTTACCAAGTATTAAGGACTTTCTTAAACGTGAGACAATATAGGATGATTATATTAAATTCTAAATTCATTCTCCTTCAGTAATGTACGTTGGGAAACATAATACACGTTTTTAGTTTAAACAGTTACAAAAATGATATACAGACTTTAACTAATTTGACACTGATTAAAAAATAGCAAAAACTATCACACAAATATGCGTTTGTCGGTAATAGCTAAACTAAGAGAATGTTCCACAAAGTGAGCTGACTGTTCGCCAATTGTAGTGCGTGAAGTACATATAACTTTTAGTTATTTGATATTTAAGTGAGGATTCGAATATGATGGACAATGGGAATAATACTGAGTAATAAAAACATCAGAATTGAACAGGACTTTTAACAAATCACATCATCTTTAAAAGTCATCCATATATTCAGGACTAGCAGGAGACCCTATGTCTGGAATTCTTTATTCACGTCTTACTACCATTATGAAACCTTGACATCATATTGATAAGTCTCATACGATGTGATACAAGAGCATCATTTCTCTTCCTAAAAATGCTGACCATTGCAGATAACCTAGATATAGGACATGAAAGTCCATGCAGCCTCACTTGTTTTCGTCTATTTATTAATTAATTTTTTTTTTTTTTCAGATAATTCTTGCTGTGTAAGAAGATAAACTATATTGAAGTGTTGAATTCACTTACATAAAACATACAAACATGACAGACACTGAAAATACGAGTTGGTTTTATTCGGTACAGACATTAAAAAATCAAAAACAATCTTCGCTTTACGAAGTTTTAACAATTTGTATTATAATGCATAAATATTTCCAAGCTAATAAGAGATAGTTTTTACTTTTACAGTGCCCACAATACTTATTCAGTAATCTCTGATCTTACGCAGACTGTTTCATAATATCTCTCCTAGTGTTAAATAATATAGTTATCCCTTTCTCACTCTGGCTTAACTTGATACATTATCTTGTTCACATTATTAGATTATTAAAGCAGTAAGAGATCCTTTGTTATCACAAACTGAAGAAATTCTTTTATACTTAAGATTAGACACAAAAGGAATGGGAATTTCTAGCGCTAGTAGTAAAATTTGTACGAGATTTCAGACTGTCACGGAAATAAAAATTTTAGGATTTTCAATATTTCGGGATTACAGATTCTATCAAGTAGGTAGTACAGACCTAATTTATTAGGTATATTACTTTTGGCTAAAATGTGTCTCGGTGAAAAATACAGGTAGAGTCCATATAGGTCAGTTTCTGTCGGATGCTTTTCCAATTCATTGCGGGCTAAAGCAAGGAGATGCACTATCCCCTATACTTTTTAACTTTGCTCTAGAATATGCCATTAAGAAAGTCCAGGATAACAGAGAGGGTTTGGAATTGAACAGGTTACATCAGCTACTTGTCTATGCAGATAACATGAATGTTAGGTGAAACTCCACAGACTATTAGGGAAAACACGGGAATTTTACTTGAAGCAAGTAAAGAGATAGATTTGAAAGTAAATCTCGAAAAGACAAAGTTATGATTATATGTCTCGTGACCAGAATATTGTACGAAATTAAAATATAAAAATTGGAAATTTATCCTTTGAAGAAATGGAAAAATTCATATATCTTGGAGCAACAGTATATGACACTCAGGAGGAAATTAAACGCATAATAAATATGGGAAATGCCTGTTATTATTCAGTTGAGAAGCTTTTGTCATCCAGTCTGCTATCAAAAGATCTGAAAGTTAGAATTTATAAAACAATTATATTACTGGTTGTTCTATATGGCTGTGAAACTTGAACTCTCACTTTGAGAGAGGAACAGAGGTTAAGGGTGTTTGAGAATAAGGTTCTTAGGAAAATATTTGGAGGTAAGAAGGGATGAAATTACAGAAGAATGGAGAAAGTTAAATAACCTTCACCTGACATAATTAGGAACATTAAATCCAGACATTTGAGATGGGCAGGGCATAGAGCATTATGGGCGAATCCAGAAATGCATATAGTGTGTTAGTTGGCAGGCCGAGACGTAGATGGGAGGATAATATTAAAATGGATTTGAGGGAGGTGGGATATGATTAGAGACTGGATTAATCTTGCTCAGGATAGGGACCGATGGTGGGCTTATGTGAGGGCGGGAATGAACCTCTGGGTTCCTTAGAAGCCATAAGTAAGTAAATAAGTATAATTACATTTGGCTACCCCAAACAACTCTTTCAGTTATTGGAAGTGATATTATTCTGAAGATAAATATCCCTTTGGCTTGGATTAATGGTGAAGGTACATACTCTTAGGCCATTATTATGGGCTCATTGTGCTATCTCCAAATTTTGACATGGATGATAAATGGCCGACAAATTTTGACAGGTGTCCACTATCAGAGACAGGGTTCTTTCATGTGCCGTGAATCTATGTTACGGACTTCCAGCTTTATTTCACTTCCAAAGGAAACCATGCTAAGAACTGTATCACTCTTTAAAATTCACCACTCTCAACCGGGTTTGAATCTGTGAATCTCGGATCCAATGGTTTGCATGGAGACTACTAGACTATCAATAATGACAAAGATGATATCTGCAAGCAACTCCAAAACTGTGGGAAAACTTAATATTAAGGTACAGTTACAAAATCTATCATCTTCTTCATAAAAGTCTGAGGGTAGCACTCGAAAATAGACGGAAATATAAGTTAGAGAATGTGCTACAATTTCTATAACCATTTACAAAGCATTTTACCAGTATCTCGAGACACAGGTCACCATTGATGCAAATATTTCCTAAGAAGAAACTAACAATTTATCGTAACACATCTTGTACTCACAATAATAAGAACATCCAAACTTGTAATGAATACAAATGAAATTTATTGAAATTCATTGGACTTACAGAAAATTGTACATATTCTTATACAAATGTCGAAGATATTATTTTATCAGTAAGATGTAAAGGACTGATGGCACTAAATTATGATTAATACATGTTAGCAGGTACAGTGCTGAACCGAGAAGTCACCATGAATGCTGTTGCCAATGTTGTGTCTACATTTAGGTTATTGAAATATTTTATTTAGAATTTAAAAGTATTTTAAAGTAAAATGTGTTAGACGTGATTACAATTTAATGAGCGTAACTTGGATATAATATGTGTGAAAAAACCTGAGGAAGGAAATAAATATTTTTGAGGTTGTTACTACATGTCCTTTGTCTCTCTTCTAAAACCCAGCTAGCAATTTTCATTTACGAGATTCAGATTAATTGCATGTACCCAATTTTAGCATAATTAGAGAGCAGGCAGATAGTGATATTTCATTTCTCTGGAGTACTTTTTTTTTTTGTATACCATGGCAAGTTAATTACACAAGTGAGGAATATCATGAAGGAAACGAAGCGAAGCATGTTAGATGAAAGGAAAGAGATGCAGCGTTCCTGGTTTTGACATATTTCTAGAAGGTCAATAGGCATCTAAAAGAGAAGAAAGTGAGGTAGACCAAGGTCAATATGGACAGAGGCTGGTTTGATCATAATAGATTGATATGGGATTCCGGACATCAGCAGAGGATGATATGCTACTTAATTATAATTAACTACAGCCAAGGCTACGAAAAGTATAAAAAGCTTAATTATTTTCATTTTAAAAAGAAGGAAGAGGAAAGGAATATGCTAAAGATTTAAATTTGTTTTGTTTATATGAAAAGAAATATAACTATCATGCTTTTCTATCGATACAGATATGAGAAATACTAAATTAAGTTTTACTAAAATGTTTCAGTATATAGTAGGCGAATATTTCAAACATTACGATTGTGAAAGAAAGTTTATTCACTACAAAATATTACGAATTAAAGGCAATTCTCAACTCACAACAAACACATTAAATAAAGTATTAATTTAAAATTCAAGCTCATGAAATGAATGTTGCAATAATTATGATGCTGATGGTAATAATAATAATAATAATATACATACTTGAAAACAAGATTTTGAAAACATTCACGCATGTTCAAAGTATTATGTAGAATATAATGTCATCTGATAGCAAGTCCAACAATATAATGCTATGAAGAAATTAACAAGAAAGTTCATGTTTTTGTTATTTTCGAATGGTGGCTACTTGATTGATTAAATTGATAAGCTGTACATGCTTTTTTAGTCTTAAACGTTGCCTGCAGTTCCAAGTGAAGGTGAATCCACATGGCACAAGGATGATTAATGGAGAAATAGTAAAAAGATGACAGAGAAAACCACTTTTGTTCATTCCATCTTCCATATGGACTGATTTTAAATTTGAACCCAGATCTTACATAAAGGTAATGCAAGAATAAATTCTGATATACGCAATTATGTCAATTTAGAAAGAAAAAAGTAGCAATACCATAACTCAATAAACTGGGTGATTGTTAACACAGAGATTACCTGCAGTCCTTATTGTGCTTCATAAGCAATAGCAATAAAATTATAAGAGTATGTTCTGTTTTCATTTCTGATCATATCTTGCAATCGGAGCTATAATAAATAAAATTAAGTATGAAAGACTTTGTATTCTATTCTTTTCTTTTTCCAAGTCGAGTGATCACTCTGTGCAATTTTGAAGCTCCTGATGAGTGTGTTCGAACTAACAGTCTCGACTATATCTTTTATACATCTTGATTACTGTTAACACTATATCACTTGGAATATAAAGTTTATATTCCGAGTATATATTTTATTTCTCAAAATTTCAAGAATACCGTTTATTTTCAAGTTTGAGTAAAATGAGACATGAGTGCAATTTGTATTTCAAACTTAACAAAAAATGATGATTAAACAAATCATGATACTTAAACGAATAAAGCAAATGAATGAAAACCACAAATACACACAGCACCACAACAGCATATTTCTTCTTCAAATGAGTCTGTACAGCCAAAAACTTCGTAAATGCTAGTTCCTATCACGATATTCCACTTATTGGAATAAAGGAATGAATAAATTATTGTCATGTGTCTTTTCTCTTGCTGAGAAATGGATCCACTGCTCTTAAAAATCCCTTTTCAAATTCGTCCACTGAAAACCGATCCACTGATGCCCTGAAACAAAAGTGACATCACTGATTAGTTTTAATTTCATTTTTTTTTCTGAGTTGGTCAATGTATTTTTATTAGTTTGTACAGGCGAAAATATTAACTCCTTCCTTTGTTCTTTAAAATAAAAACAAGGTTCATTTATCCACTGATCAGCATGGAAAGTATCAACCGGCTTTTCATATATCTGCATACTTGATAGTGGTGATTTCACAAATATTTAAGAGTTATAAAATGTCAAGATGGCTATTTTTTATGTTTCAAAAAGTGCTCAAACAGAAAGTTTAAGTTTTGCAGCTGTATGTTTTTGGTCCTCAAGAAGAAAATGGATTAATACAATAAAATAGGAAGAATAACGAATGATAAGATGTGGTGGTGGTGGTAAAGAAAACCGTGATGGAAGGAAAGAAGATTCTTTACATGAACAATCACTATAATGAGGATTATTTCCAGTAATGTAAATTTTTGCTATAATGAGGTTCAATAGTACCTTGCAGCATCCCGGATCACTTTCTTGGTTCGTGGGGACAGCTTCAGTATTGTAGCAATAGCTTGAGCATATTCAGTCTCATCAGCAGCCAGGAAGCCATTTCGACTACCTTCAGATTCCACAACGATGTCCATGAGGGGACCTCCTGATCGGTGAGCCACCATGATCAGGCCTGCAGCCATACACTCCACCACGCCTACAACAGTATACCACAACAATTCTTTCAAGATGTTTATGGAAGTTAATCAATATGAAATCCGAAGCCATAATATTGCACTATCAAACTTTACATCACCACTATTGCTACTGCCACCTTCACCACCACAACCACTACATCAACTTAAATTTATCTGCTCTCTTAAAATATAATATGTTACAAGTTGTTTTAGAATTCTTTTATTCTTCACTCCCTCGACATTATGTTTCCAAATCGATCTATAATTTTGATTAATTCTAAAATTGTTTACATTTTTAGTTTTCAGAGGATATCATATTAAGTTACTATTTTTATAGTTTAAATAATTAAAATTTTAATTACAGCTTTAAATTTTCTGTTTTAAGTACCATTTTCAGGTCAAGCACGTTTATTGACTGTAGCATATTCGTGGGAAATAGTTAGTGCAAACGTAGTGAATCTTCAACTAATTATAGTAACATTAAGTACTTATAAAATTAAATTTCTTATAACAAAATCTGACTACAAATTAAGGAGGGGTGGGAGAACTCATCATCAATGGTTGAATAGTGTTGTCATTATTTCTAACTAGATTCGGTGCTCGGAAGTTGAAACAGAGCTGAAAATGATGGATTTTTAATAGCAAATATGACTTCTTTTGGAAGGAATATACAGCCAGAAGTCCTGTGTTATAGTTATAAGTCTACGACATATACAAGAGCATTGTCTCTGAATGAGAGCACTTCAGGCGAAACTGACTAGCTGTTTCTCTCCTGCGTCAAAATTAAACACTGCTTCTCATCATCAACCATCTGGGATAATGAACTTTATCTCACATATGCTCTAGATCAGAAATTGAATTCTTCACACTGCCAAAGTCCAGGAATACTTCCTTACTTATAGCTTTTAAGGAACCCAGAGGTTCATTGCTGCCTTCACATAAGCTCGCCATCAGTCCCTATCCTGTGCAAGATCAATCCAGTCTCTATCATCATATCCCACATCCCTCAAATCCATTTTAACTGGTGGCTTGTGCAGCAAATACTGCTGCAAACTAAGTTCGTTAGACGTTCAAATAAAAATTCTTCAGGTTTATTTTCAATGAAGAATACTTGTCTTTTTGATAGTTATTTGCTTCCATAATAATGAAACATACTCCCTCTGAATGGATTTTTTTAGGCCAAATACTTTTTCTTGAACCTATCCAACTTCAGTTTTTGAGTTTCAACGCGAAAACGCAAGTATCAATGTCAGGACGATAGTAGTAGCTATTTCAGGTCATTGTGAATTGCAGGCAAAAGTTAAAAAATGTCAGGTTTGCTAAGCTTTCGAACAATAGCATTTTCGTATAGCTGCTGCATGTAGAACTTGAAATGTAGAGCGTAAAATCATTTTATCCTACTAAGAGATCTTGCTGAAATGATCTGGAGACTATAAAATTTTCTAGGCCTCATATTTTATCAGTAAGTAATACCTTTTGATCTTTCCTTAGGAACTGTAATTTTTGCGCTCTCTTGAACCAATACTGAAGACAATGACACATATCAATATATACACTACACCACTATTAAGTATATGAAAAAGACCTAACCCCACTGGGTTAATAAGTATAAAAATATTTGATTTTTAATAACACTATTATTATCTTACTTAAGTTTTGTAGTTTTATATATAGCAGCCACTCAGTAAATTATAGAAATAAAGATCTAAATTAAGATATTCTCTACATTTACTTACATAACCACAAAACGTTTCACTTTCATGTCATCAATATAGCATCAATATTATATACAATTAATGAAAAAATAGATGCATCATGATATTAACTACAATAATATTCAATTTCTAATGGTAATAATGTCATCAAACCACCTCAAGTTTCGTAGATTTGAATATCCAATACACAACTGTACTCAGAAAATTATACACTGCAAAATCAGTTTTTAGTAACAAATTGAATTGAGCTCTAAATATGTCGGCAATCCTGCAGGTCATGGCCTTCGTGTAATAGCCTATTGTTTATTGTAGTGTGTGTTTTGTTCTGAAATTCAGTCAAGTCAGCCATGATTGAATAAAATTAATTCTCAAAACTGACAACAGATGGATTTTGGAAAATAGGAAAATTATGTAGGAAAATTGACATTTCACTGAAAACTACTATTATTCCGAAAAACTTTGGATGCCAGGCATGAAAATGAGGCGTCACTCATTAAAATCCGTTCAGCCGTTTTCCTGTAATTTCCATTCCCAGTTCAAATTATATATATAGATATTATTCTCCCAACTACGTCTCGGCCTCCCCAAAGGTCTTTTTCCCTCTGGCCTCCCAACTAACACTCTATATGCATTTCTGGACTCGGCCAGACGTGCTACATGCCCTGCCCATCTCAAACGTCTGGATTTAATATTCCTAATTATGTCAGGTGAAGAATACAATACATGCAGTTCTGCGTTATGTAACTTTCTCCATTCTCCTGTAATTTCATCCCACTTAGCCCCAAATATTTTCCTAAGAACCTTATTCTCAAAATACCCTTAATCTCTGTTTCTCTCACAAAGTAAGAGTCCAAGTTTCACAACCATACAGAACAACTGGTAATAAAACTGTTCTATAAATTCTAACGTTCAGATTTTTGACAGCAGACTAGATGACAAAAGCTTTTCAACTGAATAATAACACGCATTTGCCATATTTATTCTGCGTTTAATTTCCTCCAGAGTGTCATTTATATTTGTTACTGTTGCTCCAAGATATTTGAATTTTTCCATCTCTTTGAGGGATAAATTTGCAATTTTTATATTTACATTTCGTACAATATTCTGGTCATAAGACATAATCACATACTTTGTCTTTTCGGGATTTACTTCCAAACCTATCTCTTTACTTGCTTCCAGTAAAATTCCCGTATTTTCCCTAATCGTTTGTGGATTTTCTCCTAACATATTCACGTCATCCACACAGACAAGATGCTGATGTAACCCGTTCAATACCAAACCCTCTCTGTTATCCTGAACTTTCCTAATGGCATATTCTAGAGAGAAGTTAAAAAGTAAAGGTGATAGTGCTTTCCCTTGCTTTAGCCCGCAGTGAATTGGAAAAACATCCGACAAAAACTGGCCTATACGAACTCTGCTGTACATTTCACTGAGACACATTTTAATTAATCAAACTAGTTTCTTCGGAATACCAACTTCTGTAAGAAAATTATATAAAACTTCCCTCTTAACAGAGTCATATAGTTTTTTGAAATCTATGAATAACTGATGTACTGTACCCTTATACTCCCATTTTTTCTCCAATGTCTGTCTAATACAAAAATCTGATCAATAGTCGATCTATTACTCCTAAAACCACACTGATGATCCCCAATAATTTCATCTACATATGGAGTTAATCTTCTCAACAAAATTTTGTACAACGTCAACAAAAGTGATATTCCTCGAAAGTTACTACAGTTCAGTCTTGTCCCCCTTCTTAAAAATAGGTACAATTATGGACTCCTTCCATTGTTGTGATATAATTTCCTTTTCCCAAATAGCAAGTACAAGCTTTTAAATTTCGCTAGATAATGTGCTTCCACCCTCTTGTATTAATTCTGCTGGAATTTGATCGATACCTGGAGATTTGTACTTTTTAAGATTTTCATAGCAATTTCGACTTCCGAGAGGGTGGGTTCGGGTATAAACGGCTCAGCAGTTTGTATTTGAATTTTGTCCTGATCATTTCTATTTGGCCTAGGTGAAGGGTTAGCAAAATAATACAGATAGATGGCTGCAGTGAATATGGGACTGGCAACAGCAGACCAGGTCACGAAGAGATTAAATATGAAAAATGCTGTCTACCTATGCCAAAGTGTTCATTCCACATGGCATGCAGTCCGATTGTTCCTTCCTGCAGTTCTTTTTTCAACTCCTCGTAGCTGATGTTGATTTTGAACTGCACATTATTTTCCAATGAGAGATGTTTGCACAGATCCTGCATGTCCCTCACTCTGTCCTGGTCCTCCTTGTTTCTGCATGATCCCACGAAGACCAGCATTAACTGTCAACACAAGAGCAGCATTGTTCTTAAAATGTTAAATTTTGTTTCGTTATTTACAGTCAAACATAAAAAGCACGGTAATCTTCAAAATTCAATAAATTAATTTCTTAATTCACTTATTTTGAAAAGCCTCATATTTAATTAATAATCTGAGCCAATGTTGTAGTTTAGTCAACTGCCTGGAGACAGGTCTGAATCTCACAAGTGATAGCAAAAAGCACCATTTATGAGGCAACGAGACCAGGAGATAATGGGATAAGGTTCTGAGCCAAAAAAAAAAAAATAAATAAAATAAAAAAAAAATAAATAAAAAAAATAACACTACCCAACATGAAATTTACCTCCGTGAAAACAGATGTGTTTAGTTCATTTTTACGGGTAGATTCTGAAAACGGTGCTTAAAATGTCACATCACGTCACAATTTTTAGATATTTTAGATATCTTACATTGAAAACGAATTTGCATGCCACCTGGTAACACGCGTGTCATATGTTGGCTACCCCTGTCCTACACGATTACTTATATACTTACAAAATGTAAAGATGAAAATGTGTTATTTGTTATACCATCTAACCAAGCCTTTTTCAGTTATCAGGGTACCAGTAATAAATCTGTCTTTTCTTCTCCAAGTAGACACCGCAAAGAGATAAACCCCAGTAGAGACCAGTCTGGCACTTCTAATGGGGTTGTAAAGCAATATTATTTCCTGCATAAAACGTAATGTAACTTACGTGAGAATATGTGTTTCTGTGTAGACTTAATGGTTCAATGAGTGAGCTAGGGGTTGAGGATAATTCAGATGACTGGCGATTGTTTATAGATTCATCTAAGTTTAGCTTAAAAGCAGTGTTACTTCATAATTGTAATGAATTTCCATCTATCCTGGTTTTCCATTCTGTAGGTCTTAAAGAAAGTTATGAAAGTGTACTAAGATTGTGCGTGTTTTAAAATATGAGGGTTATTGTTGGAAGATACGTGGTGACCTTAAAGTAATTGGTTTCCTGCTTGGCCTAAAATCCGTACTGTACTATAATACTGACCTGCAGTAATTTTTATGTTTCATTGCAAAAAATTATTCAATAACATGGAAATTCTGCTGAGACTTGAATGTGTTGCTAAGTTTTTCATGGGAGACAGAACGGTCATTTAGTACCCTCAGAAGACTGAAAATCTATCTGAGAAGCACAATGACACAAAAGAGACTGAATCATGTATTTGGAAAGGTGTAGTCTAAATTGAAATAATATCTCACTGAAGGATCGCCAGTAGTAAGTCTTAAAGTATATTACCTGTTATTAAAGAAGAAAAGTAAATCCTAGTATCCTACGCATTAAAAGGACATTCATTCTCCCTACACTCGACTTTTGAAAATCTTAATTTTTTTTTTTTTTTAAGCCAGGCACTCCAAATGACAATAACCTCATGCAATAGAAATAAGACAGGTTCATACTACTCACTTTATCCCACACTTCCTCGGACACAAGCTGTCGCAGTTCGTACATGGCTCTCAGCTGCAAGGGATGGTCCTTCTCAGGTCTAAACTGTCCCACTGAAACTATCTTGATGAGGCACTTCTCATCCAGAGTTTTAGCTGCTTCTGATTCTTCTGCATCATGAAATTAAATTAGCTATTATAAACAGTTCCTCCTATTCTAATAACAACAGGAGACATAGACCGGTTTCCGAACTATGATGCATTGGGATAATTACATTTTGTGTTAAGCTCAAGCGTCTGGTTACGTGTATAGAACCTAAGAGTATGTGCCAGAGTAAATAATTACGCTGATGTATTCATTCCATGACACTGACTGAAAAGTATTTAGCTACTGCATGAAGAAATCTTTCATTCTCCTACTGGAATTTACTTTAAGCATTATTTTAGGCTTTTTTGACCTTTTTAATACACTTTTATGGATTGCTATGATATACAGTAGGTTTACTACAACAAAGGTCTCGACATACGACAATGCAAAAAATCACATTGACAACATGCAAACATCCCCAACACGGAACTCGAAGCCATGATTATGGCATCTATGAAATGACAAAGCTTGGCGGTCATATTTACTAGTGCCAGTATAACACAATACATGGGATATTCAACAATAATAATCTTTCAATTTAATCTCGATATATAATAGTTTATTCATACATTAATTTAATAGATGAAATATAAGACGTGTTATTTTTATTAATTTATTCCTCCAGTCTCCATCTGCTTTTCAGCGGCTTTGGCTCATGCCTACCCTCATCTTTTCTATTTGTTTTCCGTTTGTTCGTCAGGTGACTATAAAGATAAAACTGCAGTCAAAATTGGCCTGCTGTTTCCAAATAAGAGAACATGGTATGAGTCAATAATTTTACCCAAGCTCTCAACCAGGAGCAGAATTTCTTTATATGCCATAAATCAACAACGTAAGACTTCCAAAGGAGGCCACAGCAGTGATTTTTGTTGTTGCTTAAAGAGTTCATCACTTTTGGCCGAGTGTGAACCCACGAACTTTGGATCCAATTGCAAGCCATAGTAACCACTATCCCACCAAGGACGATATTAACTACTAATGGAATTCGAAGACATTAACTCCAAAATTTTCCCATATGGCCTTGTCCAACTGAGAAAATTTATTCCCTCTTCAGATGTAAAAACTCTGAATTGAATCTATTGCTAAATATGATCAAAACCTATTGAGGCATGTGTAGATTAGTCAAGGAAACTTAAAAACATTTGGGCAATCATCTTATTGGCTTGAAATCACCCTATATGGCTCTGAATAGAAAAAAAGACAACTCACATTTTGTAGATGCGAATTTTCAATTTGTACATGATAAACAAAGATGTATAGGAATATGTTTTCTTTGAGTGCTTTCATTTCCCTTTTCATTCTATTACCTAGTTACTCATCATCTCTGAGGAAAAATTCTGTCTTATCAATTTCAAGCATACAGTCAGGGGTATCACACCTGACTAGCTACTTATAATGAATATACAGTAGGTTAAAAGAGAAATATATCTGTAATTTGAGACAAATAACTCTATTTCCTTTTCCATTAATCCTAATTATATTTCTTAATTGCACAAGTTGCAGCTATCTTACCACTTTCTGATAAGAGTGGCATCTTCTTCAATTCTTCCACATCACATGGAGGATAAACTCGATGAGTCTTCAAGGGACACAACCAGAGGTCATTGATGTGCTCTTCTGTCCAACTTGAATTCACTGTGATGATGTCAGCACACCGACCAACCCAACCATACAGCTACAAATATGAAAGTTATTTTTTTATTGTTACATTTCAAGCTGCTATATGCTTTAGAAAATGTTCAAAAACATAACAATGTTGTATGTTTAATCATCTACCATTAAAACGATTTTTAATGTTGCTGAGGTTCTCAAATGATATTTGAGTAGACTGTTTCTCCTCCTTATAACTTAGCTAGAATTTAGAAATACACTGACAAGAAAGAAAAAAAAAACACTACATGAAATATCAATATAATACTTCATTAAAACATTTTTCCACTGTTCCCACACATTTTTCTGTTAATAGCAATATTTTCTTCTCCCTCTTGACGACGGATTTTATTTTTTAAAAGATAGTTTATGACCCTCCTACCCCCCAATATGCATCCTAGACTGTTTTGTGCAATAAATGTCTTTCCAGAAATGAAATTGATTTATGGCTTGCAAATAATTTCGTTCATAATTCTGGCACTATCCATTATTATTTGGTGGAATTGCAATTATTTAGGCTTTTCAGTCAGTTTAAAACTAAATTTTGTCAAGTAAGAGAACAAGCTGCAAGAGCAATTTCTTTGGTGAAATGTAATATGTAGTATATTCGGTGCCTGATGTATATGTTTTTACTGATCAGTAAATATTTAAAAGATGTGCAGAACTTAACACTTTCTCTACAAGACTGAAACAAGGATCAAAAGAGAAATATCTGTTAGGGAAGATCAGTATCTGCATTGAAAATTTTGATGGATATACCACAAGACTACAGTAATACAAACACGAAATAAACTCGAAAAATTAATAAAAGATATCTCATCCCTACAAGAACAGACAAGAATCTCTTGCAGACATATAAACAGTGGCAGCTAGACTTCATTCATCAACATCACGTCTGAATAGAGGAACATTGGCAGCCTGTTCTCTTCATATAAGAGGTATAACTTCTCCAGTTCTTATACTTTTTGTTTTTCGTGAGGTGATATTAGACTGAATTACAACTTATCAGTGAAGAAAAGAATCCACCAATGCTTCTCTGTCCTTGCCTGATACTGACAAGCAAAGCGAAGATGTAACTGGCAATTTTGATATAAGCTGTCAGCAAAAGATTCTCGTCTTGTAGAGAACTCCTACTCCAGTGTATTTGTTCTGTCACTGGCATAGATCCTCCAATCCTCCACTTCCCCCATGCTAGTGTCGCTACTAACCGTGCTCATTGCAATTGATTACATTCCTATAATTTCCTCAAAAGTAAACCTTACCCAGGCAAACAGCCTATAGTAGAGAAGTTTCCCTGCTGTAAGGAATGGACTGCGGGCAACATAAGGACGGTTGTTATGAGAGATCATGTGGCCTGATACTCGTCTCAGCATGTCACCAGTGATGGTCGGATAGTGCACATAGCAAGCCACATGGCAGCCTCCAATCAATTTGAACAGGGGCAACGTGAATGCATAGCCCATCGTGTCAATGTACAGATCTGTGAAGGAACAGAGCCAGTGACTCAGCTACACTATAGTAAGCAAATAAGTTCGTGAATTAATAAAAATAATTTATTCAGCAGTGATAAGCTTGCAAGGCTATGAAGGAAGAGGATTAATAATAATAATAATAATAATAATAATAATAATAATAATAATAATAATAATAATATGGGTAAGATGACATCAGCACTGGCTAACAGATGGATCTTCATTTAGCGAGAGCTACAGCTTCATTCACACAATTCACGCTCAGACAAATGCAGAGTTTGTCACAGTCATCAGTATTATCCTAACAACATATACAATGGAACTGCTTTTATCTTCCGACATTAACACCCAGTAGGTCATAAGTCATAACATCAATCATGCAGAAGCTGAAAAATTTATCAATATAAATTCCCCTCTTAACTGAACAAAAATATATATACAGTTTCAATCTTTGATAAATATCTTCAGGAGCACTTCACTGTCGTATGTGGAACACTTGCACTTACCTGGATGTATATACAAGGTATCCCAGGAGGAAAAGTCACTATTCTGGGAGATCATGATACTGGTCATTTTGAACAAAAATATCGTATGAATATGTGGTCTACCTAGCAATTGTCGAAATAAAACTGTTAGAATGTGAAGTTAAAATAAACCTTTTTTTTTTTTTTGTTTTGCTTCAACTTTTGTTTCCGTTCAAGTGACAAATATTTCACAACACATTCTCAAAAATTTCATCATTGCCTCAATACATTTTTCAACTCATGTGAGAAGATTTGTTGTTCACTGATTCAAAAGTTATTATGACATTCCTTGATGCTGGCAACAGCATCCATTATGTGAGCGAACAGTCTTATGTATTAACTTTCTTTCTGTACACTTCACCCTTCATGCAACCCTATAAATAAAAATCCAAGGGGTTTAAGTCTGGAGATCTTGGTGGCCTGGAAATGGTACTGAAGGGGATGAATCCACTGATTAGAGAATCTAGTATTGAGATGAGCCCTCACACTAATAATGAGAAGGGGCTCCATCATGCTGATAGTACATAACATGCTGTGTAGCAAAAGAAATGTCCTCTAGTAGTACTGGCAATGTACAGCCTTAGACAGAAAAAATGACCGATCTCCTGTAGCATGAATTTTCTAACTCCACTTTGGGCAGTGCCTGGTTCACACGACTTTGCACCCAATTTACGCCTTGAATATATCTTTGTTATAGATTAGTCATAACACTTGACCTATAAATGAACAGAAAAAGCAACAAAAAAAAACAAAAAAAAAAAAAACAAAGGAAAAACAGAGCGAAGTAGTGCATAATAAATTTCTTTACGTGTAAACCTATGCTCTCACAGAATCAAATGAAGTTTTCCGAAAGGCATTTAGTGTATGGCAGCCAGTCATTTTTTGTGTCTAAGCCTGTACGTCACAATAATCACCAGTACTTTGGTACATCCATACGATCATGTAGAATAACAGACCTATCAGCACGTCATTCTTCATACCACACACGTATTGATCGAGAAACGAAGTGAAAATTTATATTCACAATACCAAGTGGGTTTTGTTGTTTGAAAGTTCATAATTGATTGTTACGTGTATTACTGATTCCATTATGGGTGAATGGTGCTTCATCAGGGAACAGTATTACGGAATCAATAAAATTTGTGATTTGTATGTAATCAGTGTTAAAATTATAAATGTTGTGTATTGCCTCCTCTTGTGAAAATATTGCACATGCTGTAGATGAAACTGGTAAACTGGACTTAACTAACAAAAACTTAAAGTAGTAAAGGGACGAATTGGATCTTGACTACAATCAGATTACTGTTAAAGCATAGAAATCAGGTATACTGGAAAGTTTTGGATTGTTTGCACTGTATTGAACAAATAAAATGTCTGTCATAAACGGCCTTGCATGTCTTTAATATCTCGGGAAGAAACTCTGAGGCAAGATGACGATGACGATGACGACGACGATGATGATAATGATAATTATGGTAATGATTAGAGCCCAGATTTATAGGCACTATATTATTATTTTTACTCACTATGGTTTATAAACACACAAATCATGTCCCCACTCCTTTTAAATGCCATTCTTGTTATTTAGTATTTCCCTCTGGTACTCTTATTGGTCTTAAACACTTTATTTCCATGCACAAATCAGCATGCAGTTTACTAGATGCAGTGTCCAGTCCTTGTGACTCATTTCCCTATTACTACATTTTGGGGTCTTATCCTGGGAAACGAGAATGCGGATGCTTTAGCAAAAAAGGGCAGCACTGCTACTTACACATCTGTTACTAAATCTACGTATTACTCTGTGAAAAGATTTATTAAATCTACATACTTAGACTTCAACAAACAAAATTTGATAATACAACCTCAAGGGAAAAAGTAGAACTCTCTGCATCATAATCCACAGTTAATTCCAGACTTACAACGCAAATCGTCTGTAGCTGCATTTAGATTGGTAACAGGCCATTACTGTTTGGCCAAGCACCTGCATAGAATTGGAATATATCAGTCCCCTAACTGCCCATTGTGCAATTCAAATCAAGAAATGGATTCGGAACACCTCAAAATCTGTGCTTCAGTGGTTAACCATGACAATATCTTTGAAAAATATTGGAGTGCAAGAGGTCAAATGACTTTATTGTCAAACGCCTGGCATTGGAAAAGAACAACAATAACAACATTTTGGGGTCTTGTGAACTAGGCATAAAAACATTCCTGACAGATAACACATTCATTCAACTATTCTGTGTCATTAACTTATAATTCCAATAAATCCGGTCTCTGGTGATGGTGGTGGCAGTGGCGGCGGTGGTGGTAGTGGCAGTAGTAATGGTGAAGATAGCAGCAGCAACTTGATTTTTAGGAAAATTATGCTTGCTATAGTTTTTCCAACTTTATTTGATTGGATTATAGTCTACACTCTATATATATACTATAAAGTGTAAACTCTGGAATGAGAAGCTCACCAGGCACAAAGCCTGCAAGGGCTTCCGCCCCAAGCACAAGGGAGCCCAGACTCTGGCCTAGCAGTGTGAAGTATGGGTACATGGCTGCTTCCACCCATCTGCGATGTCGCAAGTACACGAATTGCACTGGCTGCACCAGTTTGATGTTGAACCTCTGCTCTGCACGCTTCAAGATCTCTTCAGGAGACGAGTCCAGGTCTCCTGTGTACACCACTACCTTCAAGTTTGCATATCTGTAAAAAGTGAAACATTGGTTCGAAACAAATTTAGAGTTAAACTCTAACCTATTGTATACAGTATCTAATTTATTACAGTGTGTTCATAAAGAGTTGGTCTCTAATGGAAAAAGTCATGTTCACAAATCTTGCAGGTCAGAATACGTAGTGATTAATTTATTATGGGAGTTAAAACTGTCTACTTAAATAGCGGTTTGTATGCATACTTGCAACTATAAACAGCTTACACACTGAATGCGTTTCAATTACGAATAACAGCAATAGCAAAATACGAACAAATTGAAATTCATTACCGAATCTGCATAGCCTTGATTGCACACCAGAGAACTCTTTCTCCTCCTCCCCCAGCATTGCAATATGGATGAAAAAATCCAACAGAAAATATTCCATCCTTGGACAAGATTTCCCTTTTTTTCCGGCAATACTGCAAAGATAAAAATAAACTGGTCATTAAATAAACAGGAAATAACTTAAAATTATTGCGTGCTAATCTCTTTGCTGCAATTATTTTATACTACAGTTAAATCGTGAGGTACTGTACTTATAATTGTGAAATAGAATCTTTATGGAAATAATAAATAAAATGAAGATTAAGAATGTGGAACTTATATATAATTCACCCTAACAGATTGGCAATTTTGCAGCTCATAACTTTCAAGAACAATAAACAGTGCATTCTAAATAAAGTATAAAATCTTCAACTACCTGCTACTCCTCACCATATCTATTGATACTGACAGACATTTAAGACATTTAAGACATTTATGATGATCTGTGGCGCCACAGCCCTTGAAGGACTCAGGCCGACCAGCTGGCTGCTGGCCTCTCGTTCACATGCTGAAGCAGAGGTGGACGATCATCCAACCAGAATGGAAGTATTGTGTGGTTGGCATGATGATCTCCCCAGCTATTATAGCTAGCTTTTGCAACTGAATTTCGCTACCTATCATAGCTCCCCAAGTGCATCACGATGCTGGGTGGGCACCGTCTCATACACTGACCAAAATTTCATGGTCAAGATGTTTATATCTATGAATAATGCAGTGATGCAAAGCTCTCTGGGGAATATAAAGTTTCTTGTCGCTTGAAAACAAGTAAATACCATCATTGCAAGTAATATTTTACCACTATTTACTGGATGTGTCTATACCTGTGATACAATGCAAAAACCCAAAAAGCTCGCACCACTTTGGACACCTTAGTCTCAAATCATACTAAATCATGTTCTGACCTTTTCTTCTACAACTCAGGACCAATTAGCTTTATAGATGATAGATAAATCAGATAATAATATGATAGGAGTACCATAAGCTTAAAGGAATAATGGCGTCTTCCATATAACTAACAAAAAATGTATTTTGCATACACATGTAATTAAAGGAATAGGCCTATGTAAAATACAAAATTTTTGGGTAATTATGCACGACCCATCGACCACGTCTGCTGCATTCTCACCATTACCTTGCATTTTACAAGTGTATTTTCGCAGCCGCTACTTACATAAATCACTGTCCACTTTTAATCTACACTCCTCCGTCTCTCATTGAATTCTGGGTATGAACCACATAGTGTGTGTTGTTGCTCGGCTGATGCGTGCTGCATAATTACTACATTTACAGCCATTTCATTATACGTAAGCTGAATATGTACTTTTCATACCTATAATTCATTCACAGGCTACGTATGGATCATATTTATCGTTTTAAGTACCTATATCCTACTCTCAAGTAGTATTTAGAGAACAAGAAAACTTACTTATCATTCTTTCACACAAATACACTCAAAATTACCTTTATCCAGTCTTTGCATGCGTTTCTAATAGAAAATTTTCAATGAAACTACAGAAAATTTCACTTGTTGTTGGACAATTATTACGGAGACTTGTCACATGATTAAGACGGGTCTTTTCGGAAAAATGTGACACAGTATTAAAAACCATCTTTCTAAATTAAGTTAACCTAACAATATCTATCAGTGCTTAAAAAGTTCCTTAGGCCTAGATGAGAATAGATATTCTGAAATTTAGCTTACTTATAAATAGGCTATAACCTGTTATCAACGAACTACAATGTTACATCAGATTTACAACTTGGTTTACCAAAGAGTCCACTGGTGATATTAAATTTATGGTATATACCAAATTTGTTAATACATTAAAGATATTTTGGTCAATGTTACTTATGTCCCGCCCACTATAGAGACATAGGCCAATTTTACACATATTTAGTATAACTTGTTGCTTCTTTGACAGGTTAGGTTTGGTTAGTTTAGGTTTTTGTTATGGCCTGCCTTGCATATACGATTATAGCGCAACATTGGCAGTGATAAAAGTGAAATATTCGTTCAGTGGGCGTTGGATACTCTATATTCACCAAATAATCTATTTAGACGGTCTGAAATTCCCCTTTACAATACTACTGCACGTAAAATATCGGTATGCGTAAATGCTTAGATACGTCAAGTGTGGCAACTTGAGGCTCGATCAGTATCCACGTCATCTCATGTTTCACAGTTGTGTAAAGGTTTCATTACAAATGATTTAACGAATACTATGAAATGCATATTATAATTATACTTACATTCCTTGAAACAATAATAAGTAATGGAAGCCCAACAATCAAAATAAGTACAACTGCAATTCCTAGAGGCAGAATTAGTTTCAGTAAGATTGACCTGCAATTTAAAATAACAAATATCAGGACGCTTATTGCTGTCTGAAAGTCAAGTTATTTTGTATCACATAAATAAACAATTTTAGAAACACACTTACGACCAGCAACATAAATTCATTATTGCTGCAATTGCGTTTAGTTTCTCGTTTACACCACGTAGCAGGAACACACGCAATTCATTGACACCATTGACACAAAATCATGCCGCCAGCTGTCTGTCTACTGAATCAGCTGTTACGGAGTACTGACAAATTCAAAACGAAGAAAACAACAGTTTGGCGGTTTTTAATATTCATTTTACGGATGTGTGATGTGCTTACAACAAATCAACATATTCTCATCAGGAATTATAATAAACGTTTCGTTTCTGTCTTGTATTATGAAGGTTTCTATTATAGACTGCTTCGAGTACTATCTTTGTGCGCTATCTTGAGTATTTCTTTCGCTCGCTCTGTATCAGTAACAAGTTTGAATGACTGGTGTATGACTCAAAATGCAAGTGTAGTTGTATAAATGCAGCGTCATTAGTGCTGTTTCAGACACATTTTTATATGTGAATGATGTGTGCTGTTTTAATGAAGTGTCAGAAAAACTATTTCAGTGAGAGAAGACGTCAGGTAGCTTTCACTCAAACTTTTCATTCTGAGCATCTGGTTGGATGAAAAGGTAAGATTTTCATTGGACGTAATGCTATAATGGCATTATTGAGTTGTGGTATAAATATTATTTTAGATCTAGATTATATCAAGTGAATAGTGACTGTCAATTTTGTTACATTTAGACGTTCATGCTCGTAACCTAACCCTTAAAATTATTGTTATTGTTGGACATAACCTCAACTTAATTTTGTAAAAAACTAACGACCTGGAAGAGAGATTATGGTAAAAACCTGCAGTTTTGCTACGTCCTTTGACGTCAAATCTGATACTTTCGCCACGTGATACTTTGCCTGTCGTAATTTTATTGATAAATACTACATTGTTTCTTATTGGCTAAACAGGTTGTAAAATGTGTTTTCATATTTTATTTTATATTTCGTATGTTCTCCATAAAATCCTTAGGCCTATAATCTGTTAAAAATTAACTACAAGGTAGATTTAATTCGTATCTAGTTGCCAACCTTTCTACTTTTCATTTTCACTCGGCACTATGGATTTAGTATCATTAGATAGAATGTTAACCCTGTCTCTGGGTGAACTTTGTCCCTTGATAGTGAGTTGTAACTATATGTTTTATTTAGCAAACTATTTTCTTTCAAATAAACAGCATAAAAACGTATGTGATTAGTAATTAATAGAGTTTGTCAGTATAGTAATGCATTCTATATTTCTGTGAAAAATGTTTACGCTAGAATGCGTCTGAATTTTCAGTTTCTTTACAATTCCGGTCCCCTTTCGCGCCTCTCAGTTACGAAGTGTGTGAGTGTGCGACGTCTTTATGTTCACCGGCAGGTCTGTTTGAAAACTTTGCGTTGCCTCTATATAGGCTAACTATTATTTGTAAAAACAACTAAAATTCAGTGTATGCCAGAATACGGTAGATATTCTTTAATGTTTGATAGATTTCAAGGATTATAGTGGTATCGGATTATAGTGGTGATTAAATTTAATGCCATGAATTAGGCTTGTAATAAATTTCTGTCAAGTTTGGAAGATACATTTCAGATTGAACGTTTATATATATATATATATATATATATATATATATATATATATATATATATATATATGGAGAAGAATGTTTATCCTATTCGAAAGTTTTGATAAACTTGTTACAGAAGTGTAGGCCTACTCAATTTACACAGTGGGTCAAAGAAACGGGAGTTTTTAAATAATATTTTTTTATTTTATTGGGTTATTTTACGACGCTGTATCAGCATCTAGGTTATTTAGCGAATGAAGGCGTTAATGCCGATGAAATGAGTCGGGGGTCCAGCACCGAAAGTTACCCAGCATTTGCTCGTATTGGGTTGAGGGAAAACCCCGGTAACTTGCCCCGACCGGGATTCGAACCCGGGCCACCTGGTTTCGCGGCCAGACGCGCTGACCGTTACTCCACAGGTGTGGACGCTTTTTAAATAATAAAATGAAACTTTAGATATTGTATTAAATTAACTTTTATTATATGAACATATAGAATAATATATACAGTGTCCCATTTATCTTGCTCACCCAAAATAATTTTTTTCTTAGGTGCCAAATGAAAAATTGTTTCAAACCAAAGTTGTGTAAGCAGAATGGGGAATTAATGCTATGGGTATAGCCTATCTTTCTTGTAACCTTGTTCATTAAGGAGATACGAGTAATGATTTCATTTCTTTAAATGACACCATATACGTTTTATTCAATGAATCATTTAATCTCTTCAAAAATACATTACAATGTTCCATTCTAATAACCAAACAGTTGAGGGGTACAAAAGAATATAGAACTCATAGTGTACGTGCTTACTACCCAAGTCTGAAATAAAATGACACTATCACATAATGAGCTGCATTAACAGCTGGGCACGATCATTGGTATCCTCAAAGAAATATGGCCCAACAATTCCTTTGGAAGAAACAACATTCCAAACGGTTACCTTCTGTGAATGTAGGGGCGAACCCAGGGTGCGAATCACCGGCAAGTGGGGGATTTCCCCCACTGTTGATCCCCCACTGTTGGAAAGTTATCTCCCTCTCGTAAATTCATATTAGCATCTCTACCAAGGGCGCCCGCAGGATCCAGTCTCATTGTCATTGGTAGAAAGATGGTTAGAAAATTAGAGGAAATGGATAGACGAGAAGAGAAAAAACTGAAAATGAAAAATAGTCACTTCTGAAATCTAAATTACGCTGCTCACGCATTCGTGCTTAAAGCACTCACTTTTATTGAATTATTTACCGAGGGTTTGAGAAAACATGTATTAAGCACGTAGAAGAAAATTAAAAAAAAAGAACGCATAAAAAATAAAAATCTCAGTGGTTGCAATTGCTACCACTGGCTACCCCCCTGTGGGCGCCCTTGATCTCTACCAGGGATAACTTCTATCTCCCTCACAAAATATAATTATTGTTTTAATATTAGTAGCGTATATTTTATGAAGTACTGTATAAAGTAAGCAAAGAAAATAGTATTGATGTATTATCATCACCGGCAAGCTGACAACAATCAAAACTTAGGAGTTACACATCTTATCTTAAGTCTGCTCATGGATATTATTATTATTATTATTATTATTATTATTATTATTATTATTATTATTATTATGAAGATGCAAGACAAGCAACTTAGTGCGACCAAGCGTTGAACCATAATAATAATAATAATAGCCCGGATGTTTAGGCATTTATTTTGGTTAAAATAGACAGGCATATAGGCACTAAAATAGTAAAAATAGGCATTTATTATTCATGCAAACAGACAAAAAATAGACAAATACTTAATAAACTATCCCATATGATACTCACTTTCCTTGGTTACATGTCACAACAAGATGCTTTTTTAAGTTGTCTACTGTCATAGTGAGCTGCCTGTCAGAGAGAACGTTTTACATGGTGGAAAAAGATCTTTCTACTTCTACTGAAGTGATTGGAGCAAACTTAAAACAACTTATTTCAGAAGGACTATCTCTACTTTCTTTCAGAGATCGGGAAAAACCGACTGTGTATTGTCTCAAAAAGAGGGGTGTGAAAAGGGATTAGAGACTTCAAAGTACGCGTGACTTGTGCGTGCAAGCGACAACAGTAACGGGACCTGGAGACTTGCTTTTAATACTTCCATCATCACCTTTCTTTTGCTGGTAAACCCCGAAGTGATCTGAGCACTGAAGGTTATACTGTTTAAACATCTTTGTTAAGTGACATAAAATATGGAATCGGTAGGGGAGAAAAGTTTACGACTTCTTGGAAACATATGTATTGCTGGAAAATATGATTCTCAGCAAATATTTGTGTGAGGTGAATATATATTTTTATATTATTATGATGTACCGAAGTACATATGATATATCCGTGCAGATATTCTGCGACATCATATGATGAGAGATAAGTGGAACGGAGAAAAATTCTCTCTGGCACCCAAGAGGTAGAACTTAAACTGAGAGGATTCTATCCGATATCGGGATGGGAATCCGGTGTGGCTTAGTGAATAGAGCGTCAGCACGTAGAGCTGAAAACCCGGGTTCAAATCCCTGTGCCGGAGAGAATTTTTCTCCGTTCTACTTATCTTTCATCATATATTTTTAATTTGTACATCCGTTCTTTTTTGTTTTTTGATATAATTCGTGTGCGGTTTATTTCAAATGCATTAAAAATATAGAAAATATACAATAATGACGTAAAAATGCTAAAAAAGGCATTTAACCTTAAAATAGGCAACGGGAGTTAAAATAGGCAAAAAAGGCAAAATAAAAATTGTGTCTATCGTCCCCAAATGTATGGAAACGTGTTTATCTGTAATAGGTCTCATACATGCACTCAGTTTAAAAAAGCCATTTTGCCTAACATCCGGGCTCTAATAATAATAATAATAATAATAATAATAATAATAATAATAATAATAATAATAATAATAATAATAATTTGATAAATACAAACTCAACCGAAGCGAATATGAACAGGAAAAACACGTATTATGTCGAAACGATATTAACAGTTACAGTAGCGTAAGTCGTTACGGCATTGGTCTATTGAACGAATTAATATTAGTAGCTTAAGGTTCGAATTAGAGTCCTGCAAAACCGGTTGAAAGCCGAACACTCTTGCATAGCGCTACTGAACGCCTGGCTTTATAGGCAGTATGCTTGCGTACTGCCTGAGTATTCGGTTTAACGTGTATTCGAGTTGATACGATCTCTCTGTGGGTGGACGGCTCTGGCGTATAAAATGAAGATCACAGTGAACTATCCAAATATTATAGCTGCGGATCAACAAGAGGAACAAACAGCATGCAGCGTGAAACTACAGACGTTTTAAAGCATAAATTGCAGAAAAAAAAAACTTTCGGTATCCACAAATTACCAAGGTTGTAATTTTTGCTTACACTAGAAAACTGAATTATAATATTACAATAATGACACACTTAAAAAACAGTAAACTCGATCAATAGTAAAACTAAAACAAAAATAACTTTATATCTTCTGAAACCTACTACAACCAATGCTTTTAGTATGTTTACTATGACTAGAGAATTAAACGTAATAGAGGTTTTCCATTCATTTAAGTGAACCTTATCGCCCCGTACAATGTGCAGGGTTATTTCACTTCTACCCTATATATGAATAGCTACTGTTTTGGAGGAATGCATTTAGAGTTAATAATTATTTAATTTTATGTTTTGTGATTAATTGTAATTCTATTATGGATTTATTTACTTATTATATCTCACATTATACATTATGCTCATTTCATTTTCTACATACTAAATTGATGGAAAGATCACCAAACAACTCTAGCCTCTCTAGCAACACATGTGAAACGAATATTGGCCATTCCATGAATAAGTGTTTCCACCAAGCGTAACTTTAGACTAGTAAAAGAGATTTATTAATACATAAACACAAGAAGTCAACTCTGATCATATAGGCTATGATAATAGGCCCTAATATTGTGAACATCAAATAGTTGATATTAGCACGTGTGTAATAAAATAGTTGTTCTTTGAATGACATTTGTTTTCTCTCTTTTCTATACAGAATGATTTGTTTCTAAACCTTGCTATTCTTTTGTTATTCGTAGTTTAGAAATGTGTAAATTATACTTATTTTGTACAGAACAACCACCATTGGGAGCCAAAGTAATCGTATTGTTGAAAATAACATTACTGTTTATCTTTTTAAATTGATTTCTTATTAAATAATATTGCAACTGATTAGAATAATTAAAAAGCATGCAACTATTGTTTTAGAAGTAGGCCTATACTTTTTTTTTAGTTTAAAGTACAAACGTCTTAATGGACTTATGTACTTATTTCCTATTTTGTTTTATAATGAATTGTAATTATATTATTGAACATGTTTACATTATGATATTTCACATTATACAGGGACATCATTTTATTTTTACTAACATTTTTAATATTAACCTGGCTATACCTTTGGATCAAGATTGAGAACCGCAAACACGATTGGAGTTCGATGATACTGGCGTAAAATACAAACATATCACTTTACTAGGTATAGGAGGGAAGAAAAGCAGTTCATCCATTTACGTAAACTAGGGAATATCACGCTTTTGACTTTGATAATTTTCATTAGGTTTTTGTTTAATCAAAATACAGTACAGTATTAACAATGAGTGTTTTTACTCACGAACTGAGCTGTCCATGCGGACATATTCATTATGCAGTGCATATTATACTGTCTACAGCACATTAGCGTTCACTATAGAGTATGAAGTTACATTGAAAAATAATCATAATATGGATATTTAAACACATTTTTGAAAATGGTGGCCGTTCATTTCGATACAGGCTTCAGTTCTAATGTCCATATTATCGCACTATAGACTATTGTACGTAATTCCAAGTACCAGTTTCGTACTTCGTATCAGTAACTCATGTTGAAATAATTCTGTACCTACCCTATAAAAGAGTACCTTACGTACTATAAATTCAATCTTCATTTCTACCCGATCCGAAAAGATAAAATTACTCAGACATGCTATCTACTGTCCGTCCAAGTGTCGCAGGGTCGTAGAAAGGGGGAAAATCACATGACAGTTAATTACTTAACGAGGCCCTTTTATTTAAGTTATTTTAAACAATTGTATGGTCCACACCTGTGGAGTAACGGTTAGTACGGCTGGCCGCGAAACCAGGTGGCCCGGGTTCGAATCCCGGTCGGGGCAAGTTACCTGGTTGAGGTTTTTTCCGGGGTTTTCCCTCAACCCAATTTGAGCAAATGCTGGGTAACTTTCGGTGCTGGATCCCGGACTCATTTCACCGGCATTACCACCTTCATATCATTCAGACGCTAAATAACCTAAGATGTTGATACAGCGTCGTAAAATAACCTACTTAAATAAAAAAAAAACAATTGTATGGGTATAATATTACGTAGACGTCCAATTCCTAACAGAAATTAATGTTTTCAGAAAAGAGCTAAGACAGCCCAGCCACTAGGCTTTACAGAAAGGCGAATAGAAGCAGGTGGGGGAAACCGGGATGCGACGTAGACAAATGGACGACAGTAGCATACCTGTGCGAAAATTATTCAATATTGAAAGCTCTTTCGTCACTGGAAAACGCGAATTTTTTTTGGAACGTACTGTTTACTCTGAACGTAAAGCTACTATGACTGTATATGCGGTCTTGGATCTGTGTGGAGGACGGTTGAACTTTATTAGTAGAAGGGGTGGGAGTGAAGTACATTAAAAAACTCAGGTACAATAAAAATTGAAGTAAAAATAAAATGATGTCCCTGTACATTACGTCTATTTCCTTCGATGTCACTGTGTCCATTGTTCATTTATTTGTTACTAGTCAAATTACTGCAAGTTCGAAATACAAAAATAAATGTATTAAAGTGTCAAATTATTTGTATTCCTATTTGAAGCAAACATATTTTTGTAATTAAACAAAATAATATCATTCAATATTATTACTCTGTTTGTATATAGCCTGCTGAGAAAATGTTAAAAAGTTATTGTATGATGAAATGTACCTGGTGTTATTTGGAGATCGTATTTTCTTCCTCCTTACCATTTCTTTCTGTGTGAGATTTGTGTTCTAAATAATTCTCGATCTTACATAAACTTATACAAATCGAACAAGATTCAGTCAATATGTGACGAGAAAGAGTTACGACGTAATCAAATGAAGTTATGACGTATACCGTAAACTGGGGTAAAGAGGATCACATGTGGTAAAGTGGATCATATGTGTATTGCTTAGATAAGTCAGCGCCATATGGATCACACATGCAAAGAAATCTCTTTTTAGTGGCATTTATAGAAGAAAGGTTTTCTTTGCATGTGTGATCCATGTGGCGCTGACTTATCTAAGCAATACACATATGATCCACTTTACCACATGTGATCCTCTTTACCCCAGTTTACGGTACTGTTTAACACTGGTACGGAAAAACGCCAGCTATATAGCGTTTATTGGTAAGAAAAATATACATGGCTTGTGCACGTCTTGTTTTGTGAAAAACTATAACATATCTATAAGCAACTTTCATTAGTAAAACTCTAAAAGTTTAAAATATAAACGATACTTATAAAATTACTGCAAGTTCAGAATAATAAAGAAAATATATGTGTTATAGTGTCGAATGAACTGTAAGAATACTTGCAAACACGTTTTTTTTTTTCAATAAGACAACGTAAATTTCCTTGTTAATCCGGTTGTGTACTCGAAAAACGTTATTTTCATGTAAATGCGCCTGATGTTCTGTCTACTCTGCAATACATCAGGCGTAATCGCTCGACAACCGAGTTAATCGGCCCGATGTTCATCGTAGCCGGTTGAGCTCCCGACCGGACGAATCTAAACCGGTTGTGTGCGCAGTTTTGCAGGTCTCTAGTTCGAATCTCTCACGTTATTTCTTTTAATTACAAATTTGACATCATATATGTCTCACAAAGTTATTTTTATGTCGCGAGATCTCTTAGAATATGCCCAAACGCTAATAAATAATAAACCTCCCTCTCTTTTTCAAGCAATACTCCTGTCTGTTAATAAAACGTTCTGTCTCGTTATTACGCTTGAAGATGTGTGAGAGACAACTCCGTCAACAAGGCCCTGGTTCGCGTAGATTATTCTGCATCGATGGCGGCCTGAGAGATTGGAGTCCCATTGCCAATTGCTCAGCAGTGGAACAAAATTTTTTATTGAGGATGGTGAAGTTGTGAATCGTCCCATTCCTGGTCAGCCGCGCATATCTACAAGAGAAGAGGACGTCATGTTATTGAAAGAAGTTGAGAACCACCCCTTTATAACTGCCTTTCAACTCAAGATAGCGTCAAACTTTCCAGGTTCCTCACACATCGTGAGGAGACGTTTTAGAGAGCGTGGGATACAGTGTCGTCGAGCTGTGAGAAGAGAAAATTTGACATGGAGCATGCCGTGGACCTCATAGCGTATGCTACTCTCCGACAGGACTTCGATTGGGGAAATGTCATTTTCTCCGACGAGGTAATTGTCTCCAGTAGCAACGATAGCCTTTCCCTAGTTTATCGTATAGATGGCCACCGATACCATGAACGCTTCGTGAGACAGGTCGAGTCGCGTGAGCGTCGCGTGTTGGGGTGGATGTCGTACAATGGGGCAGGACTTCTGGAACGCATCCACGGTCGGTTTACGGCAGAATTCTACGAACACATTTAGGCAAATGTAATGTTCCCTTCCGCCCGAGAACGATATCCAGAAGGAACACTTTCCTTTCACAAATATAATCACCCGGTACACACCGCCAACCGGATTCAAAGATGGTTTACGAGGAGGCGGTCGATTGGCCTCCAAAATCACCAGATATGAATCCGGTTGAAAATGTGTGGGCTAGAGTGACACGGATCCTACGCTCTAATTGGGCAGAACAACCACGCGTTCGGAGAGCTGACGAATTGTGGGACAGAGTACCAATGCGTGGGAGGAGATGACCATGAATTTAATCTGTTCCATAATCTTGTGGACTCCATGCTGCGCAGAATGAGGACAGTTGTTGACGCAGGTGGTTTGTGGACTAGATACTAGTCCCCACCACAGGACTTTTTTGTAAATATATTGACAAATTGTTTCTTTTTTTTTTTTGTTTATTTAATTATTTATTTATATTTGATATGCGTCCGGTTTTTTAGGATGTGAAACAAGTATTTTTGTTTATACAGGCTAAGTCTCGCCTATTAAGAGCCCACAAGTGGTGGGCAATACTATTTTTACAAGGTAGGCATAACAAAGTTTATGAACAAATTCCATTTCACATTTAAACTAATAAATAAATTAATTGATTAACTAGTGGACTTACTCGTGTTAATTATGTAAGATTTGTGCGGCTTACAGCTGTTTCAGTGCTTCACGTACCATTCTCAGAGCTTGGGCTGATTACCTGGTTGGGGTTTTTCCGAGGTTTTCCCCAATCGTAATGTGAATAAAGGTAATCTATGGCGAATCCTCGGCCTCATCTCGCCAAATATCATCTCGCTATCACCAATCTCATCGACGCTAAATAACCTAGTAGTTGATACAGCGTCGTTAAATAACGAACTAAAATTAAAAAATATATTAATAAAGGAAACAATAGTAAAAAAGTACTGGATATAATTTATTTAAATTTACGAAATGATATTAACAAGTAGTTAAGATATTTAAAAAATGTTACAATGTTACAGGTACACCCGAAATTAATGTGAAGACTGTGCCTGTTTCTTGCGACAGAGTTTGTCAATGTCCGGTGTCATAGAAGTCTTCTGTGTCCAAACAAGTTCGATATTTTGTTTTTGTAGCCGTTTACCTCGAAAAGGTCGTTTCACTGAGGTACACTGTACCAAAAGGCAGTGAGAGAAATTTAGCTTTTGAACTTAATATCAAAAGATCCTCCCTTAACTTAGCCCAACATTTGGAAAATGGTTTGCTTTTAAATTATGCCTGACAGTGGCTGTTCGAAACCATGTCTATAAGGACTTCATATCTGAAGCAGTGAGGGCTGCTGGTTTTGACATCATGGAAATGGATCTACAATTCACTCATATTTCTTTAGAATCGATTCTCGAGTGTCCCTTGGAAAGTATGAATTGATATTTTGAAGCAAATTGTCAATGTGTTCTTTCATTATTGCTATGAATGAGACATTTATTCTTATGTTATTTTCTTCTATAAAGTTTGAAGTTAATGAGAAACGTAAGATCCTTATTGTCGACGCTTTCTATATAGAACGCTATCTTTTTCTTCAGTGCGACAATTTCGTCCTCAGCATCGAATATAGTCTTCCGTTTACCTTGTATGTATGTGCTGAATTCATTTTTGAAAAATGTCTGCCAAGTAACATAATTTGTACAACCATTCCTGATCATTCAAATAATCTGCTAGCAAACTGTTCCGGTAATTCAAAAGTGAAGAAAATTCCGCTCGAAGTTCATGTAATCGGGACAACGCTTTACCGCGTGACAACCATCGCACTTCTGTGTGTAATATTACTAATAATGACTTGTATATACTACCCATATCTTCACACAAGATTTTAAGTAGCCTATACTGCGAAGGTCGTGCCTTGACAAAGTTGATCATTTTGACGGCGTTGTCTAGTACCTGCTTTAATAACGCTGGCATTTTTTTCGTTGCGAGGGCGTGTTGGTGTAGTACACAGTGACTACTTGTGCAATTTTTAAAACTTTCTTGATCCTTGCAATACCGCCAGCAACAGGACCTACCATGGCTTTTGCGCCGTCTGTGCACACTTCAATGCAATTGTCCCACGGTATCGAGTTTTCAATGAAGATCAGTTGGCTGTGGTACGCGGTGGAGAGCAGTGCTAGTCAGTTAGTAGCTGCGTCTTGTTGCGTACAGTGCTCACATTGTGTTTAACTTTCACTAGTGTTCAGATTATTTAAAATTTGTGCTGAAAGCAAGTTCTTAATTTTTGTGTGTTAATTACAATTATTATATTTATTTGAGTTACATTCTCTTCGTTTTTGGGCCGTCTGTAGACGGACCCATTGTGTTGTTTATTCAATATGACTTCTAATGAAAATTCGAGTGATTTCAGTGAAATTATAACTACTGCTCAGGTTCATTCAGACATCTATGACGCTGCTATAAATCCACAACTGGAGAAGAATGTCATTTCTTCGCATATTGATGAAGTTCACAACTCTTCTGGAACACGGCGTAAAGTCGGAAAAACATCCTCAGCTAGAGAAGCCGACATACATGAATTTAAATTCAAGTCAGTACATAGTAAAATGAAGGGAGTTCTTCCCCGAACTTCAGCTACTCGTTTGTATAAGAAAATGGGAACTACAGTTCCGGTGAAAACTAACAATGTTTTCCAACCACTATTAGAAGATCCAGAAATTGAAATAGATAATTCTATAAGTCAACAACCTACACCACAAATGGATTTTTCCACCACAGAAGAAAAATCTGCAAATTCCCAAAATGGAAGTCGGAAACATAAGCCACCACCCCCTATTGTGGTAACAAGTAAAGTTGATTACTTTAAGTTGCAACAAACTTTGAAGAACTCGCTTCAAATATTAGCAGAAGGAAAGTTTAGTCCTGTCGGTCTGAAACTATATGTTTCAACAAAAGATGATTTTGAGAAATTACAAGATTATTTGATTCTGCAAAAATATAATTTCTATACCTTTTCTTATAACATTTCAAAAGTATTGAAAGTTGTTCTAAAAGGACTTCCAAATGAATCCTCGTCTGAAGAAATCCTAACTGAACTTCGGAGTTTAAATTATTCTATTGAGTCAGTTCGACAATTAAGGAAAAAAGTCCAAGATGAAAACACAGGCTTAATGACATGGTTGCCTATGCCAATTTGGGTCCTGACAGTAAATCAATTACAAGACAAACCCGATATTCGTCAGTTACGCAGTCTTTGCCATCTTAGAGTGGAAATTGAAGATTACATCTCCCGGCAAGGGGCGATTCAATGTTACAAGTGTCAAGGGTTTGGCCACAAGGCTCATTCATGCCACATCCAACCACGATGTGTTAAATGTGGTGAGAACCATGAATCATATTCTTGTCAAAAACCTACTTCTATTCCTGCAAAATGTGCAAATTGCCAAGGGGATCATCCTGCTAATTTTAGACAGTGCCCAAAATACCAAGCTTACGTAAATGGAGTGAAAACCAGGAATCCTACCCATAAGAAGCAGCCAGATCTTTCTGCCCAGTCTTTTCCTCCACTTCCTGTCACTCAACAGGTTATTAAAGGATTCCGAAAGGTAAATATCGATAATAATACTCGACAGGCACCAGATCAATTTGCTGACAGTTCATCTTTCAGTCAATTTTTTCATGAATTGAGAGAATGGTGGAACTTTTTAAAAACATTCAATATCAGTTATTATTTAAGATGTTTACATCAAACCTTCTTGCAAGTGAAGCAACAAAATTATATTTTTAATAAAATATCAGTGTTCATTGATGGTGTTTCTAGTCTGTTTGGAAATGGAACAAAATAAACCCAGACAAAAGTTACACAAGCCACTAAAAATAGTGACCTGGAATGCCAATGGAGTGACTAGGGATAAAAATGTACTTGACGACTTTTTACATCAGCATGATATAGATGTGTTTTTAATCACAGAAACTCAATTAACACCTAATAAGAGACTCAGCGTTAAAAATTATACAGTGTATCGCTCTGATGGAAGTAATGGCCCTTTTGGTGGAACAGCTATCTTAATTAAAAATTGTATTAGACACTACAGAATACAATCACCCCAGCTTACACACATATCTATAACTTTAATTGAAATTCAGTACAATAACGAAACCATTTTAATTGGATCGATGTATTGCTCTCCAAATAAGCCTTTCTTAGTTTCAGAACTTGATGCAATGTCCTGTATATCAAATAATTTTATAATTGGCGGTGACTTCAACGCTAAGAACATTGAATGGAATTCACGCGTAACAACAACCAGAGGTCGCATACTCTCAAAACATGCTGACAAGCACGGCTATCAATCTTAGCTCCTAACAAACCTACTTTCTACCCTCAAAATGCAAATCATAAACCAGATGTACTTGATGGATTTCTTTTCAGATGTAATACTGTACCCTTGTTTATAGACACTTTACAAGAACTGTACTCTGATCATAACCCTGTTGTTTTAATCATTGAAAGAGCAACTACTGAGAGGCTATTTCCTCAAGCTTTCTTAAGCAGCATGGATTGGTCGTCCTATCGGGGATATATTTCACAATCAATTTCTGCTAATCCATTGATTACAACAAAAGAAGACATTGATGAAGGAATTAAAATCTTTGAAAATACTTTGAAAGCAGCAAAATATGCTTCACTAGAGAAAGAACCAATACAAAGTTATCTCCATCAAAACTCGAATTTACGTCTACTAAGAATGGCTAAACAGAGAGCTCGTAAGCGCTGGCAAAAAAACTAGATCACAAATTGACAAAAACGTATATAACATTATGAAAAATAGAGTGCACAAAATGGCACTAGAAATCAAAGTTTCGAAATTTGAAAAAGATGTTGCTGATGCAGGACAGTCAAATAAAATTTGGACAATCACCAAACGGTTAACCAAACATGATTCCTACTCTAAAAATCAACCTTTACATGGCAAAGATGGCCCAGTTTATAAGTCTTGTGAAAAAGCTGAACTGATAGCCGATTGTTTTGAGAACCAATTTAAACCTGCTAATGAATGTGACAGCTTAGTTGAACATTATCGCCATGTCGAGGAAACTGTCAGCACATTCCTACTATGTCCCGTATCCCAGTACATTTGTTTAACGAGCCCGTCAGAAGTCGAAACCATTATTAAACACCTTAAACCTAAAAAGGCGCCAGGTCCTGATAAAATTAACAACATGGAACTTAAAAACTTACCTAGAAAGGCACTTATGTATATTACCAAGCTTTTCAATCAGTGTATAGCTCATCGATATTTTCCAGATGCTTGGAAACTTGCATATATTACTGCCATTCCCAAACAAAAGAAAAATCCAAAGGTTCCAGCAAATCGCAGACCAATAAGTTTGATTAATGCCCTTGGCAAAGTATTTGAACGAATTCTTATGACCAGACTTCTACAAAGTGCACTAAACCTTATTCCACCCTATCAGGCTGCATATCAACAAGGTCTCTCCACAACACACCAACTGCTGCGTCTTGTTGAACAAACAACTATCGGTTTCAACAACAGAGCTACTACCGTAGCAATATTTCTCGATGTCAAAAGTGCATTTGACTCTGTGTGGCATAATGGTATAATTTATAAATTAATCCAATCAGAGGTTCCTGATGCACTGATTCATATTATTGCTGATTTTCTTCGGAACAGACGTTTCTGTGTTAAGGAAGACGGCTGTTTATCAAGACAAAAGAAAATTCAAGGAGGAGTTCCGCAAGGCTCAGTATTGGGCCCTTACTTATATTGTGCATATACTTCGGATCTTCCAGAAACTGACGTCACCAGGTTAGCCTTATATGCAGATGATACACTAGCATACACTACACATCGTAATGCCGATCTAGCCATTGGTCGACTTCAACGGCATGTCAACCTTATAGAAGAATGGTTCCAACATTGGCGCTTAACTATAAATACAATGAAGAGTCAAGTCATAGCCTTCAGTAGAACTCGAAGTGTACCACAAACTAAACTCACACTGTATGGTACTGCCCTTGAATTTCAGGATTCTGTTAAGTATCTTGGAATCCATTTGGATAGTCGTCTGTTATGGCATACCAACATTGCAAATACACGAGCAAAAACAATAGCAAGAATGGTACAACTGTATCCCCTTTTAAAAACACGTGCATTGTCAACATCTAAAAAAGTGACAATTTATAAATTTCTGATTAGATCAGTGCTTTTGTATGGTTCTACAGTATGGGGATACGCACCTAAGACAACATTAGATCCCATTCGAGTTGTACAAAATAAAGTATTACGTGTAATTCATAACAGCGGGTGGTACACAAGAAACGAAGAGATACATCAAGATCTAAAAGTGGAAAGTACCGTATCCCAGTTATCATTAGAAGATTCGCTGAAACATTTTATAAACAGGCACATTCCCACCAAAATGTGTATGTATCAAAACTAGGAACTTATAACCCTCAGTACTACACAAGACATCGTACACCTTTGTTCCTCCTCTCATAGTTATCTGTCAAATTTGTTTTCACGCTGTTCATCCTGGTTATGACGGGAGTGCAGCATCATAAATGAACTACCTCTCAGCAATAAGTAAAAGTAATTAGGAACAGTCGGAAGATCACCCAAGATTTCGATACTGTATCCAAAAGTTGACGAATTAAAAAAAAAAAAATCAATGAAGAAGGAAAAAATTCAGTATCGCTTGTAGAGGATGGCAATGACTGCAGAACAAAATATTTCATGAAAAAAACTTGAAAATTCATATCGCACAAACATTATTAACATAGCTAATCCGGCAAACACGGTGGATTTGTCAAGTTGTAACGAAAATTTCGTTTAAGTGATACGGAAAATCATGATATTTTTTACGTCTTTTCATATATTCTGGATTCGATTATGCACAGTGTTATTTGATAAGAGCACACTGGAAACCAAGTTTTGCAGTTTTCTCGTCCACCATGCACTTCACTACCTTCACTAATAGTGGTTTCATAAGAGTTTCAGCAAGGGTGAGGTTTACCAGAGCAGTGTATATTGGAGAGTACCGCATTCTTTTGATCCGACAAATGCCGACGCGGCGGCCATATTTACTCCTGCGGAGACTCAGTACACCGCAAGACTTGCGTAGGAACATAGGTTTCTAGTGTGATATTCCATCGTTATCATGAAGAATGCCGTGTTCTCGTGCAGTTAATCAATGTGTAATCAATTGCTGTTGTACTGAATTATCATTACAGCTTATTGTCTATGCGGGTGACATGAATATATTAGGAGAAAATACACAAACTATTAGGGAAAACACAGGAACTTTACTGAAGCAAGTAAAGCGATAGGTTTGGAAGTAAATCCCGAAAAGACAAAGTATATGATTATGTCTCGTGACCAGAATATTATATGAAATGGAAATATAAAAATTAGAAATTTATCCTTCAAAGAAGTACAAAAATTAATATATCTTGGAGCAACAGTAACAAATATAAATGACACTCGAGAGGAAATAAAACGCAAAATAAATATGGGAAATGCTTGGTATTATTCGGTTGAGACGATTTTGTCATCTGGTCTGCTATCAAAAAATCTGAAAATTAGAATTTATAAAACAGTTATATTACCGGTTGTTCTGTATGGTTGTGAAACTTGAACTCTCACTTTGAGAGAGGAACAGAGGTTAAGAGTGCTTGAGAATAAGGTTCTTAGGAAAATATTTGGGGCTAAGAGGGATGAAGTTACAGGAGAATGGAGAAAGTTACACAACGCAGAACTGCACGCATTGTAATCTTCACATAACCTAATTTGGAACATTAAATCCAGACGTTTGAGACGAGCAGGGCATGTAGCACGTATGGGCGAATCCAGAAATACATATAGAGTATTGTTGGGAAGCCGGAGGGAAAAAGACCTTTGAGGAGGTCGAGACGTAGATGGGAGGATAATATTAAAATGGATTTGAGGTTGGTGGGATATGATGGTAGAGACTGTATTAATCTTGCTCAAGATAGGGACCGATGACGAGCTTATGTGAGGGCGGCAATGAATCTCCGGGTTCCTTAAAAGCAATAAGTAAGTATAATTACTTAATATTTATAATTGAAAATATCAAGGTGGAGAAAAGCGGACGTTGGAAACTGGTATAATGCTGGTAATAAAAACAGTTCTTGAGTTTCAAGAAAATTGTCTTAATAAAGGGAACTTCAAATATCTTATGCTAGATAGATTCACTCAGGATGTGTTAGAAAATTTATTTTCTACTTTCCGTTCCTTAAATCCAATCCCGGATGCAATAGAATTCAAAAACTGCATTACGATTCATCAGATTTCTTTAAAGAGAGAGAGAGAGAGAAGCATGAAAATTACGCAGTTTGCGATTCTGAACAATTAGTTGAGTTTCTAGGTACAGATGTAAGTAAACCCGAATCAGAAAGTCTAATGAAGATGAATGTGAGCAAAATAAATTGATATAGGCTAAATTTTAATTTAACTGAAAATGGAAATATTGACTTGAGCGAACAACAAGCTCTTTACTATTTGTTGGGATCAGTTTTGTTCAAAATAAAACAAAATAAGTTATACAATATTTGTGAAAACTGTATTTCATATCTAATAACTGATAACGTGGATGAATCTATAAATTTTATTAGCACATTAGTGACTCTCAAGTCGTACATGGAAATGTTACGTATACCCTTGTAAATTCGTGTTAGATATAATTCTAAATGCAGAAAAATGTGAAACGTTGGTAGAAAATGTATTGACACTAAAGGATTTGAAGTCTTTATTCATTAACACTTCAACTCATACGTTCTCAATTCGTTATAATATTTTTGAAAAAGTGTTATCACTATTTTAGGACTAGAATATATTTATTGTTAAGAAAATTGTCTGTTATAGCAAATGCACGACAACAATTTGCTAAATGTGGCGATCTAAATGTTGGTGTGATAATTGCACTAGAAAATTGCCGATGTTATCCATATTGAAATGGACATAACATAAATAATAAAGTGTTATCTCTCATGAGTCATTTCACTAGGACAATAATGTTTATTAATTCTTGTCTCCTGTGTTCAATAAATTACAACAATATGTATGATATCGCCTTTAATCACCATCGTTCTAGCATTACTGCTTACGCGTCTGTGCCGAGCAAGGAGTAAATATGGCTGCCGCCGTCGAGAATGCGGTACTCTCTAATATACACTGCTCTGAGGTTTACCAGCAAGAGCCTGGTCATGACTAACCAAGTACGACGTTTTCAGTGCTTTCTCGTTGTTTGTTTTTACACTAGGTGAAATTTTGTCTGAACTGCATGGACTTCGTCACTTTTTCTTTCGAAGTAGTCTGCAGTTTTATTTGTGAATTTTTGAATTGAGAAATGCCGTCTAAGCTTGGCAGGGAACATGGAACTATTGGGAAAAACTTTGTTACATATCACACACTACGTTCATCAGCAAACTCAGTGAATCCCATGTCAAAATATAAATCACAATATTTTCGTTTGTTTCTTTCAATACCTCTACACTAGGCATCGTAAACTCTGAGACAGGATCATGTTCAACATATTCCGAACTCAATTCCCAGAAATTTGCACTATCTTCATCGAAAGTAAGGTTATAGCTGTTGTTATCTCCCTTTGACTGAGCACTGGTTGATGGCTAATGACTCTTAGGTCTTAGGGAGCCCGTCTTAAGCCACAGTTCCGGTTCAACAAAAGTTTAGCTAACACATCTGTTATCAAATTAACATGCAGATATACAGTATATATATATTTTTTTTGAGGTAACATAACAGTCAATAGATTGTAGATTCCACGTACCACGAATAACAAACGCTGCCTGCCCAGTATATAAAAAATTAAATAAATTTCGAGAATCATTGAGTACTTGGCAAGCAAGAAAGATCGAGATAGTTCCAGTGACGAGTAGATCCAATATTAATGCTTCCATGTAGCAAGAAGAACGCAAACTACTTTCTCAGAAAGTATTTTTTGCTTGATGGAAGTAGTTTCCCTTTTCCCGATAGACAAGATGGAAGCAGCAATTTTTGTCATCTTCATAACTTCCGCGGACGGAGCCCCTGAGAATCATTGCTCCGCGGAGCACACTTTGGGAACTGCTGGTCTACGGTATATAGTGTTTGTGTTACAATATTCACTCTTTAAACACTCTGAACGATCTGTCTGTTTTAAATCTCGTACATGAATTATTTTCTCGGAAGATTAATAGTTCTGTTCCCCATTATAACTAACTAGAAGAATATACGCAATCTTTTGAATATACGCTCACGGAAATACCCGATTCGAACTTAGTCTCTCAGATGCCGGCCACTTTCATTTTGACCAACTGTACAGTATACTGGACACTGGCTGTAGTATTATAATAGGTTGCTTATGATTGGATAATTTGAACATGATATGACAGTGAGTTTGACGTATGTCTTTATGCTTTTTAGAAAATCGAAGCTCGTCTCCAAAATTCTCCAGTTGATTGGAAATTCTTCAAAGGAAGGTCGGTATTGAGAAATATTAACAAATAGCCTATGAAGATTTATTTATAATATGAACATTTTTACGAAATATTATGAAATATGAAGAAAAAAATCGATTATACTCATGGTTGAAGGTAAAAATATTTTTTCCCTATATTTGGCGACTAATGGTGTAAAATATGAAATTTAATATTTTTTTCGGCTCGCTATTTATAAAACAACATCATTCATAAATTGAATGAAACGATCCATGTACCTAGTGGTCAATAAATTCTATCAATAGAGACGAAATCTAGCATGTGTCTAAAAATATTTTCAGAAGATACGAAATATACATTAGATAAGATGGTCGACAATTTCAGCACTTACAAGGTAAGCTAATGAATTCCATCTGTAGCTAAAGTAATGTATAACTTGCGAGATTTTACTGACGAACTGGATCACTACTTAGTGGACTCTTTACTTTCCCATGTCACTTTTCGAATGGCACCGTACTAAGCGAAACTTGTTTTCAAACGTACTCCCTTTGTAAAACTTTGGTGATCGCTGTTCATGTATGTAGCAAGTGTTGTATGTAGTTCCTCAACCAATAGTTTTTCTGTTGATTCATTCTGTCGTTTCTACTCTACATATTTTGCTATTGGTAGTTCCTTGTGAAACTTCATACATATCTCAAGAAACTGTGGAAGAATGTTCTTGTAATGTTTTTGACGTGATTTACTGTTGTATTAAATAAATTCCTTTTTAATACCTCTCCTTTATCAGAAGTTATTTATTCTGTACTATTCAATTGTGATCATTTTTCTTCAAATAATTCATGTTTTCACTCAGAATGTAGGCCTCTATCTCATTATAGACGATATAATATAGTATATTGGTGACTTTATGTTACTGGTAACAGAAAATGACGGTAGTAACAATGCTGTATTTTATGTCAATTTCAATCAATGTCTAGGTTTACCTGCCTTACCAGGGCTATAGCCCTGGTAATATACACTGTTGCTCGAATCTACGTAAAGATTAATTAATCTGTAGGAGCAACTGTATGTAGCAACAGTGCACATTACTGTACAGATTACTGTGCATATTACTGTGGCATCCCGGCCACCAAGTCACTCAACTGAGTGCGCTCCTTGTATAATGGCAGTTGACTTAATATAAATATCAACATACATGTCGAACTTGGAGTCAGGCCACAAAGGGAAAAACACTGGAGGAGAGGGATTCGATCCGGTGCTGTGGATTGAACTTCGGCGTAGCTCAATGGTTAGAGCGCTTGGTACGTAGAACCAACGACCCAGGTTCGATCCCTGGCGCCGGAGCGAATTTTTCTCCTCTAATATAAATAATTCTAAATAAATAGTTCAATAATGGAATTTTTTTGCGTATGTTATATAATACCTATATGCATTGGCGCATACCCAGGTTGGAAACCATCTTTTTAGGGTAAGCGCAATAAGCCTATAAGATGCATTGCAACAGAATATGAAAAAGACACGAACAGAAAAATTGGATCTGTCTAGCAAACATGTTCCCATCTGAATAATTTCGAGGGAAAAATTGTTCCGGAGCCGGGTATCGAACCCGGGACCTTTGGATAAACGTACCAATGCTCTACCAACTGAGCTAACAGGGAACTATACCGGACACCGATCCAATTTTTCCCTCTATATCCACAGACCTCAAAGTGGGCTGACAACCTTCAAGCAACCAACATTGAGTGCACACTAACTCTGTGTGACTTAAATTGTGGTTTTCTATTAACGAGTCCACATCTGTGGAGTAACGGTCAGCGCGTCTGGCCGCGAAACCAGGTGGCCCGGGTTCGAATCCCGGTCGGGACAAGTTACCTGGTTGAGGTTTTTTCCGGGGTTTTCCCTCAACCCAATACGAGCAAATGCTGGGTAACTTTCGGTGCTGGACCCCGGACTCATTTCACCGTCATTATCACCATTTCATTCAGACGCTAAATAATCTAGATGTTGATACAGCGTTGTAAAATAACCCAATAAAATAAAATAAATTCTATTAACGAACAGTGACGTGTATTATGCAAATCAAGCTTTCAGGTATAATTCCCTGTAAAGTTGATCATTCAAATCAACTTTGCAGGGAGTTATACCTGAAAGCTTGATTTGCATGTTCCCATCTACTCATATTACTCAGGAAAATGTCTGATGAGTGATGAAAGACCAGTAGCAATCCCCCCACACACAGTTCGTTAGTAACAACAATAGTAGTAGTGGTAGGGGGCGGTGGTGGTGGTGGTGGTGGTGGTGGTGGTGGTGGTGGTCCGTTGTCAAATATTTTTATACAAATGTGAAGAGAAGATATGTGGTGCTGCAAAGTTTGGTTTCAGCATTCTTGATACAGAAAAGTGGTTTTCGGCATGGAATTTGTCAGTCTTTGTGTGCAGGAATATGTCCTAAGCTTGGATTGATTTTGCCATATTCATTGGAGCTTCTAGTTAGTTTATCCGATAATGAAACACATAAAATAGATGATACAGTACAGCCTCGATCATCCGTTTTAATGTAAGGAACCTAGTGAACGGATAATGAAAAAAACGGATAGTCCATATTTTCAATTTTAATGGATTTAAATCTCTCTCTCACAAAGATGCTTTTGAAAGTCACTCTTTTTTCTACTCTTTTCCGCAATTAATGTCCTTTTTATATTCAATCTAAGTTTGCTAATTATTAATAAATATTCGAGCAAGAGAATGCGAAGTAGGCTATAATTTTTATGAAAATCTAAAGGGATTGAAAGTATTTAAACTTGACACAGAAGCGAGCGAAAGTAACGCATTCAGCGAAGTTACACTGATCGTGGTAGGCATGATTTAAAAAGTAGAAAAGAGCAGTGTAAGCCATTACTGTATACTACTTAAAAAGACGCAGTTTCTTTTTGGTGACGGATAATCCACAAACGGTTAATTGACATATGGATAATTGAGGTTCTACCGTATTTTTTGTGTGATTTTTTTTTATTGCGTGGAATAAATTGACAAATGAAATGGTATAGTTCTTGTACTTTTTGAGAACGAAATTAACTACATTTATGCGTCTGGTTGCAACTTTCGCCAAAAATCTAACATCTCCACAATAGAATAATGATAAAAAAATATAACACGTGACGTTTTGCAGCTGGCTACAATAATTTCGGGTCCCTCTTTCTTAAAGGATTATTAACAGTTTCTATTGTCTGCGCATTTAGAACTGGCGCACAAACGTACAAAAGTACAAACCATGAAAGAGTCGCTGAACTGAAGCACTGGTAATCTCGGCTGTCTCAGCTGACTTTAGTTGAGGAGAATGATCCAGGAATGGGGCAAACGCGTGGCAAATGCAGTCCATTGCTTGACCTTGAGCCGCCAGCCAGTTCGATATGCACAGACAATAGTTGTGAGGTCCTTTGCTGCTCGTGGGCCAATGTCTACAGAAGCTATTATTAGGTTTACAACTTCCCCATCAGTGGTCTGATTTCACAGTACTGCTGATTATTATTTGACAGAAAATGAATAATCCTAGAATATCATTATAGACCAACAGTATCTTAAAAAAAGACTATTGTAAAGAAAACCCATTGAGAATGATTAGAATATATGGATTACGAATAGCTATTTTAGATGAATTTATTCAAAATTAATTAGAGGCCTACATGCTTCTACTTAATCCGTACAGTTCGCGAGTGACGTAAAAATACTTACTTTTCGAGATTTGAAAGAATGTCTTTCCTGCGCAATTCAGAAAACAAAAGTTTATCTTATTTGGGCCAGTAGTAGGCCTAAATGGTTCAATACTTATACTGGATATGCCTCTTGAATGATATTTCAATAATAAACTTTTTTTTTTGTTTAGTCAACTGTCCGAAGACAGTCTGAACCTCACAAGTGATACCAACAAGGCACCACTTATGAGGCAACCAGGCCAAGAGTTAATGGGGTAGGGCGGTCAGCTCCTTTCCCCATAAATAAACTATAAACGGAAATATTATTTGCAACATCGTAAAAGAGCTCAGTTCTTGCGAAACACCTATGAGATCGTGATACCGATTCTTTTCATAACGCATGAGGTTTGGACATCTGATTATTATAATAAATGTAAATATAATTCTAAACTCATAAAACAGTTGAAATGGAATATTGAGTTGTTTTTTAAACCACATAACTAATCGACAATTTTTCTGTTGCAGGTTTTGTTGCGGTCATTTGACTGTAGACCCTGCCCTGCATGTCAAATCTCTCCTGCTGAAGCACCAGTATGGCTTCTAACACCGCAGTCTTCTCAGTGCAGGGAATGACGTGCAAATCATGCACGTCAACAATAGAATCTAACATCGGACAACTCGAAGATGTCACAAACATTGAAGTGTCACTAGAGAATGCCGAGGCTTACGTAACATTTGCGCCAAACTCAAAAATGTCTCCAGAAACACTAGCAGCGAAAATATCTGACATGGGCTTTGAGGCGTCTATTAAACGGCCAAATGAAACCAAAGAAGCAACTTTCTACTTCAAACGTGAGTGGCATTTGTTGCATACATAAAAATTTAATTTTCTGCACTATATGGAGTGGAAGTGAAATAATCCTGCAGGTTGAAAGAAGTGTTAGAGTACACTTAAATTAATAGAAAACCTTTATTACGTTTTGTGATTAAATGGACGGTTAATTTGAAAATTAAGTTGGAATTTTCAGCACTTCGGCAACATCGCCGCTAACACACTGCTCTTTCTTCTCATAATATAGATGTGAAAGGTCAACGAATTCAAGTCTGTCTTCCTAGGTGAAGTACCTTCCAGCTCTCTCTGGCCACGATGTTGTTGTTTGTTCGCATCGTTCAGTGGCTTGAAATTAGTGGTTTTTTAATTAAATGTACACGAAAACCGTCCACGCTATTAAAATACGCCAGAGGGATAAATGGATTATCTATCGATATATACAAAAATCATGATCCTACTTTCAATAATTACCGAATAAGATGTTAAACATTTGGGAAAAAAAAAAACATTTATTTCTGAGAAAACTATGAATTTTTTTCACAGAAATGGTATTACACTTTTTTGTTACATACAACATGAGCTGAACAGCTGTAAAAATCTGCAGGATTATTTCTCTTCCACTCTGTATAAGACATTAATAAGTGCAAGAAGTAAGAGACAAGTAACAATAAGAAGAGTAATAATAATGAATAATGACAATCTTGCATAATGATTTTATGTAATTTAACTGAATTTAATGAAAATCTGCAGTGTCAACATTCAGGTTACTTACATGCCATGATTGCTTCAATAAATCTTTATACACAGAATTGCTATTGCAGAATCCCTTATATGTCCTTTTTGTAATCTTAATGAAGGTATGCATCAAAATCATATTCGTCATTGTCCAGCTTCTACTCAATTGCCCAATCTTCTTGCTAAGTACTGATGTACTTGGATTCCTTGATTCTCAGAGAACTTTTGTTTTTCTTCCGTTATCATTTTAAAGCACAGCTATACCGATATTTATACCTATTATCTTTATTTCTTTATCTCTATCTTTAATGATTTTCTGGACTTTTATTATCATCATATTTACTACTACTACTACTACTATCACCACCACCACTTCCGCAAATTTGTGTTGTTATCATTGATGGTGGCCATGGTAGTATTGCTCCTAGCCCAAGTACTATTGTTGCCATATTTTTTTAATTTTATTATTATTATTATTATTATTATTATTATTATATTACATAATTAACTGGAAAATCTGAAAGTGATACCAGTCTTGAACTGCAATCAAGACTTCCAGAAAAATTGGCAGGAACCATCTTAACAAGATGCCTAGAACACGGATCCTGAAGCCATCATGTAATATCAACCACGTGGCAAAAGATCTTTGGGTCGACTGAGGAAGAGATGTATTGAGTACACCAGTGTTTCGTTCAGACTGAAAGTTCAAGAACTAACACGCGAAAGGAGGAGGAGGAGGATGATGATGATGATGATGGTGATGATGATTAACAAAACAAAGAGGTTGATATTTAAGTCGCTACTGGAAAGTGTCATTAAATGGCTTTCTGGAGAAGATCATCTAGAAAATCACGGCTAAAACGATCAGGGATATCGAGATAAGAAGAATTTATGAAAGTTGAAGAGAGCATAATAGAGGAAAATGAAAGAAGACGATTCAAGTGATATGGTTATTTATGCAGAATGAAAGAGACACGTATACCTAAAATGATTAATGAATGGAAACTGGAAGAAAGAAGAAAAAAAAAGAGGACGATCCCAGACTTCTTGGAAACAAATATACAGCAATACAGCAGTCTATGAGGAATGTTGGGGTCAAGATAGAAATCGATGGAGGGTAGTAATAAATGGAAGGAAAGAGTAAAGCGTGGCTGTAATGTCATCTTGTCCTGGCGGGAGAAGAAATTCTGTAATGAGGAATGTTCTCAATTAATGTTAATATTATTATTATTATTATTATTATTATTATTATTATTATTATTATTATTATTATTATTATTATTATAAGGTAGACTATACCAATTATGGTTGGCTGGTAGCTAGTAGTTGAGCAATTGACGATGCTATCATTCTCTCTCTTGCACTTCAATATTTAGTAGGATTGGAAAATTGAGTAAATGTTGGACAGTAAAAATGATTTTGATCCATATCTTGATTAAGATTACAGAAAGGGCATGTAGGAGATTCTGCAGTAGCTACCATTTCGGTGTAAATGTTTAAGCAATCATACATGATCTGTAAGTAATCTAAATCTTGCAACGCAGATTTTCATGGAAGTTCAGTTATTAAATTAGGCTAAAAGTATAGACGACAAAACTCACGTATATGTCAAAAGAAATAATTATTAAGCTTGAAGGTAGCGAAGTTCCAATGAATTGTTTTGACGACATTTTCACAGCAAAACATTATTATTTGAAAGTATACTTAATAATGCTAGGTGTACGTTTAAATAATTATTTTTTGTATGAAAATGTATAATATTGGCTCTAATGTTAATTAAATAGTGCTCCGAAAATACGAAAAACAACACGTAGTATTATTTATTTCACGATTCATAATTTATTGCTTTTCTATATAATAAAGGTTATTCACATTTAATTAAATCACTAAGGCTGTCGCACATTAAAACCAACAAGGCCGCAGCAACTCATTGCTTACTTCTTAAAGCTTGGTTGATAGCAGGCTCAAAAATGAAAATGTTTATACTTACGACATGAGCGAGGTTTTATCTGCAGTGAAATGAAGGACGTCGTCGTGTCGTGCAGAAACTTCCTGCTTCAGCCAGACGATGAGTATAACAGTTATATTTCGCACGTAAATCTTGATTTATTCCAAGAACACAGCTGCATAACATTTGAGAGTCATTTGAAGGGTGACATATTCTGATTGGCTAATAATAATAATATTGGGTTGGTGCATAAGTTCGTAGCGTTTTTCGTTGCTATTCACTGGTCAACATATTTTAACAAGTTGCATGTATCGGAAGTAAAACCAATCAATTACATTTTAATTTGACTTCCTAAATTCGAAAATGATAACGAAAATGCTTAGTTGGTTCTTGTTTTCAAAATATTTTTAACTTTATAATAAATTATAATTTATTTTCTCATTCGCCACCACAAGTGAGTGTTTTTTTCATACCTCCGAGGTCAAGGTAGCTGATTCTTATGGAAATTGATGTCCTGATTCCGAAAATGTCATTGGATGTTTTCTATCGGATCTAATTCAAAAGATATTCAAGAAAAGATATTCAATAAAAACCAAAATTCTAGAAATTTTAAATATTATGTCATATTAAGTACATACCGTACTTTACATACGTGGTTTTTAACCTTTCTTCTGTACCGTATTTTACTTCTGGGGCATCTCTTATTACTGAACAGCAATAATCAGTAATCATCGTAGTGCTCCATTTACCCTGATATCTTCTTTCTAGAGTAGCGATGTCGTAGTGAAAACGTTCCCCATGTTCATCACTTACTTTTCCGAGATTTTCAGGGAAGAAGTCTAGGCGGAAGTGGAGAAAATGCATTTGAAGAAACATGTTGCACCCATTCTACTGTTTGCCATCAGCATATTGTCCACTAGTTCCCTGTAATTTGTTGCGTTGTTGTTTCCAGGAAAATTATGTACAACTAACTGGAATGATTTCAAGCGATTTTCTCTTTGCCTGTTAGAAGTTCATGAAAATGTTCATCAAGCTTAACTTTCTAATTTGTGGACCTATGAAGATTCCCTCTTTGATTTTAGAATCACTGAGTCGTGGAAATTTTTTATGAAAGAGGTACCTAAAATTTTCTCCATCTCTATTCATACCCTTTGCATAGCTTTTCATAAGTCCCAGTTTAATATGCAACGCTGATAATATTATTTTGGTCTCATCTATCAGTGGCATACGAATAACATTTTTAATGCCTGGTTCTAACTTCTGTCCAAGGGGCCACAACTTAGTTACATAGGGTGCTATTCATAGACATTTCGCTAGCCCGCGCTACGAGCGTGCTAAACTAGCCCCGGCTATCGACTGGTTACTTGTATGGGATTCATATCATAACATATCGCTAACACTGGTTTATGAATACGGAAAACGTTCGCTGATTATCCACCGGTAGCCCGCGCTAAGAATGTCTATGAATAGGGCCCTATGTGTTTATCTCTTGCACGACTATCCCACTCACTCCCCCCCCCCCCCAAAAAAAAACAGTATTTTGTGTAACTCTGCTGAAGACATAATATTAATGCAACTACTTTCAATCTGAACACACACCACTTGCACTTATCATAATTCAGACAGTTAATTAATACCTTAATGTTATCTATCATATGTCTCTTTCATGGATACTGAATGTCCGACTGAAATACTTGGTCATTTATTGCCATTTACAGTAATACTGCTTTAAGACTGGTTTTGGATGAATCCATAAAAAGGCGCAGAACTCAGCGTAGTTGATATTCAAGAAGAGAGTAAGAAATGTTCAAAGTCAGTGGACTTAAACTTCTCTATAAATATTATATTAATTATATTTGATTATATTAGTTGTAATGAAAATGTGAATTATGCGAAAAGCCGAAACAAGAAAAACAAAGGTTTCATTAGGGCCATAGCCAGGTCGAGTGTCTGGGGGTGGGCAAACATTTCAGTGCTCTTACATGTAAGCCGAAATTATAAAATGAGCCATTATTATTATTATTATTATTATTATTATTATTATTAGTCTATTACTATTATTATTATTATTATTATTATTATTAGTCTATTATCATTATTATTATTAATCTGTATTCTTATTTTATACTTTACATTAAGTATAATTATTATTTATTGTGTGAAAATACTTACAAAATAGGCCTATCTAAAAGGAAAATATTTGACAAACTATATTCTGCACACTTCAGTAACTATAACTGTTAACGCCCTAACTTTTCTTCGCCAGATGTTTTTAAAACTCTGTCCACGTTCAAAGTTCGTGTGTCGTGTCTTTCAGATGCTAGAAACAATAAGTCTGGCGTTAATGCAACATGGGAAGTCTCTGCGGACTATTAATTGAAGTGAACGTCAGAAATGTTGATTCACATGTTGCAGTGCTGCATTCAATTGTTACCGCTGATGCACACGATTTATGTGTTTCCTTAAAAGCATCATGACATGCAAAGAGAATTCCAAGTTTATCCCTTTTGGTCTTAAAGACACAAATTTCTTGTCCACGTCAAAAGTGATTTTTATATATTGATGTGATTTTGTAAGAGGATTTATTGGTCCACCACTGTGGAGTAACTGTTAGCGCGTCTGACCGTGAACGAACATGCCCGGGTTGAAATCCTGGTTGGGACAAGTTGGGGGTTTTCCCTCAATCAACTGAAGCAGAATTGCTGGGTAACTTTCGGCTCCGTCTCACTTCCCATCATTAATTCACATATTATCATTATCCATACCATAACCAGAGTTAAGTTCACGGTGCGGCGTGCTGTACTTGTATAAGAGCGCGGCCATTCGGCTACCTAATCATTCACAGAACAGGAGTGGTAAGCGCAATAAGTCTCAGGGTGCAGTGCAAACCTTCGGGTTCCTCCTCCCTACAAAGAAAAAAACAAGATTTATTGAAGTTAATAGTTCATATGACTGGTACATCACATCGAATTTTCACACTAAAACAAAATTGAAAATCACTTATCCAGTTTTTCCAGATTATCCAACGTTTTTATGTCAAATTCCTCCACACTCGATATTGTTTTCAGCAGTTCTTTGCTATTAGAAAATCGTTCATTCACTTGGGATACGACGAAATCGAAAACAAATTAATAAAACACACCATTTTGAATCTTGCGTACACTATTTTTAACACTTGAATATAAGTAATTGATTAACTAGCGGACTTACTACGTGTTAATTATGTAAGTCTGTGCGGCTTATATAATTAACACAGTAAGTCCGCTAGTTAATAAATTACTTAAAACACACCCTTTAATTGTTGGCATAGGCTTCCGCGGCTGCTGTTCATGGGTTGTGAGATGAAGCTGCGCATTTCACTGTGAGTTGGCAATCTATGTGGTATAGGAAGGTCTATCTTTTCCGCACTTTTGATTTGCCTTCTCCTCGACCCACCATTTTCAGATCCTATTGGAAGAACTAGAAGTTCTTGACTTTGGTTCAGAATTGAATCACATGCTGACATTGCTTAAAATAGTTTTCCGGTTCTGCAAAGCAGCATCACCTGGGTGTAGAAGTTCCAAGATTCTTTTGCACAAAACAAGACAGAAACGCATTCTGGGGATCACCATTAAAGTTCTCAGTCCTTTGCTGTTGGCAATGTCTTCACCATTTAGGTTATCCTGCTTCATGCATCCAGCACCCTTATAATTTCATTGTAGTGTACCAGAATTACTTTGGTTATGTCTAGATGACCAGATTATCGCTATTCCAAAATACGGACTGTCATATTCCCTTCATATAAAGCAGCTACTTTTCCATGATCGAAAAACTCGTGCATCATAATTAATTGGTAAAAAAAATGGTCGGATAAGAGTGTTATTTCAGATACAGTCCTGACAACAACTAATGGAGGCTATGGTTGTAGCAGTGTACATATGGTATATTTCTTTTAGTGTTTTCTGTATGCGAATAGACACGCCTCCTGAGTTCCGCTCGTGACATTGACGCCATTATAACATTGACTGAGAAGATGAGATGTATCCATTCCATTCTCTTCCAGAAATTTTAGTGTTGCTTCCGTGAAAGTTTTGGCATCTAGTTTCTTTGTTGTTATCACATATTGTAATGCTCTCTCTATTTTTATCTCTCGTTTCATCTTCTATGAGCGTAAAATAGGGAATATCGATGTTTCTTATAATCACTATGCACTCAGAGACAATTGCCGTTTCTTGTATGATCTGATTTTGAATTTCAGGAGACTCTTGGAATATGAACTGTATATTAAGGAAGGATTTTTTTTCGTTGTATATCCAAAATATTTGGCGAAAAATCTCTCTCGGTTGCTTCCTCAATTATGTAATTGCGCCATAGAGCAAGTTCATTGGCTATCAAAAACTGAATAACCTCGATTATTAATTTCATTGTAATAGCGATGTTTTTGGAGAATAGTTTCATGTACCGGTACCATACTTGAAACATAATAATTAGGGCCTATGTGCATTTAGAAATACGCAGTTTTCTTTCTTCTCACATCATTATTTTCTGCGCCTGAGTTTCACATTTTTTATGCTTCGGAAATCCCCTTTCAAAATCCTACGCATTCTTCCAATCCCTAATTGCAGATTTCGTGTATGCCATATAATATATGGCATATTATTATATGTATATAGCATTATGAATATAATGTAATGTATATAATATAATAATATTAGTATTTATATAATATTATTTTGTCTCATCCAGATTAAGCTGAATACCGGTACATGCATAATAGGACGAGGCGTCTTTTGAACTAGAGTAGGCCTTCTGTAATCATTGAAATTACACAGAATGTTTTGGAGTGTCGAATGTCTGCATTGTGACTGATAAAACATTTAACGACCTTGCTTTTGTACTTTTAACACTTACTGGCCTCTATTCTGTTATGATGTGAGAATATTTGAAAATGAATATTCGATATTTTTAGAACTAAAATAAGGTTTCCAATTTTTATGAGGTGAACGTTTTAGCGTGTATAATTCAAATCTCGATGCTAGGTACCCTTCTCTGGGTACGAGTCTAGTTTCATAACACCAAAATTTGAGTAAACAAGTTCGAATCACTTTATCATTTTCTTTTGTAATCAATTTGTTCGAAGTAAATAAAGAAAGAAGGGCATCAAGGAGTGTTATCTCCTGTGTTTCAGTTGTTTGTTTACATAAACTATCACACGCGTTACCACTGTGATATTCATTAAAAAACTGCTGTGCGGAACTCTTTGTGGAAACAATTGTGTATCGAAATCTTGTCAAAAGTGTGTCATTATTAACGAAGTCGTCCGACCGTGGATGGATATATAGTAGGTGTTATAAATTAGAAAATAAAAATAAAAATATTTATTTCTGTTTTTGTTATTAATTTATTTCGTTTTGAAACAGATGGAGCAAAGTCACAGACGGATGCAGACGTGCTGAAACAGAAGTTGACGGACTTCAAAGGTGTGGAGAATTTCAGCATTTCACCTAGCCTAGACTTTGTCACTATAACTATGGACGGACTGCAACCAGACGAAGTTCGGTAAGTTAGTTGACGTTTATAACGCATGAATTAACATTGTGATTGAGTAAATCTCAAATTGCATTTTTTGCTTGTAATTAGAACTAGGACATATTTAGTTCAAAGACGGAAATAACGTTCCCTTGTGAATGCAGACTTCATCATATGTTGTACGTCAGGACTACGATTTATATGTACTAAATATGTTATATATTTTTTTTGGTAGGTTATTTTACGACGCTTTATCAACATCTTTGGTTATTTAGCGTCTGAATGAGATGAAGGTGATAATGCCGGTGAAATGAGTCCGGGGTCCAGCACCGAAAGTTACCCAGCATTTGCTCAATTTGGGTTGAGGGAAAACCCCGGAGAAAACCTCAACCAGGTAACTTGTCCCGACCGGGAATCGAACCCGGGCCACCTGGTTTCGCGGCCAAACGCGCTGACCGTTAAATATGTTATATACATACAGAAGGAACCGTAAGTAATGCCATTAATTTTAGGGAGATATTTCTTGAAATGTTTCAAACAAAAAGGTTTAATAAAATTTTCTCGTTTTTCCTTTCCTTTCGAGATAATAATTGTTTCATATGAAACATTTCATAGCGTACAAATCTAGTCTTTCAGGTAAGGCTCCCTGTAAAGCAGATTTGAATAATTTCATAGCATGTTTTGGGAAAGCCATTGATTGAATTTCCAATATGATCAGTCAGTTTAAGAGAGCAGTGTATTATGGTAGTAAATAATTGAAAGAATTTTAGTTTTGTTTCTTAAATGTGCAGAAATTTGATCCGAACAAATGTAACATTGAAAAATTCCTTTGCAGAACGAAAAGTTACATTTGTTCGGATCAAATTTCTGCACATTTGAAGGACAAAACTAAAATTCTTTCAATCATGCATTATCATAATACACTGCTCTCTTAAATTAACTGAGCATATTGATAATCCAGTCCATGGCTTTCCGAAAATACGCTATGGAATGTTTAATATAAAACAGTTTTTATCTCGGAAGGGAAGCAAAAACGAGCAAAATTGTATTAACTTTGTTGTTTGAAGTATCTCAAAGAATAACCCCCTGAAATTAATGACATTATTTACGGTTCATCTATATATGTAATAAAATAGTCAAAATATGTGCATGTTATGTAATTATATTTTCTTAAATATAGTTAGTTGTGGAATACTATAAAATAAAAAAAAGGTTTAACAACCAAAAACAGCCTTTTATTACTTTTTAGGATTTACAGAAATGCAACAAACTACTGAATTTATCAATTAATTAGCATTGCTTTTCCATTTTACTTCCCCGAGTTCTTAATTCAGTCTGCTATTGAAACAGTATACCACAAAATATTGTTTTAAATTTTCAAATGTGAAGCTTCTCATGCTACCCCACAAAAGTGATTTTGGTTGAAGCTGTATGCTGTACATCACATGAGATGATTGACTCGAATTTAAAATTGACTATTTCTGCAGGAGTTGCGTTTAATTCTAGTTGTACGTTATTTGGTGCACCACTAGTATCGAACAAATTTTACACTTTTCCTCAAAGCCTGGCTTTTTGAAAATACATTGTCCACTTTATTTTTGATGAAATCAGCTAACTTAACTTGTGTACTTTTAAGTTCACAAAATGTGTCTTTCACAATGTCATTATTTTCAGGTAATGTGAGGTTGCTGTTTTGCGGTTTCTGAATTGTTTTTTATACTCGTATATGAGAAAAATTTAAATGAATGTAACAGATCATTTTTTACACGCTGGTCATTCAACAAGGATTTCACAACGTCAATAAAGGCTGTACTTTCTGAATTAAGAGAATCCCGAACATACCTACTTGATGGCTTCACAGTGTTTCAACTACAGTAGTATCCCACTGTTTTCACCCACGTTCCCCATTTGTTCAATATTGGTAGCAGTGGCAAGGTATTTCAGGATACATTTCTTTCAGAATTTGAATTCTGTTTGGGGCTTTTAGAAAAATCTTATTTCCACGAGAATTAACTAATTCATCTTAGGGAAACGTACCCTGATTGTTTCAACAGTACTTTGGAAAGCATGTGCAGGGGATCATTTTCGGAAATGCCTTTGCTGCTTTGATCATGTATGAATCAGGGTAAGTCACAAGTAGCAAAACCTGGTCATGCTTTATGCCATCAGACACAGAACACACATAGCATCATTAAACATTTCACCACAGTTTTGTGATTGTATTTTTCCATTAATTCACCAGACAACAATATACGAGAGGTTTGCAAGCAGTCTCACTGTTCATGGAACCTATCACAACATTTTGCAAATCTGACTTTCATGTAGAAGCTCCCTGTGAAGCAGGCTTGAATAATTTCAAAGGAAAAATTGTTCTGGGGCCGGGTATCAATCACGGGACCCTTCACTTAGCGCACGAATGCTCTACCGACTGAGCTACCCTAAGAACCATACATGACACCGTCACAATTCTTCCTTTTATATCCACACGACTTAAATGGGCTGACAAGACGCCAGAAACCCAACTTTGAGTGCACACAATTCAAATATGGAAACGTATCCATAGCTAGAAATTTCAACATGTTGAGGGGTGTGTCGGAATGTTAGGGCTGCGCCTCATTTTTGTACCCATGTACAGAACAGTTGAGAATGTGAATGAAGAAGAATAGATAGACATGGTGATTGGAGGAAGTCTGTGTTCAGTGAAGTATTTCATCGCCGCAGCCATATTAGCTCCATGGTAGAGTGTGGACCTGTCAGATGATATTATATTGTGCGTATTAAGAGGTGACCGTAAGTAATATAATTAATTTCAGGAGTTATTGTTTGAGATATTTCAAACGAAAAAATTTAATACAATTTTACGTTTTTGCTTCCTTTTGAGATAAAAATTGTTTCATATTAAACATTATTTTGGGAAAGCCATTAATTGAATTCCCAATAAGCTCAGTCACTTTAAGAGAGCAGTGTATTATGGTAATAGATGATTGAAAGAATTTCAGTTTTGTCCATGAGAAGCGCAGAAATTTGATCCAAACAGATGTAACTTTTCGTTCTGCAATAGTAATATGCGTTACAAGAGCGGTATGTTGAAGTTTTCATGTTCGAGGAAAAGTTTGAAAAAGCGAAACGTAGTTGAGCTTTTTTAATTTCCGAGAATTGAAAGAAAACATACCGCTCGTGTATCGTACATTATTTTGTGCGAAAATCGTTTATTACATACCTGAAAGAGGAATTTCTAATTAGTTGCAATGAAATCTCCATCTTGGTTTCTGTTCAATGACGGCAAATTTGCAAAACAAAAATATCTATCTTCAACATTGTTGCTTTAAAATGTTTTCTGTGTTTACTATACTCCAGCAGGTCGTGATATACGTCTGTCCTTTTTTTTCCCCCAGTCTATAAATGCGAACTTAAAACAAACGGTAAGGTTATGTAATGATTTATTTTTCATTTTAATATTTTAACAATATTATTTATATAACATATTGCAGTAATAACATCGGCATCTGGAATCTTGTTGATTTTTCACAGCTTCCTTAATGTTACTTGCATCACGAATGCAGTAACTTTAGTGGAGTTGTAGAGTTTACTTAATTTTTGCGAATATTTAAAAACAATAATTAACAGTGCAATTTAGGTGAAATTGCAGTGGTAAGTGTCCAATTTATAATTATTACTATATTAAACGTCTCTAAAAATAATATGTTAAAAGCCTAAAGCAGTAAAATCAATATGTCACTTAAGCGGCAAGAAGAGGGAAATTGTTATGTGTGTTAGGTTGGGAATACTGAATATGGAATTTTAGACTTTCCGCGGATTGGTTTTGTGCGGAAACCAAGGAAATACGCACGATCTCGCACAAAGGAATTTTTCAGTGTTGCATGGGTCCTAGAATTAATATCTTCCGAGATATGAGTAGGCTACTTGTTCATCAACATCATGGTAGATGCTCAGTGTGATTTCTATAAAAAAAACATCCAGTATTCTGAGAGGTGGTAGTATTCATCAAAATACTATTTACTGCAGAGACCAATATTGCATACCTTGTTACCCTTTTGTTTACGGTATGATACTGTATTCCCAATAAGAAATAAGCAAAGAGCTCACGTGAAAAGATACGTGTAAGCTGTTCTTACAACACCAGTTTCAAAGCCATTGTTTAGTACAAAATTTAATTTTAGGACCCATGTGTATTAGATTTTTCTTGTTTTAATGAATATCACAACGTCTCAAAATATTAAATATTTTTAACACCCTATGTGTGTATGTATATGCATACATACATACTCGCAATGCATAATATTTACATCACATAAATATGAATTAATAGGGCTGTGATTGTGGGAAAAATTGGTTTCACAGATATGCATTGCTTATGTCCTAAATCATATACCCAGATAGCTCGGCCTTACAGGCTTTGACGGTAACAACTTTTGTCAGGTTTACTATGCTGCCATCTAGTTGTTACATAAGTAGTCACGTCATAATTCCCACTTGAATTGCATTAGCAACTGTACTGCCATTTCGTGTTCGTTTATGGCGGACGGGTGGCGATCCTGGCGGTTGTTCTCTTCAAAGTGCTGCCAATTTTAACATAGGGATAAGCTATCTGTTACATTATATTATCTAGGCTTATGTCAAAGCCGCCACTGCTTCAGACATGTGAAAGTAGTGTAATCAGAATTTCTGACTAATTTTCAAACTATTAAACTATAAAACATTATAATAGTCGCCTGAGTGGCAGAGTTGGTATAGCGTTGACCTTCTGTGCCCGAGGTTGCGGGTTCGATCCCGGTTCAGGTCGATGGCATTTAAGTGTGCTTAAATGCGACAGGCTCATGTCACTAGATTTAGTGGCATGTAAAAGAACTCCTGCGGGACAAAATTCCGGCACACCGGCGACGTTGATATAACCTCTGCAGTTGCGAGCGTCGTTAAATAAACCATAATAATTATAATATAGTTGTTATCGAGATTTTGAATATTTAGACCCTAAAGTTTCGTATCGGAAAGTATTTCCGTCGTGGAATTGCGAATGTTGAATCCACATTCTACAATTACCTCTAAAGATAGTGTCAGGAAAGAATTCCGAGAAGCTGGTGGTATTTCCATTCGTGACACTATCCTTACCATATGCCAAAGAACTGCGCTGTAACCCAACCAACCACTATGAAAGTCGAGTCGTGTATTATGTGTATTGTTTTCAGATGGGATTAGCAATAGTCCATGAACGTGACAGTATGGTCTTGTTTTCATAAATGCTTTTTGGTCTTGAGTCATGGTCATGTTTTCATTTCCAGCTGTGTTGATAAACTCATCCGCAGGTGTGAGATGTTGCAATTATGACCTCATTCCAACGTAAACATTGACAATTTAATGTGTGATTATCATCTCGTTAAATCCAAGTGTTTTGATTAATATAAATATCTTGAATTATTATTATTATTATTATTATTATTATTATTATTATTATTATTATTAAAGTTTTTTATACACGCTTTAACATCTGTGGTCATAACGCGTATTTAGGATCTGTGGGTATACCAGTAGGTCGGTTTTTTTACTATTGTTCAGTTCATGTTTCTATTGTGTGTTGTAGATTGCTTGCGTTCATGTAACTGATTATAGATTTTGATTAATGTTTATAATATTGATGACTGAGGCGGTGATGTATCATGACATGTAAATTTACAATCCGGCATTTGCCTTTGTGACTGAGGGAAACCATGAAAAATATCAGTCAGATTGGTTAGCCACGGGGTTATTATTATTTGGTGGGTATGGTTTATTGACATTGCCGGCTTTGAGTCATTGGCCTTTATAGGGTCTTACACGCGCAGGATGCCTTCTTCAACCATTGTAATAAATAACAATAAATATACATATGGAACTATTTCTGGTATAAGTGCCAGTAGATGTGTGGCTGAAGTAGAGTGGGGTGATTGATTTTATTCCGGTGTAAGTATGATGTACATTGCATATCCTTTATTAAGTTTTTTTTTATAAGTCTCCCTTTTCAGTGGCAGAAGTATGTTGGAGGCGTAGAGACTTTCATGGGGGCAAAGCTATTTTATTGATCTACCTCTCTGTTGCTGTCATGTGTCCTCTCAAGCAATATTCTGATTTCCAATAAGTGGTTGCGGTTTTGTTTTTGTGTTTTAATTTGGTGGTTGGGGCTGGTGGTAGTTGTAGAAGAGTTTCTTCAGTGTTGTTTTGCTGTTTGTGTTCGGTGTATTTTCGAAGGTGTGTTGTATAAATAGGCGGTTTATTGCCAAGTGTGTGTAGACCTATTTCCTGTTTATGTGGTTGAGATGTGTGAAGAGTGGCTTCGTGAGTGCAAACTATGTTCTTTCTGGTGCATCTGCGTAGATGGAAGGTTTGACGGACGATTCTTCTTTCGCGAGTTTCGAATTTTGTTTGGGTCGTTGGAGAAGCTTGTGCGAGAAAGATGGAGAGTGTTTATGCCTGGTCGGTTGATGTCACTTAAGTAGCTTATTGCTCTAGTGGCTGCATAATATTTCCTCCATTTTTCTTTAGCTACTTTGTTTGGTCCAGGAGAGTTTGGAAGTGAGGAGTATTCCTAGCTATGTATTATATTTCGAGGAGAGTAAGTTCAGTGTCTGCTATTGTGATTGGGTTGACTTGAATGACCAGAGTTCGGAGTTTTGGACAGAAAACGCGTATCTGGTTTTGTCACCTGTAACAGATGTATTGCTTTCGCCGGAATTCCTTTTAATTTTCTTCGCAACACGATCGCTTCTTGACTGTCCCCTGCGTTTCTTAGTTCCTTCATTAACAGCTTTCTCAGACATATTCAAATAATATAAGCAATAACGTATTTAAATGCGAGCATTCACAATTAACTATTGTGAATGCTTACACTTAAATACATTTATTTTAACATTACTTCCGTTCTCGTTCTCGTTGTCGTGTCCGTTCCCGGTTTATTGTGAACCAACCTTTAATAACTCGTCGAACCCTACGTGAAAAGTGAGCCATACACCCGTCCTCCTGAAGCCTCATCATTAGCCGAAGCGCAAGGAGAACATCATGAAGCACTAGTACATACGTTCCACCATACAAGTTCTCCTAAAAAAATTTGGTCTTATGACGGTGTCCGAGGAGGCCACACCATGTGTTGAGGCTTCACACGTGCTGATAATCCACTTCACGTAGCTAGTGTGGATTTACTGGAGACCAGTAATGGGCATTGTAGAGATTCACCTGTCTATTACTTTTGAAAGTTGTCTCATCAGTCCACAGAATTCTGAGCTCGAAATCACGGTCCTTGTTTAGAAACCAGTTGCAGAAATCAACACGAGTCTGGAAGTCATGTTCCCCAAGTTCCTGATGGAGATGAATATGGTAAGAATGAAATTTGTTGTCTTTCAAAATTCTAGACACTGTATTATGGCGCAATCCTAAGTCACGGGTAAACCTTCTTGTTCTTTACAGACCTTTGCATTAGCTTATTTTTTTTATTTCTTTTATTTGTTGTTTGTATCTACTCGTGGCGGGCCGGTTTATCATGCGCCACTCTGTATCATGTTTATTATTATTTTTAAGTTAATATTTGTATACCGGTATGTATTTTTCTGTATGTGATTTGATCCTGGTTGAGTGGAAAAGAAGGCCTGATGGCCTTAACTCTGCCAGGGAAAATAAAACTATTATTATTATTATTATTATTATTATTATTATTATTATTATTATCATTCAAATTGCAAGTTATCTAAGTTTATCCCAGGTAACGTTGTTTTTAATTCTTCAGAAATATTCACCTTTTAGGTCGTTAAAATGTCTGACAAATCACTTGTGCCCTTAAATGTGTTTGGAAAAGTATCGAATATGTCCACCTAATTTCGTATTTAAAAAAAATAGTTTCGCATAGCTATAGTACATTATCTGACAGATCAGGCTTGCTCTTCGAGCCAGAACTAAACCTTTGATGGGCGACATATGGCCCGTGGGCCGTCTATTGAGAATCTCTGATGTTGAACACAATGCTGATCAATTATTATTTTTGTTTCGGTTCGTAATGCTGTTGCTGTTTTGCTACAACATTGGCTTTAACAGTATATTCAACTTAGTGATCTGAAGCACGACACTATCCCTAATCACATTATTTATAATACCACTAAAACATCAAACACACAGATTTTAGGTTTTCTGGTAACGACAGCAGAAGGAAGGTTAAAGGTTGGACGTTATCATTGTTGGATGTTTACATTATGTTCAGTCGGCCACAGTTGATGCGTTGGAAGTGCGTCCGTATGTTGGTGATAGGTGGTGAATAGCTGCAGCTCTACCTTGACAGTTCTCTAGTGTACCAACATTCTGTGTTTTTTCGCGTTTAAATCGTTACATAAGTTGAATAATTGTCATTTGCAGTAAGTTCGCGTGTTAACAGTTGCCACGTGTCTACAGACACTTGACATGCAGTGGACTAAGATCGAACAGTGACGTATTCAGATGTTATTCAAGCATTCAGCTCACTTGTACTTTTCATTTACTTTCTCGTCCTGTTGTATAACGCATTTATACATACCTATAAATAAGTGTTGAAGTGTGCTTGCTTGTGTGAATGTCGACTAATACCTACCAGTTTTCATTAGCTTACTTTCTCATCTTTCTCTTTAAAAAATTCGACTCAGAACCGGTACGGTGTATGCACTAACGGAATTGTTTCTTCTTGTTCTTCTTGTTCTTCTTCTTGTTCTTCTTCTTCTTCAACACTTTTTTTCTTCATATTATCCTCACCACCACTATCGCTACCATTACTATCAGCACTTCTTGCTGATATCCTTTCATCATCATCATCATCATCATCATCATCATCATCATCATCATCATCATCATCATCATCATCATCATCATCATCCCGCTGCTGTCCTCACTATACCATCACTACACTACCATCACAATCACAGTCATTGTATCTCTGTCATTATCCTCCTCCTCTTCACCCACTTATCATAATTATATTGTTTTATTTTCTTCTATAAAATTTTAGACGCAAATAACTGTTACTCCTACTGTATTTTTTCGATTTTTTTTTCTCTTATTACTTACACTGCGCTCCCATACATACATACATACATACATACATACATACATACATACATACATACAGGTCACCGGCGTAGCTCGGTCGGTTAAGGCGCTTGCCTGCCGATCCGGAGTTGTGCTCGGGCGCACTCTCCGCACTCATGTTAGCCCCACGTTATAACATAACGCTCAAAAACAAAAATTCCAATACTTATCCAAACGAAAAAGTTATAATAGGTGTACAATATAAATGGGACATCCTGTATATATATATATATATATATATATATATATATATATATATATATATATATATAGTATGGTGATGGTGTAAGGGTATAAATGCCAATATTTTAACTGATGATTATTCATGTCATAAGGAACAAAAAATGTTCCTCACAATTTTTTTTTACAATTTCAGTATTTAACTAATTATTAAATTTTACAATATTAGGCGTTTGGAAACGTTGTTGGATGGGGAGGAGAGAGTTTACAGGTACACAGGACAGCTGAAGCGGGGAAGACATATCGATACAAAACATGCTCTGTTCCAATCCAGAGGCGGACCAGGCCAACTGTTGTTTACATAAAACGCGCAGCAAATACAAATTTTCAATCTCATTAATAGAACACTATGGGAAATTTCCATTTTGTTTAGCAATATTGTTCCATTTTTATTGTACATCTAAGAATAAATAATAATGGTTTACTGCACAAAATCACATGAACGTTTTTTCCTAATGTAAAATTTTAATCTATCCCGCTTCCGTAAAGTGGTATCATTTTTAAAGAAACTTAAAGTTTGCAGTTTGTCATATTTTAGAACATGACACGTGACGAAAAATCATTTCTTACAGATAAACCATTATAAGTGATTGTCTAAGTTCAATTTGTTTTCGTATCAATACGAAATCGTTAAATTACATTTGAAAATTGTACATACCGATTTATATCAGATTTTCCACGTGTCCACTGTCGTTGAGGTCCACGATTTTCGAAATGGGGTAAGAGAATCCCAGTTTCTAATAAATCGTTGAGAAACTGCTGCAAAAGTTTGCCGATTAGATAACCTTCTTTGCGGAAAACGTTGACGGTACTTCCTTCTTGCCGCACTTGAATTACGACGACTTTCTCCATAAATTATATTAATACACCATGATATTTCTGAGCTGTGAATGACATTGTAGGTTGTTTGCCGAATCCTATACTAAACTGCCATCCGCTCGGCAGGAGACCTATGGATAGGGAGTTTGAACTCAACTGATCTGTACATCTGTGCAGAGTACGTCAGCTGCATGAATCCTGCTGAACGTTGCTACGTCTATCACGCCATAATATTAACAAATTTAAGCATGTATTATTATTTAATTTCACGAAAACATAATAGACCACACAAATATTTATTTAAACTAATATTAACTCTTTGCTAGATGTACAGTACCTATTGATGTAACTGTTTTCGTAATTTTACTAACGATATAAGCAGTATAGCGTAAATAAAATAAAGAAGGAAATATTTTTTCTGGGATAACTACAAAGTTTTGACCCTATGTTGTATGGATATTTTTTTATCTTGTAGATCGTTCCCGATGGCTGTGAAAAGGACGGCACTTATACACCTTACACCTTGTATATATATATATATATATACAGGGTACACTTTAAATGATTGGAAAACCTATATTACGTTCTGTGATTAAATGCACGGTTAATATTAGAAAATCATATTCAAAGATAAACCACACATGTTGGGCCAATTATACAGTGTTCATAGCCAAGCAACAACGCGGTTCGATCACCTGAACCAGCCGTCGTGGTAAAGTCACTGAGGATGGAGAAGCATCTCCGAAACATGTCTGACTTTTACTAATTTTTTAATAATTATATTATATTTATTAGTGTTCATATAACTGTAATATATAATTTTTTACGTTTCTTATTAGAAAATCAAGTTGGAAGTTTGAGCAGTCTGGCAACATCGCCGCTAATACAGTCCTCTTTCTTTTCGTCATAAAGATGTAAGAGGTCTGTCTCCGTACGTGAACTACCTCGCGCCTCCGTCTGGCTACAATGTTGCAAGCTAATCGCATCGTTCTGTGGCTTAAAATTAGTTGTTTTTTAAATTAAATTTACACGAAAACCGTCCACACTATTGAAATATGCCATAGGGATAAATTATTCTTATTAGATTTTCTATCGATATGGACAAAAACCACGATCCTACTCGCAATAGTTACCGAATAAGAGAATGTTAAACATTTGGGAAAAACATTTTTTTTTTCTGAGAAAAATATGAACTTTCCACCAATATGGTATTACTTTTTCTTTGTCACACATAGTATGAGCTATTCGCTTCGAAAATCTACAGAATTATTTCACTTTCACTGTATATAGGTCTACAGTATGTACAGGGTGGAAGTGAAATAACCCTGCCGATAAGGTACGATAGGATACACGTAAAGAAATAGAAAACCTATATTACAGTTGGTGATTAAATGCACAGCTAATTAAAAAATTAAGTTGGAAGTATCAGCAATCTGGCAACATCGCCGCCAACACTATCGTCTTTCTTCTCGTCATAAAGATGTAAGATGTCAACTATCTCAGTTCTGTCTCTGTACGCGAGCCTCCCTCTCTCGCTATGACGTTTTCTGTTCGTTTTGTTCAGTGTCCTTGAAATTAATGGTTTTAAAATTAAATTTACATGAAAATCGTCTACGCTATTGAAATACGTCAGAGGGGTAAATGATTCTTTATTAGATTTTCTATCGAAATGGATAAGAATCTCGACCCTACTCGCAATAGTTACCGATTAAGAGGGTATTAAACATTTGGAAAAAACATTTTTTTCTAAGAAAACTATGAAGTTTCCACCAATATGGTTTACACTTTTTTGTTACATATAACATGCGCTATTAATGCTGAAAATCTGCAGGGTTATGTCACTTCCACCCTGTATAGGCCTATATATGCGCTGTCAGAAACCTAATATAGTTTATTATTTAAAGTAGGTCTAGAGATTGTAAATATTACGCCTTATCCGTGGTCTGGAAGTTGTTAGTTCAATCTCCGGTCACTAGAACAGTGTCGCAATCTGTTACTAGGGTTGAGACAGTCTTCCTTCATGGAACAGAAACTTCTCGGAGAGATCTGCGATTTTCTGGAAATATTCGCAACTTTGAAGTATACTAAACTTTCTCTAATATCTGAATAAAACGTGGTCAATTTATTTGTTTCTAAAGTAATCAGGACAAATACTTAGGTCTACTTTGTATGGATCTATGATACATCTTCGTTATTATTAAGCATTTTAAATTAGAAAAACGTACAGTACCTCATTATAGCGAATGTTATAGATATGAATTTCGGTCTCGATTTTTTATGATATGAAAATTTTCCGTAATGAAGTTCGACGTTATCGAAAGTTCCAGTCTATGTCGTTCTAGTTTTATTGTTAGTAGGAGGAAAGAGCAAATGATTCCTTCAAAAAACATTCAATCTAAGAGACATTGGATAGAGAAAAACTAAAAAGTACACGAAAAATTATTTTTCAATGGATCATAGGACTTATAAGAGCGATTTGTGTGAGCCCCAAGCTTGCTGTCCACTTGTCTTATTACGATCGCATCGTCCCACATCAGGAGTCTGGAAAATTTCGACGGAGGAGCCGAAAATAGGATATAATTTCTTAGTACAAGCTGAAATGAAGAGCTAGTCTTCAGCATCAGCACAGTGAGATATACATATCTATTGGCGTCATTGCCATGGGGAGCAACGCTTTCATTTTCAGTCATTGGGCCCGAGTATGGTGATTGTAGTTTGAGCTAGGAATCAAGTTCTGACTCATAAAGTCTATGGCCAAGATCACAGCGACACATGACAGAAAAAGTGAACGAGCGAATGAAACGTTTGTAAATTCCAAAGTATTAAGTAGAGTGGAGGAATAGGTCTGAGGCTAGGGCTTATTCCTATATTCATCTTTGGGCTCTAGGGGAATATCGAGAAAACAGCAGGCAGGTTGAGTAGTCTCAGTTAAAAAGGTCGAGCCAATTGTATCTTTTAATTGACTCTATTAATCTGCTCACTTGACATTAAACGCATTTTTTTTTCGTTTGTTTCCGACTTCTCCTGCACTGACGTTGTTCACTGTTATACCCACAGAGGCCAGGTTTTGCGTGGAGCGATACTTTTACGGACAGAAGGCAGGATTAGATGATAAGATAATAGATGAAAAGTGATGGTAAAGGGTTCATGAAATTATTCATACTTTCATTTTAGTTTGTTATTTGACGACAGTATCAACTACTAGGTTATTTAGCATCGATGAAATTTGTGATAGCGGGATGAATCCAGGGATTCACCTGGGATTACCTGGCATTTGTCGTACAGTTGAGGAAAAACTCGGAAAAACCCAACCAGGTAATCAGCCCAAGTGGGAATCGAACTCACGTGCAAACGCAGCTCCAGATCAGCAGGCAAACGTGCTACCGTCTGAGCTATGGTTGTGGCTAATTCGTCCTTAACCAATAATAAGCCTAATGAGAGTTAGTGGAAATCAGGGGAAGGGAAATTGAAGTTAAATATAAATACCAAAAATAGTAATACTTAGGGGAAATTTTCGAAACTGTCAGTCAGCTGTGGACGGATGTCGCTGTAAGGTGAGCAAAACGAGCTGTATTTGCCATTACTTATGCTACAGAATGCTTCTTTGCATGCGCAGTGATGTAATCTTTCGAGTCAATCCGGTTCAGTCAGTTGCAAGTTAGTAAAGTAACTACATAAATAGTGTCTGCGTATGAAAGCGTTGTATAATATTTCTATGACTTGTGAATAGAATATTCTCATGTTTCTATATCAGCAATGGAAATCCGTTTTACCCCCACACCAATCTATTTTTAACTATTGCAAGTGATAGAGGAATGAAAGGAGGGGAAGGTTGAGAGTGTGGGTGGAATGGTAGATGGAGACGGGAGTACCCCCGAGAAAGCCCTCTGCAACGTCTGCACCACAAATCCCATCACGACTGGCCGAAGATCGAGCACAGGACGCCAGGATGGAAGACCAGCGCACTAGTGCTTGAGCCACTGAGCCAGATTTTCCCCAACTATAAGGCCAATGTCGGATAACACATGGTGAATCCTCGACTTGAATTTGCCAAATGTCATCTTGCTACCTCCATTTCCATCGACGCTAAATACCCTAGTAGTTGTTACAGCGTCCTTAAATAACCTGCTAAAAACAGCTTCCTCAAGTTCAGAAGTCACTTCACACTACTGTCGTAACATCTTCCTCAAATTCGAAGTTACCTTAGACCACTGTGGTAACAGCTTCCTCAAATTCAGAAGTCTCTTCACACTACTGTCGTAACATCTTCCTCAAATTCGAAGTTACCTTAGACCACTGTGGTAACAGCTTCCTCAAATTCAGAAGTCTCTTCACACCACTATAATAAGTTCCATTTTCCTAAAATTAGGAAATGATCATACACCACTGTAGTAACAGCTTCAAGTTCAAAAGTCATGTTATTATCACTTTCCTGTTTTCTTAAGTTCAAAAGTCACTCTATCATGTTGGAAATCCATTAGTATATTGAATCAGTAATGTTCATGTATTTATGCTAATTACTTATACTAACTGATACAGAGGCGCACCGTTAAACTGTTAGATTTATGAATTTCTTCGTCAGCGGTCAGATTTCAAATTATAAGATTTAATAATAATAATAATAATAATAATAATAATAATAATAATAATAATAATAGGCATGAAATGTTTACAATGGCAATGAGCAGTTTTCCTCGAGTTATTTCTTTTCCCCTCAGATCATTTCATCATTTCTCCATGATCTATGATCATACTTATCACCAGACATAGCATCTTGGGGACTGATGAGTTAAGTTGTCTGCAACACGGAGTGTACACTGAGGCTTTGTTGCTAGTGGCAGAAGGTGGAGGTATACAGAAACATCAAAACTCAAGAAGCATTGTTTATTGCTGAATGTGTGCTGATCTTGTAGTTCAGAATCAGTTTTAATATTACACAACTGTGTTGGTCATCTAATGAACATAAACACTGCTTGCAAGGAACGACGAGTTACATAAGAACATTTGTAGACAATTAAATAAATAACATATTAAAAATGAAAATAACCCAAATACATCCGTCTTATTTAATGCAAAGTGCTATCGTAACATATTTTAAAATAATTTTGCCTTAATGTTACATAGATTGGCAACGTTTTATTTGTGTATTTTTCGATAAAGTGGAGATTTTGTAGTTTAAAGAACGGGATGCCTGCCTTTACCATAATCTTACACAAATCCAGTTAAAATTGTGATTGTTTATTTGAAATGGAATTAACTGTTGGCAGATCTTCACTTTCGTTTTTCGATGCAAGTTTTCTATTTTCTGTGTGTTTTCTTGTGTTACAATGTCTGTGTTTGTCATCCCGCATGTTTACGCTACACAGTTTGCAAATAATATATTCCCCATTCACTTCAAAACACTCGCCTCCAAATTCTGTCACAAATTGATGCTTCTTCGATCCTTTTTCTTCGTCATGATGTAGTACAGATGCACTATCTATGCAGATAAGTAGCGTACTGACGAACGAACTATATGTGTGTCGTGGTGAACAACAGTTGTTTATTTCATAGTGTTCCTCCCTACATAGTCTGTTGTGTACATGTGCCGCTCTTGCAGCTATACGGAAGTTAACTTGCATGCACAGTGTTCCTCTCAATCGGTCTTCAAGATGCTATGTCTGCTTATCACCGTTATTGCAAACTGTTACACAATTCCATATTCTCCAGGAAACCAACTTCTCGAGATTCCTTTTGGAAACTTTCTTCAGAGTAAGTAACCACAAGAATCCTTGTTGGAGATGATGCAGATTCCTAAGTATTTGGTGTGACACCACTTATGGCACAAGTAACTGCTACAGCAATCTTGAATAAACTGATCTGATTTCTGATTGAGGTCTTGAACTATAGGGATCTAAAAGTATATTCTTGACTTTGAATGTAGGTATTCCTCGTGTCAAGGATATCGTTTATATTGTTCATGTAAATTTGTGGCCCTTGAAGTGTCGTATATTATATAACAGGTTCTAAGAAAACATGTCTCTTTGTTGAACAAATTGGGCTAGTGTGACACGTGATGTCAGCTACCTGGTGTAGTGTTCATTTGTGTGTCACAGTGTTAAAGTGTATTATTCATTGCTGTCAAGTCAGTTGATTTTTTTCTATTTTTTTTTTTTTTTCGTGATTGTAGAATAGGTAGAGCACAAAAGAGCGAATTCTTAATTATGTGTTTGCAGTTGGAGCTTTAAAAATTATATACTTTTAAGATTGTGAAATCATAGTCTTCTTTGTACATCGTACTATACAAAATAAAGAGGAAGCTACAAATAGTATGTTTAGAAATGTTTACATTGTTGCATTAAGCATACTGAGATGATGGTTTTGGACATACCGCGTGTGCATAATAATTTTACTTAAATCTAACCACTTGGCCGATTTCGTTCATATTCAATATCTACGAGTCCATTCGCAAATAATAATCGACATATTACTATAATAGAAATGACATATTTTCTCATTATAAATACTCCACATCTTTCAAGAATTCAGTTATTACTTCATATAGACATTTATTTATAGTTCATTTTCTTGAACGATCATTCAAAAGACACTCAATGCACTCATATAATAAGATAAATTTGTGTTATCTGGATTGCACACAAGGAAATTTTTATAATCCAAAATGAAAAGATATTTGACTCCATTTATCAATTTTATGGTTTATGGGTTTAGGTTTAAGCAGGTGTGTGTAATTAATTTAACATAAATTCACATTAAATCGCTACTCGTTTAGCAATCACTTGTGATACTACTTATCAAAATTGGTAAAAGTGATTAAATATTAAAATGCATTTGTGAGATTGTATGTATCTTATTTGTCATGTAATCAGCCGTACTGTTAAAGAAGACCGTTGAAGGAAATGTAATGAAATTGTATTTTTTGGACATTCACTCCCGCTTAACAAGAGAACTTCTACAATATTAGTGCGAAATACATGCATCTATCTCCATATTTACCTGTATGAAGCGGTTTATCGTGAAAAAAGAGTGACACCGAATGGTTCTGTCGCCCTCTGTGACTTTTAAATAATTTGTAGAAGAATCAGTTCAGAATGCACATTTACGAGTTCGTTTACGGTATATTTTTCATAAAAGTCTGTAATTTTTATTTCCACAGCAACTAGATGTTAATTTTTCAAAGTAATTATTTAAGCCTTGAAATTTTTTTTTAAGTTTTCAGTGGAGTACACAATAAATTGTCTATGTAACAATTTTTTTTACTGTAAAATAACCTCATTCTTATATTTCCCTAAAAATAATACATTAAGTACTAAAACATTTGTCTGATGAATTTTCGATTAGGAGACGACATTTTGTATTTTTTTTTTTCAGTATACTGTACATAAGTCGATTTATCTGGAAATTGTGGACGTGAAATATAATAATTTTATGCAGAAATTAGTGAATCCTCATTTGGAATCAGAAACCTAATAGGAATTTAGTCCAAATTGACTAACGTTTATATTTATATTATTTTTCTTCATAAGATGTACCCAAAAATGCTGATGTGAGACTAACTTATTATTAATTTACGTAATTATATTTAAAATTGTTTCAGGCCAAAAGTGGACATGAATATATCTATTTTCTAATAGTTTGTAAAATTAACAAACTCTTTCTGTTGCAGAAATAGAGCGAATACATAATGTAGTTTCTTTAAAAAAAAGATAATAATACTTGCATAACTTTATTAAATATCCAATTAAAAACTCGTTCAAGTAAACATTTCATGCCTATTATTATTATTATTATTATTATTATTATTACTAGCCGTACCCGTGCGCTCCGGTGCACCTGTTAGAAATAAATATAAAGTAATTACATAATTAAAATAGGACGTTTGATCCAGGGAACATTCGTGTTTGATAGAAGGATAAATCGTTTAATATGTTACTTAATTTAAATTGTATTTAAATAATTAAATTGCGATCATTTTGGTCCAGAGATCACTCATTTGGTGCAATGATAATTCCTTTAACATGTTTCTTATTTGTTATTACATGCAACTATAGTTTAATGAAGATTGACATATCATTTAGTTTTAATGTGTAAACTATATATTACTTGCTATATGGTTCCATTGAATTATGGTAATAACTTAATTTTAACCCTTATTTTCTACGTCTTCAGTAAATGGCGCTTGGCCCCCTATGGTTCTGAAACCTTCAAATAACTTAAATAGTGATACAGTATAAACAGTGATATGTAATTATATTTATTTCTTTCGAAAATGTAAGAATTCACGATCTCCTATGTACCATTGCCATGGAATGAATAAATGTGTTTTTTCTTCCTACTCAAAAATTTTATATTTTGCACATGCGAATTACTGAAGGAACAACAACGCTACAATCTGAGGCGGCGGTGAAAACGTATTGTATTGTTATTTTAAAAGTCTCTCAGACCTACCAAATTTTGCATAGAATAAAACTTATCGGAAATCATTTTTAAAGAAACTTTTGTTATGTAACATTTTTCACAAAAAAGCAATAATAAGCGAGATATTTCGATTTAATTCAGGCCCCGTTAAATGAAGTATTTTGAATGCCATATAGCGTAAAATCTAAATTACAACGAACTTAATTTATATTTCAATTTTCATCGAAATTCGTTCAGCCATTATCGCGTGAAAAGGTAACAAACATCCAGTCAGACAGACATACAAACAAAAATGTCAAAAAAGCGATTTTCGGTCTCAGGATGAATAATTATACATGTTAACACCAATTATTTTTGGAAAAGCGAAAATTACCAGAAAATTTTCGGCTACATATTTATTATTAGTATATATTATATTATATTATATTATATAAAAAGTGCATCGATAACGGATGTACTCCGATAAGTTTTTAATTTGTTATGGGGGCTCTTGAATCTCAGAAGCAACAACTTTTACAACAGCTCAACATAATATGCTTGGCTCATTACCCATTTTTTTTTGCATTGCATTTATTGCATATATAGTTTATTTTATGTATTTTAACACGATTCGATTGAGCATAGTTAAAATTTGAATTATAAAATAATCGATTGCTAATCTAACGTACTATTACTGCATACTAAATCAATACACTCTCGTTGTTCGTTAATTCTCTGAGATTAAAATGAGTGTGTACATAAATATTATTTTAAGAAATACAGAGAACGAATGTACAAAAAAGCCTATCAAATTTTCTGTGCATAGGAAGCTATTTTAATCTTACCTGTCCTCGATTTACTAAGAAGTTACTGTAATAATATTATAGCAGTATGTCCATCTAGAGAAACTACACTTTCCAATGGTGAAATAATAATTAATTATACAAATCGGTTAATTTAGCTTCCGATATTACTTCTTACAAACACAGAAACATTGTCTGTAGGCTAAGTTTAATAGCTTTCGATTGTTGTTGTCCAAGGCCCCTTATAGACGAAGTCATTTGTTATTTCATTGCACCGTCTTAGATGGCGTTATTTTAATTTTAAAACTCATTTATCTCATTAAATATCAGTCCTATCAAACTTTTGTAAAGAATAAAACTTATCGGAAATCATTTTTAAAGAAACGTTTGTTATGTAACATTTTTCACAAAAATCAATAATAAGCGAGAATTTCGATTTATTTAATTCAGGCCCCCTTATAATCCCCCTTTTAAATAAAGTATTTTGAATGCCATATCGCTTAAAATCTAAGTTACAACGAACTTAATTTATATTCCAATTTTCATATAAATCGGTTCAGCCATTATCGCGTGAAAAGGTAACAAACATACAGACAGACATACAAACAAAAATTTCAAAAAAAGCGATTTTCGGTTTCAGGGTGCTTAATTATATATGTTAGGACCAATTATTTTTGGAAAATCGAAAATTACCAGAAAAATTTCGGCTACAGATTTATTATTAGTATAGATTATTATTATAAAGCCTTTTAAGTTGTGAAAGCTCTTGGCTGCTGAGTTGCAATATAATACCACTGCACTCTGTCCTGACAAACAGTTTTCCTGTTATCACAAATTTGTAAAATTTTTAGATTCCCTTGAGGTTGTCCAAATATCTAAGCCTAGGTTTTCTAAGTCATCTTTTCCCTAAAGGAGTTTTTGTGAAGACTCATTTTACTCGTCTTTCTTCTGAAGCTCTTAGCACATGTCCAATCCATCGTATTCTTCTTGCTTTAATTCTGACCGTAATATCAGGTTTCTTTGTAAAAGTAATACATTTCTTTATTGTGTAGTTTCCTCCATTAAAAAGTATCAGCATCTCGAACTGCTCCTAGTATTTCTTAACATATTTCATTCAAAACATTTCAATTTATTCTCATCTAATTTTATGTGTCCATGTCTCACAAGCATAGACTATAACAGGCATTATTAAAGTCTTGTATAAATAAATAATTTTTTTGTAATTAATTTATTCTTTAATATATATGCGGCAACAATTCGAACCGTATTTCGTGTAGTTCAGGAACCGCGATTGCCATACCCGGCCTCTTCTCACGAATTTTCGCTTTCAGTTGCTGCAGGAGATTTAAATAATATTCTCCGGTTATTGTTTCCCCATTTGCTAGATAGTCAATCATGTTTATTCCCTTAGAATCCCTGAACACGGACGCCATGACTTACCCAGACAATTGAACAGCTTTTCTTTTCTTTGGAGGCGTAGAATCACTGTGCTTCCATTGTTTCGACTGCTGTTTTATCTCTAATATGTAGTAGTGGGTCCAGCTTTCGTCAGTGGTCACAAACCTATCAAAAAATCGAGTGTATTTTTCTCGAATCGAGCCTGATAATCCCTCGAAATTTGACATTGGACGAGCTTCTATTCCGGTGTTAAATGTAGAACCCATCTTGCGGAGACCTTGGACATGCCTAAAACATTAAGATGCGACAAACCCATCAGTTGAGATACTCATAACCTCGCTAACTTCCCGCATTTTCAGTCGACGGTCATTCACCATATCGTGGATTTTTCTCACGATCTTCACTTTTTGGTGTTACTGGACGTCCACAGCGGGGGTTGTCTTCCACACTCTATCGACCATGTTTAAATAGTGTCGCTCATTTTTTCACAGTCGAAAACACTGGAGCGAATTCCCTCAGTGTAGCATTCATGTCTGCTTTAATTCTTTTGAACTCGTTCCTTTTTTTTATGAAATATTTAATGACATCACGAAACTCGATATTTTCCATTTTTGCCCATCTCTTCGCGCACCAACTTTAAAATGGAACTACACAAAATACAGTGAACAGAAAATTATGATTCTTCGTGCTTGATTGCTTGAACTAATTTAGAATGACTGCTAACAATAGCGGCATTGTTGACACGTTTTCAATGCCATCAATGTGTCAGGCCACGAACTTTTCAAACGCACCTCGTAGGCTACATATCTATTTTTTTCAACAGATTAACATTTTTTTTTTGCAATTTTTCAAGTGAGTTTCGGAACGAGTTCCAACAACAAACAAAATAGAATGAATTTACGTAAGTAACTCAATTTCGCAATATCTTGTAACTCAATATCTTGTGTATCTGTGCTCCGAGTCTCCGATCATGCGTAGTGTCTTCTATCTGGGACTTAGAATATTACAGCGCCTCATTCTTGTTTGGCGACTGTACAGCTGTCAAAAAAAAAAAAAAAAAGTGGCCGCACTCGTGAACAGCGAATATTTTCAAAGTCCACTTCGGGTCGCGGCGATGTTACACGATGCATGTGCTTGTACAAGCAGTTCCCGAACTATGAAAGTGCTCCATGTCTGCGCCTCGTAGGCCAGCGGTAGAGTGCTTGTTTAATGATTCGAAGGTTGTGGGTTCGGGCCTTCTTCAAGTTTTAATTTTATTTTTTAATCGTTCTTTAGCGATGTAAATGCTATTCAAATTATCATTTATATCCAGTTATCGTTCTTTATGGATATCACGTTATTTATATTTTGTTATCGTTCTTTAGAGATATGAATAAAATTCAAGTCATCATTTGTATTCTGTTATCGTTTTATAACGATATGAATAACAATTATTATTATTATTGTATCTCCAATGGTGGTTAGCCCTATTTTACATATGTATGTTAGGGCCATAGTTTCATACACAAAAAAGATAAGCATAAAGAGAAATAGAAAAGAAAATTAAATTAGCTTACGCGATGTAAACAAAACATAAACAAACCGTAAATTAGGCATTGTGATTGCAAAATAAATATCAGTTATCAATTTGAAACATACTAAAACATTAACAACACACATAAGTAACACTTCTATAACACAAATACGCAGCTTTCCGTACCATACATCATAAATTAATACACAATAGTCACACAAACACAATCAAACTATAATTACGACATTGCGACGACATCAAGCATCACATAACTGACTCACATACATAACAAATCAAGCATCCGTTACAACACATACACTTCAACATAGTAACCACACTTTTAAAAGTTACAAATTTGGCTCCAAGAAGAATAAATAGGACACTGTTACTAATTACTATTCTTCTACAATTTCTTAAATACATCTGTAATAAATCTGTGAAATTCCGATATGAATAATATTCACGTTTTTTATATTGTTATCGTTCTTTAGCGATATAGATAATATTCAAGTTATCATTTATATTCTGTTTTCCTTCATTAGCATTATAAAATAATATATTTATATTGTTATTTATATTGTTATTGTTCTTTCGCAATATAAATAATCTGTATTTTATGTAAGTAATTATTATAACACAAATAACCATCTTTCTTTGTAAAATAGGTTATTTTATTTAGATAATTAAATACGTATTATATAATATCTTATATTAATTAAACAAACCGATATTTATCATTTATATTCTGTTATCGTTCTTTAGTGATACTGTATAAATAATATTCAAGTTATTTATATTGTAATCGTTCTTTAGCGATATAAATAACATAAATTTCATATTAGGTTTGGAAAAATCCAGTTGCATAATACTGGTATTAGTTTTTCTTTTTGTATTATTACATTATACAATCTTGAACCACAATAAAATGAAAAGGAGTAACGAGGAATTGAACCTGAGACGTTGACATCTAAATTTCGACGTTCGTCCGCTGAGCTATGAGGGCAAAAGTGTGGAAACATTTTCGGAAAAATTGGCCCAATCACATTCTAAGATTTTCTGATGATTCGTAGAAGCTAGTCCAGGATGCGGGGGGGAAAGGCTAATTGAGATTTCCCGGTCTCTGATCGGGTCAAACATCCTGATAGAATTAATATTTAACCCTTGCCGTGACTTTCGGTGAAGTCCGGAGGGCCCAATTAGTCAAATCCACTCTCCTCATCTCCACGCTTGGGTCCCCTGGAATTTAATAAGATGCGAAAGAGATGGTGGTGTGCGGAAAGCAACGGGATGTTACCGCATTTAGGCCTATCCTTCCCAAGAAAAACTGCAAACATGAACAAAGGAAGCTTTTAATAGAAGAAGAAGGATATTCTGCGGACCTCTGGAAAAAGAACTAAGGAAGAGACTAGTGAAGTGCTTTGTGTGGAGTGTGGCATTGTATGGGGAAGGAACATGGACATTACGACGAAATGAAGAGAAACGAATTGAAGCATTTGAAATGTGGATGTGGAGAAGAACGGTGCGTGTGAAGTGGACAGACAGAATAAGAAATAAAATTGTGTTTGAAAAAGTGAGTGAAGAAAGAATGATGCTGAAATTGATTAGAAAGAGAAAAAGGAATTGGTTGGGTCTCTGGTTGAAAAGAATAATAGACGACATTAGGATATGTGGATCATATGCGGAGACTAAGAGGAAGGCAGAAAATAGGAAAGATTGGAGATTGCTGGGTTTGCAATGAAAGACCTGCCCATGGACAGAACACTTATGTATGTGGGTATGTTCAGAATGCCTGGAATATCGTTTCTAAGAACAGTCGCTATTTGCAAAGACTAGTCGATTCCATGCCCACTCGACTGCAAGATGATCGAGATAAGAGGAAGATAGACTAAATATTGAATTGTGGCTTTTTGTTTGTTTTTTGAACGCTTAATTGTTTGAATGTTTTAAGGCCGACGCCAGTAAATTTGTTTTGTTTATGCCACGAAAGATATTTTTATTGAGAATAAAATCTTCTTTCTTTCCATTTGCAGCCACAATATCATAATGATAAAGTCATGGCGTAATATATTAATGAACCTGATGTTAATTACTAAAATAATCGTAAAAGAGAAAGGAGCCATTATGTATAGTTTGTCTCTCTCAAAAACATAACAAAAAAGAACATAAAAAAGCACGAGGTTGTAGTCGAACGCAGGACCTCATGAATAAGAGGCCTGAACGCTACCATTACGCTATCGAATCACAGAACGAATACTTCAATTATAACTGTAGATATCAGGCAACGTGGTCCAACAACATGTAACATTGCCTGTCTCCGAATTATAGTGAAGATACCGGAAGGGAACATTGTTTCAGGAGAGCGGCCACTTTTTCTTTTGACAGCTGTACATGAGATGTGTATTTAGTGTCATAATTTGTAATCAGAATCACGTGTTTTATTTTCTACTCTACTTTCGTACTTCATATGCATATGCTTGGTACTTACTTAATATGGGTTTTCGACCCTAGAAGTTTAGGGATTTAATTTTTTAACACTCTGTATGTTACTCTAGAAGATAAATTTCGAACATTGTTTCGCCAGAAGTGTATTTCATAACTCGTTTGTTTCAGTAATGGCTGTCATGTCATTTTCCATTCCGGTTGTCCGTTTAACAAGAACAGAAGTCAGTATAAAATGTTTATAAATTTACTTCGTGCAATAAAAAGAAACAAAGAATGGTTTATTTATAGCTTACTAAACCTGTCAGGTTAGCCATCGTGTATACATTTATTTCCTTTATGCACAGGCACTTCCTCGTGAGTTCTTACGTTGAGTTCGCCCATTGTTGTTAGCGTGTGGTGTAATGGATGCAATGTGATACGTAGCAGGTTGTGTATCACCTGATACCTTTTTATCTGAAACGAAATAAATTATGGCTGTCATACTGTATACTTTCTGACCAAACTTACATTTCCTTCAGTTCACGTTTCTAGTTCACCACTATCAGACGATGATGTTTTCTTGAAGTCTCAAGTAAACGTGTTGTTATATCAGTATTTTACGATTTGTGACGTATTTACTGCATCATATGTGGTCTGTTAGTGTTTATGAATACGTTCACTTTTTTTTTGTCGGAAATTTATCATTATGCGCCAAAATCATCAAAAATTTATGTATTGTGAGAAAGATATGGGAGATTTTGTTATTACATTTATTAAATCTATGATTTCCTTGGATGGCATTAAGACTCAAATAATAAGTGAGAAACATTGAAAGAAAAATGTAATGTAATGTAAGTTAGCCATTTGTTACGCGCTATGCAGAACACGTTTCTTATCTAGTTAGATTTCAGTCTGTCATATCGATATTCTTAAGGACAGTATAATAGGCCCTACGTCGAGTTTTGAATCAAAATCATTGTGTTAAAAAGCATACTGAAAAATTCAGACATTAAAAAGGTAATTGTGTGGAAGTCAGTGCTGGATAGACTTTAGTCAGCAGAATGGTAATAGAACGGAATTGTGTTATTAAAATTTCGTTAGTGTTCCTGAGAGTTCTTATCACCTTGAGTTTGATATAATAATAAATAATTTTGAAAGTAAATAACGTATGATATGTATTGTTACAAAAACTTTTTCTTGTGTCTTGCATTTATTTATTATCGCTTGATAATACCATTGATTAAAAAAATATTAAAGGGGAGAAATGTCTTTATGAAGCTCAAGTTAAACACATAACTATGTACTAGGAAAATACTGTGAAATAGCAACATTCTTATCATATACTTTCGTACTATTTCTGTTTTACTACTTCATTTAATAATAAAATTTTATATTTAGCAAGTTCGAAAATTAAAATTTTGATGAAAAGGAATACATTTCTACTGAAAAAGCATTTTAAAACGAAATTGTAAAAATGAGAAAACATAAATGCGTGTTGGAGTAATATTTTTCCTGCTTTCACAACCTGTCATACTTTTTTTTTCATAAATTTTGCTTTTTTAATGTTATTAGCTACACTACAATAGGAAGTAACAATTTAATCTCATAATCTTCGAATTTAAGTTCAATTCAGACAAAATTGTCCCTTCGTACTGTGTTTGTCAGAACAAACGTTGTTACAGCAAAAGTATGAGTGTTGTATAAAGAAATTGTTTAAATTATAATTGTAGTTCAGATGTTTGAGTCTACATTTGAAAAGGAAATTGTGCTACATATGTTTTATTAATGTTCAGTTTAAATAACAAATGAGACTTTGAGAACTGCCTTCGCTTTCTTGTGGATTTGCGTTGAACTAAGTGACAAGTGACTGTGAGTGGAAGTGCTGCTAAAATGAAACTGAGAAAAGCCCAGAAGTATACCTTGCTGTCGACAGAAGCCACGTAAGTATACAAACTAACATAGATATAATTTAAAATATAGTGGTTGTCATTTATTATTTTTTGCCATCGTGTATTTCTCACTGCATTTTATTTCCTCATTAAACGAAGTTTAAGCTGTTTCATGAAGCTGCAAGAAATCAATTTCGATAGTTTTACGGAAATACTTTTTCCCAGCAGCCCTGATACTGAAAAAGTGGTTTTCGATATGCCGTTTGTCTGCAACAATTTTAATGTGTCCCCTCCCCCCGCGAGCCATTCATCCGAGAATGGTGCGTATGAAATATAACGTTAAAAAAAAAAGCAAAGAAAAGAAAGAGTTTTATAAGAAAAATAGCCTGTACGTAAAGGTGTTTTACCTGAATTCCACTCTTAACAACATTTCATTTTTTTACGGATGACTAAGTGATAAATGAAATAGTATAGACGGTTTAGTTTGTTTGATATTTCCAGTGTGTCAGAAAGTTAATTACGCTATTATTTGTACGATTATACTTGCAATTGATAATACAATTTTTTCAGGCAGAATAATTATAAGACTTAAAGGTTCTTTCCAAAATAAACCTTCACTCAATCATTATGAAAACAAAGCAAGAAAGAAATTATGTTTCTGTAAAAATCAATTATTATCTAAAGAATCACTCCTACGGTCGAAAATTTATTCAGGGAAAAATAGCTCTTAGAGTTATCTAAACAAATTACTAAATAAAATTAACGTGACTAGTAATTACGGAAACAGAGAAAAATAAAAAAACGGTCTCATAATTATGTCACAATTTCACTTTTTTTTCTTCTGTAGATATACGAAAGTCATGATTGCTCATTTTTTGCTGAAAACGTGTACAAAAATACAAATTGCTTCTCGAAGATTATTTATTATTTCATATAATCTCCAGCTCGACATGTTTTTGCCAGCTCTCTGTCAATCTCAGTGTGCCTATACAGTAGAAGTCTGTTTCGCGCGCCGCACAGTGGTCCACGCGCGCCCACACACAGTGACGATGGTTGTGTATTACTGTTGTATTCCTCTGATTTTAATTGAAGTGAAACGAGATGGAAGCTCATCTTCGAGATATGTTCTGCCATGTAAAGTGATTGGCAAGTATTCTTAATTGATGTTTTGTGGTTTATTTAAAGTCTTTGTAAACAGTATAAAATCTCATCTTTTTTCTTAAATTTGTAACTTTGTCTTGAGATTTAAAAAAATACTCAATTTTACCCTAATGAGCTATATACTACTTTATTCTGAGATAACTCTGCTTCATGTTGCCATAAGTTTCATTCGACTTTAGTCGTCTTCCTAGCAGTTATTCCGCATTTTAGGAGTCGGGGTTCTGTGACGCGTAAGGAACTTTTCAGCGTTCTGAAAAGCAAAGGCAAACTACAGCCATAAAGTGTTCAGTCTTGTCAATATTTATATCAATTTCTTTAAAATAAACATGGGCCGCCATTATCCATTACTGAAGCTGGAAAGAATAAAATATTGTCACAGCTATTTAATTTCACAATAAGTTTAACAAAAAGGTGGGCGAAAAGTTGCCATACTATAAATATTTTTGTGAAAAATAACTATGAATGGCTGAATGAAAGCATAATATTTGACATTAGTAGCCATACTGAACCAGATCCTGGTACTAGCAAAGAGATATCTCAGGATAGACCAAGAGAACTTTTTTCTGAATCTTCTGAAAGGACTAAGAGAAGGAAAGCTAGGAACACACACACAAGGAGGAATTTCTCTTTCTTACAGAGATGAGCTTGAAAGATCAGGGCAAGAAAGATACTGTTGATCTTGTCAAGGAAATTATAGATACTACACCAAGGCGTGGCACAAAAATAAAACGAGCGTACATGTCAGCTGCTAAAAATCTATTTCACTAACTCTTGAGAATGCTTTGAGTCTTATTACGCAAAACTAATTAACTAAGTATAAGTATTTATCAATAATTCGGAGAGCAGCAATCGCCTGTAATGAAAACATATATCCTCCGTACTGAAAAATTGTACAAGCAATCGTCCTGAAAATTCCATAAAAGTTACAGATAACTCTGCCAAAATTCAATTAAAACATTTATTAGATACAACTGTAAATTAACTACCAACAACAATCAAATCAACCTGGTTAAATTACACAAACGTAATGAGAGTTTTTATACAAAACAAATATGTTGCCTGTAACTACTGTATAAAGTTTGATCAGAATCTATAAGATTGGAGAAAGATTACTAAATTTGTCTAAATTCACTCCTATAATGGAGTAGTTTCTTTTACACAAATGTAATGAGAGCTTGTATACAAAACAAATATGTTACCTATAACTACCGTATAAAGTTTGATAAAAATCTGTTTTCATATGAGAAAAGTTACTAATTTTACCTAAATTCACCCCTATAACGGAGTAGTTTTTTTTTACATAAATTTAGTTAGAGTTTATATACAAAATAAATATTTGCCTCTAACTACTGTATTAAGTTTAATGAAAATCTGTTAGATAGAAGAAGGGTTGATAATTTTGTCCAAATTCACCCCTATAATGGGGTAGTTTCTTTTACACAAACGTAATGAGAGTTTGTATACAAAACAAATATGTTATCTGTAACTACTGTACAAAGTTTCAAGAGAATCTGTATTAATTTTGGCCAGCTAGATTTACGTTTTGGACCACTGTGCGGCGATGCGGAGCTATGACGTACGGCTGGTTACCTGCGCCTCTTCTGCCTGTGCGCACCATTCTCGATTAAAATTTGACCATGGTTAAGTCGACATTTGACCATCTTCAACGCCAATTTGCGGAGTATCAATCTCGATCAAAGTTAAACAAGCGAGTTGATGATGATCAAATTTGATCACGGGTGTGGGACCAATTATCTTGAATTGAACATGGTCAAGTCGAGAAAACCAAAATGGCGGCACGATTTGACGTAGCCTACTTGATGGAATTGAAGATGAAACACGCAACACGCAAATCACTGCGGAAATAACAGAATTGGTGTTATTGTAGAAAGAGTAAGTTTGTATAATAAAAATGTTCTTTTTTCTCAAAATAGACTAATGTTTTATATATGTTTCTGCTTTGGAAGATCGGGACTTTACTTGAGGACAAAATATTATTTAGGCCTAATTGTCCAATTTTGTTAACATAATAACAAAGTAGTTATTCTATGCCGGTAATAATATAGCAAAACTAAATGACCATTTTGTAGAATGCGAGATTATCACTTATTAGCTATAGATTTGCCGTTTGAAACTATTAGGACCTATATGACGTTTTGGACAATTAGGCTATTTACGCTTGAATTAAGAGAAATTACACGGATACCTTCCTTTCCCTCTTACTCCAAAATTCCAACCTTGTGAACACAAAATAAATGGATAAATTTCAGAACAAGGATACTTTCCTTTCCCTCTTACTCTAAAATTCCAACCTTGTGCACACAAAATAAATTGACACTAAAAACTTCCTTTTCGTATGCATGATGTTGCGTATTCGACATACCTACACAGACGAATTGCTTTTTTTTTTATTTAATTTTAAAATAATTGTTAGCGAGGTATCCGTATACTGAAATTTTCCCAAATAAATTATTGGCACTGAAATATGTCTTTTCATAAGTAAGATGATGAGCATTCGACAAACACATACAAATCTGCTCTTTTTAGTAGCCTATTTCAAGATAATTGTCAGTGAGGTATCCGTATACTGAAATTTTCCCAAATAAATTATTGGCACTGAAATGTGTATTTTCATAAGCAAGATGATGAGCATTCGACAAACACATACAAATCTGCTCTTTTTAGTAGCCTATTTCAAGATAATTGTCAGTGAGGTATCCGTATACTGAAATTTTCCCAATTATTATCATTAATATGAAATAACCACTGTATAAATTACGGTACAAATTATGTGAAATTATGTAAACACGTATAACTCATGTGAATTGTGAGGTTAAATCCAACCAGGTAGCCTGCTTTCTTCTTAGAGAACTTCCGTCAGTACTTTTATTCTGTAATATGGATGCATAATTGCTGACGAGTTCTAAAGGAATTCCCACTTCGAACTGTGAGAAGTTCGGTGCTCTTTTCTTTTTTTCTTCCATGATTATTGAAAATTGTTATTTGAAAACTGCGAGGATTTTTGAAAGCAGTCCGACAAACAAAAACGAACCAATAATTGACAGAGTGCGTTCGTTCGCTGTTTTATACGCGGTAACCTAGCGCTCAGATGATTCTTCCCAAGCGAGCGTAGCGTACCGTCAGCTGACGGTACTGAGTTGATCGAGGGAAAATGTCGGTGCACCGCATCTGTAACTTTATCATTGTCAAGAATTAACCATGTTTCCGTGATTGCTGATAAACGGGCTAGATGATCGAGAATGGTGCACACAGTCATTCATCTTGAAATATTACCTTCTCAGGCCTTTCTTGTCGAAACCAAAGAGATGGAAGTCTTATGCTGCTAAATCCGGGTTGTAGGGGGAAGAAAGTGAGGAATAATCTCCCAGCCGTTTCTTTTAATCCATTGCATGGTGGAACATGCCGATTGTGGTCGTGTGTTGCCATGTTGGAGAATGATTTTTCTGCCAGGTTGTTTGTCATGCAGCGCCCGACAAAGCTTTTTCAGACTTTCTTGATACTGATCTGAATATTAAAAGTTTGCTTGTGAGTTAGGAAGTCTATCATCACAACACCTCCAGCAGCCCAGGATACTGTGCCCATAACATGGAAGCCGAGATATGGTCATTGCTTTCTTCTTTATTGGCGATATTCCTTGCTGTGACGTTTGGTTTCGGGATAAAAATGTTGCAACCAGCTTTCATCACTCATCAATCATCCCTAAGTTTAAGAGAACGTCATCAGGTCGTCACTTTGTTAATTGTACCGCTGAAGCAATTATTGGCAAATGTTTTGACGCTGCAATTTTTGTTTTTCAGAAAGTAAACTAGTGTACAAATTTGTCTGTAGCGCAGCTTCTCCAACAGAATTTCGATTAATAATATTCTATAAATTTACAAAAATATTTTCACACAATGAAAATGTTTTAAAGGGAGAAAAGTGCTGAAAATGAGACAAAGTCACCCTGACCTTCACCAATCTTGATAGCCATTTCTGGAACTGTTACACGTCGATTCTCCTTGTTAAGGACGTCAGGTGTCTTCTCGGTATCTACCGTCGAAGCTGTTAACGGACGGCCAGCGCGGTGTTGGTCAGCAATATCGTATTGCAGACTTTAAAATGCCGCAGTCATCTTCAAACACTAACGAGAATAAAACAAGATGATCCACAAGCTTTCTATAATCGTATGTGAATTTACGAAGGTGGAATATTCTCTTACATGAGAAAATTCTATGACAGTGCGTTGTTGAAACAAAATAATCTGTCATCTTAACAACTATTATTGTGGCACCTTCAGCGAGGGTAGACTACCTTGCATTTTACATTACATAATAAATACTTTGTTGTTACATGGAGGTACCAGTGAGCCTGGAAACGGAATGAGTACACTTTAAACCCAGTGATAGTACCACTATTCCTGGCATTTAAATCGTCAAGAATCCTGCGATACTACGTACTAGAACCTCCGAGTCCCGCGCGCATTTTCAAATTTGCTATTTTTTTTATCGAGAAAACTAACTGTAATGTCGATGTGAATTCTTAACCATGCGACTCCTAATTTCATCTAATATTCATGGTAAAAATAATGTCTCTATGTCAAATGATGCCACCTCAATGCATATTTATTTTTTCCTCGTGTTATGTGTGTGATATTTTTAAACCCGTACTACTTTGTAACACAAAAGCTGCAGAAAACACTGTAAAATTTCCATTAAATTGAGACGGTCGTTTCAGAGAAAAATGCACTTAAGTTTGAAAAATATCAACTTCCAGAAAACTGCATTTAAAAAAAGAATGTTGTATGAATTTTATGCGCCACCAAATTTAAAGAGGTCATATATAGCTTTAAACAGCAAGTTTTGTACTTTTTTAAAAACAGAAAATAAAAAATCGAATTTTTAACCCCTAATCATTACTCGGTCCCCTTAAAGTCTTAATAATCTAAGCCAAAAGTTTATGATAATAAACTGGAAATTTATATAGTTTCAGACAGGCCGAAAGGTTTCACTGTCACCAGCGTTCTCCTTACTTATCAGTACCGGTAGACTTTTTGTTGACGTCTTATCCGCATCCCCGCTGTTTGCTATCGAGTAGGTTATTCAGGGTTACTTGTGTATTCCTGGAAAATTTGACGTACAGACCTTCGTATTTCTATATCAAAGGCCCTAGTCAAGATTTCAAGTTCGCGGGGCCTATAAACATTTTTAATGTTGGGCCAGCCAGGTTGATTTCTGCCTTGTAAGGGCGTATACTGCCAGTCTTTGCTTTTGCTCGTTTTTTTTCCGTGACAAATCTGCCTTGCTGCCAGATTTAATGTAATAGAATTCACACCTGTGGAGTAACGGTAAGCGCGTCTGACCGTGAAACCAGGTGGCCCGGGTTCGATTCCCGGTCGGGGCAAGTTACCTGGTTGAGGTGTTTTCCGAGGTTTTCCCTCAACCCAATATGAGCAAATACTGGGTAACTTTCGGTACTGGATTCCGAACTCATTTCACCGGCATTATCACCTTCATCTCATTCAGACGCTAAATAACTTAAGATGTTTAAATAGCGTCGTAAAATAACCTACTTAAAAAAAATGTAATAGATTGTGCGATATTTTCACATGCCTTTACTCTTCTGCCTTTCATTTCTATCTTGTTCCTCAAAAATACCTCATGGAATCTGTCATTAAATGAGCCGTTGAGAGCAGAAGTGGTGTAAGTCAAAAATGGGTAATGAGGGTTAAAGTAAACATTCTGTAAAATACAGCGCAAAGTAGCAAATAATATTCAATTTATTTAAACTATTAGTAGTCAGTAGATAGCAAGAAGGATATATTAATTGCTACTTTGCTCTGTATTTTACAGAATTTTTACTTTAAACCTCATTACCCAATTTTGACTTACACCACTTTTGCTCTCAACGGCTCAAATGATGAAATGATGCTGTACAAGATGTTAAAAACATATCTTGTTAAAGAAAAAAAAAACAAGATATAATGTTTTGAGAGAAGGTAATACTCGTCAAAAAAAAAAAATCCAATAAATATGAGTCTTACAATTTATATATTTGAAGAAACAAATAGACTATAGTGAAATTGGTATTGTAACAACAGCATATATTATGTGAGAGCTTTCTCCTTTCTTATTGTAATGTAGTAAACAAAAGAGTGAAGAGATAGATATGACAGTATGCTTAATTGTTTACTTCTAATAATATCTTAGAAAAATATAGAATAGGCATGTCAAACTCAAAATCCCAATTGGGTCAGATAAACTGAATGTAAGACCGTGTGGGCCACAAGGAAAAGAAATAGTCATATTATTTAATCTGTAATGTACTAGAAGTATTTATTTATTAGAAATACAGATTGTTAGCTAGTAAGAAAAACAACAATAACACAATGTTTTCTTCCCGATATCTGACTTCTCTTTTTTGTCACCAACCAACGTATAGTCTCATACGCTGCGCGCCATTTTCATGTGTAGCTTATTTACTGAACACTCAACATGGGCTAACTGAATTTCTGCAGCTTAAGTGGTTTCCGAAATAAAGCATATTAAATTCGGAGCAATGATTTTGGGACATGCTGTGTTTATACCTAACATAAACTCTACTGTATAGTATTGCTGTACGAAAAATTGTATGGAGGAGTGGAGAAACTTTGTTCTTTGTGTCACTATAAGATGTTTCATACTTATAGGCCATTCGGTATCTCGTGAAACCTACCTGCACCTGAAAGGAAGGAAAAAGTGAAGTGGACTGAGAAGTTTATCTCCCTCGCTATGCTTCGATTTGCAAGCTAGCTAGGCCGCTTACTTCCATCATAAGGTTCTTACTATTAGCTACATCGCACGGATGCATTTAGTTTTACCAGATAACGAATGACCTTTACCTAGGTATGTTATGTACATATTGTAGGTGTACATAAATATGACTACTGAAAATATAATAAAAATATAATAAATATTTGTTAAAGAACGTTTGCACCCATTTTTCCGAAATCAATTTTCCGAATGACCATTTTTCCGAAACCTATTTTTTCGAATGATCATTATTCCGAATGGTCATTTTTCCAAGTGATCATTTCTTTTACGCGTTCACTATTTATCGAAATTAATAATCCAGTAGATTGTTAGCATAAATAATGCCCGTTCTGTGTTACCTACAAGCGCCATAACTTGTTGCTCATATCATTTGGGACAGATTCTGTATAGACGCATGCAGGCTGAAGGTCTACCTACAGGAAGCTTACATGATATCGAAAACAATGAAATAAGAGAGTATACACCCATATGTTGCTATCATTAGCATTTGTTCCCTCAGATCATGTAAAACAATTATTCGAAGAACTCGGAGAAGATGCGCCTCACACCATACTACCTATATACGATTACTTTGATCTCCATTACATCAGTGGCCGAAGAGGTAGAGACAGAACACAATATGTACCACCGCGCTATGACATTCGCATTTGGAATGAAGACCAATCAACATTGCAAGGTGAACACCGGACCAACAATGTAAGAGAAGTGTGGCATAATAGATTTAAAATGCTCATCAATAAGCACCGTCCATCCCTTTATACGGCCTTAGCTGAAATTCAAAAAGAACAAGCCGACACTGAGGTCATGAACAATAATTGAGATTGGGAAGGAAGGTACGAGTAAAAGCACAGCCAAGAAATCGGTGGATAGCAGTACAAAACAGAATCAGAGCAATAACATTGGAATACGAAACATAGAAGGAAGAAAACCGCTGTCTTCAGTAGGCCTATTTAAGAAGAATTAGGTACAATTTTAGCTTCTGAAAAAGCATGAAATACAGGCCGTGACTTGTAATACATTCAATTTTAAGTGTAAAATCACAATTTTAATGTGCCCTTAACTTTACTAATTATTTCATTTAATATTCTTGATTTCGGAAAACAAGTCCTATGAAAAATGGTCATTCGGAAATGAGAAATTAGGAAAAATTGACATTCCGAAAGTTGGTTTCGGAAAAATGACCTGAAACCGTTAAAGAATGACTTTTTCTGCAATGATTAAAGCCATAGCGTTTCTAGCTAGAACTCTCCCTTCCATGGCGACTGTAGGCCTATTCGTCCCTTGTCTTCTCTTTGCCCTGCGTTAAGATTGTCTTACTCGGTGGTCTTGTGCCGTATTAACTATTTATCGATATATCTAATATCTCCTAGTTTATTAAGTGTACGGGTACCATATGCGCATGCGCTGGCTATTGTCCTGCTACTTGTGAATGTCTAGTCAAGTGTTAGATATTATTTTCACTTAATAACGACGGAATGGGCCACATGGCCATATTACAGGCCAAAGTCTCGATTGTCTGCACAAAAACTTACTTAAAGGCCCCCTTGAGGTGTTTGTCATAAAACCTGGAAACAAAGTAGGAAACTTCAGGCTCAATAGGTTATCAAAGCCTACTGCTTCTAAGAAGCCTAGAGAGAGTACTGTCTGGTGATTTAGAATTAGATTTTTGTGTTTTTAATAATAATATTTAGCATCATGTCCTTTATAATTATCCAAACTCGAAGTAATATTAGGGAAATCTGTTTCGTGGAATGCATTTAATGTTAAAAGAAAATAATTTCCTAGATCTGGAAAAATCTTTTTTGTATTTAGTTCTTTGTTGTGTGTCATTTGAGTGAAGACAAACACTCCATTGTATTTCTTTATCATATTTGCATTTAAAAGTGAAAATAGTTCGATAAAACGAGGGAAGAGATAACATGAGTCGATGATGTTCTTTGTAGGTAAAGTGATACATTCTCATGTTGTGTACCAACCTGAAGTTACGCCATATGTGTATTTGTGTATGTAATGTCAGACTTATGCTGGAAGGACAAAATGGCTGAACATTCAGGACATGGGTGAGTAACAATAAAATTGTTAATTGTTTCGTTGAAATCCAAGTATCTATTTATTTGTGCGTGTGTGTGTGTGAGGCAGATATTTAAATAACTCTTTTAAATTAAAAAGGCTAGTCAAAGTTGAGAAATAGCAATTAAAGTTTTCTCGGACCTTCGTACAGTTCTGCTCCCTCCAAAAAAAAAAAAAAAAAAAAAAAAAAAAAAAAAAAAAAAAAAAAAAAAAACCGACGCCTATGATAATGACGACAACGGACAATGAGAGAATTGGGATGGTAGATAAATCCAAAGTGACTCGGAGAGAACTTGCGCTACATACGAGGGTATGCTGAAAAGTAATATTCATACGTGTTATAACTTATTGTTGTTCAGAATATGCTAGAAGTTTATTTTAAGGAATAGGTTATTTCAAATACATGAGTTTGCATTAATAAGGCATGTAGTGGGTGATATAGGGTAATCTGTATTATTTTATTGCTCTATGGCTCTAGCTAGACTAACAGAAAACACTGAGGGAATGGGCTTTTAGAGTGAAACAGATTGGATTTTAGGATAAGTTGAACATTGTTTGAGCTTGCGACAAGTTATATCGCTAGTTTAAAGTGTTTATCGTCGCGTTCATTTACGCTTTCTCAGAAAGGAAAAATCTCGTCATGCGTGGGAAAATTATCGGGACAGCTTTTGTTACGTGTGTGGAGAATTTACGGCAAAATCGCAACGTCAGTCATCAGATAGGCCCCTAAATTAAAACACGCATATTACTGCTATTTTGAATGAAATGTGTGTAATGAGGACAAATCATGGGCTCCCCATGTGTGCTGCATAACATGTTGCTCAAAACTGATAAAATGGATGAATGAAGAGAAGAATCGAAATATGCCGAAGTATTCAGTGGATATGAAGGAAACTTATACAAATTTGTCAGTGTTACTAGATGCAATCCAATATAAAACTTACTGCTGGAAACTCTGCGGAGATTTGAAAATTGTCGCCTTATTGCTCGGACTTCAGGGTGGATTCACTTAATACTGTTGCTTTCTCTGTTTATGGGATAGTAAAGAGACTAAAAACACTATAATATAGTGAAAGACTGGCCTCCGAGAGAAAGCTATGCTCCAGGAGAACATGATAGTAAAACCGGAAAAAGTACTGCTCCCTCCTTTACATATCAAGCTTGGTTTAATGAATAATTTCTTTAAAGCTATGTATAAAAATTGAGAAGGTTTTGCATAATGTGTAAGGAATATGTTTCCGAAACTCAGTGAAGATAAAGTGAAAGAGGAAATTTTCGTTGGCCCTTAAATTAGGAAACATTTGAAAGACGATAGCTTCGAAAAAAAATTAAGTGTTGTGGAACTAGAAACTTGGAATGCCTTTAGAAGAGTTGTTGGTGAGTTTTAAGTAATAATGAAGCTGACAATTACCAACAGCTTGTACAAGAACTCCTGCATAGTTACCAGAAGCTTGGTTGTCGATTGTCTTTGAAAATACACTTCTTACACTCCCATCTGGACTTTTTCCCAGAGAACTTAGGAGCTGTAAGCGATGAACAAGGGAGAAGAATTCATCAAGATGTAAACAGGATGAAACAACGATATCAAGGAATGTGGGATTCTAGTATGATGGAGGACTACTATTGGTTTTTGTTCAGAGAAGGTAACTCAAACTATAAGAGGAAAAAATAACTAAGTAACTAAATTTTAAATTTTATATTTTAAAAGAATCTAGCTTGAAGTCTGTATATGGTTGTTTACTTCATTGAAGGGCTCATGAGTTATTTGATTTGAGATTTTAATCAATTTAATTGATAAACTTAAAACAAATTATAGTTAATTTGATCCAGTTTAAATTAATAAAATGAAAGCCTATTTTAAAGGGGGGGAAAGGAATACATGCTAATTGTAATTATTATTTATAGCAGCGTTATTATTTTTATGTAAAACGTCAGTGTATTTTGTGTATAAATTTTGTACCTTACATTTTATTTATTTTCAGTGTTGTAATTACGTGTTTTGAAATGCGCAAAAACGTATTTATAAATTGAAATACTTCCTCTTCTGTCACACAAAAATATTACGTGTTACAGATTTTTCGCTGCAGTTTTCGCAATCAGCATAGTTGATTTAGTAAAACTTAGCTGATTTGATTTCTGTGACAGACAACAAGTTAAAATTTGCTGACCAAATTATTAGAGAAATAATTCGTTTTCAATATACAACAAATAAGATACATCAAATGAAGACCTGAAAGAAAAAAACTAGTCTAGGCAAGTAAAGAAAAGGAGGACGATTGGGGGAAAATGAAGGAAAAAAGATTGGAGAGGAAATAATGAAGAGAAGAAGAAGAAAAATATGAATGTAAAGGAAATGTACTAGAACGAGAAGGATGAAGAGAGAAAAAAGAGAAAGGAATATAAGATAAAGGAGAAAGAGGAGAAGTAGAAGGAGGAAAGAGGAAAAAAAGTAAAAGAAAAAGGGAGTTATAAGCAAACTAATGAAAGTGACACACCGAGATTTCGAACTTCACTAATCCGGAATTCAGGATAGTTCGGACAGATCTTTTCTTTTTCTTACACAAGACACTTGGAGATTAATATTCCACACATTGAAGGTAGAAGTGAATGCAAAGAGTGAAGAATATGTTGATAAATTCAAATTATCCAACGTAACATTCATTTAGGTACATTAATCGAATTTGTGGACTGTAATTTGAACTATTAAAAAATGTATCTTACCATAAAATAAATGCGTCAGCACAAACAAACACAGAAAACACTTGCCTCCTTTTTTGAATCACAGTCTAGAAATCTCAATAGTAGTACTTCCTAATTGACTTGGACTGAAGACAAACTCTTTTTTTTTTTTTTTTTTTTTTGAGGTTCCATATGATTGTGAAAGCTAGTTAGAGTATGTAGGTCCTTCTTACGCAGTAATTTACTTGGACAACTTCAAAATCATTCTCTTTTTAAATCAATGTTTTGTGTTTTAATTTATTATTTTACGACACTTTATCAACTGCTATGGGTATCTAGCGTCTGAATGAAATGAAGGTGGTAATGCCAGCGAAAAGAGTCCGGAGTCCAGCGCCGAAAGTTACCCAGCATTTGCTCTATGTTTTGTGTTTCATAGGTTTGTAAAACAGAATGATTAAATACTAAGTTAGTAATTAAACAACTGTACAATATCATTTTGTTTTTCAATTGTCGAAGTAATTATGTCCCATTAAATTATCTATAATTAGACTTCGACTAATTCAGACTGTATTTTCCCCAATTATTCCTAATTAGTGAGGTTCTACTGTTGAAGAGTGAGAAAAGGAGAATGTGGAAAATCAAACGGTGAAGATGAAGGAGAATTAGAGAAAGATTGAAGAGAAATAGGAAGGAAGTGGACGATGAGTGAGAAAAGAGAAAGAAAAGAAGAAGGAAAAGTGGTGGAAGTGACACAGAAACAAAGGAGAAAAAGATGACGAAGGAGGAGGATTAGACGGAGAAAAAGAATGAAGAGAATCTGAGAAAGTAGTCGAAAAGAAGGAGAGAGAAAGAAAAGAAGAGAATGATGAAAATGACATAGAAGTAAAAGGAGATTGGTGATAGAAACAGAGAAAAGGTGTAAAAGGAGAAAGGTTGAAGTTGAAGGAAATAAAGATGAGAATGAATAGGTAAGAGGAAAGAAAGAAATAAGGGCAGTGAAATAGAAATGAGTAAAAAGAGTATATTAAATATAGCAAGAAGTGCAGAAGAAGGGGAATAGAGAAAAAGAGACAAAAGAATCTACTTACTAAGAAATTATAAAGAGAAAGAGGAAGGTTATGTAACATTTAGGAACTAGTTAACATAAATTTAATCTTTGAAATACACCGCGTTTATTTAATTTAACATACATAACATAGGATGTCTATTAAGATTTACATTTACACTTGAGATGGTAACAAAGGTCCTGTAATTTATGTAGCACAGGTTTTAAGCCTGAGCTGTTACTATGAAGCTGTCTCAATTTGTAGCCTTGAGATGCCTTATCGCATTCGATTATCTAGAATTCTAGACCTTTGCCAGAATCCAGAATGCTGAAGAATAAGTTGTCATGTCTGCATGATTTATGTCTAACAGTGTTGCCGAGAAATGCGTTTTCTGTACTTTGAATTATCAAGTAAATAGTGAAATGTTTATTGCACGCACTTTAAAACACACTGACAATTTAGCTTTAATGGTGTTTGAGTTTTCAGTGTTGAAGCGGAATGCTTGCAACATATCGGAATTACTTATTGCATATTCGTACATATTCGTAGAAACACGTGATGTGTATTGCAATCTTCTTTTTTTCCTTTCCTTGCCTTCCTGATGATGGAGCCAGTACGTAGCTCCGAAACGTTGTACATATGTTTCTGCATTCATGACACAGTGCAAAACTATTTCTTCACACTTTGTACATACAGTATAAAAGAGTCGGATGGCTGTAATCATGAATGGAATGTACGACAAACAGCTGTGCGGTGACGCACATATTTGATGTTTCATCGTGGCACATGTGGTCAAGTTTCATTTTCACTGCTGTGAATAACATTTCCAAACATTTATTGATATAACACTATGGAGGAGAAAGGTCTTTCTCCAATAAAATACAGCCAGCTAACGCTGAAGTGATATTCTGCTTCAATTCGAGAAGTTCCTTAAGGTTAGTTATCCGGACTGCGTGACGATTCCCCGGCTCTCAAGAATAATTCTTCTTTCGTACCTCTACTGTCCGTCGTGGGCCTGTGTCTCCCTTAGAATGTTCTTCCTTGTTATTGTCTTATTCTGTCATTTTTTAATTTTCATCTTCTCATATCTTCCTTTAATTCTCTTTCTTGGTCTTCTATTCCATTTCGCAAGCATATCTTGTTTATTTTTCAATTCGTTCTAAATAACCTAGCCATACCACCTCTGTTGTAGGTTGATTATTGAATAATGATCATTGTTAAATTAACTCTGTTTGTATTTATGTTATGAGGGTAGTTTTACACAGTACGACACTGATAGAAGGAAGAAAGTTCCGTTTCGAAACCAGCATGTTGTAACGCAGTGGTCGTCAGCACTCGCTGAAATGGGTAGAGAGCATGGATGGTAAGGAACTCTGCTCCGTCGTGCACAAGGGATTGAGAGACAGCATACCCGCCAGCAGCGACGATTGCGATATATGAAGAGAAAATTGAGAATGTGGATAGAACATTTTGTAGCATTTCCGGGGTGATTTTTGCACAGGCTTCAATGATACGGTTCTTTAAATGTTCCACATTCTCAATTTTCTCTTCATCCGCCAAGCTCTTTATGTAATCCCAAAAGAAAAAATCATGGGTTGTTAAATCTGGAGACCTGGCCGGCCATTCTACTGGTCCACGTCGACCAATCCAATGTCCAGGGAGCTGTTCGTCCAGTTTGCTGCAACATTTCTGTGGCTTAACCTACCAGAATGAAGAATATAAATTCGTTCCTCCTTCGATAATGTCGTCACGAAAATCAAGAAATTTGTTATAGGAAAGTTCAAATAATCACAACAATGCATTGAAACTGTCACAGGTTAATCAAACAGTAAAGCAGGAAAAGTTAATTACCAGAATTGCATAAAAATTCCTTTTCCAAAGCCTCCATAGTACCGTACCATGTTACAAAATATCTGTAGATGCAGCAACTAATGTTTGTGTCATTATTACAATTATCTTTAAATAACTTGAAAACGATTAGAGATATCTCAAAACGGATTGCGCCGTTGTTTTTCTCAGAAAATTTCACATGATTCTGAGTACCTACATGACCCCCTTTCCATTTAAAATTTCAAAGTTGCATTCAAAATGGCGGCTTTTGAGATAGCTGAGGACTAGAATCGAATGTGTCACTGGTAGAGCATTTGGTCTTACAAATACTGGTAACACCTATAGTAATTGAAAATCAAGCATATGGAAGATATTTATATGGTTCCAGACTTTTGATTCACTCTGTATACATCTGGCTGCATTTTATACATCGCACGAATACGGTTGAGTTGTAATATTATTACTTTTTCGTATACTCGTCTAGTGATAGGCCTACTTTGGTATTCATGAGAATTGGTCATTATAACTGATAGTAATATTAAAAGGCATTTTGTTCTAATGAGACTATGGCTGTGCCTTTACCTGCGAAACAACCAACATTACTATGAAAGCACACCGTGTCTTCAGTCCGTCATTTGACACAGAATCGACTATGAGACTATCCAGCGTCATTGTGATTGATAACAGTGAAATGTTATTTGGCAAGATGAGTCCGAGGAGATTACCTGACTTTCGCCTTACAGTTGGTAAACATTTCTTGGGGGTGACCCAATCAAGTAATTAACATACGGCACGCACGAACGCAGTCTCGTAGCACGAGTTCTGTTAGTTACATTTAGACCACACCAATAGACATAAACCGTTCAGACTGAAAGATACTATACTGCATTACGGACATTTGTCCGCTGGTACAGAAATGACTAGAAGTGTGAAAGTATCTAATAATCTTATTAAAACAGACTAACCAGCCCCTCAAAGTCATAGTTAACGAGAACAGAACTCCAATTATGAAAGCACATTTGGGACATAGTCCATATTAGTAACATTTTAAAAGAAAAACCTTTTTATTTCCGTAGGTATCGAATAGGGTTACATCAACACATTATTTCGTGGAACTTAAGTTTTGTTTCTGTTTTGAGCTCTTAGCTAGTCTACCACTGTGAAGTAACTGTTAGCATGTCTGACGGTGAAACGAGCGGATCCGGATTCAGATTCTGGTTGGGATTTTTCCGAGGTTTTCCCTTAACCAACCGAAGCAGAATTGCTGTTGGACCTCGGATTCATTTCGCTATAATATATTCATAGGTTAAATAAATTATTATTATTATTATTATTATTATTATTATTATTATTATTATTATTATTATATGTATCTGACGATGTTATTATCCTTGTCATCAGAATCATGAATTTCGTTTTAGATAGGCTATACCTTTACCTCAGAAGTGGAATTTAACCGTGCCAGACTTAGAGGATACCAAGAGGTCAAAATAACTGTATCTTGATGTACTGATAACGAACCTGTAATTTTTTGTTTAGCACGGAAATATTCATATCAATAAATGCACTATTTATGAAGTATCCGTTAGATATGACCTATATCCCCCTGTCTGTCTCTATCACACAGACACAAACATCTGTTTTCAGCTCAAGTGACTGGTCAAATATAAAACCCCTATACGCCGGAGGATATGTTACAGTTCTGGACTGGCAAGGCCGCGAACTTTATCAGGATACGATGGTAATGAAATTCTATCACAAGTTACACGCAAACTTAACATTTCATAGTAAAAATAACCAAAGCTTTTATTTCCGTAAAATATGGAAATTGGCCTTCCACTCTTTCGTTAGGCCTGTAAATTATGGTCTAGTCCTGGAGTACAGAGTAGCGAATTCCGGTTTCGTATAGTAATATCGTGCTATAATCGTGCTAACCACACGTTACTCCTTACTGCTGAGCCATATTGACGGCTGATGGGCCTTGGCCCTCCATGGGCTGTTACGCCACGAATTTACTTTATAAAATACCAGCACCGAGCATAATAAATTCATTACCAAGGACAACATTATTTTGTCAGTTATCCATGCATTCACATATTCATTGATTCTTGTTGTTTTTCAGTATATAAAGATTCGGTAAACTAAGCCATTCTGTGTATTGTGTTAACCTGAATTCTGTGATAAGGACACGGGTAAGATGAAATCTCATATTAGCAGTGGTCGGGAAAGATGACGTCATATAAAATACAGCCCTAAAAAAAACAGCAGCGGGGTAGGTGAAAGAAGGGCGGGAACACATCTCTATTGCAAGCTTTGCGTGCGTAGAGACGGACAGTGAACATACCCAAACTAAGAAAAAGTTCAGTTAAGTTTGTCAGTATATATTTGTTCATTTTTTATTCATTTTTGTATGATTTGATTTCTTTTTATGTTATTTTATACATATTTTAAAGTTTAAGAAGGATGTACGATTAACTCATTAAAATTAGGAGTCAAGCTGCATGTAGCGAATTTTAACTGAGCAATGAGATGTTCGTCTGTCATACGCGAAATTCTTTTTTGATGTTACAACTGATCCTGTCATGTTTACTTGAACCAGTGTGCCCAACTCTACAAACATGAAATCCGCTACGGAGCTACCAAAATTCCGCTACTTTCCGCCACGATTGTGGGTACTGAATAAATATGAAGCAATCAGAAATATGTTAAGAGATCACAGAAATACATTTTATTATATTTACTATGAGGTACCGAAGTATTGTGTTTTCTGATATAATTTATATTGTTTGAAAATCAAAGGTACCAAAGGTAATAAAGACGTATTTTGTGAACAGAAATATGATCATATTTTATTTAAAATGTTTATTTTGTAAGCAAATCTGAAAGCGTGTTGCTTTACTTATTTTTCTCTCTGTAATAAAACACTTAAAAGTATAATTTTCTTATATTATTATGTAATGTTCTTCAAACTTGAAATAAATGTAGGCCTAATAAGCAAATGTTTTAATGTATTTCTTTACTTACTGACCCTAGAATACACAATGAATATTACATTGTTATTTATAGGTCTATGTTATGTATGTGAGCACATGGCTCTACTTCTGAAAAAATAGTTAATGTAGTTCTGCGTCTGTAAGTATGCCTTTATGTTTTTTTTTATTTAGGCAATATAAAAGCTCATCAGATTCCTCCCAGAAGTGAAGTTGATGGACTACTCTTATCATACATTTGTTAGTTTAATCTCCTGATTGATTGTAATCTATTTTGTAAGTCTCACAGCATACATTTTTATTTTTCAGACTTAATTGTATTTTCAGTAAAACATTTACAATGGCAGGTGACAGTCTGTTTCTTTGCTGCATTTGGGAAAGCAGTGGTATTTTAATTTCTATATGTGATTACAAGCATTAACACAGTCTTCAGGGAATATTACAATTATGCAGAATCTTATAGAATAACGAATGATATTTATTTGGGAAAATATACAAATTTAAGCTTCTAACATGATTTTTTCTAAATTCCGCTACATTTCAGGAGGATTTTGATTATCGCCGCTACGTCTTCCGAAACCTCAAATTCCACTATGCGTTGCGGAATTCCGCTACAGTTGGGCACACTGACTTGAACACTGCGTAACTTTGAAAAAACAAGAGATGGCTAAGGGGAAGGAGTGGGATTATGCTTTACCCCTCTATCCTTCTTTTGTGCCAAGGGGTTGACTCGCGAGTCAAGAAATGCCGACCAATACTATTATGCAAACCTGACTTTCAGGTAAAGCTCCCCGTGAAGCAGACTTGAATAATTTCAAGGGAAAATTTTTTCCGGGGCCGGGTATCGATCCCGGGACCCTTCGCTTAGCGCACGAATGCTCTACCGATTGAGCTATCCAGGAAACCTGGAACGGTGTCGGGTGTAGTCCCTGGGTAGCTCAATCGGTAGAGCATTCGTGCGCTAAGCGAAGAGTCCCGGGACGATACCCGGTCCCGGAACAATTTTTTCCCTTGAAATTATTAAAGTTAAATATTGTCTTGGAGAGAAATTGCATGTCATCATTTTCGTGGCGTTCTACAATAGGGCACAGGGTTCTTCTATGTGCCTGGAATCCAAGGACAGGGTTCTCGGCTTTATGAGTACTAAATACTTCTATTTGGAAGGAACCTGTAGGCCTAGTAATGATTTTTTCTTGATTTATGGTCCTCAGACCGAGTTTTTTTTTGTCAGTGTATCTTTTTTACACATAAATGGGCAGGAAATTTGGTCGTCATGGCTTTAGGAATAGTAAAAATGATCACAGTTGCCAGTGCCTGACGTGTCCCATTTTGAATAAGTTTGGTTAGCCCTTGTGATATTGGTCATGAATGAGTGCGAGCACCTGCCCTCTGCCGACGGATATCTGGAGCGAAGTGGTCGAGCTTTTACTAGCAGAGCAGAGCGTTCGGAGAAAGTTCTGCAGTAACAGGAATTCAGGTGAGCGGCCATGCGAGAGTTGGGGTGGGGGATTTTCTTGTCATTAAAGTGGTGGACGGCGGTGCGAGGTGACACTTCAGTGAGTGCTGGTGGCTTCAAGTAAGTTTTTTGATCTCATCAGCATGTTGGTTCACTTGACACAATGACGGACCCTGAGACATGACAACTGGGGAAAATCGTGTGAGGTTTTGTTGGAAAAGGCGGATCAGAGCGGATTTGCTTCGAGTAGCACGGTTTCCCTTTCTAATCTCGTTCCATCATTGTCCAGTGTCCACTATAGTCTTATCAACTCACCGGCTGTTAATAATTTCTCTAGTGAAGTGTTGTTAAGTGAAGGGTTGCTGTAGATAGTGAGATTTTTGGTGGACAAATCGGTTTTAGGGTGGGTTAAATGAGAATTAGGCCTACTTTTTCGTCATGAGACTTATGGTTGAAAAAACGGTGACTGTATAATAATTTTCCCTGGTTACTTCGGTTTGCTTTCTCTAATCTCGTTTCACCACTGCTCCACTACACTATACCGTCATGTTATAGTTTGTGAGTTAAATAAAGAGTTATTGTTCCATAGCAAGATTTATGGTGGACAAGGCGGTTGCAGTAGAGTAGGTTTTCTGCGAGAATTTATATTTTATTTTCTAATCTTGTTCCACTAATTATCTACTGTTATTATACCCTCATATCAGCGTATCTGAATACCCGTATAGTTTAAGTGAGGCAAAAGTACCGGTACGTATATATCTATCTGTAAGATTTATGACAAACGAAGCGGCTTGAAGAATATTTTCTCCGAATACTTCTAGTTCCTTTCCTAACCTCGATTGATCTTTACTCTTCTGATATCACATTAACACCCGGTTTTTTTTTCAAGAAAATTTACACTAAAGGAGGCACAATTTTCTTTTGCTTCATTGGCTTCTGTGAGAAGTAGTGATAATAACACATGGTTTTAGTTTGCAGCCACAAATATTTTCATCATAAAAACCATTTGATACTTACTTGTAATATTATAATACACTGTTGTAGCCACCCTCTTGTTTCTAATTACCAACATAATGCGAGAGATTCCGGACAAATTTTATTACCAGAGAAATGATCGGTTTCTCCAATGATCTTGGACTTCTCGAGTGTTATATTTGTAACATACAGTAGGTGGAAGGGGCTGTAACAGTGCATTTAGAATATGCAGGTAAGTATGAAATTTGATCTCAACAAATGTAACTTTTCGTTCTGCAAAGGAATTTTAAAATGTTACATTCGTTCGCATCAAATTTGTGCATATTTAAAGGACAACGCTAAGATTCTTTCAGTAATTTATTATCATAATACATTGCTCTGTCGCCTCGGTAACGCAGTGGGTATAGCGCTGGCCTTCTGTGCTCGAGGTTGCGAGTTCGATCCCGGCCCAGGTCGATGGCATTTAAGTGTGTTTAAATGCGGCATGTAAAAGAATTCCTGCGGGACAAAATTCGGGCACACCGGCGACGCTGATATAACCTCGGCAGTAGCGAGCGTCATTAAATAAACCACATATATTTTTTTACACTGCTGTCTTAAATTGACTGAGCATATTGGGAATTGAATCAATGGCTTTCCCAAAACACGCTATGACATATTTCGTATAAAGCAGTTTTTGTCTCGGAAAGGAAGCAAAAACTAGCAAAATTGTATCATATTTTTTGTTTGAAATATCTCAAAGAATAATTCCTTGAAATTAATGACATTACTTACGGTTGAACCTTTGTGTGTGTGGGTGAGTGCGTGCGTGCGTGCGTGTGGAGAGAGAGAGAGAGAGCGAGCGAGCGAGAGCGCGTGGACAAAATTCATTCATTGGTGTAAGGGAAAAAGTTCAGCGCAGAGTGACAACATGTCAAAAACCTCTTCTTTTTTTTTTATATAGATGTAGGGATTTTGAATATTTGTATTTCCATAAATACATAGATTGTTTTCAAGTTTGTATGCCATCTGTATAATGAAGAGAGAGAAGACACACATCATAAGGTACTAAATAGTATCTTTGTCTTTCCAATAATTGTATTTTTCAGAACGTTATATTAAGTATAGAGCCTACGCGATATACCAGTGTACAATAGTGGAGACAAGACCTATCATGTGCCGTGACTATACCACCAGTCGGTATGGAGGGGGAAGATAAGTTTTAGTCTGAGATGAACTTCCGTGTCAGTAGATTCGTATAATATTAACCATTCTGATAGTTACACCCTGTATTAATATTATTGGGCTGCGTGAACACTCAGTTTTGTAAAATGTTTTGTATAAACTAAACTGAACTGCGTCCGAGCACGATCTTCTTCTCTTTCGAGCTGTAACGCCTAATGTTGTAATGACCTAATGTATTAAATGAATAAATCTGAATTTGAATATTGTTAATTCAAAAGAAATTGTCTTTATGATATCTCTCACAGCGTACATGCCAGATCTTGCCTCTTCACCTATACATAACTCATTTCTCATTTTTATAAAAATAAAACGAATGTAACAACGAAAGTAATGTTCATTTCTATGACTGGGAGATTTCCTAGCAATGTACCATGTTACTACAACTACAACTAGAACCAACTTTTCTATTTTCATATGTAAAGAAAAAAAAACAACAGGTTTCTATTAAACGAATTAATGTTGACCGAAACAATGATGATGATATTACCATGATAATATCATCATCATTGTTTCGGTCAACATTAATTCGTTTAATAGAAACCTGTTGTTTTTTTTTCTTTACGTCGTCTTTACATAACTCCGTGGCATGAACTGCCGCTTTCGGTAATCCGGAAGTGCAAGTCTTGCTTACATATGGGTACATGGTAAGAAATGTGCCTTACAGCTGATAGCTTTTAATGTTGAACAAAAGAATTGAACTATTCGCTTATCACATATTGACTCCTTGGCCACAGCGGGAATATTGTGTGGTAATAAGCAATTATTAAGTTTTACGGAGTTCTGGGAGGTAGAGATTCTCTCCTTTAGCCTTTGTCTATATCAGCAAGAAGTGGAGAACAGTCAATAATTTCTTCGATCGTTTTTAACTCCGAGAAAATACATCTTCGATAATAATTTGATGGGAGCCTATGCTGCTATTGTGCTCTTCAGTCTCATCGACGAAGTAGTTCTACAGGAATTCGATTCTCATTAAAATGATCGTTTTTCTCTTTCACTAACACGAAATGTAAGACTATTATTTAGCAAAATAATATGCATTTGAGTAATACATAGAGATGGTTCACTCTAAAATTGATTACTTGTAATGAAAAACTGAAAATATTAGTTTGAGCCTTTTGCAAAATCAGATTTATAGAAAAGTGTAAGTTATAACAATTTAATACAGCAGGTCTAGTTTACTGTAATCATCAAATAAAAAAATCTTAAAAGTTGTCTAATTTTAATTTTATCATGAAACTCTGCTTTAAAACTGTGGAATTTGTTGTTTGTTCTTTGCTCTGTGTTTCATCTTCGTTTTTTCAAGGGATAACCTTGAATCATGTTAATCACATACCCAAGAATTCCCCTGTCTGTATATAGTTTCATACATTTATTACAACGTTAGGTTAGAATATCGGCTTTTCACGCCCAAGACCCGGGCTCAAATTCCTTCGCCTCCACATGGAAATTATGAGTATAGACGATATGCTGCGGAAGGTTTTCTTAGGGTATTTCTACCCCGTCCTCATTCCATGTTCATTCCTAAAATGCAAGTTGTTGAAGAAACTCGTATTGTCACTATGTGTCCATGTATAGATACGGAATTAAAAATTGGAGCGAGTCTTGATGAGAGTCCACCTGTATGTAGGCAACAGTTTCGCACGATTGTCCACAAGTAGCATATACATAGGAGCTCTTGTTTACTGCACATGCGCAGTGTGTTATAAGCGAATCTCATACAGTAAAGCCTCGTTCACACTTTTCAAGTAACTTGAATTCAAGACATGTGATTTTAAGTAACCTGAATTCAAGTTGCAGTTCAGACGTATTCAAGTTATTTTGTTTTCAAGTAGGATAAAATGGCGTCGATGGAAGTTGTGCAAATGAAATTTTCTATAGTAGCAAGCCTCCGTGCCAGGAAACGCTGTTCAGTATGGGTTAAGAATTGGAGTAGTAAGAGAAATAAATGATCATTGACCATTACAAATAGAATAAGTGAAATCTTCAAGCAGATTTAATAATTCTTAATGTAAATGTAATAAAATAAGCAGGTCTGATTTACCATAATCGAAAATGATTTTCTTGAACCTGTTACAGTTCCAAAACAAAATCTATCAGCCACATTGAACCATGCCAGTTTCGGCCGATAAATGTCATGCCTTAAAGCAACACTCTTTTTCTTAATCCGTCCTAGCTTCCTCACTTCTTCTCTATCTACAGTTTAATGGTTTTCATTTGTCTTTAGTACTTCATCTGTGTCCACGTTAAAATCCCCGCTGTTCATTTCCTCAATGAACTCTTCCTTGGCAGCTTCCTTTGCGTTTCTGTTACAAAACTTTGCAGTTTATATAATCCACAGGTCTTCGTGAGTTTTATACAACTCCAAAAACTCAAATATTTAGTCATTATTTTATTTACTATTGTTTCCTATTATTTTTACGTTCCTAGGACAACAAAAAACAATCAGCTGTTAATTTAACGCCCTTAAAACAGCTGTTAACTTAAATTCCCGCGCTTTTTCTCTTGAATTCAAGTTATAAAGTGGCGTTCACACTCTTCAAGTTGTTTCAAGCGTCCTTTCAAGTCAAGTAAAAAGTAGAAAGGGATTCAACTTCACTTGAAACTTGAATTCAAGCTGTCACTTGACTTCAAGTCAACTTTAAACATAGTTCACACTTTTCAAGTTCGTCGAATCAAGTTACTTGAATTCAACTTGCTTGAAAAGTGTGAACGAGGCTTACGGGAGCTCCAAATTTTATTTCCGTATCTGTACATATCTCCTGATCGACGGCATTCACAATTACACATCCGTGGAATGTGCTTGTGGGCGTGATTGAATGGATCTCGTTTCAAGTCACAACATGAATGCGTCGTGCATTACAGGCGCTATGTTCTGTTCAAGTTTGTCGAGCATGGCGAAGTTCGATATTCGCCGATGTTCGCTTTGCAGAAGGAGGCCTGTCGTGTTTGTTATAAAAATTTCGCTGTCCTCCACTCCCAGTCCTTCATGTTTTAACTCCACACTTAAGGATTTTAGCACAGATCTTGCGATTAATTTTTCATGTGAAATAAGACGATGTCTGCAATGTCTTTGTTGCCTCTCTCATGTTCGAACACTGTAGGATACTAAGACACACCGAAGAATCCTTTCCTTAAATTAATAATAATAATAATAATAATAATAATAATAAGAATAATAATAATAATAATAATAATAATAATAATAATAATAATTTGAATTTTTTGGACCAATACTAGACGCATACTTGATGACCCTCCTGCGACGTGGGGATCAGCATGACGCCGGACCTCTGTCTAATGCAACACAGAACATCATATTGATACCAGACAGACATCAGTGTCATAGACGGGGTCCGAATCCATGGACTTTTACGTAACATTGAAGCTGTATATAACAATTTACCATTTTGGATAATACCAGTAGCAGCAGCAGTTTACTAGCGATAGGTCTACTCTGAAACATTTTTACATCGAAAACTGGATAGACCCGCCTTACGCGTTGCTTGTAATATACGCGTCAGATAGAGACATTTTCAGCTTGGTTGACTCCGTTGTCCATGACTCGTGAATAAATGAAACCCTAATGCATGCTTAAATAAGTTTCACCTCGAAGACAGATTAATAAAACAGTGAGAGTAGAGTTTCGATGTAAATGTGGTCGGAAATTTTGTACGACATTTTGTGGTGGAGAAAAAAATATGAATTATTGTTATTTTCATGGAAATAGGATGTGTTTTAAGCATTCTAGAAATCGAAAAACTTGTTTTGAGCATTTCCTCTTCCTTCCTGTTTGTGTACAGCTGTCCCTTCTATTGGGTGGATTTTGTCCACATTCAGTAGACTATCTGCGAGCGAATTCATCCGGGAATGGTACACAAGAAATATAAGTTTTTGTGAAAATAACTATTTGGCCTTTTATTTGAAATGAACAACACAGACATATTCTTAAGTGTCAGTAAATGATTGTTTCGTGGTCTTTTAATACCTACAAATATATTTCCTCAGAGAAATTAGCACTTATCTGTAGGATAGAATTATTTCTATTCTCCGATTTCGATACTATGACTAGGTTCTTCTTCTCTGTCACCTACAGGACAGAAGATTCAAAACAAAAAAACCTACGACGTGCAAGCAAGGAAATTGTTGCGGTTACAGTATTGTAAGTGCCACCGGCGTAGCTCAGGCGGTAGCGAGTTTGCCTGTTTCTCCGGGGTAGTACTCGGGAGTGAGTTCGATTCCCGCTTGAATCGATTACTTGCTTGGGTTTTTTTCAAATACCATCTCGCTATTATCAATTCCATTGACGCTAAATAACTTAGTAGTTGATACAGTGTCGTTAAATAGCCGAGTATAAAAAGTATTATAATAGAAGTCTTTGATTGGATTTGAGTGATGTGAAACAACCGGCCTTGTAACTGTTGCGTGAAGTGTACTTTGTAATGAGTACCGGATTGGAGACGGTAAATTAGTCATTAGCAACATGATTTCTGATGAGGAGAACATAAATGAAATTTTATTATTCGAATAGATGCAGCATATGTTTCTTGTACGTATCAGTAAGTATGTATGAATCATCCTGTTTCACATTTTATCAGTAATTCTGACGATCTTCGATCTTTTCTTTCTCTGAAGAAAACAATGCCCCCTCCCAAAGAAGAAATAACCTTATCACATACTCACTAATTAGAGACTTTTTAATATTGGTTGAAGGGAAATCAACAATGAAATTTCCTCATCCAATCCTTTTCTGTTTTACTAAAATAGTCTTTCTCTTTATGTATCCGTCTGTGCATTGAATAAGTGTAAGCAATAGGCCACTTAAAATTTAATCCGTGTCAAGTCAGGATTACTGTTTTTACTCCACCGGAAAATACTAGCATTATTAGTAACCTAAGCTTTTCTGTTCAACTGAAATACTCGTGTTGGTGTAATTTTATAGAGTTTGATGCGTGACTTTTACATAAGTCAGGGCTTCTGTACACTGACAACATGAATTTCAATAGGCTACATTTTGATGTAAACATAGCACCATTAAAAGTCAAACTCCTGCAAAACTTCGTACAGACTACACTCTGGACGCTAGATGATTCCAAGTAGAGGACTGACGTGTCATCATTACATGCATTTTGAGACAAATTCCATGCAATAGTCGACCAAGAGAAAGTAGAGGTCTCTTCTATAATGTTTTCCTGAAGTTTATCAGTGTTGACTGACGAGTTCGTTCTTGAAATAATTACGTTATGTCCGTTAATGGTTGATACATTTTTAATTTGTTATACCACAGCAAGTACAGTTGTAACTAGTGTCAAGAGACTAACACTGAAAGTTTTACATACTCTAAAGGTGCTTATTGTGAACTCCATTCGTGCCCCGACAAATGTCCAGTATATAATGCAATTCATCGCATACTTTTTTCTGACATGTTCCTGTCAATCGTCTTGACAGCTGCGGTAATTCTCAGTTTCAGTTTATCAATATCCAGTAATAGAAATGATACACAGTATCCTTCACATAACCCCACAAAAGGAAGTTGCATAAAGTTATATGGGGAGAGGGAGGATGATACTTCATCCATTGTTCATCTGCATCTCCATTCCTCTCAGCCCAACGTTTGGTAGCTTGGCATTGAATTCGAAAACACTCCGGTGAAAATGAGGTGTCGTCCCATATTGTCGAAAAATGAATGTGTTACATTCTGTTAGCTGCGGTATTAACCACTTCTGCAGCATAACCAGGCAATTAATCTCGTTTACTGTATTCTCGAGAAAGAAAAACTGGCACTTGACTACGTGACAGTACACAGTAAGTATTCATCTTCGACAAATATTTTTCATGCTCCAAAATCGCATGAAGATTTTGGATTCCCCAAATACGCGTACTGTGGCAGTTAACTTAGTTGCTGGTATGGAAAGTTTTCTCATCGGTAAATACTAGACACTGTACAATGGTTTCACCATTATCCATTTCGACTTGCAGTGTTTTTCCATTTAGGACAATCGTAGGGTTCCACTTTGTGAATCATAGTAAATTTTTAAGTTTTGAAACGAACCCGTCTTCGCAGATGTTGCGCAACAGTCGTTTCCGGCATCTGTATTTCATGTCCTCCCCTACTCTCAGATTTCCTTGAACTTCGATTGAAAGTGACCTTCACCAAATCGTACAGCTTTTCTCCTTACTAATGCATTCTTGGCGTTTATTAAGTTTGGCCATTTTTATATCAATCCTCGAGGGGATGTATCTTTGCGAAATTTTACTGAATACCCGCTGAACATAGATGCGTGAATTTATTTTCGCCTATTCGGTCATTATTCATACTATATTTGTGTGATTCACTTTACACTCCTAAAGTATTATCAAATAACTAATCATAGAAACAAAAGTGATGAATGTGCAGTAGAAAATCTCAAACTACGATGTGTGTGTGTGTGTGAGTGTGCATGTATATATAGTATACATGAAAGTACCATAACATCATAACTAAAACATCAATATCTCCTAAATAATCGATTGAAGTAGTATCGGAACACAACGGAATTTCAATTTTTACATAATTACTTATTACCATTCCCTGCCTTATTTTACGTTAATGACTGTTGAGTAACAGTTGTAATTAATCAACATCTAACAATATACAGCGTTAGATACACAGTCTTCTTAAGTTAAAAGCCTTATAGAAATATGATATACTGTATTATATTAGATGCCATGAAGTTACGTGAGAAGGCATGAAGGTACAGCCTTAACAGGAGGCTAAGTGGACCTCGAGGTCGTATTGAAAATTTCTACAATGAGAAGGATCAGCCACTACCCGGGATTGAACCCGTACCTTCTAATCCGTAGCCATTCCAGTTTTACCAACTGAACCATCTGGCCGCCATTGAATTATATTACTGTATATTATGTCATGTCATACATCACATCACATCTTATCGTATCATATATCATATCTTGTCATATTAATCGGTTATTTTTCGACAATGTAAGCCTATCAACTAGTAGCTTATTTAGGCCACCGACGTAGCTCATTCGGTGTCGCGTATGCCTGCTGATATGGGGCTGCGCTTGAGCGTGTGTTTGACTCCAGCATAGGCTGATTACTTTGATGGCTTTTTGAAGGATTTCTCCAACCGTAAGGTGAATGTCAGGTAATCTCATGTTGAATCGTAAGCCTAATCTCGCCAAATACCTTCCCCTCTATCACCAATTTCATCTGTGCTAAATAACCTAATAGATGATATAGCATCGTTAAATAACGGACTAAAATAAAAACAATGCACTGAGAAAGTCTTGTGTGAAATTAATAAAAACGTATCGTACTCTTGAAACTGCCATGCGTGGGTCAAGTCAATGAGAACTAAAGCGTACTGGCCAGCTTTGCTTTCGCACTTTGTTTTATAATCAGAACATTCGAATATATTGTAAGTAAATCATTGCTGAACGTACTGTTACTTCTTTGTGATAAATGATGCATGTCACATTTAATTTATATATGGACTGAACTTAGTTACTCTGTGGTTCATAATCCTTTGTCTGAGCCGGTAGTTATTTCATGTAATACCTAGTTTACGAAGTCTTTGTCTTCATCGCCGACCCGCAGTAGGTCGTGGGAGTTGTTCCTGTTGAAACGTCACTCCTTAGTGACTTGGTTCACAACAAAATCTGATATAAATGAGGAAACGATAATATGTAATCCAGAACCTTCAAACTATTGTTATTGTTATTACTTATTTCGTGTGTAATGTTTAAATTGGAATCAATCAATGGACATATCTTTCAAATTCAACTTTTCTTCCTTCATAATAAATGTGAGAAATATTGTTATGTAAAAATATTTCGAGAGTTTCACAAAAATACATATTTATATCATTGTTGATACTGAGAAAGTTGTTTTTAGTAACTTATGCTGTGTATGTTTATGTGTATGTGTGTTTGTCTGTCTACTTGTCCGTCTGCCCATTCGTATCCTTTTCATTGAACTACTTTGTTCGTAATCAGCAAATTCATTCGGAAATCCAGAATTAAAATGTAGGCATAATAATTATAATCCATACTTATAGCCCTTCATTTTAAAGACAATAAAACGATGACGATCTTTTGGTCGGTGGAAAGAGATGTGCAGTCGGCAAGCTTATCTTGTACCGCATGCTGAGATTGACTGACAAGGTGGTGTTTTTGTTACTCGTGGACACTGTCGGCTAAATTGGACCAGATTGGACTTAATCGATAATAAAAACGTACCTTCAACTATTGAAATAATTCATGCTATACGCCTAGTATTCATTCTGTTTTCATTATTTGTTCTGATTTGTAAATTAAATGAATTCATTTCTTGTTTCAAAATTCAATCGTGCTGAATAATTGTACTGTTTTATACATTTTATTTGAAAAAGTTTGTTACAGACATCCATCCATGAAAGTCAACGGCCAAAAACGATCGTCGCTGCTATAAAAATTCGATTTATAGGAAACTAGTTCAGACTATTTGCTTTTTAGGCTTTTCCTACATAAGTAATATTTTAAAATTAAACGTTATATACCGTATGCTTGAAAGTTGTTTGGCTTAGAGCATTTATTATTTTCGTATCAGAAAATCTTCAAGCTGAGAATTAACTGTGGAAAAAATTTAAGGCTGATAAAGATGTAATATATGCACATATAAACAGAAGAAAAATAATGCCAAGAAATGTAACGAGTTCAGGACTATCAGCCTGATAACACACACTGCGAAGATTCTCCTGCGAATACTGAATCGACGTTTATATTCTAAGATGGAAGGACAGTTGGAAGAAGAACAGTTCGGCTTCAGGAAGGGAAAAAGGTACGAGAGATGCAATTGGACTGTTGCAGGTAATCGGCGAAAGATACCTAAAGAAGAACAAAGAAGTGTATATAGTATTTGTGGACCTAAAAAATCCTTTTGACAGAGTGTATTGGAATAAACTTATGAGGATCCTGAAGAAAACTGATGTGAATTAGAAATACAGGAGGCTGTTCATTAATATTTTTATGAAAGGAGTCAAAGTCAGGATAGGAGAAGAAATGTCTGAAGGAAGTGAATAGGGAGACGAGTACGTCAAGGAATGAAGATGCCCTTTATCATCTACCCTGTTCAACATCTACTTGGAGGATTTAGTGAAGAACTGTTTTCAGAACATGGGAGGAGTGATAGTAGGAGGAAGAAGAATAAATTTCATAAGATTTGTTGTTGATATGGCGTTGTTAGCAGAAGAGAAGATGATATTAAGAGATATGCTACTGAAGCTAAATGATAGCTGTGAGAAGATAAATGCAAACAAGACGAAGACCATGGTTATAGGAAAAAAGTAAAGAAGGTAAACTTGTGAGTTCTAAATGAGACAGTAGAGCAAGTGGACAGCTTCAAATACTTGAGGTGTACTATAAGCAGTAACATGAGCTGCTGCCACGAAATAAAAAGGAGGATAGTATTATCAAAAGAAGCTTTTAATAGAAAAAAAAGAGCATCTTGTGCAAGCCTCTGGAAAAAGAACTAAGGAAGAGACTAGTGAAGAGTTTTATGTGGAGTGTAGCATTGTATGGGACAGAAACATGGACATTACGACAAAGTGAAGAGAATCGAATAGAATCATTTGAAATATGGATGTGGAGAAGGATGGAGCATGTGAAATGGACAAACAGAATAAGAAACGAAGCTGTGTTGGAAAGAGTGGGTGAAGAAAGAAAGATGCTGAAACTGATCAGGAAGAGAAAAAGGAATTGGCAGGATCACTGGCTGAGAAGAAACTGCCTGCTGAAGGGTGCACAGGAAGGAATGGTGAACGGGAGAAGAGTTCGGGGCAGAATAAGTTATCAGATGCTAGACGACATTAAGATATATCATGAGTGTCCAAACGTTTATAGAACCAGAAGATATTGCACGTCAAGCATGCTTTACTAAGGTCAATAACTTTCCATATAAAGTAGGAAAAACGACCTTAAAGAATATGCGCTGCGGGTTGCTTACGCCAGGAGTTACCTCATACGACTTACAATTGGACATCTATGAGATATATGGATCATATGGGGAGACAAAGAGAAAGGTAGAAAATAGAAAAAATTGGAGAAAGCTAAGTTTGCAGTGAAAGACCTGCTCTTGGGCGGAACAGTATGAATGAATGATTATTTATATTAATTATATTGGAATATTAACATAAATTTACCTTTTTAATTAATAGACCAGAAAGTATCATAAGTATCAAGTTAGTTCTTTTAGATTAGAAGATAGAACATGAAGTGACATAGTACTCTCTTTTGTTCGGTGCTCTTTTTCTTTAACTGTAAGACTATAAGAATTAAACGTTTCAGATTCATATTTTCTTTCAGACGAAACAACATTTTTGCATTGTTCAGAGTTCTATTGTTTTATTCATCTTCATGGTCATTCTGGATCTTTTGCACTCTGGGGTCTGTAATAAAAGAATATTTTCAGTTATATCTTTTGAATAATTCTTTGTCTTATGTCTTAGTCCCTGTATTACCTATTTTTCAGATATTGAAATTAAGTTACGGTGTCATAATTTAGTTTATGTTAATTTGACGGTACATATTATTGTCATCACATATTTGTATTGTTATCCATTACAACTTTTCATGTAAAATAATGTATTTTAATTTACATTTATGAGGTAAATATATGAAGCTATAATTGATAATACATTACTAAACAAGAGAATTGTAATTTGCATTTCATTATCTATTTTCTAAAGATTATAGTACGATTATAGATTCGTAGTTAAATTCAATTATGGTTCCATTACCACTGTCAGCAAGTTCTCTTCCAGTTTATGTAATTGTGTGTCTTAGCTCCGAATTTCGGAACAACTCTTAAACCACATTGGAAATAAAACAGTATGGAACTGTTATTCGATGTAATAATTTTTGGGGCCTGCGTTTTCAGCGTTGGTTTGCTGTACGTAGCTTTGTGGAACGTGGGAGTCGTCCTTGTTCTAGCGTTACTCTTCAGTTGTGGCATATTTCACACGATTTACTTCGCCGACATAGTCATTATTTGCTTTCGTCTTATATACACAGTGGACCAAAAAAAAAAAAACAGCACAAAATTTAAATAGTTAATTCTATTAGCTAATGATTTCACTTGAAAGTTTATTTCGCAGGCAAATTTCACAGTCCTTGTAAACCGGGAAAGTACTGTAATATTTAATTTTTTACCATTTATTAAACATTTTTTATTTTTTGTAAGACAGTAAAAAATCGATCGTTTTTGCGGAACTAAGCATTATGGTTTTACGAGTTTAGTAGGACAAGCCGTTTGTTGTGCTATCATCATTTGTTTTCTTCCGTTTTGAGTTCTCATTTTGTGAATAATGGGTCGGTTAACGAACGAAGACAAGATTTTCATTAAACATTTGCACCAATATGATAATTTATCTGCCCGTCAAATTGTAAGGAACTTCGCTCAGAGAGAATGGTATGTTTCAAGTGTACAACGATTGATTAGCAAGATACGGACATGATATCCCTCCTGAGAGATTCTCTGATGGTTTCCGCTGGAGTTTCAAACGAGATCTTAATCCTATGGACTATTTTGTATGGAATCAACTACAAAAAGCAGTTTATTTTAAAACGAGAATTCGTAATATTGAACATTTAAGACAACGCCTTCTTGAATGTTGGGACCGGCTTCATCAAAGAGAGATATCCAGTGCTATTGGACAATGAAGAAGACCCTACAAATGGTTATGCGGGCATCATTTTTAATTTTGATTAGGCCTATTTGAAAGATTATTAATTATTATTAATTTTGCCGACATTGTCTTCAAAAACCACATTTTTTACATCATTGTGTATTGACTTCCATGAGATTTTAATTGAGCCTCAAGGAAACATAATAAGAAGTCCTGCTCATCTTTAAAGTCTTCTCTTTCCAACAATGTATTCATTATAAATTAATGTTATGTATTTCCGAAAATAGAATATTTCTAATTTTGCGCCTTTTTTGGCCTACTGTGTATGTATAGAATATGTTTATTACTTCCGCAGTTTCCCTTCTGTTTTTATTTCTATAATGCTAGAATCAATTATTTCCATTTATTGGAAAACAATTGAATTAAGTACTTTTGTTACAGACGACTTGACAAATAAACAATGATAAATTCAGGAGGTGACACAGAAAGGGGGAAATTACTCCCCCGGAGTGCAAAATTTCCCAATTTCGGGTATTTCAGATGCATTTAAACTGATTTAACTTCATTTTAAGCTGCTTATGATACGTTTAACTGCAAGAACTGAATGAAGAATTTGACGCATTCTCCATTTTCATTCATACCTACGTAAATCAACGTAAACATTTTTCCCTTTATACAGAGAAGGTGCCACTGCAGCTTCTATTGGGCTTATTGTGTCTTACTACTGCTATAATATGAACGACTTTTGAAGTCCGAACAGTCGCGATGTAGTAGGTATTGTGATTCAGCTGTGTGGTGCCATCTGTCGACTCACCCTGCACGTCTAGGTGGAGTCCCACTAGAGTGCTCTTCCATTCCCTGATCCAAAAGCGTATTTCTCCTTTCGCATCTTCAGACTGATGCCATGTATATTTCAATCATAATACTATATTATGCCAAGACGTTTTGAGTAAATACTATTAAAATTACGATAAAGAATATTGAAATGGAGAGTGACGGTGAAAGGAATTAGGGAAACGGGGGAAACCCGAGGAAGACTCTCAGATATTCTGGCTTTGCCTATCACAAATATGACTTTCTCATCGTAAATAATATTGATTTTCTTCCACAGAAAAGTATGTTCCTGTTTTAAAAATTACTGTAATTTATCGGTATTGTCATACTTAATACAATACATGTTTACTATTTTTGTTTTACTCTAAGATTACAGTAATGAAATAGTCTATCCTTAGCAGAGCATGGTGTATTCATGAGACGAATATACATATCATGATGATAATGGTATAATAGTAGTAGTAATAATAATAATACTAATAATAATAATAATAATAATAATAATAATAATAATAATAATAGCTAGCTAGCGACTAAATGAAAGTGGAAAGTATTACCATGTAATTATAAATGGCTTGTTAACTTCATCCAGTCTCTTTCTCCACCAAGGAAAATAGTCTGAAGTCATCACTTCATTTTTCATTTCATTTATTGTATTCCATAGATCTTACATTAGCAGTGAAGCTTCAAGATGTGGAACAAGTCAAAATTTTACAAGATTACAATTACAATTTTTGCCATTTTTTTTTACAATTTCAATTTCAGTTTTTTACCATTTTTGGCGAGATGTAGTGAGATGAGGTGAGGCCGAGGATTCGCCAACAGATTACCTGGTATTTGCCTTATGGTTGGGGAAAACCTTGGAAAAGACCCAACCAGGTAATCAGACCAAACAGGGGTGAAGTGAAGTGAGGCCGAGACTCGTCGTAGACCACCCGGCATCAGTCCCACGGCTGAGGAAAATCTCGGAAGAAACCAATCAATCAGACCAAACTGCGGAGTTTGCCGACTGAGCTACATTGATGGCTCTACTAAAAATATCAGAACATAGCCAATCAGAGTATTAAACTCAAACTATTATTCATCAGTTGAGCTATAAAATATAATACATAGCAAGTAAGTGAATTCAATTTAAAAGTAAAAATAAGGAAAGTAGCAAAGGAATATGTGAGGAAATTCAGCTGAACTTCTACACAAACATTCATTTACCCTGTATAGTGGAGTGGCTTGTTTTACGTAACGCAAGTGTATTACTAAATCACTTAACGAATGACGTTTATAAATGAGATTGACCACTTAACAGTAACAACAGGCAGCCTGAATTAACGTCACTAATTACTACCTTCGCTTATTTAACTACTTATTACATCATCACTATACTTACTTATGTGGCTCCATAAACCTTATAGACACTTTAATTTCACCATAACTTATAACCATCGGTCAACATCACACTCTGACAATCACCGTAATCGCTGTAATCACCACCGTGAGCATATTAATCAACACTATGATCACTATCACTATCATCTTTATTATCATTGTCATCATAATAACAGCCTTCATAGTCACCACCTCCTCTACTATTACTGTTATTAGGACTACACTTTCGTCAGCACAAACACCATCACTACTAAAAAATTTATCATAATCAACACTACGACCATATTATGACTGTAACAGTCAAAACCTCATAATGACTACTGTTATTAACACAAACACAGTAGCTGGAGATCATACAGGGTTGTTTCCGATCTCTGATAATGAATTTGAATGACGTCATGTGCGTCAGGAATCACACCAACAGCTAAATTGCGGCGAGAGGTGACAGACCAGTAGTGAGTGTTTTCATAATCAGAGTGCACGGTGTATCACAGTAGCAATGTCCAAGAAAATCGAGCCTTTTTGGGAGGGGTATATAACAACCCTTTTCGATGCCAAGTACAGTTACATAAAAATCATAGGAGTCTGCAAAAAACGTGGTTTCGTTATTTCCAAGCAAGGCATCTTGTGTGTGCCTAATAAGACTGGCAAAGCTCGGATGGGATTAATTCCAGAGTGGAAAAAACAAGCAAATCCACCCCCCGTCACAAGTCGCCGCACCCCACGAGATGATACAAATTAATTGCATTCGAGCTTTACCAATCTTATTAAGTACACAGAAGATGTCTTTCTTGAAAATAACGAAACCTCGTTTATTGCAGGCTTCTTTTATTTTCACTTAACTGTACTTGGCATTGGAAAGGGTCGTAATGTACCCCTCCCAAAAGGGCTCGATTTTCTTGGGAATCTCTGCTGTGAGTCGCCGTGCACTCTGATTATGAGATCACTCACTACTAGTCTGTTACCTCGCGACACAATTCAGCTGTAGTGTGACTCCTGACGCACATCATGTCATTCAAATTCGCTATCAGAGATCGGAAACAACCCTGTAGAATTTCGCATTTGCTTTGGAATAAAATTGTCGATAAAATGCTATATTTCGCGTTTATCGCGATTTATCGCAAAATTTAATATAATTGAGGAAATAGTTTTATGCTGAAACGGAACAAATATTTCTCTTTTCTCTTGCTCGATTTTGATAACGATCAAACCAGTCTCCAGAGTTTTCTCTCTTGAGACTGTTTTGACACTGTTTCTCCAATCTACCCTCTACTTTAATACCTTCATCCAATTCAATTCTTGGCGCGAACAGCTCATGAAGGGCGAAGGTCGACCAGCCGGCTGCTGGTCTCACGTTTACATGCCTCAGAACTGGTCCCATACACTGGCAGAAATTTGATTAGAAAATTGTGTCCCCAATGAGGACTCGTAACAGTGCGCATTCCGTAATGCGAGTCGTAGGCATAAGGCATGACTCTACGACACGGGAAAAATATCTTCTTCTCGGATACATAAATACTTCCACTAGCAAACTCTTTCGCTCTGGTAGGTAACTGTAGCGGTGCGACCAATTTTCACAACTAAAACTTGAAAAAAAGATTTGCCCCAAAACTAGAAATTCCCAATTCGTCTCAACTCCCTCACATAAATAAGTAGTTGAGAATGTTTGATAAAAGGGGTGGGATGTTAAATTCAATTGTTAGGCAATACAGTGCGTGTTTTGAATTCCAGTTTCCACTTACTAAGAAAAATGGACGCTTTTTCAGTAGCAAAGGAAGAGTGATAACGTGATTACCATTATTATTATTTCGCCTTTTTTCTTCACAACATGAATAACTTCGCTGCAAAGCGTCTATTTTCCTAAAATTTGCTGTAAAAATGTTGGTAGATATATGTTCGCTTTCATTGCTTACATATTCAGAAATAAAACCACTTCCCCCTTTAACCCACGATTTATCGTATCTATCAATGCGAAAATCTGTGTCCCCTATTGCCAACACTACCTTCTTCATCGTCATCCCATTCTTTTCTTTACATTCACTCCAGTTTGACTCTAATTATTTTGTTACCTACACCATAGAGTTGGTGTGATTATGTCAAGTAAGTGGTTTAATGGATACTGCGAATTTTGGATAGCAGGAGAAGTGGAAGTATCTCAAGATAGATACTTATATTGGTCATACTGTTTCCTGTTCTGAACCACGATCTTTTGTGCATACCAAATTCTGGGATATGTCACGTCACACCAATACCACATAAAATATGGACAAATTTTTTCATCAGTGCTTATTGGAACCCATTTTTAAATTCATCAATGAAATCCATCGATGCTCGTCGGTCTCGTCTGATTTTAAGACTAATGAATCTGATGGATTGTAGACCAGAGGTTTGTAATGGTTCATCCGTAAAGTGTTTAGCAGGCGACCGCATACAAAATGAACGGTGTGTTCAAACATTACCGGTAATAAATTATGTTCTTGTCGGAAATGTACACTCTTCATTGAAATCAGTAACTACTTCTGAAAGCGAAGACGATGTGCTTTGATTTGATTTATGTGATTTATTTAAAGAGAGAAAAGTGCATATTATAAACATTAAAGTAAGGCTGTTATATCGTGTTACGATGATAGTAACTTAAACATAACGTATTCGGCCGTTCAGATATGCATTTAAAGTTGGTAATATTAATAACATTTTAAAATCTTAAGTGCCCATAATAATATTCTAAGTGCACAAACTTACCCCATAGGCCCTATAAGGAAAGTATGTGTTAATATATAGACGTTGGTAGGCTATTCAAATCTCCTGCATGTTTTTTTTTTTAAATTAAATTGTTCTTCAATTCAACATTCCCATAAGCTAGTGTTAGATTAAACATATAATCTACTGTATTGTGTTACTATGTTATATTTTGTGTTACCATCACAATAATACCTCTTGATTGAGGTTTTGACTGATAATTATATTACATATGTACATCTGTTATCAGGTAGTACATCTCACTTGACGTTATCTGTCAGAAGAAGAACAATAAAATTATTTGTATTGTAAACATCTTAAATTACGTCTGATTAAGGTTCTGGCTGATGTGTAGTCTACATCTATTATCAGGCAGTACATCTCACATGACGATATGTGTCAGAGGAAGAACAATACAATTATTTGTATTGTACATATCTTAAATTACCTCTGATTGAGGTTCTGGTTGATGTGTAGTCTGCATCTACATATAATCAGGCAGTACATCTCACATGACGATATGTCAGAGGAAGAACGAAATTATTTGTATTGTACACATCTAAAATTAGCTCTGATTGAGATTCTGGCTTATGTGTAGTCTACCTACATCTATTATCAGGCAGTACATCTCACTTGACGTTATCTGTCAGAGGAAGAACAATAAAATTATTTGTATTGTACACATCTTAAATTACTTCTTATTGCGGTTCTGTCAGAGGAAGAACAATAAAATTATTTGTATTGTACATTTCTTAAATTACCTCCGATTGAGGTTCTGGTTGATATGTAGTCTGCATCTATTATCAGGCAGTACATCTCACATGGCGATATGTCAGAGGAAGAACAAAATTATTTGTATTGTACACATCTTAAATTACCTCTGATTGAGATTCTGGCTGATGTGTAGTCTACCTACATCTATTATCAGGCAGTACATCTCACTTGACGTTATCTGTCACAGGAAGAACAATAAAATTATTTGTATTTTACACATCTTAAATTACCTCTTATTGAGGTTCTGTCAGAGGAAGAACAATAAAATTATTTGTATTGTACACATCTTAAATTACCTCTTATTGAGGTTCTGTCAGAGGAAGAACAATAAAATTATTTGTATTGCACACATCTTAAATTACCTCTTATTGAGGTTCTGTCAGAGGAAGAACAATAAAATTATTTGTATTGCACACATCTTAAATTACCTCTGATTGAGGTTCTGGCTGATGTGATCTATTATCAGGCAGTACATCTGTCAGAGGAAGAACAATTGAATGTATACATATGAAATCTGATTAGTGTAATATGTTACTAGTCAGAAATGCATGCAATGGAAAGGGAAAGGAACTGGCCACCCTATCCCATTATCTCCTGGCTTAGACGTCTCATGACCTCATGAATGATGCCTTGTTTGTGTCACTTATGAGGTTCCAACCTGTCTTCGGACAGTTGACTGAACAACAAACATCAACATAATAATCACATATAACATTTTCTAATTTTTAATCGCAAAAATAGTAGGTCTCCAGGAGGAAAAGACAATTCTAAAGAGCCTCACAAACATTTGCAATAAGAAGCAGAGATTTTAATAGCTATCAACAAAAAGGTGTTTTACTGTCGATGAGGGGACGGCACATGAGAAAATTCGGCCGCAGAGGTTGCAGCGTTGTGTAGCACGTTCCAGATACGTGCGCGACCTTGCGAGGCGACAAAGTGAACGTTAAGGCCATTTCCAAGAGTTGTCTGGGACAGGCACTGGACTTACGAATAGGGACAATTGTATGCCTATTCTTCTTAATCAGTGGCGCGGCGTGACGTTATCTTACAGCTGTTATGGCGAGGTCGTAACTTGAATATTATTGAGAAACTTCAAGGGCTATTCATTTTGTTTTCATTACTTTCACATCATACGAAGCATAGAGAAAGTATTGTAATAATTCAGTTAGCACGCCTGACGGTGAAACGAGCGAGCCAGTGTTCGAATCCTGATTGGGACAAGTTACCTAGTTGAGGTCTTTTCTGGGAGTGCCCCTTAACCCATTAAGAGCAAATGCTGGGTAACTTTCGACGCTGGACCCTGGACTCATTTCGCTGGCTTTATCACCTTCATCTCACTCAGACGCTAGATAACCATAGCGGTTGATAAAGCGTCGTAAAATAATTGACTAAGAGAAAAAGTATTGTAAAAATTCCAAGATATCGATTTCTAAGTTTTCACAGAAAATCATTTTCAGTATCTGTGAATCCGAAAAATGAGATTTTCGGCGTATCCTTTTCTGTCCGTTACTGCGTCTGTATTCAGTCTTTCCTCGTAACTACTGAAACGACTGTGTTCATGCTCAATATCTATGAGTCAACACATCCAGGAAGTATACACGTGACATGAAATCAGTGGAAACCATTGTGTCAAAAATTGCAAAAGGCGGCGATTATTTGCTTGCAGAACTTAAGTGATAAGGAATTTGAAATCAGTTTACATCAGCAAGGTTTAATAGTGGAGACAATATTTGGATTCGTGTCAGCTGTTGCTTACATACTGTAAGATCTCTAGGTAGAGAATTAATGACAGTTTTTTGACTTGGTAAAGAAGAGGATCTGTAGGAATGTGATAGTGAACAATTTGACAGACCTTTACTTAATACAGCATAATGGTTATTTTAATTGCTAAGTACGTAATGTGTATAACGACAAAATATGTATTGTAATGGTACCGTATACTTTTAAACCTATATCGGTTTTCTATGCCCCTCTCCTCACATAGTGTTTCACGTGACGTGATCGTGGTGTATGATGATGGTGATAAATTCGCTTCTCTTATCCAACTTGACACATTTTCTCTCTAATCTTTCAACTTAGGAAGTTTATATCTTTATGCTTCTCTCTTCATCTGTTTTTGGGTGGTCAGATGTGAAGCCACTAAAAAATGTGTATGAGTTGACGAAATCCTTACTTTGTCTACATTGAAATGTACACAGTTCTACTATCATGCAAATTACTTTACTATTAGGATGAGTTCGTAGCGTTTTGTTCGTCATTACTAAAGCCCGGATTTCTAACCACAATCAAACAGTAAAATAAGCAATCAAATAAGCACGAAAAATGATGAAAATAAGCACCAAAATAAGCAAAAACGAATATACGGAAACAGTAAAATAAGCACGAAAAATGGCGAAAATAAGCACCAAAATAAGCAAACACGAATATAAAGAAATGGGATGATAAATTATTTGTTTCGTAGAACTCTTATCTTATTGAAGGCTGTTGCAGTATACAAGGAAGGTCATCCTGGGATTTTCCTGTGTGAAGCTCCTGCGTCTGTCAGTGAGGAATGATTTGTACAGCGAAAATGTTCTTTCGACGTCGCATGTGAAAAGCACCACAGTTCTTCTTCGGTGAATTCCTCTTCAGTATCTGTTTCGTCACTAGAAAGATTTTTAGAAATTTGACACAGTGTTTTGTAACCGGAATTTTTCTGTAATACCTGATTGAGTTTGTCGAATGAAATTTTTGCAACCCCATGTGTTTCTGAAGATAATGTCACCGAAATTTCGTCAATCAGAGAAAGTGAAAGTTCCAAGGAATTATTTCGATCTTCCAACTCCTTTAAAATTTCGAGTATTTTGAAGAAACGGTTATGGATGTACTGAATCTTTTCTTGGATGCCAAAAAAAAGGGGGAATCTGTGATAAATGACGGCTAGGAGTGAAATATGCACTTTTAAAATTACAGTTTTGGGTAAAATATGCTATTTAATTAAAAATCGTAAAATAAGTAAGCACAAACGTTTTCCTGCGAAATAAGCATTTATAAGCACTAACGAACATAGTTAAAACTGCTTATCTAGGTGCGTCTTACGAAGTATAACCTTTCTGCTTACCTTTAAAAGTGTGGAAATGAATATGCATTTTGCTTAGAAATCCGGGCTTTAGTCATCACAATCTGTTTATCAATTATCATTTGGAGTGTAGTGCTTGTAAATACGCCTTGAATTTTGCGAATTTCAAATTGTCTTGAAAAGATGGAGTGTCGAAAAAAAGCTAAAAGTTCAGTAGAGGAGCAAAGGCAGTGGAGGCGGCTCGAAACATTTGTGTCGTGTATGGAGAGTATTCCATGGGAAAAAGCACAACACACAACATCCCATACAAAAGTTGGTGTCCATCCACAGAAGATGTTATGCGTCTGGTGGGCTAAAGAAGGTGTCGTGTATTGCGAATTGCTTCTCAGGAATGTAAGCATAACTGCTGACATTTATTGCCATCAACTCAGACGCCTTGCGGTCTCAATTGAAGAAAAACTACCAGGAAGGCTGCATCAACTGCTGCTGCAACATCGATAATGCACGCTTGCACTCCGTCAACATGACGAAAACAGCTATCCAGGAGCTTGGGTGGGGGTGATTCAACATCCTCCAGATTCTCTCGATATTGCGCCCTCAGATTTCCACCTTTTCCATTCATTATTTATATAACTATCTACAAGAGAACTCCTTTCATAATGAAGATTCTTTACAAACTTGGCTTGACGACTTCATTAACTTCAAAGCAACAGATTTCTTCAGAAGCGGAATCGAAAAACTACTCCACCGTTGGCAGAGAGTCATAGATAATGTAGGAGATTATATATTATTGATTAATTCCTGTCTTCCATTCACCTCAAAAACTTTTGTCACAGCGAAAAAACGCTACAAACTTTTGCATGAACCCAATATACATAGTTGGCATCAAGCATGGTCCTTAGCACTTTACAGAGTGAGGAAAACGACTTCTACCAGTGTGTGTGTGTGTGTGTGTGTGCGCGCGCGCGTGCGTGCGTGCGTGCGTGAAGCGGCTGTTAAAATCTCTCGTGATTTTGAGCGTGTAGTAGTTTTTCTACATTGCTTTGTGGTGTGATGTTTCAGTATATTGTTATGCCTGGTATGAAACTTTTCAAATAAATTAAACTTATATACGTGCGTGCAAGCAAACAAGATGACGTCAAATGAATATCTTTCACATTATGGCAGAATAGATGCTGAGATTAATAATGATACTTCTGTCTGTATCTCGTAAACTGCTGACTTGGTGCTTAGATCTGTTGTATGTCTGTTTTCTGAACGGTTTAGTTATTCCGGAGTAATTGAATTCGAAATCAGAATAATGTTGTGTAATTACCGTCTGGTCATCTGCGAAGTTAAAAGTATACATATTATCTTGTTTTCCTATCAATATTCCCATTCTTCGTTTTCAATCCTTTTATAATTTATTCTTTGTAAATGTTGAATAATATAAGTGAGAGAAAGCATATTGTTTGAAACCTTTTGTGGGTTCTATTGGTTGCAGTAAGTACTTCTCCTGACGTATACTCTATATGCTATAGAGATTGGAACGTGCCTATGAATTATGTGATTTCGCAGTCAGTTTTCAAAAACAGAATAGGTATTTGGCAATTAATAGAATTCAAAAATCAAATTTATTATTAGATGCAGGAGCATAAATAAAGTAATTTGAGTATTCTAAATATTTAGGAACACTTGTAAATAAATCTGAAGGTTTGGGAAAAAACAAGAAGTAAAGCACAGGGTGGTTGAATATTAAATGCAGATTTTAAAAAGGGAAATTATTTCAGTAGAAGAAGCGCAAGAATTTCTAGATTTCAAACATGTTGAAATTGAAAATATTACGGAAAAAATTAACACCAAGAAAAACATAATAAGTAGAGTTGAAAGAAAGCAGTTATATTGGTTTGGACACCTTTTGAGAATGTCTGAGGAAAGATGGCCAAAAAAATGCATGGAAATCGCTGGGGAAAAGAGGAAAAGAGAGACAAAAAAATGAATAAATCATAGAACATGGAAAGTAGGATCAGAAAATTCAAAATGCACAAGATAGAAGGCTTTGGAAGACGAGCACGGAAAAACATGAGCCTTCTGTATATTCCGATATGTATATTCCGTAGTAAAATCTGTTCCATATAGGTTTAATTTCAATCACCTGATCTCATAATTGAAGATTGTGATCCCAAAACACGCTCACTCCATTTGGCCATTTGTATAATTTATGGTTGCTGCGAATATATTGAATAAGCAGTCGCGGACAGCCGATAAGGGGTGGTCCTCCAGCTTGGGGGGTTGGGCAAAGGGCTAACAATCCATCACCGTAAAATAGCTTGTTACTAAACCATAACATAAACCCAGAATGGGACTGATTCTCTGGGACGATCAAAGCAAAGGACTCGGGAGGAAATTAAACGCAGAATAAACATGGGAAATGCTGTTGTTATGGACTGATAATCCCTTCGAGTTAATATTCATGTCTCACTGCCATTTAGGATAGTGGGTAGAGCCATGACTTCAAAATTTTAGCTGTGTTTCTATTCTTAATTTATTTTTTAATGTCTTTTTAAGTGTGCCACATATTTGTTGAAACTTATACAGCTTTCTGTCTATGTCTCTGAATCTATTAAATTGTATCTCGCAGCCAAGATATGTCAAGTGAGATACTTGTTCAATTATATTATCGTCGAATGTAATCTTTGTTCTGATAGGGTGTTTGCCTACAAAAGCCATAGATTTCGTTTTTGAGGTAGAATGTGGATTTTCAGAGCATATTATGTTTATTACGAAAATTAGCCTTACCAAAAAATTAAATATGATCGTTTGCTGAAGAATTCTCGTACATAAACTAATTAAATTATTCTTAAAAGACAGCACTCTTTTTCACCTGCAGATAGTGTTTATCTCAATTGTATTATACATTTAAATATTTGTCAACCTTTTCGGATTGTTTTTAAACTGGATGATTGTTTTAAACCGAATTTTTGCGACAGACATATTTGACAATAAACGTCTGCTGAATGCTTGCTATGTTTTCTCAGGTGTTCAAAGGATATTCAGCCTGCCAATATAACCTTTTTCGTTGTCCAAGATGGAACCAGTTTCTTGAAATTTCTTCAGCATTTCTCAAATTGTCGATTGTCGTGGAATTTTTCTGTACTGAAATGTTACTGTAAACTCACATTGCACCACGGCAGTGCTGCCAGATTGATACAAATGTTTCACAAATAAAACACAGTGTAGTGTACGCCATTTCGTTTACTACCAGTTGAATGTGTCGCTAAGGTTACATAAAAAAAACTCCCAAATCTGTGACGCATAACACCAAAATCATTTATATAGGTGCAATGTATAGAAAGGTATTTTGCGTTTAAAATGCTTCGTCTCTTTGTAATGACCCTGTATAATATAAATTATGCATATGTAGGATTATTTGTGCTTTTAAAGCTGTAGCCTATATATTGGGGTACTCTGAAAACGAGATATGCCCTTGTTTCATGGAAGTAATCCTCAATATGGTATTATTATTATTATTATTATTATTAGTAGTAGTAGTAGTAGTAGTAGTAGTAGTAGTAGTAGTAGTAGTAGTAGTAGTTCGTTAATAGCGACAAATAAGCTACAGCTTAGATTCTGGTTACAAATTGACCGATGGAATGGAATGGAATTTGCGGGAGGGGAGGCACTATGATCCAGCACTGTGACCTTTTACGTTCTATTGCGCAGACCCTCAAGCTAGGCGCATTCCCAGACCCACACCAGCTAACCATACTAAGGTTCGCTGCATACCAAGGTTTCGAGCAGGCAACCCCCTTCGTCCCTAGGCCAGCCTCCTCTGTGCGTCGCCAGCCGGCGTTCGAGGAATGCTATGAAATGATGACGAAATGTTGTAGATGTCTAATATGGGAAAACGGGAGAACCCCGAGAAAAACCTCACTGCGTCCTTGTCTGCCACAAGTGTCACTGCGTGAGAGGCCGTCGCAGGGGACTACAAATTGGTCAGACAATCCGTTAAAATAATATTCCTTCGGCAACATTACCTATAATTTAATAGCTCATTTACTATAAACATACTTCAGCTAACGACAGAATTTTGGTTTGTTGTAATAGCCCAACGTTATTCTGATATTCTGCACTAGCACTTTGACGGCCATATCATAACTTTAAAGATGTGTATATCATGATCCCAATCCATCGTATTTCGGAAACCAGGCTGTCATTCATGTTTGTTTTCTTCCGGCAGACTCAGACTTTCCGTATCAGCCCTGACTTGTATGCAGAACAATTTGTTGAAACGAGGCTAATCAGACATTGTCTGCTGTTCGGCTTTATCTGTTGACTGGGTCAGAGGTCGGTCATTTGAATACAGTCATCATGTGACACGTGTGACACTGAATACTTGATGAGTGGCTTTGGAACTGATTCTTTTTTATTATTATTTTTCTTTCCCTTGCTGTCTAGATTTTTCGCTCTTTCAAATTGAATTCAAACAACAGCTAGTGGGTCTGCCAGCTGATGAACCTCACAGAAGAGGGCAGGAGTTCAATCCCTGTCAGTTTCTGTGAGGTACATGATGGAAAACGATTGTGAATCATATTTTGTCCCAGTGCTTAATCTATTTTTGATATCCTAATTTCGCCATTGTTTCATAATTTATCACTTATAAAGATTTCACTACCGTGAAAGTTAGGGGATCTTGATGTCCACAAATTACGACCTTGAAGCCATGGAGCAGAGATTCCAACGCACGCATGGAATAGTCGAAAATGTGTATGGTTTCATTCTTATGTTGAAAATATTGCCGTCTTATTGATATTACATATGTGCATAAAATTATGTACCATCACTCCGCAAGCAATGATGATGAAGATGATAATAATAATAATAATAATAATAATAATAATAATAATAATAATAATAATAATATACTTTAGGTATTAAAATAGCAATACAGTATATAAATAAATCCACTCATAAAAAATATGTTATTTTATTTTGCATAAGGTTTAGTTTTTAGGTCTTCATGTTACCTATTATTTTCAATGTATTAGGTACCTGTACTTTTTATAATTTATAGCATTCCCTATATTAATTGAAGAATGACTTATAAATGCAGTGTAATTTGGCTATTTTTGGACATTATATTTTGCCAGATTACTTATGTCCTGAGGTATAAAAGTATCGGTAATATAATTTTCGATTCTCTAAAACTTAACAACAGGTCTGTACTGATTATCACATATTTATTTCACTTGAGAACTTGTGTAATCAAGGTGCATATATTTGTATCTTGTGATCTAAAAGTAATTTATATTAATATAATTTTTGATTTTCTGAATCCTAACAAGTACACACCTGTGGAGTAACGGTTAGCGCGTCTGGCCGTGAAATCAGGTGGCCCGGGTTCGATTCCTGGTCGGGACAAGTTACTTGGTTGAGGTTTTTTCCGGGGTTTTCCCTCAACTCAATATGAGCAAGTGCTGGACCCCGGACCCATTTCACCGGCATTATCACCTTCATCTCATTCAGACGCTAAATAACCTAAGATGTTGATAAAGCGTCATAAAATAACCTACTAAAGAAAGAATCCTAACAATATACTGATTATTATCGGAAAATTATACTTATATAATGCATCTTGTGTAGGCCTATTTATGGATGTATGAACAGGTTTTATATAACTTAGTGCGTACATTTTTTTTTCCCCTTAATGCTCTGTCGCATCATTGAAACTTTGAATATGTTTATTTCATCCCAATTCTACGTTAAACGTCGAAAATAGCTATAATCTGTCCATTTTTTTTATCATCACAACATTAAATTTCGCGATTTACGTACTGATATTATGCGTCTTCTTTCCATCGATATGTCTGCAAGCGCAGCGTTCAATTTGTTCCGATTTTCTCGTTCTGCGCAGCCGGGACTGTAGGGGCTTGGCCCTGATAGAGCCAGGTTCCATCCGCAGACGTGTAGCTTGATAAACTCCAAGAGCCCGAGCCTCAACCCCTTCCTGAATTAAGATCGTGAAACCGACGCTGACTGGTGGATCATCCTGCCTCAGTTCGTGATAGAGCCAGGTCCCATCCTCAGACGAGTAGCCTGATAAACCCCAGGGACCCGGAGCGCCAAGCCTTTCCTGTATCAGCGTCGGAAACCGATACTACCCCCTAGACTTCACCGCAGCCTATTTTTATGAAATGACTGATGAAATGAGGGGAGTGAAATGATAGAGGAAGCGGGAATACCCCGAGAAAAACTCTCCGCAATGTCTGCTTTATCCACTATAATTTTCGTCACGGCCTGGCTGGACTGGGGAGTTCGAACCTTGGGCCGCCTAGGTGGAAGATAAGCGCTCTTTAACCGCTACAAACACTGCACATGCAGTATTAGTCCATATTTTATTATTATTATTATTATTATTATTATTATTATTATTATTATTATTATTATTATTATTATTATTATTATTATTACTTGATTGTCATGTCATTACAGCTGTGTATTCAGTTAGTTCTTCCATTAGTCTCATTATATACTTTGTAAGATCGGAACTGGCACATTAAAATTCAGGCGCATGACCAACATCTGCGGTCCTTCGATGTTGCGAATCACCAAAGCCGCTTATCTGCTATACTGCAAGTTGCAGGTAACGTCTCTAGTAGCCCTGATTTATACACCCGGCACTGGGATGCGTGCAAAACCCGATCCAATAAAGATGCACCGAATTTCTTATCTTCCTTGACTGTGGGTTAGGCCAGTTAAGTGGTATTATCTTTCGTTGGCTTTGTACGCGACATTTTTTCTATAATTCATAATAACGATAACAGCAATACATTTTTTAATTGTGATTTGCCATTTTTTAATGTGATAAAATGAAAGACGAGAAGAAACCCCTTTTACGAGAAGATGGAAGATTTCGAAGTCATAGGAATTATGGAATGTGCTCCTGGTAAGATATCACTGTGTTAGTCTACTTTTATGTACCTTAAGGAAGGATTGTAAGGTAGCATTAGAAGTAGAAACTATAAAAAGCTGCTTCTGGAATCTAATTCCAGCTCCATTATCGACGTGTATTGTGCTGCCGAGATAAAACTGATCATGGTTGTTGCTGTAGGTAGGTCATCATGTTTTACAGCAAAATAATAATAATATTAATAATAATAATAATAATATAATATTGAATTATTATTAAATCAAATTACAAACATTGTAGAACTTATTTTTATCTTGTTGTTACATAATATTTCCAAAGTTGTGAGTTTTCTTATATATTTTCCAAATGCACTATCTACACTAAAGCAATGTCCAATCGGTAATCAATTTCGATCCATGTACGTTGCAGCATATGTTGTGTATTAAAAAAGTAATAATTGCGGTTATAGCGTCTGTATTTAATTCTGTTACGTTCTGCAAACAACATAAAGTTTCTGCGGGGAAGGGGAGAAGTGAAGTCTGGTCCAGTTAAATGATTACAAAGGAGCTTTATGATATTAAGTGTCCAACGTAGGGTCGTCTCGTCTTCTTGGAACAATGTTTTTGTTGGAAGCTGCTGAAACTGAAATAGGACATTGTTCTCACATGTCCAGCTACGCACCGGTCACTGAACTTTTAGGCATTATATAAAGGGAAACAGCAACTAAACATCGGTGCGCTCTTCATAAGTTAACAGTAGTTGAAAACTACTAACTTCCGTGAATATTGCCAAACAGAATTAAACTATGTTTAATGTTTGCCAAGATACTGAAGTTTGTTTTTGTGGAATTTAACAGACTCAGTGAATGTAAATAAGCTTGATCCTGTGCAGTCATCCCTATAGTAACAACAGCTGGTCTTACTAATCAAAATTCGAGTAAGTATTTAGAGGAATTGGATCGTGTTGACAATAAAATTGTTCACTACACACAAAATTCATTACACTGGAGACTTGAGTTCTTCACCCTATAGTGATTAGTGTGTATATTGTTCAGTTCGGCTCTTATGTCTCATTTCATAATCGATTCCAAATTCGAGTCGGATCTTTGTGATCGCCCTGATGTTTTGTGTAAAACTACACAAACAAGCACGACGTGTGTAACAAAACTGGAGTAAAGCCTTGGTTTTTCTGAACCGACGCATGCGACGTGCAAGGAGCACAAATCCGGACTACACGAGAGATTGTGAGTGGCTGTTATGGCTGCGAGGTGCGCAGACCTCGCATCTCGCAGCCTCCAATAGCCTCGCGGGCCTCGCAGGTCGCATGCGTCAGTTTAGAAAAATAAAGGCTTACAGGAGCAGTAGTAAATAATTCGATGAACGGGGAGGAAGAAATTAAATGCAATTTTTTCAATTAACGTACCTTTGAAGGATTGCAAGTAGTCCAATGGCCTTCTCAACTCTGCTACCCTACAAGAATTGCAAATTCATTCGGTAATATTAGTGCTTCCGCAGGCCTCGCTGTCGTCTGCTCTCTCCGTGCCTGATGCTGTATCAGTAGATTGTTCCTGTGTTGAAACATCACTACTGTCACAGTCGACCGAAATGATAATCTCCTTTACTTCCTTCTCTATCTTAACCTATCCTTTCTCCAGTACTCTTCACTTATCTTTCTCGCGTGTTGAACAACTTCCTTCCTATAATCAGTTGTGATGGTGCTTAAGGTCTTAGATACCGTGGTTTTTACAGTACTTACTGATAAGCCGTTCACATTTTCTCAGAAATTATATTTCACCTTATCATCTCTATCGGATTTAAGTAAGGATGGTAAGGGAACAGTCTTATGAGTATAATAAATCCATTCCCCAGCAACAACGCTATATTGGAACGTTTTCTCCCACACGAGCAATTGATTTAGGTTTTCTCAACTTTACTCTTACATAAAATTAACTTAATGTTTTTAATTGGTTGTTTTACAGTGCTTTATCGACTGCTATGATTATGTAGCGACTGAGTGAGATGAAAGTGATAATGCCAGCGAAATAAGTCCAGGGTCCAGCGCCAAAAGTTACCCAGTATTTGCTCTTAATGGATTCATAGAAAACTGCGGAAAACCCCTCAACCAGTTAACTTTTCCCAACTGGAATTTGAACCCGAACCCGCTAGTTTCACGGTCAGGCATGCGAACCGTTACTCCACAGCGGTGGACACAATTTCATGTTGGCCTAACCACTATTTTATATCTTCTTTTATTAATGATGTAGTTGGCGGTTGATTTCCTTGTCTATTGTGGTGAGGGACATCGTCATTTAGTACAACCCTGGTATCAATTTTGTGGTTACACATTTTTGTGAAATTTTCTAAATTCATCTCGTGTTGGTCATCTGATTGAGACTTCGCATAGTAAATTAAACATATGTATACAGAACAAATCCATGTTGCTACTCGCAAGAGTGTCCGATACTATTATTTGTAGCCTATGTATTCCTGTCAATATTTGTTTCTTTCATCGACGTTTTGTCGTTCTCGGTCATTCTTTCGCAAGAATCGCATGTATGAACTGCGTTTGGAAACAATCTCCAGGAGTTCCATTAGGAGCTTACTACGGATTTTACAGTTTTCCACAATGTTTAGTTTACAGAAGTGCTGTAAGCTATCTTATGCAAGAGATACTATATTGCAACAGCTGCTGCAATATGCTTGATAAAAGATATCGAACAATAACTGCTATCACAATGTGGGTTAATCCAGTTTTAAAAATGTTTATATTCTTGAAATAACTTTAAGTTATAAACTTTACGTGAAATTTTCGTAGCACTTTTATTATTTTGTATGTTGTGAAATCATTTTTGACATTGTAGTCCTGTATGTTGAAACATATGAGTTATATCCGTTTTTCTTGGTACTTGATAACCATATTCAGATAAGATAAACTCGGGGTTTCTCGAGTTCAAACTGTGAATATACTTTAGAGATTGTATAATGTATTATAATTTATAATGTAATGTGGTCGACAGTTATTCAAGGAAGTAAGCATTTCCCTTCATTGTCTTTAGGCTATGTCTTATGTAAAAAAAAACCTACTACATCAATTAACTGGGACAGATTACTATTTTTAAAATAATCACCCACCCAAATTACATATATTCTCTTCCTAACTTTTAATTGCAATTATTTGAATTCTTGATGAATTTGTTTCCTAAGCCAGATACGCGCGTTCTAAACTCTTAAGTCCAGCTGGATTGGTATCGGGAGAATTCGATGTTGGGAAGAAAAGTTTATCGAAATTGTACTGTTTTTCCTTGTCAGTCAACATACTATATTAAGAGTTAAGGCTCAATTTCTACGTAGACATCAAGCTACATATGCCAAGTAGATTTAAATCGTGTATCGCATAGAATGTTTTTTTTTTTTTTTTTTTTTTTGGTAGTCATATAAAGCATCTTGTGTTGCCTCAGGTACATGTCCAACGTCATGCTGATTTCACATTTCAGGAATTACGTCATCTGATTGTTTCGAAATTCTTGATGTTACGAGCGATTAACTTCGATAAACATTATAGCGCGTTCTCTGAATTTGATGCAGTTGCGATCGGATATGAATCATAAATGAATCATTAGCGGTGTCCCTTAGGAAATGGGTGTTCTAATTTAATAATAATGTACATTTTCCATTAATAGCACTGAAAATATTTGCCGCATTGTCCACTGCAGGTCTTACAGCTGCTGTTGAATGAATTCTGAAATCTTCGTTGCAGCTCATCACGTGCAGTTCTAGTCATTAAGTTGGGGAGATTCTGGTGGTTACAAATTACAGCTTATCTCCGATCAAGAAACACACATAGCCTACACATACACATGTATGAAATAGCCGACAGTGTGCGGTTAGATTTTCCTGTATTTCGTATAATCTCGTATAACGTTCTTCATCAGTCGATTCACTTCTCGTGAGTGTTCTACTGCCAGACTTAGTCCGGCCATTGTTACCATCACTCTCGAACAATCACGGTGCGTAAATTCGCGGGATTTCAAGACTTTTTCGTTAACATAGAAATAAAAAATTGAACATCACCTTTATAAAGAGCATTCCACGTTAAGAAAAAAGCATTGCGTTTATGGGCCTTGCCTAGTACATTGTACAAGCTATGTGGTAGATAGGCGTTTCTATGGCAACTGCTAATTTGATGGAATAGCTCCGTACGTTCCTTACGCGTAATGGAAATATTTGAAACTAGTTGGGAGGCCGAAGGGAAAAAGACCTTTGGGGAGGCCGCCGAAACGTAGACGGGATGATAATATAAAAATGGATTTGAGGGAGGTGGGATATGATGGTAGAGACTGGAATAATTTTGCTCAGGATAGAGACCGATGGCGGGCTTATGTGAAGGCGGCAATGAACCTCCTAGTTCTCTAAAAGCCGTAAATAAGTAAGAAGTGATCCAATCTAGCTCGTAAATTATTATTGACGAGGAATGATTTCATAAACTATATATATTTTTTTTAATTTCCATGACAAAAGTGTACTTTTTCACAGAAAATGTATTTTTTTTTTATTTTGCTCTTTTTTAGTAGTGGCTGAAGCTGCGTTAGTTCTAAAAATTAATTCGTGTTGATATCTCTAACCTATAACATTTTTGTGTGGGAAACTTTTCATTTCTATTTTATGTGAATTTATTCAAAATTAACTATCTACAACAAAGGTTTAGTTCTGGCTCCTAGAGCAAACATTAGTGAATAGAACAAGAAGCCCAATCAGATTATGTAGTTATGCGAAATAAGATTGTTTCAAGAAATATGAAGTAAGTAGAAATCTTCAGATGTTTTTACAAATACATTTTATCGGTATAATTGACATTAGAAACATTCTAATGTCCTCACATATAAATAATATTTCTGAAAAAGTGAAAGCAATGTTCCTGAGATAAACCAAGGTAGCTCATAATTTTAAATATGTTATGAATTATGTAATTCATGGAGTAAAAGAACTTAAATATCGTTTAATGATATTAGGGCCTACTATTTTTATACATTTATTTCTGGATAATTTTACAAATCCAAGAAACTTGCATTGGCACCAACAAAATTATTGTATTAAACTCTTTTGTTTGAAATATCTCAAAGAATAACTTCCTGAAATTAATGATATTGCTTACGGTTCTATATATATATATATGCTATGTTTTGTGCTGTAGTTTATGATATTGACACAAGAAATTTAACAGTAATCAAAAACAGAGTTATTAAGCATCTTCTTACTGCGTAATGTGCAATATAGTAAACTGAGTATTCGAGTATTCTAACTTATTGCAAATGTTTCGAAATTGTTACTGTTTTGTTTCTCTTGGTATTTGTACATTCAATCACTTATTTTTAGATATTGTCATTTTCTGTAATTACTAGTATACAGTTAGTCACAATGTTATTCGTACAGGTCGTATTTTAAATTTGATATACTGTATATATATTTTTTTAATTTCGTGACATTCGTTTCAGTATGATTTTAAGTATTATATATTATCGTACAATAATTTCATCAAGTTCTTTTACTTAAGGTATGAAATAAATATAGATGTAAAAACTAAAACTACCTCTAAATGATGTCAGTTTTCTATTCGTACAGTGTAGAGTCCAGACCTTATTTTGATAATATATATTTTAACGTACACAGGTACGTTAATTGTGCTTAGAGCCTATCAGTATATCAGTGTCCATTTGTGTACTCTGTATGTCAAATCTGTACGCAATGAGGAAAGGAAAGGAACTGTCATCAGATTTAAAACAGATAATTGTTAATTTGGCATTGAAAGGATATTCTTTGCGGAATTAGTCCACTTAGTCCTCACATTCTAGAATACAGTATATTATTAACAGATTCAGATATAACGGTTCTACTAACAATCTGAAGAGAAAATCTAAACAAAGAAATCCAAATTCAAGAGAAGAGAGGTTTGTTGTAAATAAAATTACAACAAACTCCAGATTGAGTGTGCCCAAAGTACTGGCAATAGTTGAGGACACGACGTCAAAAAGAATGTGCAACGAGACGATCCGGCGCACCTTACACAAGTATGGATTATGTGGACGATTGGCAAGAAAAGGCTCTTTATTAGCAGAAAGAACCCTTCGGATAGAATTAGATTTGCAAAAGAGCACCTAAACAAAGACTCTGGTTACTCCATCTGATCCATATCTATTTATTTTGGTTTCATTGGACCAAATGACATTGTCCCAGAAATCGTGTTCTTTGTAGAGAACGAATACGAATAAATTTCGTCTTCTAATTTTGGAGAAATCGCTATGGACAGACACCTCTTTTTCGGCATCAGGGATTCTGAAACTGTTTCCTGAAAAATCGCCAAATCGAATTTTTTTAGGTGCATCAGAATATTTTATTTTTACACATTGTGTGTGAAAAATTTCACGAACACGAAGAGGGACAAATGTACGTCACAAGAGGGGAGCACGGCTCTCCGGCCGCCAGTTGTGCAGTCCTGGTGTAGGATTGAATGTGCGCGAATTGAATATTTTATCACAACCATGAACTATACGAAGCACCAGCCACTAATCTCCTTATCTTTCCTGCCCTTTCACAGTCTCCGAGTAAATTTCCTAGCTCACAGTATGACACAACTCTGGCATCATGTTTTAAGATCCATAAATGCAACATAAATCATCGCGTATTGTTTTCTTGTATTGTCACATTTATTGCCGGAGCTCACTTTATCTGTATTGTTTATTGCCACGGAAATCCAGAAATGATGTTGTATGTCATTTCTACTACCTTAAATGTTTCCATTACATATGAGCTGTTTAGAGCAAAAGTGGTGTAAGTCAAAATTGGATAATGAGGTTTAAAGTAAAAATTCTGTAAAATACAGCGCAAAGTAGCAATTAATATGTCATTCTTGCTATCCACTGACTACTAATAGTTTTAATAAAATGAATATTAATTGCTACTTTGCGCTGTATTTTACAGAATGTTTACTTCAACCTTCATTACCCATTCTTGACTTACACCACTTCTGCTCTGAACGGCTCATATGTTGACGGAAATAACTTGCGATATATTTGCGAAGTTTGTTCAGTTAGCACTTAACTTAGTGGAATGCAATTTGCACGCGCAGGGTCCTATCCATTTATGACACTCGTGCTGACAGGAAAGCTACAAATTTGTCCCCGAGACTGTCTTACTCGTGTTCAAAACAAAATTCATATTATGCAAATCTGGCTTTCAGGTGGAAGCTCCTTGTGAAGCAGGCTTGAATAATTTCAAGGGAAAAATTGTTCTGGGGCCGCGTATCGATCCCGGGACCTTCGCTTAGCGCACGAGTGCTCTACCGAATGAGCTACCTCAGGAACTATACACGACACCGCACCGTCACAATTCTTCCCTTTATATCCACACAACTCAAATGGGCTGACAAGACGCCAGAAACCCAACTTTGAGTGCACACAATTCTGTGCGACTTAAATTATGGCTTTCTGTTAACGTACCTACAGTAACGAATATATTATGCAAATCTAGCTTTCAGGTGGAAATTATTCAAGCCTGCTTCACAGGGAGCTTCCACCTGAAAGCCATATTTGCATAATATATTCGTTACTGGAGGTACGTTAACAGAAAGCCACAATTTAAGTCACACAGAATTGTGTGCACTCAAAGTTGTGTTTCTGGTGTCTTGTCAGCCCATTTGAGTTGTGTGGATATAAAGTTATTGTGACGGTGCAGTGTATAGTTCCTGGAGTAGCTCAGTCGGTAGAGCATTCGTGCGCTAAGCGAAGGGTCCCGGGATCGATACGCGGCCCCAGAACAGTTTTTCCTTTGAAATTATTCAAAATTCATATTCTCACACATTCACTATACAACAAACTGTAACACAGTTTAGAACGCACAATATAAAACAAAACAATATGGATATATCGAACAGTTCAAGAACGCAAACGACATAATGTGTCGTACTTGATAATCTACAAATATTGGCTCCATACTTTATTTTCTTTTATTATTAAGATAGAGGGGGGCAGGGGCATAATTAGGGGTTTTTATGACCAATATTATAAATAAACCTTATTTATTATGATTTATTTTGGAAGTAACCATTTTGTTTTATCTGAGTATGAAGAATATTGACAATTGAAAACGAATTTACATATTGCTGGGCTTCTTAAAAAAAGGTAGATGAGTTTTAGGTGGCTTGCAGGATGCCATATTACTCTAGCATAGTTACAAATTCCCCACAGTTCTTACATTTAGTGGAGGCATGCAGCCCCGTTAACTTCCCACACATTATACCTTTTCAGTCTCAATTTCGGAAAATGTTCAATTATTATATTCGGAAAAAGTGAATACAATTTCGGAGAAGGCAATTTCAGTTCCGGAAATGGTAATAGAAAGTTCTGAAGATGTAAAGTTAATTTCAGAAAAAAAGAGATTGAATTTCGAAAAAGAAAGATTTAATACCGTATTACTTAAATTATTTTTATTTTGATATTAAATTAGATGTGTGTGTATCCAATGCCTGTCCACTTCACTTGCGTAATTCGAGTTCCGCGGCAGGACTGTGACCCATTAAGTTGTACAACACTTTGGCAGGCCACACTATGCATGATGTGTATCTGTGGAGAATTATGTCGTGTACTAGACTGAATGTATGCGTAAGTGTAGTGTAGGGAATGGGTAAGGAGATGATGATGATGATGATGATGATGATGATGTAGATAGGTGAGGAAGGGAGAAGGGGAAACTCGGTGCCGACATGTAGCCTACTTTTCTCGAATAGCACTAAGGGGGCCGCCATGCTTAACGTCACCATCCGACGAACGAATCACTACAAACAGTGACATACAGCTTCTCTCCATCTACACTTCGGACAGATTTGTGATTTAACCCAGGAACATTGGTGCATAATCTAGTGATTAGTGATTTTACACGAAAATATCTGACCCCGCCGGAAATCGAACCCGGGCCAGCTAGTCTGGAGACAGACTTAAATTAGATGTAGTTGCACTAAGTTAATATAAATTATGACGATCACAACAATTCTTGTTGCCTTATAAACGAATATTGTCAATAAACGTTGTTTATTGAATGGCTTTATAGCTACAATATTTCTGTTCTGGAGAATCAATTTTATTTTAACAAGTATACAATAAAATTAGATATATAGTGTTACTGTATAATTGAAAAATGAGAAAAACTTTTCAAATTCTAAATTAACTTCATTCTTTTCTGAATTTGGTATAATTTCCGTTATTGAATTTACATTTTCCGTAATTAAGGTTAGTTTTCCGAAATTATTTTTTTTATGAATATGGATTAACCATTTCCGAAATTTAAATTAACTTTCCCGAAATTAAAATTAGCTTTTCTGAAATGAAAATTAACTTTTCCGAAATCGAGATTGGAAAGGTAAATACGCCTCTTACTCTTCAGCGAGGCGAATTCCCAACCCACAGCAGCTGATTAAACTAAGGTCCGTTAAGTATTCAGATTTCGAGCAAGCAGCTCTACTCTTCCCTAGACCAGCCCCCTCCGCTCGTCGCCATATAGGGGAATGCTGTGGAATTATAATGAAATGAAGATCGGACGAAATTATGTTGATGCATAACGTGGGGAAACTACCACCTTGTGCGCTACAAGTATCAGTGTATTTTTTGTTGGCTCACCGGTACTCGAACCCGACCGCCTGCATGATAAGCCGAAAGTCTAGACCACTCACCCACTGCAGGAGCAAAATAGCTACCATACTTGCAATGATGCACGACGTTGCGAGTTCAAACCGAACGAAGACGATAGATTTTTTAGATAAAAATCCTTAACATGGTTTTCTTTGGAAGGAGTAAAACTGAGAGTTTTGTGTTGTATTTTTACATGTAAAATAATCATGTGCTTGAATGAGAGGGCTCCACATAAAAGTTTAATGCTTAAAGTGGGCTGTGAGCGTGTATGAGTGCCTAACTTTAATTGGTAGTAATTTGGTTACCAAGCTAGCCATTAGGTTCGAAATTTGTGGGTTCACATCCAACTGCGGACGATATACAGACGTGGACAAATTATTAGACTAAAACGTTTTCTTGGAAACATAATATAATATTTCGTCATATCAACTATCAATATAATTCACAGTGTCTCTATTGTTCTGAATATGACTGTTTACATCTTCTAGTATATTTTTCCAATGGTTAAGTCCCTATATTTTTTCTGGCTATGTTGGTACTACTGGCGTTTTAATTATATACTGCAAGAAGATCAGATATGAACGAAATTGAAAATCTGTGCTCTATACTGAAAAATAAAGTGAACAAAAAGAGGCTTACAACAAAACATGGGAGCCACCGGCGTGGCTCAGTCGGTTAAGGCGCTTGCCTGCCGGTCTAAAGTTGTGTTCGGGCGCGGGTTCGATCCCCGCTTGGACTGATTACCTGGTTGGGTTTTTTCCGAGGTTTTCCCCAACCGTAACGTGAATGCAAGGTAATCTATGGTGAATCCTCGGCTTCATCTCTCCAAATATCATCTCACTGTCACCAATCTCATCGACGCTAAATAACCTAGTAGTTGATACAGCGTCGTTAAATAACCAACAAAAAAAAAAAACAAAAAACAAAACATGGATTCATTCGAGCATTGTCTGATATCTGGTTAAATGATGCTGATATTCAAAGGAAGTGTCAAACTTTGGTTTCCAGCATCCCTGATAAAACCAACGTGTTAATAAAGAATAGGGGAATGTTCACAAAATATTAGTAACCTCAAGACTCAATTTTCTGTTCATTATATCTGTGTAAAATACATTTATGTTCATTATTTTTACCGATAAATACAGTTTCGTTGCACATATAAGTAATTTAGTCTAATAATTTGTCCTATCCAGAGTTTTAGATGGGCAGGGCATGTAGCACGTATGGGCGAATCCAGAAATGCATATAGAGTGTTAGTTGGGACGCCGGAGGGAAAAAGACCTTTGGGGAGGCCGAGACGTAGATGGGAGGATAATATTAAAATGGATTTGAGGAGATGGGATATGATGATAGAGAGTGGTTTAATCTTGCACTGGATAGGGACCGATGGCGGTCTTATGTGAGGGCGGCAATAAACCTTCGGGTTCCTTAAAAGCCATTTGTAAGTAAATAAATAATTTGTCCACGTCTGTATTCTTAAATGCCTTAAAACGCCTAAAATGCTTCTTTCGGAAGAAAAATAAAGTCGGAAGGCCATATTGGTAGGGCTATGCGACATGTAACATGTTATTGTTTATGATTGCGTAGACTTGAGGCAAAATTTAACTGTCAATTCTCACTCGTGTTAAAATTCAACTATCTTACTCGCTTACTGTCCTATAATCGAGGTAATGGATTTCGTCTTATAATGGCCCACACGTCTCATATGGTATTTCCCACATTTGCAACCTACGAGTCCAAGAAGGCCTTCGCCAACAATAACATTATTTGAAGTTGTTAACAGTCAGCCAACCTTGGACTGATGTGTAATGCTCGAAAATGTATTTAATCAATTAAATGCAAAGATAGGGACACACGTGTGTTGACATTTCAGATAATTAATTGAAGTCCCGGCCGTAGCCACATGATCTAAGACAGGGCTTCTCAACCTTTTGAAGAGTGTGAGCACCGCCCACATGTAATAGTAAGTGAGCGAGCACCATAAAATCGAATAAGTTTGACAGACATATATGAATACATAGAATAAAGAAACATAAATACATTTTGAAAAAACTCACCTGGGTAATGATATCCTTAAACTTGAATGTTACTCCGAATTTCAGTCATGACCAAGGAGAAGTCTATAAATAAACAGTCCTGCAGATGGTGACTTAGTAATTATTCATGATCTTGTTTCGTTCTTGAGGTATTTCATAAGTGAGAAAGTTTCTTCGCATAGGTAAGTTGTTCCGAATATAGCCAGACATTTGAGAGAAAAAAATTAGCAGTATTTTAAGTTTTTTTGTATCTTCTATTCTCCAAAGGATATGAATTTCTCCTTTTAAAATAAATATTTAAGCGCTATAGAGGATTGGAGAGCTATAAATTGAAGTTCAACACGAGGAGTTGTAGTATTCTCGTGAATAATCTTGATTTTTCTGATTAAGTCCACACTGAATTGAAAGGCTTTCTACTCTATGAAATACGAGATGGCCTGTCGGGTTCCTGAGATATTATAATGTTCCGGCTCATACAACGAATTTTGAATTGATAAAAGCACTTCCGGAAGGTTCGTGCTCGCGAGCACTTTTTTACTCACATTTGACAAGAGCACCAAATACCATTAAAAGAGCACCAGGTTGAGAACCCCTGATCTAAGGTATCCTATCTTGGTCTAGCGATGCGGAATGAGCGCTGTTCGAGTCCGCATAGAGAAATAAATTTCGAAATTTCGCCTAGTGTACGGAACCGATGTCCATTTCAGTATTTTTAGACATTTGGGGAGCTACAGTAAGTAGCGAAATCCGATTTCGTTCGTCAGCTATAACGGCTGGGAAGATCATTGTGCTGACCCGAGTTATGGATTGATGACCGTTTTCCTCTGCTGAAGCATGTGCACGTGAGGCCAGCAGTCGGTTTGTCGGACATAATCCTCCATAGGCTGTCACGCCGCGGGTTTTATTATTCACAAGAATTACTAAATAAAGGGAGACATACATTCCCATTTCTACATGATTAATTTATTCTTTATACAACGCAACATAATTGTTTACCTAACTAATGCGAACTAAGATACCTTAAGATGAATTATTATTTTTGAAGGAAGATAAAATGTAGGCATATTTATTTAACATCTTACATGATATATTTATGATGATCATTAATATTGAATCATCGTGGCGCCAGTAAAAAAAAAATCTAATGTAGTCGAGATGCAAGGGTCTATAAATAGACCACTGGCGTTAATGGGTTAAATCCAGACGTTTGAGATGAACAGAGCATGTAGCACGTATGGGCGAATACAAAAATGCATATAGAGTGTTAGTTGGGAGGCCAGAGGGAAAAAGACTTTTTTATGAAGGCTGAGACGTAGATGGGAGGATAATATTAAAATGGATTTGAAGGAGGTGGAATATGATGATAGAGACCGGATTGATCTTGCACAGGATAGGGACCGATGGCGGGAACCTCCTGGTTCTCTGAAACCCATTTGTAAGTAAGTAATAGAAAACAGCGAACTCAAATGCGTATAGCCTAATACTCTCCTTGCAAGCAGAGATTGCTGAATGCCACCCGACGTAGAAGTTTTGGGGAAAATGTTCTGGAGTAACATTCTGATGAGTTTCAGTTAAAAAGAATTAACTATGATTGCTACTGTTGTTGTTCTGACAGAGGCAAAAATAACTGGTCATCCATAGTTTTTAAAAAGCGGAGTTTTTATTGTTCATAATTATGTCAGGTGAAGAATACAATGTGTGCAGTTCTGCGTTGTGTAACTTTCTCCATTCTCCTGTAACTTCATCCCACTTAACCCCAAATATTTTCCTAAGCACCGTTTTCTCAAACACCCTCTCAAAGTTAGAGTCCATGTTATTCTGTTTTATATGGAAATTAATATATACAAAAAAAAAAAAAACAAAAAGAAGTATAACAGAGTGGAATTATACGACACTCGAAGGTTGCTGAGTAATTAGCAATTTTTCGCTTTTTCTTTTTTTATATCTGCAGCAAAGAAATTAAGCGACTGAGTGGTAATAGAGAGATAGATATGCAGTTGGAAGCTCGTCTAGTTCGTCATTTTAATTCCTTTTTTACCATTTTCTTCTACTAATGAATTTACTGCTGTAATTTATGAGCGTTTTTCTCGTATAATTAAAATAATATAGTTTATTTTCTTAATGCAGTGCCTTGCTGTGATCAATACTGTTTCAAAATATTTAGTTTAGGCCTACCATCGTAACTTTCACTGACTGCTAGTAAATAATCACTAGTACATGGCGATGATAAATATTTTCATTTGTATGATAAAATTACATGAGACGACCCATGTATCTCTTGGTCACTAAGACTAAAGCGTAAAAAAACAGTTTGGGTTCGAATATCACGTCATGCAGGTGGATTTTTTTAATGCCTGGCTGAGGAATACAATAAAGGGAGATAGTGATAGCATGTAATGTGCAGTGCATAGCGTGTATCTAGTATCAATTAACTGTATCTTTTCATGAGTTCATGTTGTAATCGCCATTAGGGAGAAAAAGGAGAGGAAGATGTTTGGGTTGCTTGAATTTGCGACTGGATACTTTTTTACTGTATTTTATCATTTTATATATTACTTGTTGTTGCTCGAATTAACAGGAATTAATCTTGCTGTTATTCGCGTTATTATTTTAATTTGCTTCTATGTATTATTCGTAAGAGCTATTTCTGATAATTTCTACTGCAAAAAGGAATCACAAAAAATGTGTCGTCTTGTAGAGTGGTTACCTCACGTCAGGTGAAGATCGTATTTACTGCATTGCCTGTGATTATATAAGTTTAAAACGGCTAGGGGCAAGAGATACAATTGGTATACCAGTTACCCCATAGTCTACTTCACAATGAACATTTAACACTTTTTTGTAAGTTTTTATAATAGTACATTATGCAACGAGCCTATAATGGTAGTAATTAAGACGCGAGTATGTTTATGAAACGAGCGCAAGCGAGTTTCATAATTTTCATACAAGCGTCTTAATTACCATTATAGGCAAGTTTCATACGACTTTTTATGCTCGACCATATTTCTAACTTGAAATTATTCATAAGTATTCATGTTATTCTTATCGGACTGGGGAGCGAAACTGACCTTGTGCAATATCTCGTAAATTGTGAGATGTACGCAGACGGGAAAGTATTGATTTTTTCCGAGAAACAAATGTCATTGACTTGATATAATCTAGAGAGTAAAATAAACATTAAGTCGACCTGGTTGGCGAGTTGGTATAGCGCTGGCCTTCTATGCCCAAGGTTGCGGGTTCGATCCTGGGCCAGGTCGATGGCATTTAAGTGTGCTTAAATGCGACAGGCTCATGTCAGTAGATTTACTGGCATGTAAAAGAACTCCTGCGGGACAAAATTCCGGCACATCCGGCGACGCTTATATAACCTCTGCAGTTGCGAGCGTCGTTAAATAAAACACAACATTAACAAAATAAACATTAATCTTGATATAACCCTGAAATTGATTTGGACATTGAAAAAACGAGATGACAAATTGAATTTATTTGAATATTATTTACAATTAACGCTAATTATTATAGTAACTGAGCATAACCTTCTGCGACAGTATTGGATTTCCAACCTCCGTGACGTTTCGCTAGTTGTCTTTCGATTGCATATCCGAGAATAATCGATACTTGGGCTTTCATATTGCTACAATGATGTTTTCTGATTGGTGGAACACCTGAACTTTAATGAATAGGTGTACTTTAATGAGGTCCATTAAAGGGCTGCTGACAGGTGTATAATTACTACATTTCGGCATGGTCGAGCATAAAGTAATGAGTGGCTCTTGTGTCTTAATATTAGTCTGTAACCTACTTTTGAAAAGAGTGAAGTATATCTGCTAAAGCGAGTGATTGTACTTAAGTTTTGTTATAAGCTGGATTGCAGTTCCGCACTCGTTTTGGATTTACTTTCTCATCATTTTCAGTGGTTGTGCAGAGAGTTTCACTCCTCTATTGTTTTTCTTCTTTTTTTTCCTTTATAAAATCATTTTTTCTAATTTTATGTAATATTTTTTACCATTGGGGATTACTTAAACTTGAAGCTTATTTGCGATTACTTTGTTAATAGATTGGTTTCTCTGAGAGGTGGCAGATTCTTGCTTTTCATTTAACTAGCGTCGCGAGGTCTAAGATTATTGTTTCTTATAAATTTGTACGCTGTATTGAAGAGAATTAGGGATAAAGATTGCTACCAGTAAGTTCGCTAAATACTTCCGTGCATTTTGAGGGAAAAGGCAATAATAGACTCTAACTTAATTTCGGGAATTTTTGTAGTAAATTTAAAAATAAAGATATATCCTCTTTAAAGGCATGTGAGGATGGAGATAAGCTCCTTGATGTTATGATGTCTGCACTAGAATGTGGTGGTCTGGTCGGCACCACGCTTCGATCGCTTTTTACCCTCAGGAAGGACTCAATTTGACAGGAGGTTGAGTGAGCATTTTGGTAGTATTTAGTTAATATATTCAAACCTAAATATCGACTAAATCTTTATATGAAAATGTCCAATGTACATACGAATGGATGAAAAAATTCTCTCTTCTCTAATTTGCTCTCTATCGCTGTAGCATAGCACTGGATGGTAATACCGTAGAAACTGAAGTAATTGGGAAAAGCCCTCTTTACAGCTATTTTTCGTCACAACTGTCAAAACTGGTCATCAGATTGGTAACAAGCCTTGATGTTTGTTTGCAGGGACACGATGGATAACTGGGGATTCGACGTGTCCAGTGAGCCAATGCCAGCAGACGACGACGACGACTCTGCGACTGTCGTCATCACAGTGGGCGGGATGACCTGCCAGTCATGTGTCCGAACCATCCAGGACAAGATAAGGGAGAATCCAGGAGTTCATAGTATCAAGGTACATTAATATACTTACAGAAGACTGGTTTTCAAACATAGATTAATTGAGATAATGAACAAAATGTATGAAATTTTACTTCCTATTAAAAGGAGTGTAAAATAGGATGTTCTCTCAATATATTTTCGAGCACTTGACAAGACACCTTATCTTTTCTGATAAAGACGAATTAAAAATATGATAAGAGTTTTAAAATGCCATATGACTCGAAAACGCTTGTCATTGGTGTGTTGCTCCAACAGTAACCGATTCAGACATCTAGTGAACATTTTCTGCGCTTCGTATTTACATTCCTGTTAGTTGTTTATTCTCCATTCGTTGTAGGAAAATACTAAGTTATTACATCTATTCCTGCTAGAAGGCTGTACACGAAGAAATATGTATGTGGCTATCGTATTTTGCCAATATGCAAGAAGTACATTGCCCTTGTTACCAGTGCAGCAGAGACATTCTGCGTTTCCTAATGCACTTTTTCGTCCGCAGTTAATTTCGACGTATTCTGCAACACTGTCCGTATGATTCTTGACCTGAACTGCGTCTTTGTATTCGGCACGGTAGGTTTCCAACCGCTCGGTAACGATGTCCAAAAAGAATTGTTGCATTAGAATCGCTTAAAACGTTTTGAACAAATAACCATAACGAAAAGTATATCACTATGTACATTGTACACAAAGGAGTCCCGCAACCGTAAACATTCCGCACGAAACCGATCCGGATCCTCAAGGCCGGAGGAACAGGTGGAGCAAAACATGCCTCGAAAACTGAGTTCCAGCTGCCATTTTGTGCGCGTAACTCCGTGAGATCTGAACCGATCTGGAAGTTTGAGGTGTCGATATATCGAGCATGATGAGGTCAACTAAATGAACGAGATAAAATAATGATCCGGGGTAAATTGGACTCTCAACTTTAATCGTGAAAGTTGTGGACTTCAAAATGCCTTGAAATTCAAACATTGAGAGAATGCAAAACGAACACTACAGGAGAAAGGGCACCCGAAGACGAATCAGACAAGCCCAGGACCACCGTTGCGGAATACAAGAGACCGCTAAGAGCACAAAGAGAGACGACGTATGCGAGCTTCGTGGACTCTGTGGCAGTTGAACGGCGAGATGTGTCACCTCAGCCGTCTACATCGCATCGGCTCAAACAGTGAATGCGAGTATTATTTCTTGGAGTGCAGTTCGGTGGCTCCTTTGAACAGCCACTTACAGATTTATGACTTCCTACACAAACACCTCTGACAATTCCATCCTGTCCCCTCGTCCCAACATTGCACAGTTGCCACAATCCTGGTGACCCTCGAAATGAGACAGTGAGACTGACGGGATTCTTGGAATTCGCAAAAGATGCGACAACTCTGCCTCCATGTGGATTTGACGGGAGCCTGTCAATTCTTCTGAACGAGGGTTGTGATTGGTTACTGACAGAAGAAGACAAGATTTCCTTCACAGTAAGGAAGACATTTATTTATGACAACCAATTAGTAGAGGGCAGTATGAGGTCTGTCGGCAAAGTCCTTTCTGTGAAACTGCACTCCATGAAATAAAATAGAGTATGCCTCTATACTAGTGACTAGTCTGTAAGCATTCTCTGTAGTCTGTACTCTCTACGTCATTCATTCATTCATTCAGTGAACGAAACAATATCAAAACATTTTTTCACCAATTTCGTTCAGAACCGCCCTCATTGATTTCACTTCACCAGTGAGCCAATGCTGCTTTTTCGACTAGCACTATTTAGAAAATTAGAGAAAAATAAATTTTATAATAGTTTAATATGATAATAATGTACAGAATAATTAGTGGTTGAAAAATAGCCTTGATGTTGCGAATTTAGCCTCCACGTTCTCCTTAATGAAGAATCTGCTGTAAATTAATCTAGTGTTAGATTATTAAATTGCATCCTCCTGAATTCTTCATTAATCACCACCTTAGTTCTTTGATTTTGTATACCAAAATAATTGAAACTCTAATACAGACAAAAATACACTCTAGAGAGCACAACATGAAGCACAGCCAACTAGAACCTACAGTAAGTAGTAAACCTACTTAACGAAGATGGTTATGCCTGCACAAAGCTAAATGTGTATTTCAGCGTCAAACCTGTTTTCAGATACTTTCATGAAAGGAGGACTAAACTACATTATTATTCGCATTACAAAGATATTTTATTTAATTCATGTACTTTGACCCCATTAAGTATCATAAAATCTATTTAAATTTTAATATTGTAGTTCATGTTCTCCATTATACAGCTTGTCGGCTCACTGAGCCGAGTAGTTATACAGAGCATCGGCTTCCCATGCCAAGACGCTGATCTAAATTCCAGCGATCCACATATGAAATAGTCTTGAAGGAGATCTTCCAAGATGTACAGGGTCTTTCATAAGTAACGAGTCTATCGAAAAATTAACTATTTTGGATAATTTTTCTGAAAAGAATGTTCATCCTCGCGAGAAAGAACTCTTCCCAGTGCCGTACAGTCGATTTGGAAACAAACACCCCCTCCCCTCTCCACCAGTGCTATTAAACAATAGAATGATTAGTGTTTCAAACCTTTATTAAAACACATAAATGTAAGAACAGTTTCAATTGTTTAAAAATTATGCTGTACAATTTTCATAATGCCTTCCGTTCTGCTAAATGCACAAATGTAGGCAACGTATCAACTCTTCATGGACTCTGGTGAGCATGCCAGGCATAACCATTTGTATCGTGTGTTCAATTCTTTTCACTAATTCAGGAATGGTGCGTGACTTAGTAGCATAGACACGATCCTTGATGAATCCCCAGGAGAGTCAAATCAGGTGATCGCGGAGGTCAACGGATTGGGCTTGTGCGACCGATCCACCTGCCTGGAAACACTTCGTCTACGGAATAAATACATAATTTCAGCGACACTGTTTCCAAGTTCAAACCAGGCAGCAATTTTTCTCTTCTGCAATAACGTTAAGCGACTGCGTGGCATTTTATCATTCCAGTCTATTACAACAATGTGTATAGGCATGGCCGTGTGCCATTATTCTTGATGTATAGAAGGCCATGCTCCAGGTAATTTTAAGTTGGTATCAAATTCACATTACACATCGATAAGTAGCTTCCTCTGGCGGCGGGAGGAAGTTAAAGTAGTTACAAGTTTTTTTGGAGGCTATTTTGTTATTTTTGGGTGAAATATAATATCTTTTAAAGGCTTTAAGTTAATTTTAAACTAATATCCTTCAAAGCTAAAAAATAAAGATTAAATTTCTTTAAGCCTTGGGCGTTTGTTTCCAAATCGACTGTAGGACACCGGGAAAGGTTCTTTCTCGTGAGGATGAACATCATTTCAAAAAAATATCCAAAATATTTCATTTTTCGATAGACTTATTACTTATGAAAGACTCAGTGCTTCCGTTTCCCTTGTCATTCCACTAATTCTTCAACATCATCTCATTATCTCCGGCTCTCCCAGTCAGCACTATCACATATCTTCCGGCTCATAGTAAGGGTTTCCATGTCTGACCAACTACTTGAGGTGAAAGCAGTTTAAGAGATAAACAGATAATCTACAGGGTGTTGCAGTAAAAGCATGCAAAAATTAAACGGGACATAGCAGATGCTCTACTGCATATTTCGTTTGGGGACTTGTGGTCTCCGAAGCCAGCTTAAGGAGAAATATGAGCTGAAACATGTGGGGAGAGCCTGAAGGTTAGGCAATCCGTGATGCATTTTTTGTTTACCTATCGCCCCCAAGGTGGCTCTGTCGTATCATATTTACATTGTCACATAGAACTTTCTATGAATCAACGACAGACCCTTTCATACCATATAAGAATCGAAAAGTACGATGGCGCAGTTCCGGTAAATCTGGATGCTACATTTCCTGGTTGCTGGGTTGGAAGAGGAAGCGCTATTCCATGGCCTGCGAGGTCACTTGACCTGAATTCCCTCTTTTATTTCTTATGGGGCTATCTAAAATCACTTCTGTACAGTATGAGACCGCAGTGGACATGGACATGAAATTAATTGCTAAGATTGTAGTCACCTGTGATGTGATTCGAACCATGCCAGGGATTTTAAAGAATGCGGGAGAATCTCGTACGCCGATGTCGTGCTTGCATTGAGGTTTGTGACCATCATTATGAGCAACTGTTGTGAGATACAAAATGGTACGTTAACTCAGGTTTGTCAATGATTTGGTACTGTACTATAATAACTATAAATAATGTAAAAACTAAATACAAATAAATACATGTAACATTAGCTGTAAATAATCCGGAAAACAATAATAGTGATAGATATGTTTAAGCCCATATCTCTTTAAGCTGGGTTCTCTGACCCTAGGTTCGCTATGTCAAAATGTTCTTTAGGGTATCCCTTCCGTCCTGTTCAATTTTCGCACGCTTTTACTGAAACTCTCTGTGGAGCTCATCTTAAAAAGCGGACACAGAGACATATAGGCCTACGAGTCGAAACTAAATATTCTCGCATTCAAAAGGTAGCGTTGCTCTTTCTCTTTAAATCGGTTTCTAGAATAATTTTTCTCAATAATAATATTTGAAATACAAAGAAAGTCCGAATGAATCATTCTTTAAAAATCAGTTATACAGTGAGGTTAGTTGGGGACGCATTGTATACGAGGCGTTCACTCAGCGTACAAATGGCCCAACCCACATTTCTTTGTAACAGTGCGCGAAATGCGATACCAAACGAAACTTGCGCTGAAATCTCATGGAAAAACTGGATATGATGATTAGGTGGATTTAAACTTTGAAGAGAACAATATGAGGCGCACTTGAAAGAAATAAACTCAATATGCAAATTTTGTGGGCAGGGCCATTTGTGCGCTGAGCGCCTCATATGAGGATGTTGACTCTCACTAATAATATTTTGATAAGTCGTTAAAAAAGAAGCAATAGATTGTGTTATGGTTAATCTTGTAAACCAGAGGTCATAATAATAAGGATGTATTCGCATAACTGCACTTGCAGTGTCATCTGAAGGGGTCAAGGACCATTTCTTGTCGTTACAGTTGTAAACATATTTTATCAATCATTTACTAAAAGAAGTTTGCGTCCTCTGCTTATACACCTTTCCCAATACTTTCTTTTTGATTGCAGAGATTGATAGTTGGTTTTGTCTCCAGAAAAAATTGCTTATTCATCTGTCTTTATCTGTAATATTTAATAGTAGAAGTCATCATTTGGTATTCTTGTTTATTAAATCCTATGAATGTATGGATTCTGTCCTCTGATTGAGGTTCTGGCTGATATGTGCATCTATTATCAGGCAGTACATCTTTCTTGACGATATGTGTCAGAGGAAGAACAATTCTTTGTATACATCTGAATTCTGATTAGTGTAATATGTATCTAGTCAGCGATGTGTGCAATGGAAGTGGAAAGAAATTGGCCACCCTACCCCATTATATCCTGGCTTAGTTACCTTGTAAATGATGCCTTGTTGGTATCACTTGTGAGGTTCAGATCTGTCTTCGGACAGTTGACTAAACAATAATATGGATTCTTTCATAGTTTTTTTTTGCCCAGAGGCAGGTCTTTCACTGCAAATCAAGCATTCTCCAATCTTCCCTATTTTCCGCCATCCTCTTAGTCTCCGCATACAATCCATATCATATCTTAATGTTGTCTATCATCTGATATTTTCTTCCGCCCTGAACTCTTCTTCCGTTCACCATTCCTTCCAGTGCATCCTTCAATAGGCAGTTTCTTCTTAGCCAGTGACCTAGCCAGTTACTTTTTCTCTTCCTCTCTTCCTTGCCAGTTTCGGCGTTATTCTTTTTTATTCTGTCTGTCCATTTCACACGCTCCACTCTTTTCCACCCATCCTAATTATTTCCAAGCTTTCTGATTATATAATTAATACACGTGAGCTTATAATTAAAGTTCAACTCATTATTTAATGAAATTCACTTTATATTCTTTCCCTCTTCCAAGAAAATTAATTTCCTCTGCTTATATTCTCCGCAGTCCCCTTTAAAAATTTTCTGTGTGGTGCCACCGGTGTAGCTTAGTTGGCTAAGGCGCTTGCCTGCCGATCCAGAGTTGCGCTCGGACGCGGGTTCGATTCCCGCTTAGACTGGTTACCTGGTTGGGCTTTTAACGTTTTCAGATAATCTATGGCGAATCCTCGGCCTAATCTCACCAAATACCAACTCGCTATCACCAATCCCATCGCGCTAAATAACCGAGTAGTTGATACAGCGTCGTTAAATAGCCAACAAAAAATAATGTGTGCCTATTGTCTAATACAGGAACAGTAATATTACTTGTTCATATATCATTTTCAAAATGGCCACCGGCGTAACTCAGACGGTAGCGTGTTTGTCTGCTGATCCAGAGTTGCGTTCGGCCGTGGGTTCGATTCCCGCTTGGGCTGATTACTTGATTGAGTTTCTCGGAGGTTTTCCCCAATTCTAAGACGAATAATTTATGGTGAATCCTCGACCTCATCTCACCAAATATCTTCTCTCTGTGACCAATTCCATCAATGCTAAATAACCCAGTAGTTGATACAGCGTCGTTAGATAACAAAGTAAAAAGAAATTCAAGATTGAAAAGCGTGAACTAAGAGCACAAATAATAAGAGAGAGCTTTATGTTAATTAAATACAACTATAATCTACATGTCAGTGTTAACAATGAACAATAAATTGGAATGTGCTCAAGAAATCACATAGGCCTTCATAAGTCAAACTTTATCATTCAGCGAAATGACCCGGAAAGAAATAATATGACGTATCTCAGTAGCAGCATGAATAGAAATTCTGGAACGTAAAATTAATCGTGGTAGACATGAAATTGAGAAGAAACGTTAAGAACATGGTATCACACAGGCTCATCTCTCCCAATACTTCATATTTGTTAAATTTCAATTATTTTGATTTGAAAGTCGTTTTTACCGTCGTGACAATAATTTATTGCTATCCAAGATGATTAACCACACATACGTACCTAATGTAGTAAAAATGTTCTATTACAGACTTACATTTTGTGGGTTTTCGTTCCAAAAAGACCATTGCTTTATATTTTATAGGAAAAATATTGTTCAGAATAAATATTCCTGTTTTAAGTTAGCTTGTGAATTAGATGTCATTACATTATCGATATTTAAGCCCCACACCTTAAGGTGCAGTAACTTTAAGCGCGTCGGGTCGCGAAACCAGGTGGCCCGGGTTTTATTTCCGGTCGTGGCAAGTTACCTGGTTGAGGTTTTTTCGGGATTTTTCCTCATCCCAATATGAGCAAATGGTGGGTAACTTTCGGTGTTGGACCCCGGACTTATTTCACTGGCATTATCACCTTCATCTCATTCGGACGCTAAATAACCTAAGGCGTTGATAAAGCGTCGTAAAATAACTTTACTTACTTACAAATGGCTTTTAAGGAACTTGGAGGTTCATTGTTGCCCTCACATAAGCCCGCCATCGGTCCCTATCCTGTGCAAGATTAATCCACTCTCTATCATCGTATCCCACCTCCCTCAAACCCATTTAATATTATCCTCCCATCTACGTCTTGATCTCCCCAAGGGTCTTTTTCCCTCCGGTCTCCCAGTGACACTCTATATGCATTTCTGGATTCGCCCATACTTGCTACATGCCCTGCCCATCTCAAACGTCTGGATTTAATGTTCCTAATTATGTCAGGTGAAGAATACAATGCGTGCAGTTCTGCGTTGTGTAACTTTCTCCTTTCTCCTGTAACTTCATCCTCCTTAGCCCCAAATATTTTCCTAAGAACCTTATTCTCAAATACCCTTAATCTCTGTGCCTCTCTCGAAGTGAGAGTCCAAGTTTCACAACCATACAGAACAACCGGCAATATAACTATTTTATAAATTCTAACTTTAAGATTTTTTGACAGCAGACTAGATGACAAAAGCTTCTCAACCGAATAATTATACGCATTTCCCATATTTATTCTCCGTTTAAAATAACCTACTTAAAAAAATCGATATTTAGTAGTGCATTTAAGTTAGCTTTAGCTTGTGTTAAAATTATTTTACTCAAACAAAGGATAATTTTAATTGCTGCATAATCCTATGTATAATGAAAAATATATTTCAGTTAGCCATATCCATTATTTCCCAATATTATTAAATATACTTCTTAATATAATATAGCTGTCTTCACATATTGTTTAGTAAAGCAACTGCTTCTAATGTAGCTTAGAACATTGAAAAATGACTAAATTAATATATTCCTTCATGTAGACCTTACTGTTTACAATTTATATTTACATGGCCTACACATATTGCTGAAGAGAACGTGTTATGCTAATCTCACCGATTGCATAACGTTGATAACACGGCTTTTCTGGGAAACTCATTTTGTATGAACAAACTTCATAAAGTGTAAAATACTAGTACATAACCAGTGCTTTTATAAAAGAAGACTGAGCTGATTCTTAATTACTTAAGTTCGATTTTAGTGTGAAATATGCAGGTAGGATATAACATTTTGAAATAAATGTACAGGGCGTTAAAAATTATTATAGACTTTGAAAGTAAATAATACTCACTGAAATAAGTAAAAACAAAATCTATGAGGTTAGAAGACCTTAAAAACCACACAAAAACTTTTTAACTTATGTTTATTATAATTATGTTCTTTATTTTGGTAAATACTATCTCATATCAAAGTCTGTAACTATTTTTAAACACTTATCTGAGTGTGTGCGTATATTTGTGTTATATATTCACAAACACAAAATTGATATTATTTAACAGTTATACCTTAATCGATCATTTTACATCCATATTGTGAATATAATATGTAAATGCTTAAAAAAAATAATACATATACACTCTACTGGGTGTTCATTTCAAAGTGTGTCATGACGTCACTGTTGTGAGTCAGCGATTTGAAGCGAGTTTCAACTTTTATGTCAGAGAAGTTGCCTATTAATCAAGGCGTTCAATCTGAACTTGAGAACGTGTACGGTAAAACTTGAACGTCGTAGCAACAGATGGCGGTCTGTACAGTCTGTGTGCTACCATAACCTCTTTCGAATTGTGTTTTGCGCTGGCAAGTCGTACGCATGGTATTTGTTATCAGTTGCGTACGGCAACATTCCACAACACAAATTAAATGCTCCGTGTCCATGTTGACCGTCGAAGTTAATGTCAACAAATACTGTACGTAAGTAATCGTCTTAACCCTCTCCCCATATCCTGACAGTAAGGAAAAAACACACCTCAATACGTGTTTCCAAACAGTTCGCATTCCTGCCACTACCGGCGTTACCGTACGTATCGGTACGTACTCTTCAGAATGAATGCCGTACTTGCTAGGCAACTTCTCTGGCACATAGGTAATACGCCTCTGCGGAAGTGTAAGAAGATTGAATTGTCTAGGCTCATCTGCTAGCCACATGACGTCATACAGCGAGCCATGACACACTTTGAACTGAACACGCAGTATAATGTCTTAAGTCTAGATTAAGAGCAAGTGTGACGAATTGCACTTCGTAAGTTAAGAGCTGTAGAGAGGCTTGCTGTATCAAAATCCATTACACCATCCATTGAAAATATTATTATAAGAGAGGGGAAAAAACCAAATCTAAGACCTTTGTAAATCTGTTTTTTTGACAGTAAGATATATTTATTATTTTGTATTCTGATTTTCAGAAATGTTGGCGTGTATGGAATTTATGTATTCGTTTCTGTTACGTTAATTATTTTCACTATAATGTGCTTGTTTGCTAAGTAAGCATATATTGTATATAAAGTTTTAGATTTAGATACAAACTGTGATAATGTTGTTTTCTTTCACAAGAAATTTAACGTAAAACTGTGATTTGTTTATTATTATTATTATTATTATTATTATTATTATTATCCAAGCATAATAAGGAGTATTATAATTTAATACGTATAGAATAAACATTTTTTAGTTACTGTTCATTTAGTTTGTTTCTCTAGTTACTACTTATTTTATGAGTTACAATAATTTATTTACAATTACATAAACAGTGGTATTACTGATAAGAAATAAGCATAACTTTCCACCGCCACACCGCTAATGTATTGCACAACTTTACAGCCCTATTACACGTCAGCACACAGTAGCTACTACGGATATCCCAGCTACTCAGCTGCGTTCCCGTACGGGCACGCTCAAGTTTTGTATGGCCAAAGCGGGGAGTACTCCTTGTTGGCCCTGGTGTAAGGGAATTGCATTTAAAGAAAGTAACTTTCTCCTATCTAACAGATATTCATGAAACTTTGTACAGTAGTTACAGGTAATGCCGTCATTTCCCGTAACTATGGTCCTGGAACACAACTATGGGCCACGATACAACAATTCAAAGAACATTGTAGAAGTAACATGGATCGTTCGTTAGATAGCTGCTATGACTTGACTTCAAACTATACTACAGCAACAATATAGATAAACGAGGTACTACGTTATGGAGTACAAAATTTGAATGGACCTGAGTTGTGTTCCAGGACCATAGTTATGGGAAATGACGATATTATATTTTAATAGAAATTCTGATTACGTCCGTATAAGGAATATTACTCCTTATAAGGGCGTGTTTTAGCGAAAATTAATAACTTTTCTCAAATCTAATAGATTTGTATGAAACTTTGTACTTACAGTAGTTACAGATAGTATATTTTTCTTGTATATAAACTCAGATTACGTTTCTATAAGGGAAACTACCCCTTATAGCAGGGTGCATTTAGACAAAATTAATAACTTTTCTCCTATCTAAAACGGGCCCATTCAGCAATACATATGATATAAACAAGACCGTATGATAAAGGGAAGTTACGGGTGGTTGATGCTATCCAGAAACTTATAGGGCTGCAAATAAATTCATCTACACTCCAAATTCTCTAGGTTCCTCAAAGGTTTCTCAATTGATCGAACTGAGCGTGTTTTCAGAAATATTTCGGCATAAAAATGTGATCCTATCTCATCCTCAAAATTTTGTACGATTATATACATTTAAAACATTACACATAAAAATTATAGAGCTATTTGTAAGTGACAAAGTTACCGAATGAATTATATTTTATGGTTAAAGTAATAAACGAAGTCCGAAAAGTCGTAAATTTATATTATAGTTCAAAATTGTAATTTATTGGCGAATTCAGAAACTTTATTTTTCTACCGTAAAAAATCGTAAAAATTATAAGTTCCTGGTTTCGAATACTGAAACAACAGTAAAAACGACGTTGGATATATAAAAATATAAAAATAAATTACTCCAATTATTTATTAAACGAAATGCATTAAAAATTTATGTTTAAATTTATGGTGGAAAATTTGAATTTTAGCAAGAACTTTCACTTCCGGATCACTGTGCATTGGTGTACTTAGGGAATGGAAGGTGGGATTCATGGCCTTAGGCTGCGTTCGGGCGTGGGTTCAAATCTCGCTTGCGCTGATTACCAGACTGGATTTTTCCAATGTTTTCCTCAACTATAAGATGAATTTCGAATAAACCCATTGCGAATTATGGTAGATAAAATGGTCAGCCATTGTTCTGTGCAATAGTGGAGTATGATTATTAAAACTCAAAAAAGGTGGAAATATTGGTTTCAGAAATTAAATAGTACCTCTGAAGTACGAAATTTTTAAGTCTTCATTGGATCAGGAATTAAGCAATTAAGAAAAAAATAGTTTAGTTGAAAATATAATGTTGTATGGAGCTTAAATGTGGCCAGTAACACAAAAAATAAGGAATAGAATAAGCACTGTAGAATTAGATTATATGAGAACAAGTTTACAACTCACAAGGGAAGACTGAATAAGAACAAAACAAATTTGGGACAAAATGGAAATAAATTGCTGTGTGACAAAAGAAAAAGTTAGAAAATAAACAATTACAGTGGATGGACATGTGGAGAGAATTCCAGAAGAACGATGGCCAAAACAAATTCTGCAATATTCTTCGAAGGGTATATGAAAAAGAGGAAGACCCACATTGAAATTGAAATTCCATATCATAAATGCAATGGAAGACCGAGGTCAACAAGTGGGAGATTGGAACAACCAGCAACTTTGGAAACAAAAGACAGATTCCTAAAGGGGAAAAGTTTAAGAAGAAGAAGAAGAAGCTGAAACCATAAAGGAAATTATTAAAAGATAGGATGAAGAAAAATTAGAGGGCGATTGAAATGTCTAATTGTAACATAACATATCGGACAATGACATCAACGCTGAGAAAATAGCGCTTACGAGTAGAACAGAGACTGTCAGTTGTACGGTCCTGAACTGGAAAATAATTCTGAAAAAACATTTATGTCTTACTTGTGCTTTCGCATATTTCTACAGTCTGTACTCACAAAGTCGTGCAATGACATAATTATGTTCGTGAAGCAGGAAACTTTGTGGGCTAGAAATTGCCGAAAAAGTTTGTCCGGAGCCCTCCCTTTTATGGATAGTTGTAAATCAATGAGACAGTACTCCCAGATTTATTTTCATCTGAAGAAAGCTTTGTCAGTTTCGAAATCGCGAATGACTGATATAATGGCAAGTATTGTAACCACTGGATTGTCGGTACTTATTTCTGTTTCTTTCTTTGCTGTACAGGTGAGCTTGGAACAGGGCAGTGCCAACATCGTGTATAATCCCAATGTGACGTCTCCAGAAATACTTCGTAGCAGTATCGACGATATGGGCTTTGACGCTTCTCTGCCCTCATCAGAAGCTGATGTGAAGGTCGACATAAGTGGGATGACCTGCCAGTCTTGTGTCAACAGCATCGAAGGAAGAATTAGCACCTTGCCTGGAGTTCACAGGATAAAGGTACAGAAAAGTCTGTCTATTCTTCGACCTCACCTTTTCAATTTCTTCTTCATCTCCTCCTGCTCGTCCCCCCTCCTCCCCATGCATATCATCCTCGTCCTCATTCTTATTTCCCACAAACTGTCTTTCACGTCTTATATTTCTTCTCTCTTCTCACTCATTTTCTTTTCTTCCTTCATATTCTTCATCAAAATATATTGTAGATATATTAATTTGGCTTCATTTAGAAGGAAATAAAGAATATCACTTCCGTTTTGCATATTTACGGTATTTAAAAGAAACCTACCCTATTCCTCGCCTCCTAAAATACCGTTCTTTTCCATTATCTTATTCTTCTACAGAATTACCTAAGAATGATTTCTGCTTGCATATGTTCAATGGTTTAATCCCCTGTAAATTGTCAGGAGCAGAAGAACAGTTACTAAGTTAGTTACACCTACTTCCTTCCAGTTCAATACATTCGAAGGGATTTGTGCTTTCTTTCCACATGGTATCAATGATGATGTCCATTACTTTTAGACGTCTCCCTTAAGGAATAGGGACATATAAAATAACGAATTTACTGTAGTCATGCTGTTATCCTCATAATTATCCTGATCACCAGAGATCGGAACTTTGGCAGAATGCCTTTTTAAATGTGTTAAATCTATCTTCATTTTGAAAGTAAATCTGTACGAATTATACCTTTGAGATTGAAACGTCACAGTTTTATGTTGCCTTTTTTAATAACTGCTACAATGAAAGTGACTTCACCGAATGTATATTATTGTCTTTGTCAGTTCATATTCTCTTTGCAACAATGAGTGCTGCCCTGCAAAAATGTATAACAGTAAGCATTTTAATTATCGCTTGTGTTTATTTGACAAGGCTACAATGAGTGCGGGTCTAACATTATTTTTAACAGTTATTTTTCTTTCAGTTTTCATTGCGACGTTGTTGTAGCTAGCTAAATATTTCATATCGCAACATATCAGTACAACCAAACACAAAAATGCACTTTCCAAGGCTACTGGGAAGAAGATTTCTTTGCTTCCAACAGTAATTGCAACATCGAGTCGAAAATCTCAATTTGCATTCGACTTGTGTAAAGCATTTCTTGCTGCCGAAATCCCTTTGTGGAAAGTGCAAGATTGTGGGTCTAGTGCAAGGTTTTTGTAGGCCTAATTGCCTTTTATTGCCTATTTTAGCTGTTTATAATGCCTTTTTGCCTGCCTATTTTTAGCTATTTATGATGCCTTTTTGCCTGCCTATTTTAATGATTCATAATGCCTAAACTTCCGGTCTCTGCTTATCACCAATGCAGCAGAAAAATATTGCATCACATCATCTTCCTCGGGAGTGCAACACTGAAATTTCTAAGGCAAATGTTCCAAGCAGTCACAAAACAACCAGAAGTTGGTGCTGGCACCAAGAATTAGAGCACCATACAAGAGAAGACATGAACTCATCGTCTCTGAATTGTTTAATTTAAGAAGGATGTTAAATACTGTTTAATTTGATTTGGCCAGTTGTTGGTGGATTGGTTAATTGTTTGTCAGTTGATTTAGTACTTTGTTAGTCAGTTGATCTGTTGTTTTGTTAATCGATATCCAGTGTTTTGTTCTTTAATAGTAAAGTCATTAACTATCTTGCTCCTAAATATTTCTTAAAATATTGTCGCTGGATGCTAGATTTTTACAAAGTGCTGAAAGATATATTTCTCTCCTCTTTTGATTCATTACATAAAACACAACTTGGGGATTATAAAGTTTCTATCCCATATGCAGTAAATATTTTTCAAGGCAAAGAAGGTATTGAGTGACAATTCTAAGTTTTGCAACAGCTCATCTTCAAGAATAAGCAGAAATTAGCCTAAATTTCGAACATTTAGGTTTTTCTTCCATTTTAAATTGTTTACACTTTTAGCAGTTTTTATTTCTAAAGGTTTTAGCAAATTCTCAATTTATCAAGTTTCTATCGATGTATGAAGAATTTTCATATCTTATTTGATTTTACTGCCCTCTTGTGCATGTCAGTCCAATTGTTGATAATAACTTTTTCAGGTAATTCTGGAAGAGAAGGCTGGGTACATCCATTACAACCCATCCACAACGAATCCACAGTCCATATGCTTAGCCATTGAGGACATGGGATTCGATGCGTCTGTGTCATCACCAACAAAGGATGCCACATGCAAGATACATGTGGAAGGAATGACGTGTACTTCCTGTGTTAAGAACATAGAATCTAAGATTTCAGAGAGAACAGGTGTAAAATGTGTGAAAGTTGATCTGGAGAAGAAAGAAGCTCTTGTGACATTTTCTCCATTGGACTTAACGTCTTCAAAAATTGCTGAATACATCGGTGAAATGGGGTTCGATACCTTCGTGAAAGGAGATGGTGGTGTTCAAGAAAATGGCGGTATGTATAGACCTACGACTAAAGTAACATGCAAAAGTCAAAATGAGAGGGTAGAAATATAAATTGTCTATTAATTTAAGGAAAGATGGAAAAAATTAGACACTTTAAGAAAGAGTCTTATTTACAAACGCTGTGTTATACAAAATTTACATGAAATTAATTATTAATAACTTCACTACCAGCTAAATTATTTCTCTTCTGACAGAAGGCAGCATTGTCATTTCCGTTAAATGCCCCATGTGGCACCTGGCAAAAAAATTCTTATCTTACTGTACTAGCTAAGTGAACATGGTTTTCATGGTAAAATATGTCATTAAGTCTCGAAACATGAATGCTGCTGTTCCTCTGAAATTATCTTCTGCTACTACTACACAAGTCGACATATCAATTTCTTTCATTGATGGCTTTCGTGTACTTGAGAAACAATTAATTGTTGAGAATTAATCTTCATGAAGGAATGGAAAACTACGTACATTGTTAGCATCATTTATTCATTTAACTTCACATTTTTATTCAGGTTTATCACATAATAGCGGACTTCTGAAAAACATTGATGTTCAATATGACTATCTCCAGCGTGGATGAGGCATTGCAATGATGAATCATAGACTGTCGCATCCACAGTAGCTTTCTTTGTGTCTTTCAAGTAATGTTACAGGCCACTCTGATTCTTTGCAGGAGTTCATCTGCAGCGTCTACTACAAGTTTTTCATAGACATTACCTTCGATTCTTTTAAGAGGAGCTGCCTATATTTGGCATTTTAAAACAAATATTATGGTTTGTAACTTGTAACATGGGTGTTTCCTCATCTTACTATTCTCAGATCAGATTCTTCCTACAAAATTAAATTAAGATAATTCTGACAGACTTGCCCAATGTCCGGAAGAAACCTTGATTTCTCCTAAAGTAGATGTATTCTTGTATTGCTGCTGTTTGTTTACATTCGTCATTTAGTTTAAAAAACTTCCACATTTTATTTTCGATATTTGAAGATATCAATCCAAATAAAAATTGTATCATTCCTCCTTTTGATTTACAAAATTTGAGTAGCATTTGTTGCATTGTTTAAATGTATCGACCCTTTTATTGCCAGGACTCGTATAAATCTGTTTTTGCATGTTTCGGTTATCTGTCGCATTAATTTTTCAAAATCTACATTACTTGAGATTATAACTTTCGAATTTACGCTATTTGGTTGTTATTAATTACTTGATTTGATTTTTATTTGCTGTAGGAATTACAAGCATTCGTGGCATTGTCAGCATACATAAGAAATTAACATAATTTAATATATAATACAATGCAAGCTTAATTCTAAGTAAATGCAAAGCTACTACTATTCATTATAATATTGAAGCACAGTATAAAGGAATGGATTACACAAGATAATATATATTATATTGCAAACTTAATCCTACATAACATGCCGACTTTGTTTACAAAGCCCATTTGGGAACATTCAGCTTGATCTCTTCTTCTAGTGTTGAGGCGTGTGTGATACAGGAAAACAGTCCTTAACAACTGCATATCAGTTAATTTTGTACAATCATCATTTTGTTTTAATTGATTTTCATGGCTTTGGCATTAGAGCTTCACAAATCCACTTCTTTGAAAGTGATGGAAAGAGAAACTATGACTGAAGTATCACATGAATGCGACTGACGACAGAGTTTCGTGATATTATTTCATTTTGATTAATTATCTTAGATTTTGGTTAGTAGTTATTAAATAACTAAATTTTAAGGTTCGTTAAAATCAAAGGACCAAATTATTATAAGAAAAAAATCAGACCTGACAAAGAGAAAATTTTAATCAGCTTTACACTTTGAAATGAATTTTCCCAGATGCTTACCAGTACGTCGAAATCAAGAAAGAGTGCAAAATTAGAGGAATACGTAAATTTATGGCTGTAACAAATGGTCTGAATATTGTACAGAGAAATATCAGTTAATTTTGTATGGTCATTTAAAAGAATGACAAACAAAAGACTTTCCAGACAAAATGAGATGATTGACTGATTGATTGATTGATTGATTGATTGATTGATTGATTGATTGATTGATTGATTGATGGGTCGGTCGGTTGGTCGGTCGGTCGGTCTGTTGATCAGTGGCTTGATTTTCTTCTGCTCTCTTTTGAAGTTGTTAAAATTGGTAAAATTGGCTTGTACCATGCTAAAAATTAATGTAGTGTAATATTATCATATCACCATGGTTTATAGTGCATACATTCTTGAGAATAAACAAGCTTTCAGTCGCTGCTCATATATTTTTAAAGTAAATTGATTTATATCTTTATATTATATAATTATTATATTAGTAACCAAACCCATACACATCAAATTCGCGTGCAGTCTCTTAATTGTTTTCACATCTAGTGTTGCATGTCTCTCCTTCTCCCGTCTCTACTATCTCTGCACCATTACAGACGACTGCCACACCTCCATCCTAGCTGCAATTGGAACATGGTCAGAAACAAATAGTCTTCCCGCCATCTTCAGTTATTCGTGGTTAGTCCTACAAGAGATAAATAATTTGTAACAATTATGCAATGGCATAGAACAGACTACAATGTAACAGTGAAATTATTGATCTGATATCACTGACAGGACTGCATCGAAATAAAAATAGGGATATAATTTTATTGTGGGTCACTCTATATAATTATTATTCTTAACTCCATTATCTTACTACCACTAATATTTTTGTGTTTGTTATAGGTGTCAAAGTGGCAAGAGAGTCCGTCACAGCCAATCCAGTGATGAAGTCCGGTGCTGGAGACATGTCATCAGATGAAAGCTATCTAGAGAAATGTTTCCTACACATCAAAGGCATGACCTGCGCTTCTTGTGTAGCTGCCATCGAGAAACACTGTCGCAAGTTGCATGGTCAGTATGATTTTTCGTAATTATTTCTGTGACTTTCCAATATATATGTGTGTGCGTGTGTGCGTGTGTGTGTGTTTTTTTTCCTCTCTAAGTTTCATTCCCTCTTATTCCTGCTTTCCCTATCTTCCCTCTTCCTCTTTTCTCCACTCCTACCCTCTGTCTTTCTTTCTTCCCAAATGTCCCAATTCTTGTTACAGTCCGATTTCTGTGAGTCGCTATTTTGTCCCGATATTAATGCAAGTCCAGTTGCATACGTTTCTAGATATTTTTAATCAGACTATTCATGAGAAAAGTTGAGGATGGCGTTGAAAAAGGAAAATTGAAAAATACCGATATTTTGAATGGTGTAGTCCAGCGGTCATCAGCTCAGAGCACCCTGAAGCTAAAGTCTCTTACCCGCAGAGAACACATTGCACTATAGAGCACTCGTTGCTGCTGGCGGGTATGCTCTCTACCTTTTTCTGCTGCACAACGGGGCACACAGGATGGCTCCACTTACCCTTTACCCATTTCAGCGAATGCTGATGACCACTGGTGTAGTCAATAAGCAATAGGCGACTATCGCCATATTAAAATCAATTCTGTTAGTGTGAGAGGAGAAAGGTTACTGTTTTTAATATATATTTCGTGATGGCACAGCATACCACAGTACAAATTTACATACATGTGTCCTAGAAGTTGCTATAGTCTTACCTGAACTTAATTACACTCTTAAACTTATTTTTCCAATTTTTATAAATTATGACAAGTTTCTCTGGGTTCACTATTCAAGTCATGCTCTCAATTGCGAGAACAAGAGCTGATTACCTCATTTGGTTTTAGATCAGTGCATAATATTACATTGATTATTACCGAAGTTGGCTGTACTATTTAGTTTAGTTATATTAAGTTTTTGGTTATGTTTATTGATGATTCTGGTGGCTAGTCAATTCATGGTTCGTTACAGTATAATTAATCAATGTTTTTTTATTGTTGTTAATGGTAATGTTGTTTTATACTTTTTGAGATCATTTGGTTTAGTTGTATCCCTAGAACATTAGTGGTCGGGAGGGCAGGAATCGAGTGTGCCCTGGGTTAGGCAGGCGTTGCTCTTAACATGAGGCAAGAGGAGTTCATTGGCAGTCACGCATTCGCTAGTCTCCTAGTGTAGTGGTTCTTAACCTGGGATCCACGGACCCCTTGGAAGTCCTTGGATTGGCTTTAGGAGATCTGTGATAATCACATATATATTCGCTATATTATTTCACTGTAAAAGCAGAAGCATATCTAAAATTGTTTCTCACTTTTTTTTACATTTCTTCTAGGGAGAGGTCTATAGCTTTCACCAGATTTTCGAACGAGTCCATGACTCATAAAAGATTGAGAACCACTGTCCTAATGGGATTGACAAGAATATTTTATACCTTTAAAAAGTTGTGTATATATATTTACATTATCTAAAGAACAAAATGTTTTGCTTTATGCATTTCCTTTTATGTTTATGGCAATAATATTTAATTACTTTATTTGAATTTGTCTTTTCAAATTAGAGATTTCTTTTTACAAAATATTTACATTATCTCCACATCGAAATGCTATTATGATTTTTCTTTATGTATTTTCTTATATGTTTTGTTTTCTGTGTTTTACAATAAGCAGGGAAATGCCTGAAATAATAATTTACTTTTCTAAAACAGCTTACCTCATTGATGACGGATTGCTTTAAATTTTCTGTTAATTGCATACACTCGTCTCCAACAGTATTATATGTTTGAGCATGCCTGGTGTTGTAATGTTGCTCAACGTTTTATTTTTTTTACTATATAGAGTGTCCACATACCAGGCAGTTGGCACATTCGCCAGTTTTTAAGGACAGAACCCATTCCTCTCATTGGGAATCTGTTGTTGTTGTTGTTTTCTAATGCCAGGCGTTTGACAATAAAGTCATTTGACCTCTTGCATTCCAATACTTTTCAAAGATATTATCATGGCCAGCCACTGAAGCACAGATTTAAATTGGGAATCTTGAATCACTTTTAATGTAGTGCCGGTACTTGTTCTGTTCTCTTTGTAAATAGTTCTCTTATTGTAACATAAAATACTTCAATCTTCCGTAATTTCATATCTAGATAATTATTTTACTTTTAATTTGTACTTCAGTAACTAATACTTTCCTTGTTCTTAAATTCTACAATAAATTGTCCTGTATTAATCAGGTACGGTAATGTTTTAGTACATTAGTAGTATGCCCACCATGAGCATATCTGCCCTACATACATATTTGTATTTAAGGCTGAGTTTTCTGAGAATTTGTGCAAATATATACACTAATACCATTCCAGTGTAAGACACTCTAAATGTTCATGTTGTGTATCAATGTGTGAAATTTAATATCAGTTGATCACGTGTGCTATGATGCAGTGGTAGCATTCAAGCATCTAACCCAAAACCTACTACATAAATGGTACCTCTTCCCCTTTTTTGTTGCTGTTGGGGTTTTAAGCCAGAGGATGCTGATTTCATATAGTGTCTTCTTCGATGCGGATTTGCATTGTCTTAGATGAAATAAATTACTTTTGAACCTTCTTCTGCCGTTTACTAAACAGAATTATACATTGTCGTACATATTCAAACTCCTTTATATGGCATAATCAAAACGAAATGGAGTTGTCAAGAATTAAAGAAGAAAAATGCAGTAAAGCATAGCAGTATGCTGTTGGACAGACCATAAATTGAATGGAGAAATAATATAAGAATTGAAGTAGTCCCAGTTTTAGATAAAGTACCTCACTTATTATAAAAAAAGATAAAACATACAGACTGAAACATAAGAAAGAGGCTATGAAATTATTAAAAAATATAATCTGAAAAGAAGAAGACGGCCATCACAATTGCCATCATCGAATTCATCTTATTTTTCTTTGTCTTAAATTTTGAAGAGTCTCTAAGAATGATAAATCTCCTCATATACATAAATTTACGGCTGTTATTGTGTACTTGAACGAATGTTGCAATAGATGAATCACATAGATCTGAATTTTGTTTGGTTTTTCATATGTGTGAACTGAGAAAAGATGTGTAATGAAAGTGAAAATGATAACAGCAACAACAAAACTGTCTATCAGGAGAGCTCTTCTCACTAGGTATTGACATTTGAAGCGTCGGCTGAAACAACGTAAGTTGCAAAATTTTCATTCGGCATGTTTCCGTGTGTATGTCATGTTACCTTGCTATACTCCTTGGCTTGCAACTCTCCATCAATGCAATACGTGGGATTTGTCCACCCAAAAGTTTGCTACCCTGGAACAACGTTGTATGTGTACACATTTTTTTCAGC